>NC_083102.1:30345198-31059365 GCF_949774975.1 Lagenorhynchus albirostris
AATCAAGAAGTGCAATAAAACTAAAATCTTGAACAATACTATATAAATCTGGAAAAGCAATTAGTCAAATAAAAATGAAGCAAGACAAAGAAATAAAATAAAAACAAATTTTAAGAAATAAATCCATATATACTAGGAATAATAATTTTTGTAGATAACTGAAGATAAATGCCAAAAATTGACTGCATATTTTAAAAATCTGCTATATTCCAGGCATTTCTAAAACATAAAGTTCAGAAAAGTCACAGTAAATGGATAGGAATATAAAAGATGTATTAGGTAAAAAATGAATAACATGAATGTTAGTACATTAATATCACACAAAATAGAATTAAATTTAAAAAATCATACCACAAATAAAGGGTAATGATCACATATATTTGACAAGTGATTAAACTGACTGGGAACCTATAAGATTTCTAAACATGCATGCATCTAACACCAAAATATCAATAATTAATAGTAAAAGAAGATAAAGAAGTGTATGTACTGTTTGAATAACAAAAACATAAACTTGTTCAAAATGCCAAATGCATTATCCAGTTTTGGACGTAGGGCCCATTAGATTTCATTCAGATAGACTTAAAATATTTATGAATTTGACCAAATACCTGGCAATAAAGTTAATTTCAAAAAAAATGTAAAAAATAATTTATTAGATAATAATTCTCTGATTACATTGCCAAAATGGTAATATTCAGGAACAAAGAGATAACAAAAATATGTTAGATAAAATAAAATCTCTAATCTTTGTGTCCAATAGAGGAATTATAATGGTAATTACAACATGCATAGAACTAAAAATTAATTTAAATTATTACAAAATTTTGCATTACAGTTTATTTAATATTTAGAAAAAAGTTATAGACAATTTTTTTGTCAATAAAGAACAAAAAATAACAAATGATCTAACACTTAGATACAGAGAGCAGAGTAGTGATTACCAGAGGGGAGGGTGCAGGGGGGCTGGAGGGCAAAATGGCTAAAGGGAATCAACTGTATGGTGATAGATGAAAACTAATTTATTGGTAGGGAGCATTTTAGGGTATACAGAAGTAGAAATATAATACGTTGTACACATAAAACTTATATAATGTTATAAATCAATGTTACTTTAATAAGGAAAGAAGGAAGAGGGGGAGGGAAGAAAGAAAATGCTCTAAGTTCCCAGTTTATTACCAGATAAGCTCAACATTTTCATGGGTCATTCCATCTTCTACTTCTTCCATCTTCTACTCTGTTTTTTTTGCCTCAGTATCCAACATTTAATTTCCTTGTGCATTTCCAATGTTTTACACATTATATATTCTTTTTAAAGATGTTTATTTTCTTAATTGATTCCATGGGCATTATTTTTCTGAGTACCTTACAAATACCATTCCAACCCAAAGAGTAATATAATGTAATGTTTCCATTACTACAAACAGGGATTGCATTCAAGCAATTTTTGTGAAATTCCTTTGTATAATAAAATAGTCACTTTTTAAAATGATGGGTAAAAATATTCTTTTATATTACATCATGTCTTTTAAAGCATTGTTTCTGGCTAGGCTCCTTTATGGCTTTGAACTTATGTTTTTTTTTTAATAGCACTTAAGAGTATCTGCTATTTTCAACCCAAATTTATACTTCTTTTTAAGCAAAGCTTTATGTTTTGTATCATTGAAAAATCTGTTGGAAATGTCATAATGATTTGCAAATCAATGCCAAATACCTATTCTACCATTTCTCTCTTCATAGTTTGTTTCTAAGTATATTTTAATTAAGCTTGGAGTTTTCTTTCAGCACTTCATTATTTGCTGTGTTACATCAATGTCATTTCCATTTCTGCTTACTACTAATATCACTTTCTCTCTCAGGAAGTGGGCTATGTGTAAGAGCATGATTTTCAAAGAACAAAGTTCGTCTTGAAATACCTCTACAGCTACTATTCAATATCACTTATCACTTCTGAGCCCAGTAGAACACTGATGTTGACTCAGATAAATAATGAATAATTAAACACAGTTGAACATTGTGGTTTTAAATCTTATAGCAAAAACAAATACATTTTATAATTCAGGATTTGAACAACTAATATCATGATTTCCAGTTTTCATTTACAAATAAGGCCAGGCAAAATTACTGAAAGCTCTGGGACAGCTTTTTTTTTTTTTTTTAGGTTTTTAAACTGAATATATATTTTAATTTTATCAAGTTATGGCCTTGTATTTTAAATCTTTGCTTGCCATCACTACGTTTAGTCATAAAAGTGTACATACTTATGAATTAATATCAGCTATAACAATATTTCTTGGACTTTTAAATGTAATCTCATTTCAAGCTTTAGAAATACAACCCAATGTTGCAGTAATTTACTTGGCTTAAAGAAAATACATTTTAGAAATATTTAATAGTGGTTTGGAAGTGATACAATTCTTAAGTTAGAATTAAGAACATTTAAAATTGTGAGAACTAAGTAGAAGCTCACTTTAGTGAGCCCCTGATCATGTGATGTTATACTCTGTGTGTGTGTGTGTGTGTGTGTGTGTGTGTGTGTATCTGTGAGAGAGAGAGGGAGAGGAAGGGGAAGGGGTGGGCAGGGGGAAGGGGAAAAGTTTGGCAGAGATAATATCGATTATTGATTGTGGTTCTGAGTTTAAAGTGTTTTTTTTACCTCAGTCTTTCATATCTGATACATCTTATAATCCATTTTGAAGAATGTTCAAGGCCAAAATTTCACCAGTCATGCATATAGTTGATAAAACAATTTGTCACTAGTAAAGAGAATCAAGATATGTGGGATGTTTCATTTTAGTTCCTGAACTATTGAATTAAATATCATTAAACACTTTTTGAATATGGGAACCTTTCATAGTGCATGTTGTTAAATTTCCTATATGATAATTTACTTTGAAATACTGTATATAAAGAGTGTGATATATGTGTGTATGTTATTGTTAATTTTTAAAGTAGTGTTAAAAGATATACTGATAATCATTAGAGAAATGCAAATCAAAACTACAATGAGATATCATCTCACATCAGTCAGAATGGCCATCATCAAAAAATCTAGAAACAATAAATGCTGGAGAGGGTGTGGAGAAAAGGGAACACTCTTGCACTGCTGGTGGGAGTGTGAATTGGTTCAGCCACTATGGAGAACAGTATGGAGGTTCCTTAAAAAACTACAAATAGAACTACCATATGACCCAGCAATCCCACTACTGGGCATATACCCTGAGAAAACCAAAATTCAAAGAGTCATGTACCAAAATGTTCATTGCAGCTCTATTTACAATAGCCCGGAGATGGAAACAACCTAAGTGCCCATCATCAGATGAATGGATAAAGAAGATGTGGCACATATATACAATGGAATATTACTCAGCCATAAAAAGAAACGAAATTGAGCTATTTGTAATGAGGTGGATAGACCTAGAGTCTGTCATACAGAGTGAAGTAAGTCAGAAAGAAAAAGACAAATACCGTATGCTAACACATATATATGGAATTTAAGAAAAAAAAATGTCATGAAGAACCTAGGGGTAAGGCAGGAATAAAGACGCAGACCTCCTAGAGAACGGACTTGAGGTTATGGGGAGGGGGAAGGGTGAGCTGTGACAGGGCGAGAGAGAGTCATGGGCATATACACACTAACAAACGTAGTAAGGTAGATAGCTAGTGGGAAGCAGCTGCATGGCACAGGGAGATCGGCTCGGTGCTTTGTGACAGCCTGGAGGGGTGGGATAGGGAGGGTGGGAGGGAGGGAGACGCAAGAGGGAAGACATATGGGAACATATGTTTATGTATGACTGATTCACTTTGTTATAAAGCAGAAACTAACACACCATTGTAAAGCAATTATACCCCAATAAAGATGTTAAAAAAAAAAAAGATATACTGAGCCATATTAAAAATTTGAAGGGTTTATTTGAACAAAAATCCATTGGAATTGGGCAGCAGCTAACCGGTAGTGGTTAGGGGTGTTTTCCCACAGGAGGTACGTCAATGACTTATATAGAGAAGGTGTGGAAGCAAAAGGACATTATTTGATTGACTATGGCTTAAAGGCCTTGTTGGCTGTTTGAGATTGATTGTCCTTAAGTTTCTATTTCATAACCTTGAGGCATTTACAGACTTAGCTTTCGGTTTGCTTATGTAGGTCTCCATGGCATTAGAGCTTCCTCAGTCTAATGGCCTCCTTTGTTTAATTAAGTTAATAGTAGTTAGTATTTGAAACATGCTAAACAGGAATCAAAATTTTAGAGATGGCTAATGCCTAATTATTAAAATATTAAAATTATGTTTACGTAAGAGTTCATTAATTAACAGAGTTTTAGAAATAATTTTTATTAAGGAAATGACAGGTATTCAAGAAATGTAGTTGTTTAGAAAGATTTTCTGGGCTCCAGTGAACATGCATGGATGAGGTTTATGAATCTCTCAAGACCAACAGCCTAATAATTACAGAACAGAGTTATAGTTCAACAGCATCGTCTGGTCCTGGGTCTCATGCTTAACAAGTCTCTGCTCCTATCCTGATTCTGGAGACAAACATGTCTTCATATAGAAATGTGTTTTCATTTTACTTGGTTAGATTCCTAGGAGTGGAAGTTACTAGGTTGTATAGTAGTATTAAATTTTAACTTTTAATTTTAAAATTAAAAGTTATACTTAGAACTCTAATTTCTGCCACCATTGTTTTGCAGTTTTCAGTGTACAATTCCTGCATTTCTTTTGTTAATTTTATTCCCAAGACTTTTATTCTTTTTGGTACCATTGTGAATGGAATATTTTCTTAATTTTTATTTTCAAATGGTTCATTGCTAGTATATAGGAATAATTTTTTTGCATATTAATTTTCTCTCCTATGAAAGTACTCATATAAAATCATGTCATTTGTGAAGTAAGTCAGTTTTATTTTTTTCCTTTCCTATGGGTGTTGTTTTCTTCTTTTTTTGCTTCTTTGCACTGTTTAGAACCTTTAGTGCAACATCAAAGAGAGTTGGTGAGATAGTGGACCTTGATCTCTTGGAAAATATTCATTTTTGCAAGTATGATGTTAGCTCTAGTTTTTGTTTGTTTGTTTTCTAGATGGTTTTATCCTCATTAAGGAGTTCCTTTTCTTTCCTCATTTGTTGAGAATTTTGTCTTTGTCTTGAATAGATTTTGTCAAATACTTCTTCTTCCTCTTTTGAGATGACCATGTGGCTTTTGTCATTCATTCAAGCAATATGAAGTATAACATGAAATTACTTTGTATGTTAAACCACCTTTGCCTTCTTGAGATAAATATCACGTAGCAATACTGTAAAATCTTTTTTTAATATAGTGCTCTATTCAGTTTGTTAATAGTTTATATAATTTTTTGTCTATATTTGTTTATCCCTATATATATAATTATAGATATTTTAATTATATAATAATTATAGATCCCTATATCTATAATTATCAGGGATATCTGTAATTTTTATTTTTCTTGTGATGTCTTGTTTTGGCACTGGTATCATGGTAATATTGACTTAGTAGAATAATACAGAAAATATTCCCTCTTCCTCTGTTTTCTCTAATTTTTTTAAAGGATTGATTTTTTTTTCATTAAATGTTTTCTGTATTTCAGCAATGAACTCATTTGGGCCTGGTATAGTTTATGGAGAGATTTTTTTTTTTTTCTCTTTTTTTTTTTTTTTTTTTTGTGGTATGTGGGCCTCTCACTGTTGTGGCCTCTACCGTTGCAGAGCACAGGCTCCAGACGCGCAGGCTCTGCGGCCATGGCTCACGGGCCCAGCCGCTCCGCGGCATGTGGGATCTTCCCAGACCAGGGCACGAACCCGTGTCCCCTGCATCGGCAGGCGAACTCTCAACCACTGCGCCACCAGGGAAGCCCTATGGAGAGATTTTAAATTAGTAATTCAATTTATTTACTTGACCTTTACAAAGTACTAATTCTTTATTCTCTGTTGATCTTCTGTTTTCTATTTTATTGATTTCCATTCTAATCTTTAATATTTCTTTTTCTGCTTATATTTGGTTTAGTTTGTTCTTACCAGTGTCTCAGGACTGCAACTGAAATTTTTGATTTGAGTTATTTCTTTATTTTTTACCGTAGGCATTTAGAGCTTGTTATGAACTGAATTATATATCCCACAAAAATTCATATGTTGAAACCCTAACCCCTGATGCGACTGTATTTGGAGATAGGGCCTTTAAAGAGGTAGTTGAGGTTAAATGAGAGTATAAGGATGGAGCCCTAATCCAACAGAACTGGTGTCCCTTTCAGGAGAGGAAGAGACAGCAGAGATGTGACAGGCACAGAGGAACTGCCCTGTGAGGACACAGCAAGAAGGCAGCCATATGTAAATCAAAGACAGAGGCCGCAGGAGAAACCAAATCTTCCAATAGTTGAATCTCCAGTCTCCAGAGCTGTGAGAAAATAAACTTGTGGTGTTTAAGCCACCCATTCTGTGGTATTTTGTATTCCTATAAGCATCTCTTTAGCTGAATCTCGTAAATTGTAATACGTTGTGGTTTTATTTTCATTTAGTTCATAACATTTTCTAAATTCCCTGTGATTTCTTCCTTAACCTATAAACTATTTTTAAGTGTATTATTTTCCATATTTACTTGTGGATTTCCCTAATTTCCATCTGTTGCTGCTTTCCAATTTAATTCCAATTTGGTCAGAGAACATACTTTGTATGATTTCAATGGTTTTATATTTACTGAAGTTTGTTTTATGGATTATCATATTATTTATATTGGAGAGTGTTCTTTATCGACTTTAGAAGAATATGCTTTCTGCTACTGTTGGATGGAGTGTTCTAAAGAGGTTAGTTAGGTCTGTTGGTTGATAGTATTTTCAAGTCCTCTATATACTTACAGATATTTTTTTTTTGTCTGCTTGCTTCCACTCATTTTTGGGAGGGAATTATTAGTGTCTTTTAGTACTATTGTTGAATTGCCTATAACTCCAATCTATTCTACCAGGTTTTGTTTCATATATTTTGGGTCTCTTTTGTTAGGTGCACATATATTTATAAGTTTTATATCTTCCTTATATAAATTGACCCTTTCACATTCTAAAATGTCCTTTATCTCCAGTGATATTTTTGTCTTAAAGTTCACTTATTTTTTTCAGATCTCCTACTTCATGCTGTTGGTGGTAACATACCATATTTCCTCAAATTTGGAACTAATAGGAGTCTTAGCCAGATGAATTTATTTTTCTTTGTTTTCATTGATTCTTCCTGAGGATGTTGTAAGGAAGCTATGCTGTGATGATAAAGTCTTTGTATTTAGATTCATAATATCATTTTCAAAGAATTCTCAGTTTTCATGTCTGCAGAGTATTCTGTTATTTTAATACTTTTTAGATCTACATATTGCTATTCTAATTTGCACAGATTTATAAAATGCTAAATTTAAATAATTTTGTTTTCAATTTTTTTTTTTCAAAATGCGAATTGCATCTAGTTAACAAGAATTGATGCTACTATACAACATGCTCTCTAATTTGTCATCTGACTTTTCAATATTGTCTCTCTGATTTGTGCTGGAGTGGACCGACTATTTTTTAGTTTAATCAGGAAACAAGTAGCTTTGAGATTACCTGTAACCAGAAATATTTTTTCCCATTTAAGAAAATCTAAAGTTTCTTTGTTACATTGTTTTTTTTAAAAAGCTGCAACATTTCTACTGGCTACTACATACACTTCAGTCTACTGGCTACTACATACACTTCAGTCTACTGGCTACTACATACACTTCAGTCTACTGGCTACTACATACACTTCAGTCTATTGGCTACAACATACACTTCAGAATTTTTCTATGAAACCACTTCATAAACACCTTCATGTAAAGTCAGTTCCAGATATTGACTGCCCTTCATTTGGATGGTTATAATCTTTTAATTTTTAATCACTTCTTTTTTTATTCCCCCTGATAGTGTGGGAAAAAAATGAAAACACTTTAAAAGGCATGTTCATTGGCAAACCATTTCATTCATGTATTCATATTTATTTCACTGAGGAACATTATTAAGTATATACTATGTATCCAGCATGGTGCTGTGTCGAGGGGGCATACTGACAAGTAACCACTCCTCCTGCTTGCATGGCTATAGTAAAATAAATAAATACATAAGATGCACAACAGCTAATTTCCAGAAACCTGCAGCACTTTGCTTTACATATAGATATTACATTTTATGTTCTGAAGTTCTAATGTACATCCATTATCTCCCTAAAATTCTTAGATGCAATTGGTTATCAGTTTGAACTTTAATGAAAACTCTGAAGAGAAAAATTCTATGTTTTAATTCAGCCAAGCCCAAGAAGCAGTTTGTGTGCAGACATATAACTATAAATATTTAACTTTGATTCCATGATGAATAAGTCCATACGAGAAGATAGCAATGCCTATTAAATTTGATAAGATCTGTAAGAAGACCCTAGTTATGGTCTTTGTCCAACAATTTTTAAAATGAAATCATTTAAATACTCTGAGTGTTAGGTTTTACATTGGTAAAATAGAGTGGTATATATTATGCTCTTCAAAGAGTAATTTTGGGGGGAATAACCTTTTTTAAAAAGTGCTTAAGTATGAAGACAGCATATCAATTTGGATTTTTACAAAAATATCAAAGTCATATACTAATTTTTCTTTTCATCTGGATGTTTTTTATATCATATACTATTTTCAAATTTAAAACTAACAAAATTTTAAAAAGTACTCCAATTACATAAATTGAACCAAGTTTGTTTTAAAAATGTGTCTTTTCCTTCTTTTAACAAATTTCTCTCATTTCATCGTAATCAGCATGTATAAGTTGGATACATTAAAAAAAATCTCTCTAAAGGAAGCAGAAGAAAAATTGTGGATGCTCTTTTTTCAGGACAACGTATACAAAACCCCTGGATTTCTCCAAGTTTCAGCTATGGCCCTATACTTTTGAGCTCTTCACTGTGAGGACAGAGTCTATTCTTTCCAAAGGCTCTGCTTTCCAAAAGGCTCTGCTTTCCACCGCTGCCACCTCTGTCCATAGTCCTTGTTACTCTGTCAGCTCTTCCTTTGCTAAATTTAAAACTGAATAATGAGGTCACCACAAGGCCTCCTTCTCCTAGGACTTTTGAAAGCTGAGACATTTTTTAATGTTAAATTGTGTTTCAAATTCAATTCTTATGTTAACATTATGACACTTCGAATAAAAATAAGAATGGCTTGTCTGGAATTTTATATTAAATTTTAATAGGAAGTGTATCTCATGGTATTTTGATTTTGGTTTTGAGAGAATTTTTGTTAAACAGAAGTCTGATTTTTATTTGGGTACACTTTCCTTTGAACAGATCATTTAAATGGACCAGAGATTTTTTTTTTAGTGGTATGTGGGACTATAAATTTCTTAGAGAGATGGACACAGATGCATTATTTCTTGGGTTTTATTTGAATTACTGTCCTACTCTGGGAAATATTTCATCTTACATTAAAGAAAATATGATCGTGCTTCCTAGTAATGCCCTAAATTTATATGCACAATAAAAAGACAGATGACTTTTTCAGAAGTGACATTGAGTCACACAGAGATACGGGCTTTTCCCTTCGGGTTATATCAAAATCCAGGATCTACAAACATAATACCTGACACCTTTTGTAGAGTGAACATGCGGCTATATACAATTCAGGCCTGCACGTTTAATAGATTCAGCAACTTGGTTCCATTTGATCAGCCATCCTAGGGAAAGACTAATTGTGTTGCTTTTTACAAATGCAAGTGGCTTAGGTTAATGGATTTCAGCTTTTGGCTTTATCTCTCACTTCAAAGGATGTAGAAGCCCAACTATTGTCAAGGTTTAATGCTCATGAAATATTGTGAGAAGATGTATGAAACCCCTTTAATTTAAATAAGACAAAGGTGGAAATGTGTTTTATCTCATTTCATTCCAAGATTTTTTGGTCTCTTAACTCCTAATATGACATTCCCCTTTAACTTTGGAACTCCAAAGAGCAATATCCAAGTCTTAGAATAAAACATTCCAGACTTGGTATGTAATCAAAGTTAAGTAAATTATTCTATGGTGCATATCTAAGTGGGTTCTCTATGCCCAACAAACCTAGACCTAAAGGAGATGAATTAATATGCTTGAGATTCCCTTAGTATATTATCATCTTCATGGGATTTGAATCTGCATTCATCTGTGGTGAGTATATCCTTATTTGAGATGATGAAGACTAAAATAAAGCTCTTTTTATATTTATGTTTGAGCATATAGTTATAGTAAATTAAACTCAACAATTACTTTGTATTGACTGAATAGTGGGTAGAATTATAGGTCATTATAGGTGGAAGGGAGCTCAGAGTTCACTGCACAAGTTTTGCATGATGTGTGTGTATTTATATCCATAAACTGAGACAAGCAGAAGTTTACTGACTTGACCAAGATCAAGGATCTAGATCTATAAGTAAAAATAATTTAAATTCCATCTTCATTCTAATACACATCATTATTTTTTAGCTCCAAGTGCTAATAATATGATTATTGCATCTACATTTATTGAACATTTAATGTGAGCTAGGCATTTTGCTATACAACATGATATTAAGTTGGAATTTTTATATTTTATCTAACAAGAATTTGCTAGCAACCTCTATGTAAGACATGCTAAAAGGCAGACAAACTGGTTAAGCAATAAACACCCAAATCTAGTCCATATGAGAGAAGGCTAAAGAGCTAACAGGAGGCCTATTTATTGATTTATGTGAATAGAGAATTCTAAACATTTTTCTTTCCCTTTCCATTCTGGCACTCACCTCTACCTCCAAGCTAAGTGAGATGGCATCAAGAGAACTCCTTGAGATTTGGGGAGTGGTGATCTCCAAGAGGGAAGATCTGCATATTATCCCTGGATCAATGCTTGATAAGCTTCAGAAACCCTTATATTGACTCCAAGCTACTCCTTGCATGGAGCATAAGAGAATTATTAATAAAACTGGCATATGTCCTTGAAATTTGGGAGGCTTAGAAACTGGTGTCTGATTCTCTCCGGGAAAATTCAGAAGGGATGGGCTGGCTGATCAGCTTTCAATGGCATGGAAGGAAATGAGTACAGTGAGTATGGTTTCCTCTTCCAGATTGTGATTCTTTTAGGTAAACCATATGCAGAGTGAAGTGAAGAAGGTAGCCAGGCTGAAGTTATCTGGAAAATATACCACCAAACAGGTCTGGCTGATGAAGTAAGGAACCTAAGGTTATAGAATCTGGTCAAAAGCAGAGTGAGAGTTCCAAGACTTTAACTAAGGGGTATAATGTGTACATCAAGGAATAGTTAAGAAAAGACAGTCTAGATTAAGGATATTGAAAGAAAAGAGGGCACCTTTCTTCTTTACTAGAGGACTTTGAAACCAAGAGTCAGTCTGGAATTTAGGCTAAAAGAAAATGCTTTGAAATGGATTATTTAATTTAAATAATATTAAATTTTTAATACTGGAAAATAAATCTGTTATAATATTTCAAAACCAATGGAAAAAGGTGTAGAAGATCTGCCTGATATGACCCAAGACTGGGAAAAGGCAATCCCGCATAAGATTGTGGATAGTAGTGAGAGAAGTATGAAGCAAAATTAATGAAAAATATGCAAGATGTCTCATTTACAAAATATTACTAAAAACAACTAAAAATATTTGAAAAGATGAAGGTTTATACCATATAATTTAATGGAAGTTTCAATATTATTAAGATGTCAAATTTCCCCAAATTTACCACAGATTCAATGAAATCCTACCAGGAATTGTGCAGGGTTTTTGTTTGTTTATTTTTGTCTGTTTTTTAAACACTGATCTTAAAATGAATATGTAAAGTCAAAGGACTAAGAACTAAGAATAGTCAAAACAATCCTAAAGAAGGACAAAGTTGGAAGACTTCTATTAGCTAACTTTGTGTAAGACTAGAAAGATTATGACAATGTGCTACTGGCAAAGGGTAGAAAATAGACCAATAGAACAGACTGAATTTATAGCAAATCATCATTGGAGTACAATGGAGAGATCAGAGTGTTTTAAATAAAAATATTTAATTAAATACTTATTAAAAATAAATCTTGATCCCTAGTTCATGTTCCATACATAAAAACCTATCCTAAATGGATTTATTTATTTATTTATCTTCCTAAATGGATTTAAATCTTCTAGAAACTACTAGAAGTAAACCTAGTAGTATATCTTTCCCATTTTGGTGAGGCATATATATTGAGCAGAAACTCTAGGCATACATCCCATCTACCTTGGGATGGATAAATATTATTTAAACAGCACACACACACACATGCACACGCACACACACACACACACAAAGAGGAACATTGATAAACTGAACTAGATAAAAACTAAGAAATTGTTTTTATTAAAATATACTATTAAAAAGTGAAAATGTAAGTAATGTCAGCTCTTTGAAGAGCAGCTAGTCTACTGCCATTATTTCAGATATAATAAACTTAGGAGCTATAATGTTAACTGATTTATCAACAGCAACAAGCTAACTATGGCTAACTTTGATCTAGAAACCTGCCTAGTGCCTTTCAGTAGTCTATTGCCTAGATTATCATCATAAACGTGATGAAGTGGAGAAGGAATCAAACATATATATATACCAAAAATGGTTCACTTGGGGAATAGGTTAATCATAGTATCATTGATAAAAAATATGTGGCAAAGAAGGGGAGTCAGTTTGGTGTAAGAGATAATGAGCACAGCTTTAAACATATGGAGTTTGATGTGAGAATGAAAACAATATCTCATGAATATACAATATATTTAGATTTTCAGCAAGGGAATTAGTCATGGCATATAAGTTTTAGGAAAAATGTAATTATTGAATTTGTAAAGATTGATTATGGAGTGATGGAGTTATTATAGGGAAAAGGGAACAAATTGTTCACTGACAATTTTGGTAGGTAGAATGAGAGAGGTAAATTAATAAAAGGAAGGAATTAGAAAAGTAACAGTAAATATAAGAAAGTATAATGCCACAGACAGGAAAATTTCAAGAACAGAAATAACAGAAGTGACATAGTTAGAGAAATATTCAGAGCAAACTTATTTCATATATAATTATTTAGGCCTACAAAACACTTGATTTGTCCAAGCAGGCTTCATAAAATTTTGTATGCACAAAAAGAAATTCAAGTAAAGAGAGAACCAGTAAAAAAGAATCAGATGATTCTTTAACAAAGAAATGATACATAAATTTGTTTTCACATTTCTATTTAATTATTTTTACTTCCTCAATATATTACCTTGATGTTCTCTAGTAATTTCCATATGTTCATATAAACACACTGATATTTTAGACAAATATAGCCATGACATAACTGGCTTAATTGAGTTTTTTCTGGGAAAAGAAAAGAAAGAAAATATCTGTTCTGTATCCAACCAGAAAGTTTGCTCTACCAATGGAATATAGACTCTGTTTCTATATACTTAACAATACCTAGCATAAAACAATTTCTCAATAAAAATAGGAAGTAGGAGAAGAAAGTACGTAGGTTCTGTTTATCTAGAGCATAACCAGTGTGTCTAATCAATTATTTAGGTGAGATGTGGCATCAATGAGAGAATGTTAGTAGTCTGAAATCAGTAAGAGATAATTAACTTACCCTTGCTTACACCCATATATTATTCTTCTATTTATGCCAAGATACTTTTCAAAAAATATATTTTTCAAGAAGTGACAGCTACAGAAAGTGCAGTGGCTCAGCCCAAATTTGTCAGTACTATTGCTTATCAAGTCACACGTCTTTCTGATTTCAAGTTTGTAGTTGTTTAGTACATGGTAATCAGAAAATAATGACAAAGAAAAAAATAGCTGGAATTAGATTACTTGAACTCCAATATAATCTATAGTCCTTACTCTATGTAGACATATTTGCCTCAGTTTCCTCATGAGAAAAACTTGGAATTATTCTCAATTAAAGTAAGTTAAGGTAATTAATTCATGGAAAATAGCACAGTACCTGCACACAATAATATTAATTATTACAGTTCTTCTTATTATTAAAACCATGTTTCCCTATGGCCATTCTACTTGCACATTTTTTTGTTAAAAATCAATACAATAAATTGAATTTCAAAGAAGTACAAGCTTCAAGTGATTTCCATTTTATAAATATTATTTGACTGAGTGTAAATAAACAAAAAAATACATGTAATTACATTATAAAACTCAGACGATAAAAATGAAATCAAGTGGAACTTAATTTTCAACTTTAGAATAGTACTTTAAACTATTTGAGCTTTTATTTGAGCGTTAATTCTCATAACCCATAATATTTCACTACCCATATAAGAAAAAAACAAAAGTATGGGATCCATATATCTGTGGCTTTGAAAGTGGTCATAATTTCAATCCCACAAAATATGGAAGGGCAAATTAGTCTATGAGTAAATTTGCAAGTAGGGTCACTGTTTCTCTTATTTTAACAGGAAACAAATAATATTGAGTCTGTTTTATGAGAAATAAATTTGAAAAAAAGTAAGAATCTCTACATGGTTTTATTGCCTAAAGAATGGACTTAAATAGAATTTAATTAAAGTATAGGACAAAAAAATCATTAATTGCATGTAAGTGTCGACAAATATTTTATTTTCACCTAACTTATTTTGTGATAGAACAAGGAAAAAGAAAAAAAAAAAAAGAAAGAAATGGGTCTTTCTAACATGGTAAATTGGATATAGGAGTTTCCTCTCCCAGCTCATACAAAGGTTTATACAAATATAGAGTTTTCTCCTAGCAAGCTTATTGAGACAAAAATTCTAAGATCATTAAAGAACAATTAGACAACTGTGGAGGAAGCATGAAATTAAATAAGATTAGTTTAAAAAATCAACTGCATTTTAATAATCTTGTGATTTTTTTTTTTGGTTCTTAAATCATAATTATTAGTTTAAGGTAGGGATAAAATGATTTTTTTAAAGCAATGGACTAAATAAAGAGTAGCTAAAAGAGGATAAGGTATATTACAGTTAATTCACTGTACAAGTATAATTACTCTGAGATATACTTAAAATGTGAATGTTCTTACCACAAAAAATAAATAGTAATTCTGTAACATGATGGAAGGTGTTAATATTGAAATATATATGTGTATCAAATCAACACTGTGCATCTTAAATTTACACAATGTTCTATGTCAATTACATCTCAATAAAGTTGGAACAAATGTGAATATTTAGTAAAGAAAAGTATTCTGAACTAATTTTTATGCCATGGTAGACTGCAAATAATTCTTTGTACAATCCCTCATGATTCCTCTAGTGACAAAAATTTGAAATTCACAGACAGCTAGCTTGACAAAGTTAAACTCTCTGGTCACATAATATAATGAATTTATGTGGCACAAGAACATTAAATTCATCATTTCTGTTTCATTGAGACAGAGTCAACTCATCTATCTGATCAGACAAAATGCTATAGAATACCAGGACCTATATGACAATTAACTTAATGGTACAATCAGGCACACCACTATTGTTTGGACATTTTCTACATCACTAGGTAGACTTTGTTTTTTTCCGATGTCAGATCACTTCAGTTTTCTAAACCCTTGAGCAGAGGTACCACTTTGCAAATTATGAATTTCTTATTTGTAGATTATTTTACTGCAGTCTTCTTCATAAGATCTTATTTTTTCACCTAATTTCTATTAGTGAATTTATCACTTACTTTTTGCTGTGCAATCAAACAATTTTAAACAACATAATCCTTATTTGGCCAACAAGTTAATGGGCAGCCTTCTAGTATGGGCTAGGTCAGCTAATATAGGGCCCTCTCTTGTGTCTGTTGTCGAGTGGAAGATGGGAAAGTGGCTATAAGATATAGGATGGTCTCATTTGGTAGTTACCTGACTTTTAGCAGGACTGCCTTGGTTCTCCTCTATGTGATGTCTAGTCTTCCAGCAGTCTTGCTCAGGCTAGTCACAAATGTAGTCTCAGGGCTCCAAGCAAAGCAAGAGAAGTCAAGCCCCAATGAGTCATCTTTATTTGAACAATGTCAAACTCAAATTGTTTGATATACAGTTGACCCTTGAGTAATACAGGGGTTAGGGGTGTCCAAGCTCTTCACAGCTGAAAACCTGTGTGTAACTTTACAGTTAGCTCCTCATATCCATGGTTCTGCAACCATACGTTCAACCAACCTCAGATTGTGTAGTACTGTAGTATGCATTTATTGCAAAAGATTTGAGTATAAGTGGACCCACACAGTTCAAACGCATGTTGTTAAAGGATAAATTGTAATATTGAACAAAATATGCTTCTCTCCTTAGTGTCTTTTTGTTTACGAAAAAGATAGCAACTTTAGTAAGTACTCAAAAAATCTGCATTTACATTGGCCTACTACTTAGATACCTTTAAGTGGATGGTATAATATAATTGTAGTGCTTTGCTTCTCTAGAGACAATAGTGTGAAGATTTTATGTAGGTGCAAAACCAAAACCAAAAGCCAATGGAAAAACAACAACAAGAACAACAAATATATGTGGGTTATATTTATTTCCCCTCCCCCAATTTGCTGTAGCATTTCAAATAGAGCAGAGCATTGATATACCATTTCATTCCTGTCATTACATGTAAGGCAAAATTGTCATTAGCCTATTTACTCAGAAAAGAGAAATGGATTGAAGTTATTTTTGAAAAGGATGCTATCCAAACCACCAACAGTGTTGGTTTTCCTTTACTCCACATCCTGGTTAACACTTGTTATTTTTGTCTTCTTGATAACAGCCATTCTAATAGTTGGGAATTAATATCTCATCATGGTTTTGATTTTCATTTTCATTGTGATTAGTTTTGTTGAGAATGTTTTCATATACCTTTTGGCCACTTGTATATACGTCTTTTAAGAAATGTCTAATCAGGTCCTTGCCCATTTTTTATCAGGTTAATTGACTTTTGCTTTTCAGTTGTATGACGAGTTCCTTGTATATTTTGGCTATTAACCCCTTATAAGATACATGGTTTGCAAATATTTTCTCCCATTGCCTTTTCACTCTGTTGATTATTTCCTTTGTTATGCAGAAGCTCTGTAGTTTGATATAGTTCCACTTATCCATTTTTGCTTTTATAGCCTTTACTTTTCGTTTCATATCCCCAAAATCATTGCCAAGACCAATGTCAATAAGCTTTTTCTTTTGTTTCCTTCTGGTTATTTTATGTTTTCAGGTCTTATGTTTAAGTCTTTAATCCATTTTGTGTTGATTTTTAAATATGAAGTGAGATAAGGTCCAATATAATTCTTCTGCATGTGGATATCCAGCTTTCCCAATGCTATCCATTGATACATTCTCCACTGTGTGTCTTTGGCACCCTTGTCAAAGACTAGCTGACTATAAATGTGTGGATTTCCTTCTGGGTTGCCTATTTGGTTCCATTCATCTATATGTTTGTATTTATGCCAGTATTATACTGTTTTGATTACTTTACATTTGTGGTATATTTTGAAATCAGGAAGTGAGATGTCTCCTGCTCTCCTCTTGCTCAAGGTTGCTTTAATTATTCAGGGTCTTTGGTGGTTCTATATAAACTTTAGGATTAGTTTTTCTATTTCTGTAAAGAATGCCATTGAGATTTTGATAGAGATTGCATTGAATCTGTAGATTACTTTGAGTAGTATGGATATTTTAACAATATTATTCTTCTAATTCATGAACATAGAATGTCCTTCCATTTATCTGTGTGTTCTTTAATTTCCTTCATCAATGTATTATAATTTCAGTATACAAGTCTTTCTCTTTGGTTGTTTGCTCCTAATATTTTATTATGGTTGATGCTATTGTAAATAAGATGGTTTTCTTAATCTCATCTTTGGATAGTTCATTTTTAATGTATAGAAATGACACTGATTTTGTATCCTGCAACCTTACTGAGTTCACTGATTTCTAACATTTAGTTTTTGTTGTTGTTGTTTTTAGGGTTTTCTGCATATATGATCATGTAATCTGCAAAGAGAGGTCATTTTACTTCTTTCTTTCTGATCTGGAAGCTTTTATTTCTTTTTCTTGTCAAATTGCTCTGGCTAGGACTGCTAGTACTACTTTGAATAGCAGCTCATACTATCACAAAACTGTTTAACAGAAGTAACCCTTATAGTTATTTTTTATCCTGGGTTCCTCTCTGCCTTTCTTTCTATATTCTTTTTAAACTTTACTTTTAATCTCTAACAATTGTCAGAGTTTACTTAAATATTGTCTATTCACACACAGACATAATTTTAGAAACAGAACAGATCTTGAAGATCACATCTTTTTAAATCTTTAATCTTAAATAAGAAAACTGAAAGCTATAGTTTTGGGGGGAAGAATAAGCAATTTTTTAAACAAATTAAATCCACAGTAAAGTGAGATGCTTTTTTATTTTATGGGTTCACTGTCATTTGGTTTATGCTTTATTATACCAAAACAACTAGTAAAAATATAAGACAAAATAAACTAAAATATGCAAATAAAATAATGAAACACAAATGCTCTAGCAAAATGAAACCAAGAGCATATTTCTTTTTTTCTTTTCTTTACTTTACTTTTCTTTTCTTTTCTTTTCTTTCTTTCTCTCCCTCTCTCCCTCTCTCTCTCTACTGAATTTACTGAATCATCTTTTGAGTCAGAGAGGAATTTCAATCCTCATTGACATGCAATGATATATGGAAGTCAAGGGTCTTTATAATAATGACTACCACTTCTACTACTATTACTACAACACTACAGTGACTGTCTTTTCCTTTTGAGCCCACTTTATACACAAGTTACTGCACAAGGTACTTTCTACAAACATTAAAATTCAGCCAATGACCCCGTGCACTGGTTATTATTATCCTTTCTCCATTTTACAGGTGAAAAAGTGAGACTTACGTGAGATCACACAAAAAAAGCAGAATCAGAATTTAAACTCAGAAAAGATTTCTTCTCTCAAAGACCCTTTTTGAGCTTTTATCTTTTAGATTATTCTTCATTTAACTTTTAAAACATCACTATAATTGAATATCAACACACAAAAAAGCAAGTAGAAAGAATATCATGATTATAGTCCTTCACTTATTCACAACTGCATATAAAAATGCCAGCTGTGAGTGTTATTCACTGGCCCTTATTAATTATGCTGATCTGCCTCTCAGAGAATGTTAAGGTATGGGACAGAAAAAGTCATTTGTAGTTTAAGGCAGCTTGTCTTTTTTTTTTTTTTTTTTTAGTGTCCCTGGTAAGATTTGTGATCAGCAGAAATTCTCCCTGTTCTTGTCTATGCTGCTAATAACACATTGTCATAAAAGGTCACAACAGGAAAATGCTGTTTGGGTAAAGTCCTTTATAGTTAAACAAGCAAGGTAAATACAAATTAGAGCAAATGTTTCCTTAGGAAGAAGAGAATTCTAGGGATTTATTAGTCATTTAAGTAATGTGAAACCATACTCTATCTTAGAAGACGTAGATAATCCTCCTGACACATCATCTCCAAAATGTGTGTGCTTATACATTCTAATAATCTGGTGTGTATATGTAGAAAGTTCCTTTTTATATTTCCTCATATCCAGTAAAATTCCTATATTAACATATTTGTAATAACAGTTTATTTTCTAGATCATTTTGATATTCTAAATTCATGAGCATGTAGTCTGTAAATTAATAACATTTGTGTTTTTTCATTTCCAAGATTTACCATTTTTCACTTATTATTGTACTCACTAGGATAGTCAGACTACTGATGAACAAAAGAGGTGATTATTGTCATTTAATTATGCCCAACAACAAGGGCAAATCTTGCAATGTTTCAAATTAACTGTGATGTTTGCTAAATTTTTTTGTAGATATTCTTTATCAGTTTAGGGGAGCTCTGTTCTATAATATTATTTTGTGGAAATATTATTATTATTAGATGTTGAATTTTATCAAAGATTTGTTCTGCATCAAGTTAGATGCACATTTAATTTTTCAACTTTTTAATGTACTGAATTGCAACTGTTGTTTACATATGATGAATCAGGTTAATCAACAAACTTGTGCTTTTGATTATTTTTTCTAATGGGCAATTACTATTATTTTTCCTCTTGATTTCTGCTTTTATATTCTTTTTTTTTTTTTTTTTGCAGTACGCGGGCCTCTCACTGTTGTGGCCTCTTCCGCCACGGAGCACAGGCTCCGGACGCGCAGGCTCAGCGGCCATGGCTCACGGGCCTAGCCGCTCCGCGGCATGTGGGATCTTCCCGGACCAGGGCACGAACCTGTGTCCCCTGCATCGGCAGGCAGACTCTCAACCACTGCGCCACCAGGGAAGCCCTATATTCTTTTTTTCCTTCTACTTTTTATGGATTCATTTTCAGTAGAGATGTTAGTCTTATTCCAAAAAACTGTTTCACAATTAGAAATAGAAAACCTCTTCAACTTTTTGTTTAAAATTTGAGGCAGTGAATAAACTGCTTACCTTGGAATAATAGGATGACAAGTTTTAAGTCTAAAATGTCCTAACAAGAATGAAAATGAGCAAAATGTTTTAGTTGTACAATTTTCTTATTAGTCATTCTATAAATGTGAATGTCACTGCATGTAATTTGTTAGGGAAGGATATTCTTCTTCCCAGATTTTGCATATATGTATGCATGCTACCATATGAAAAATGTGTATTAGAAACTGATTTTATGATTTGAGAGTTTCTTTGTCTTTGTCATTATCTTTTTATGACCTCTAGTTAAAAAAATACGTTTTGTTTGTATAGAAATTTGCTTGAATTTGCAGATGGATTAAAATACATTTTTGATGCAGGGAAGATTATCATTTCTCCAAGATTTTATAGTCAGCAAGTGGTAGAGGTAAGTCTTAAAGCCAAGCCAATCTGATGTAATGACTTCTTTGATTTTCTAATTACTCCTCTGCTGTGTGTTTTTCTTTTGTTTTTGACATGGAGCTATTACCATCTAACATCTCTCTGTGTATTTTCCATATTTTATTGAAAACTTTGCATGTGTTTCATAATATCTAAACTTCTACCATCACCATCAACCAAGGCAACTTCAAAAGTTATGCTAATTATAAAGTAAAATATAAAAATTATGATTGGTACTTTTACTAAATTTATCTTCCAATGTTCTTAATTTCTACTCTAATTCTACTACTCAATTCCAATACCTCATTTTGAACCTTGGCTATAGCTGAAGGTATACCAGCTTCAAAATTATAAAGTCCAACATCATAATATTTGCCTTGAACCACATACACATCTTGCTCTCAATTATTTTATCATTTTCATTTTTAATAATTCTATTATTATTATAAATAATAATTTCTAAGCTTTTGTCTACTCCTAGTATCGATCTACAATCACCTTTGTATACCATGACTTTTTTCTTACCTATCCAGAGCAGATGACATAACACATCTTTGCAACTACTCATTTAAAGTCATTGGCAACATTATTATTCCATTATCTTTTCCCCTCTCCTGTCCACAAAAGCACTGATCACATGCTGCCTCTGCTCCAGCACTCATCTCTGCTGAGAGCTGCAGGAGAAAACCACACAACTGTAACAATAGTTCCTTATAAAAAGAAATCAAGATCCATATACACAGCTGGGTCTCCAGATTCATACAGGAAATATTTCACATGGTCCTAGTCAACTCCCTATCCAGTTTTCCACAGTAACTCTTTTAAATTTTGACCACTACTCTCAAGTATTTTTATTTTACCCTATTATCTTACCCTTATCAGATAGTGATATTTGCCAGTGAATTAGGAGGAAATTAGTGATGAATTCCTTCATCATTGTCCTCCTACACACATAATATCACTATCCATTCTAACGCCTCCCCACAATCTCAGAAAAAGGCATTTTTCTTTATGTTTAAGGCAAAGGGAGTAATACCTACCACTGTGCGGTTGCACCTGTCATCAATATTCTCATCCAAAATTCACACATTTCCCATTATCTATTTTTTATCTAATGCAGAGCTTGTTATTTCAAATGACTTTTCACTACATCCTTAAAGCATGTTCAGATATTTTTATCACAAAAATATTCTTTCCTTACACTATATTTCCACTTAGCTAATACTCTTAGCCTCCACTGACAAACAAGTAAACTGATGGGATAGACTACCGTGTATTTTTAATTACTTACCCACAATTAGTTCTTCAATTGCTCTAGAGTTTAGCTTCCCAGTACACCAGAATCACACACATAAAAGTTATTAACAGCCTCCTGTGAAGAATAATTAATATGTTCAATGGTCACATTAATCACATTCTCTGCAAAATTTCGAATTAGTGACTATGGTTTTCTTCAAACCTTCTTTAACTTCCATGAGATTTTTCTCCTAGTTTTTGATCTAGCTTCCTTTATTTTCCTTAACATTCTTACTTACTTACTTTTGAGAGATTTCATCCTTTGATTATAACCTAAATTTTTGTATCTCACAGATTTTTCTTCTCATTTTATTTTTAATTTTATCTTAAATATATATATTTATATATATATATATATATATATATATATACCAGGTTCAGTCAATGTTTTTTATATATATCAGGTTCAGTCAATTCAAATGCTACTTTATCAAGCTCTTTCTTCACCCCTAAATTCAACATCCATACATCAGAATTAATCATTGGCTATTCACAGGTGTCTCACATTTACCTCAAACTCGTTACCTTTTCCTGCATACTTATTCATGCCAAAGATACATTACCTCAGTGAAAATCACCATTGGCCTGGGTGCCCAAGCCAAAGAACTACATGTCGCCATCACCATTATGTCCTGGACTCTAGCAATGGTATTCTAGTTTTTTAACAACTATCCCTGTCTCATAGAGAACTTTACATCCACATATCCGCCTTTCATCTGCCATTGCACACATCTTTTAAAAACTTAAGATACTGTCTACTTAAAATTGGTCAGTGGTTCACTTCATTATAGGCAACATTTCAAACGTCTTACTTAGCATAGCATATATGTCTCCATAATTTGAATCTTGCTCATTTCTCCAGGTTCAAATCAGTAACAATTCTGCCAAGAGTGCCTAACACGTTCTCTTATAAGTGGCCATTCATTATGAACACACCTTTCATTATTCATCAACATACAACTAAAAGATCAACCTCTCTATTAAGTTTTATAAAATTCCCCTTCCACAGCCAGTTTTGCTGGGCTTATACGTTCCCTCATTCATGCACAACAATTGCACATCCACATTTATATAATAAGGATAGAAATGTGCTTTTGCACTTGCCCATCTACTACTACATCATTAGTTGCTTGAGGGTAGGGAGCAGACTGTGACTGTTTTTATTATCAGTCAATGATACTTAGTGAATATTCAAAAATATATTGAATCAGTAAATTTTTGTACAGTACAGAAAACACTTTTGGAACATTCTCAGTATCATGAGGAAATGATCAGAAACCATGATTGCAGATGGACAAATTATGTGTCATTATCATTTTTTGCTTTGTGTAAGTAAAATTAGAATTCCTCTTCTTTCTGGAAAATGTAGCATAGACGCTCCCTATTGAGAAACATCTATATATCTAAGTAGTACCTACCATTGTTTTTAAAATTATGAATGTAGAATAAGATGTTTTGTCGACTGAGGAGAAAAGAAAAAAATGTTTTAAAAAATCCTCTCCTTTTAAAGTACTTACAAACTAAACTGTGGAGATAAATTCTATGTAATCCATGGAGAGAAAATTAACTCCTAGTCCCTAGAATATGAATACCTTGAGTGATGCAACCAGTATGATTACTCAGTAAATCTTCAGCTCTAAGAATTATAGATAGAATTGTTAAAATAAGACACAGCATAGTGATTAGAATACACAAATGACGATGTTCTGGTTTTGATCTTAAGGGGAAAGTTGGGAATTTGTAAAATAGTTTCATTTGATGAACGTTGGGTGATGGCACTTTCTTAACTATATCCTAGCTTAATTTGTTTGAAATAAGTATAGTGGAAATATTGTAATTAAGCCAATTTCAGAATTGTATTGTTGACCAGCAGAAGTTGAGAAATATATGAACTAAAACAAAAGTGAAAATGGCCAGTTATGAGAACTAAATTCTCCCATATCTTTTAAAATCTATTATATAAATATATTTTTATTCTTAATAATGATTACTAACAGCTACATGATTTAAGGTTTACTTTGCCTCACATACGACTTTTTTTGAAAGTGCAAGTTATATATTTTAGTTTTATTTTTCACTGAGTTCACAATCCTACCAGGTCTGAATCAAAAGTCTACAGGTTCTATGATACATAAATGCTTTTGATGTTTCTTTCAACTTCTACACAAAAAACTACATAGTGAAAAATCTGTGTCAATAACAATAGAGTTACAAGTGAATTCTTAAATATTGGCATCTTTTCATTTGGCATCAGATTTTCATGTTTAACTGAAATCAGCAGGTCAGATAAGAGTAAAGTTTCAAACTCACTGAAATAAATTCTTTGGCAGTATAATCCAGCTGTCAACAGCAGACAGGGTCACAAGATGGTTGGCTGAGCTGGAATATAAAAATTGAGAAATGAGCAGCTGAGTTGAAAATGAAAATGCTATGCTTTCTTAGAGGCAGAAACCAAATATGACATAATGATAGGATCTGGAAGTGGGATCTGAGGAAATACTGATTTTTACATTGTGCAACTGTGCTTCCTTCCATTTGTGACATGAAGGTACTATTGAAAATGAATGCCTCATGCTACAAAATAGGCCAAAACTTTAAAGGCTCCTTGGAAAACATCACTAGATGAGAACAGGAGCCAAGGAACAACAACAAATATAGGTGTATTGTACAGATAAAAGTTCTGGCAGATTGAATACGTCCAAAAAGCCAAGTACAGTTTCTGTTGATCAGTTGTTCAGACCAAGAGAAAAAGAAACAAAAATGGAATACATACCAAAATAGTATTGATGCACTGTTGTGGTTCATATTTACACTTCATTATGTAAATAATGTTTAATATTATATTTAGCAGAGATCTTTTTATGATCTCTGAGATGTTATTTTTAATATAGCTGTATTATGCACAACTATTATTGAAATTCTCAAATTTATCTAAAATATTCTTTCTTATCATGAATCAGAAAAAAAATCAGTTATTTGACTGAATTCAGGTGTTAAAAAGATTCAAAAGCCTTTGGTGTCTGTACTCTTATTAGAGTACCTACTATATCATAAATTATATTGATAGATAACTACTTCCTAGAAAATTAAAGTAGCTTATTTCAAAATCAGTTAAAAGGTCTAGGTAGGATTAATTTTGAATAATAATATCCTTGTAACATTCATAGTCAACTCAAATACTATCATTCCTTATTTTGGGGTACTTCATAAAATTATTATGTACTAAATTATGATGCATTATTATTTAAAAATCAGATTAAATGCTATATTCACTTAACAATTTTATCTTAACCTATCATAATATTGAATAACTGAATAGCAATTGAATGTAAATGATAACCAAGCAAAATGAATAATTTCATTAGGAACATCTTTACATCCAAATTGAGTATTTCTGAAATTGCATTGGAGAAAAGGCAGTTGAATGAGACCTAACAAAATAATGCTCGGAAGCCCCACTGAAATTGTCTAGATTCATAAATCAAGAGGCACTAAATAGTCAGCTCTCACAGCTCCTCCAGCAACATGTTTTTGAAACAAGGTTTCAAACTATATATCAAGGAATTGGAGATTTTATATACTATATAATCATGCAAATTAAATATAAAGAATTAAAAGATAAATATAAGAAGGCATTGACATATTCCTATAAGTAAAAGTTCATATCTAATATCATGTAACCTACAAGACCATATGAGATTTTTTTTCTCCAAAAATTTTAACAAGTGAATTGTATTTGCTGTATTTTTATATTGTATACACATTTTTTAAAAGTCATTCCATTTTCTTAAATGTAGGCTGTGTATACTTATAATGGAAAAAAAAAATCCCTTCAAAGCCTCAAACTTTTGGCTGTCTAGAAATTAGTTTTTCATTGCCAGTATATTAATTCCTGTAGTGATATTTGCAATTCCACTTTTTATGGTGTATTTTCTACTAATTAAATTGAACTGTATTCCATACAATGGAATTGTATTTGTAGTATTGTTTTTACAATTCATATACAATTCATAATAGATTTTTCTAGATATAGTACTTTGTTCACTCTGCTCTATTACATTAGCCCCATTATCTTGTAACATACATTTGCATTTATAATTCAGACAGGTGGTTTCAGTACGTGATTTTTTTTCCTAGTCTTTGAAGTGTTCTGTTGAAGAATAAGCTACTCTACTAAACAGAAAATCTAGGTATCAGTAGTATATGTTTAATGATCTAAAATGACAAGTTAGAACAGTGAAAATAATCTGTTTCTAAATTTTAAATGCTTAGGAAGAAATGGAATTTTTTTAAATAAGAAAACATTAGAAAATGGTTATACCAAAACTTAGTTTGGACCCTAGTTAATTTATATATTAATTGGAATGTCTAAGACAATTCACTTTATTAAAAATATTACTTAGATCAATTTCATTCTCAAAGTATCAGTGGTACTCTCCATTGTGTTCAATGAAAAACAAAATCTAGATGACTGGGAAAATTAAATATGTTTTAATTATTTTTCTCAATTCTTTGCTAAATATCTACATTTGCATAAATATAACACAGATCTATATATATATATAAATTTTTAAACACTTTGCTATGTAAATAAATAATTTTCATCTCTCTAAAGTTAAACTACGGATGCTTTGCTTTGCCTTTGTTTTTCATCCTTTTTTCTTTTAGCTGTATGTGACACATAATAATTTGCCTTTACTATGTGTTCATATTTATAATAATGTCAACCAGAATATTTGAGTTAAATGTGATTTTCAAACAGTCAATAGCTGGAGGGATGATATTTGGGAGATGACAGTAGATGCCTGGTCTGTAGGTTATTGGCTAGCTTATCTTGAAGCCCAGCAATCACCCTGAAGTTTTCATTTTACATGGTTAAGTAGTTAAGGAGCAGCCTCATTTGCACTTGAGCAAGGCTACCTGTAATGTGGTAAATGGCATGAAAAACAAGATCGATGCCTGTTTCAAACTACAAAAGTCTTTCACATCAGGGCAGAAATTTCATAATTCATCTGCAAAATGAGCAGTTTCTGCTATGGATGTCCAGCAATGTAGAGTCCATCACAAGTTTTTAAAAAGTCATATCAGATCAAAATGCAGGCTCTTAACTAAATATTATGAGGAGCTCAGAGTAAAGGTTGAGACAGATAATTTACAGAGTTGCAATATATAATGCCCTATGGAATCTGTAATACCATGTTTATCCTGCACAATGGGATTCCCTGTTTAAATTAATTCAAATATTGGATTTTAATAATAATTAATATTAATTATTTCATAGATTGAAGCACATTTTGATCATTTGCCTGAATTGTGTGTACACTTGATGCATCAGCATACATAGAAGTTTGCAGGTTTTATATACAGTGTAAAAGGTTTTATCACAGACATCATGCCTAGAGAAAGACCATTCATTTGGAAGATTGCCATTGAAATCAACCAATAAATAACAAATTGCTCTGCAAGGATTATTTGCTCTTGGCTAATTGTTTAGTGTATAGAATATGATGGGTCTGAAATTTTATTTGGGGTCTCTATTTCATTTTTTCATACACTTATAATTCTATGTGTTTCTATATTTATTACTTAACATAAATTTATCTAATTTCTAGTTCATTTAAACACTACAATCCAACTTATGCATGTTGAGCTCCCTCTATATACTCACTAAAGTAGGCATTCAAAGATGCATAAGGATAAGGACCATGCCATCAAAGAGTTTAAATGGGAGAAAGAAATAAGAATACATTATTATAAAAGTGTGTGCTTTGTGAAAGAGTAAGTTTGAAAAAGGCAGAAAGGTGTCTGATCTCCATTTCTGAGAAAATGGAGAATCTGGAATTGGGTACTATCCTTCCCATGCTGACCCAGAGATCTTGACAACGGACAATGAGGAAATAAAACTCAAACCTTTGGCAGTGATAAAAAATATGCAAAAGCCATAGCAAATGTTCCAGGCAAGTAGATACAGTATAAATAGACTCTGAAGCAAAAAGAAGGAGACAGAGAACAGGGAAGAAGGGTCAAATATTTTGAAAAATATATTCAGAAGGAATGAGGTTCAAAGATAGCCTTTGAATACAGTAAAAAAGAAAATAAGACCTCTGGCTGCAATTTGAATAATTTGAATTGAAATTATTTTCTAAAGATTTCTCAGTAGTTTCTAAATGAGAACTGTTAAAAACAGTAGCAAGTTTAATAACTGCAAAAGTTATTTAAGCCTATAAAATGTAATTCTTAATAGATTTCATTAATATAATCAAATGTAAAAAGTCATTAGTAATA
This sequence comes from Lagenorhynchus albirostris, assembly GCF_949774975.1. Taxonomy (NCBI): domain Eukaryota; kingdom Metazoa; phylum Chordata; class Mammalia; order Artiodactyla; family Delphinidae; genus Lagenorhynchus; species Lagenorhynchus albirostris. The sequence continues at coordinate 30,373,619 of NC_083102.1, forward strand.
TAAAATTAATTTTATACCATTAGTAAATATGTGTGTTTTAAATTACCATAACTTGGTCACACATTTTTTTCTTATATCAACATGCCATTCAAACAGCATCATCTATAGTACGTCAATTTTGTTTTTAAAAAATATTTCCTCATTACACAGTCTGTGAATGCTGATCCTTTCTAACCTTAATGGTATATCTCAAAAGCGATCTCTATTAAATGGGCCTCAGGTATCTTCTATTCTCTACTTCGTTCAATACAGTTTAATCGTATTTATACATTTGATACATATGTTTTTGAATGACATTTTAAATAAGATTTGCAAATAATTGGTTTAGTACCCTCCCCAGAGTTTACCCACATGCTTAGACATGATAGACCTATGCCATAATGTATTAATGAACGCATCAATGATCTGGATATTTAAATGCAAAGACAATATTCTACTGATCTCTGTCTAAGTCAATAACTTTTGATGAGTGATGAGTACACATCTTGAAGAATAAAAGTAAAATTTAACATTATCTTGGTATTGGGTGACCAACCTTACTGGATAGTTTCACTTTGCTTCAGAACAAAGGTCATGTTTGAACAGCCAACACACATTGGAAACGAGATATAGATTGTCTTTTCTTTTTTTTTTTTTTTTTATTTCTTTTTTGGCTGTGTCAGGTTTGTGTTGCGGCACAGGGGATCTTTTTTTTTTTTTTAACATCGTTAATAGAGTATAATTGCTTTACAATGGTGTGTTAGTTTCTGCTGTATAACAAAGTGAATCAGCTATACATATACATACATCCCCATATCTCTTCCCTCTTGCATCTCCCTCCCTCCCACCCTCCCTATCCCACCCCTCTAGGTGGTCACAAAGCACTGAGCTGATCTCCCTGTGCTATGCGGCTGCTTTTCACTAGTTATCGATTTTACATTTGGTAGTGTATATATGTCCATGCCACTCTCCCACTTTGTAGAGATAGATTTTCTAAAAGACAAAGAACTCCAAAGAGATTTGAATATCTAAAGCCTTCTCCTTCCTTCTCTGGATGGAGACATCCTGCCTCCTTTCTTGCTTTCTAGATTAATAAACTAAGAAATATTTTCCATCTCTCACTTGGAAGAAGAGATATACTTAAGTAATCTGTTTCTTTCTCTCCCTCTCTCCCCTCTTCTTCCGTCCCTGCATCCCTCCCTTCTTCTTTCTCACAGGAAAGGCAGATATGCCAGCAATCTATAAAAAAGCTGGGTCTCTTAAATTTTGCAGTTCCTCTTTTGTGATGTAATTCCACAGCATATACAGGAAACATCCAGTCTATATTTGTGTTATTCTGTGGGAATTTGGATGCTAAGATGCTGTTCTAGCAAGTGTTTTTCCTATGAGAAATAAAATAGTTTGTGCCGCTGTCAATGTATGTACATAAATGGTGTCAGGTTAATTTGCCAGCTAGCATGCAGCAGCATAATCTCAGATTCTTCACAGCTTCAGACTTTTCAACCTAGTGAAAACTATGGAGTATTATCAGTAATATACCCATCTGGAAGAAGTACAAAATGGATCTGTGGATCCATTGAATCAGGAAGTCCACGGGAATCAGTGACTTGTTGACCAAATCTGTATGGTGCATTAGACAATATGTAGTCCTCCACTTTGTTGCTTGTTACTGAGAATGACTTCGGGGAAGTGATTATAAATAGTACTGAGAGGTACATTTGAAATAAATGTCAAACAAAAATTGCACTCTACAAAGTTAAACAGGTAAGACAGTCTATTCAGACCACTGCAATAGGGGATAGAAATTAAACTGTACCGAAGCAAAAGGCAGAAGGGTTTTTAAGCTGTGGGTGAGCTAATGGAAAATTACTGGAGGTCATTAAGTTGGAAGTTGGTCAATGTGATCAGGCCTTTCGTGTTTGCCAGTTAGCATTTATTGCAATCCCATAGACACTGGGAGATACGGGCACTAAATTCCTTGATAATTATATCTCAAGTGTTCTGGTAAGATGCTGAGAGATTTATCTACATTTCAAAAGTGCAGAGATAAATTTTGCAATTTCAACTTTTCAAAAGTAAATGCCCTAAGAAAAGGGAGGTCAGGAGCCTCCCTTTAGGAGGCTGCCTAAAGTTTAGTCAAGCTGAAGGAAATAAGGTCATCTTGGTCATAAGCAGTCCATACGGTGCATTCATTTTTTTCTCTCTCCTCAAGGTAGGAGGAGAAAAAATTCAGGAGTTTCAGGCAGACCTGAAAGTAAACATGTTTTGCTGACTGGCATCGAGAAAGTTTCTGAGAGAACCCCAGATTTCTTGTCCTTTCTCTATGATGACCTTAGCTGCTTTAAGATTAGGGGTGGAATCAAGATCTCCTTATCCTCAAGGAGGACCTAAGGTCCTACAAACCATTTGGATATACTGGGGGAACTTCAAGGACGGGAGAATCTCACACGTTTATAGTTCTGTTGCATGCTATAAAAGGTCCTGCTAGGGGAAGGGATTCTGGGCCCAGGAGTGACTGAAAGTACCAAGGAATATAGACTTAAGCCACAGTAACATGTAAAGGGATATAATGAAAGAAGAAAGAGTCCAGTTCAGATACTTCTTCGAATCTGGGGAGAGTACAGCTGAGTAACCAGACTCTAGACATGTACAGTTTAAAAAAAAAAAGCTACAATGACTATTGGATGACTGTAGGTGGAGTCCTTTGCTCTACTTCATGTTTTTACTGTTTCTACACCTGGATGTATTTAAGAATTGATGTGTATGTTATATGCTGTACTTCCAATCTTATAACTGCCAGAGGGGATCACCATCCTGACTGGGGAGAACAGCAAGCAGAGAAGTACATTATGGAGACAAATTCCCCTGCCATTTTCCCCAGTGACTGAGTCAGGATTTAGTGCGAATGTTTCTCACTACATTGAACTCTTTGGTAATTGGAGACAGACTAAGACCCTGAAGATAATGAGTATGTTCCTATTAAAGCCCTGGAAAGGGAGGCAGTATCTACCCAAAGGCATCTGTTTGGGATTTTGGACTTGGGGTTTTGGCATGGCTACTAGATATACCACTTTTGAAAAGAAACTTAAGTTTCCCACTGAGTTCTTATTGAAACTGAATGCCTGACTTACAGAGTTTTGGGGATTTTTCAACTTGATAGGCCTGTTTTGGAGGTTGGCCAACTTACATTGTATGAATGACACAGTAGGATGAGTTTTAAGAGTCTCCCTTGTCAAATGAATGTAGTCTATTGAAGAATACAACCAGCCTGGCCCCAGCAGTCTAGTGACTTTAAATGAAAAAGTGACAACTATCCTTATGGAGGAAAACATGATTTCCCACTGTTCTGCCTAAATCAAATTAGAGCCACTGACTTTTTTGGTGTCCCAGATTCACAGAGTCTCTCCTGAAAGCCTAGGCCTGGTTTATAGATGGTTCAGCTAAGCGGAAAACTGATGATGTCTGCCGTGGCTCTTCGCTCTGAACACCAGCAGCTGTGCAAAAATGAAATTGGGCATGATTTCTGCACTCAGTGGGGAGAACTAAAAATTTTAGACTACTGCAGATTAAAGACTCATGACTTCTTATCTAAGACCAAGAACCGTGTTAACAGATTATGCTTGCTGGTCAAATTATCCAGGTTGTTAATCTAGATGCCCATGGCCGGGCTCATTCTCTGATGAGACTAAATGGTATCAAACCTGAAATATCCAAATTGCCATAATCGCCATATGAATTCATCACTATACTGGACAGGGTAATACACATTCACCATTATAGACTGAGCACATAGGAAATGACTCTATTTCTGATGCAAAAAAATAAATTGCATGCCAATCTTGTGACTCATGACAAAAAAGGATCTGTTTAACCTTTGGTGAGGGAATCCACATCATACAGAGTACGGTCCCTGCTCACTTCGACAGATTGACTACATCAGTCCCTTACCCCCATGGTGAGACTATTGTGGTGCTTCACCGGTATTGACTTTTGACTTCTGCAAAATACTGATCAGCTAATTCTGGCCATACCATTGTGGCCCCTCAGGAAAATCCTTGCTATATGTTCAGCTTTGAAGACCATTTGTATTTTATGGAAAAAGCTTGTCAATAATGGGCTAATAATCTGACTATCTCCCTTACTTTTTCCAGGAACATGCACGTTAAGTCAGATTTGCTATTAAATGCAGGTGTTTCCCAAAGGGGATTATCTCATCTAAGCTTCTTTAAGAACAATGACTAAGACAAAAATCTGAAGGATTAAGGGAGTTACAAGGATGAGCACTGCAATTTGAGGATTCCTCCCCTGCCATTCCTGAGCATAGTTCTCTTGTTTTTTTAACTTCAACCATCCCCAATGGGTGGCACACCCTCTGGATGCAGTCCTGGATAAAAGGGGTCCTCATGGAGTCCAACTTCATTCTGGTTAGGTTTTAGGTATAGAGATGTTCTTTTTGTTTCCCTCTTGCACCTCACTCTTCCATATACATGGTCTTGGTGAGAGTAGAGAGGATTGATGAAAGATGAAGTTTTACCTCCTGGAATAGAGTACTCAGGTTTTATACAGGTGGAGACAGTCCACAAACCAAGAGAGAACACAAACCTGGGAGGGAATAGAATGCCTTAGACCCTGGGAGGGAGTGTGTGTGTAATTGCGTATGTTGTCAGGAGGTAGCATTAATGTTCATTATATTTCAAACCTGGCCTTGGAGTCTTCATCCAAGTAAAATGCCTTAGTGCAACTTTCTCCAACTGTCATGAGTTTAACTGACTGCTGAGTCAGCTACCTCCCTCAAGTCCACTCTGACCATGAGACCACAAGTGGATGACTCCAGCTTATGCAAGTCCTAAGTATAAAACCTCTAGATGTTTCCTCATATTGATTTCATAAAGATGAAGAATGCCACCTCACTGATAGTGTAGACAAACAGGACCAATTGGACTGACTTCCCTCAGACAGTTCCTCCCCAAACAAGAATTAGACTCACTTACTCAGACTTGATTGGGAACCCTAGGTTTACCAACTAGCTAGGAAGCCTCAGAAAAGACCCCATAAGGTGCCACATTGGAGGTACTGTCAAACTATATCCCTTATTGTTATCTGTCCCACAAAGGGGTCCCAACCATATGAAATAATTGTTGCTAGAAACAACATCTGTGTCCTCTGGATCATACTTATTGTTTAGAGGCCTGGTATTATCTTGCTTTCCTTTCAAAAACATGACTCACATCTTAGAGCTGATTATAAGAGTGTTTAAAGAAACTCCACTGGTAGCTTATATATCACTCAGATGACTGCAGAGCTCTCTCCAAAATGAGATTTACTTCAGTTACTCAGATGACTTTCTCAGACAAATAACTAACACATTATTTAGGCATATTATGTGGGTGGTTGTACTAACATGCTAGTTATTCAATTAGAGAAGTATAAAGGGTGTCTGTAACTTTACCTGAGGTGATCAATAACACTATCTTGGCACCAGAAGGCACTCGGGTTAGCTTTATCACACTGGCAAGGGTTTCCAGGGATGACAGAATTCCTATAGATTTTCTTCTGGGAGGCTAAGGCAGAATCTGTGCTAATACCTGGAAAAATGCATTAAAATGGGTGGCAGAGTCAACATAGAGACTTAAGGAAAAAGACCCCTGACATTAATGGTTTATGATATTTCTTCAGTTGGCTAGATCCATAACCCTAGGTGTCATAGCTGAGGTCACCACAGAAAGTTGGCCTCATTCTGATATCCAGATTCCTACTGATATTAGCTTTAAGTGCTACAGAAACAAACAATGAATTTCATACTAAGTCAGTGCTAGAGGAATCAGGCTGATGGAGTTGTATTTGCATGGAAAAATTCATAAAGGACTTGAAACATGTGGCAATCAGGAGTGAATCTGTTGGGAGACAATTCACCTTGAATGTTTTCAATTTTCTGCATGGTCCTGCTCTTTGAAGCAAAAAGACACACTTGAACAGTAAACATGCCTTAGAATATTGAGATAGCTTTTCTGCAAAGTTAGACACTTCTGAAAAGATTTGGAGTCATACACATCTCTCCTTCCCCATCCTGGATACTTGTGCTTAAATGTCAAGGTAGTAAAGCAAGAGATACACTTCTCTTCTCCCCCAAAGGAAATGTGCTTAGTGAGTAATCTCTCTTACTCTCTAAGGAGAATGAGCATATGTGTTAGCAGCTATTAAAAGCTCAAACTCTCCTAAAATTTGGAATCACATGGATAGGTAACATACTGTTTTTATTTGAGTTACCCTGTGGGGATTGGGATATAGGGAAGCAGAGCTAAGATATTACCCTGGCTGCTATTTGTACTGTGAGTAAATAAATAGCCTGTGTCTCTGACCCAGGGAGATTGTATCTTCTGTCAGTATGAGTACATAAAACAGTGGCAGCCTAAATCATTAGCTTGCAAATAAAGTAAATTCAGTCACTTCACAGTTTCTGAGCTAACTCTTGGAAATTTAGATTCAATATCATTTTGAGACTTTACCTAGATCTAGTAATTTTATGAATGATTATAGGAAGGGATACTGAATGGCAGACTCTACAGCGCTGTCATCCAAGGATATAAACAAATTGCACAGAAATATTTATATGCATTCTGCTAAATCATCAGTGAAAGTTGACATGGATAAATAATTTATATAGATAAAGTAATTTCAGATAAAATAAGTGCTATGAAGAGACAAAATACTAGTTTAAGGGAGGACTCAATACAGGACACTTAAATGGACTGGCCTAGGAGGAAGGACAAAAATAGGTGAGTAAGTTATCACAGAAACATAAAAAAGATAATTTCTAACATAGGAGTGTGGCCAACCATGCCACAGTTTCATAGAATCTGAAGTCAGATAATTGCTATACAATTTGAAAAGGGGGAATTTGTTAGTGGCTTTGGGAAGTACCTTTTGAATGATGGGAATAAAAGCCTTAATAAAGTGGGTAAAGGGAAGATACGAGACTAGAATGGAGAGATAACACTTTTAGCTCACTCTTCATAGGTACTTTCCTGTGATGAAGAGCAGAGGAAAAAAAAGTACTGCTGGAGAAGAATATGGAATCAAGGAAATATTCTTTAATGATGGGCAATATGGATGCTTTCTGAATGCTGACGAGGGTTTTCAAAGGAAAGGAAGAAATTTATGTTGAAGAAACTGAGGGCTTAAATAAGAAAAGAGTAAAATTGTTGTGTATTTAGGGTATGAAACATGAATTCCAGAGTCCTTACTATGAAATCCAAGTTCTTTTTGAATATTTAATAGAGAAAATCATATAAATATTACTGTAAAGAATATTCTACACTATAATGAAATAGTGATGATGAAGGGAAACCAAAGGCCAGAAGGAGTCGAAAATGTGTAGTGTACTGTTCTGAAGGGTTCTGTAATGATTCCTTGATCTAGAACTAAATATAGTAATGCAGTATGGATTTAGGTACACGAAACTTAGCATCAGAGTGACAGGTTCTCATCTTGAGGAACATTGTTAATAAAGCACACATTATTTTAAGAAATTTTTGCTTGTTAAGAGCAGTGAGCTCTAGAGAACACTGCTATATGTTCCTAGGGACAAGAATTGTCCTTATGACCCAGCAGGTTGATTAAACTCAAGAGTTTTATGGACTTTCTAGGACATTTTCTTACATAAGGTCCTATGATCAATGCTAGAACATGAGGAAGAATATAAAGAATATGAGGTTTATTCCTATAATCGTTCATCCTGTTATATTTACTTTTCAATTAGTATCAAGATTTATCAAAATATTTATAATAAATATTAAAATTTAACTCAGCAATGAAAAGATAAACAACTCAGTTTGAACATGAGCAAAGGATTTGCGCAGATATTTCTCTAAAGAAAACATGCAAATGGCCAATATATTAAAGATGCTCAGTATTAGTCATTAGGGAAAAACAAATTAAAACAACAATAAGCTACCACCTTACACCCGCTAGAATAGTTATAATGAAAAACAAAATGGAAAGCATTGTTGGCAAAGAGTTGTAGAAATTGGAATTCTCATACATTGCTGGTGGGAATAAAAATTGTTCTGATTACTTTGGAAAATAGTTTTTCAGTTCCTAAAGGAGGTAAACATAGAGTTACCTTGTGACACATTTCTACCTCTAGTTATACACACAAGATGATTGAAACCATAATTTACACAAAAACTTGTGCATAAAAATTCATAACAGCATCATTCATAATCGCCAGAAGGTGGAAATGATCTGTGTCTATCATTTGATGAATGGATAAACAAAATGTGGCAAATTAATACAACGGATTATTATTCAGCCACAAAAAATGAAGTTCTGATACATGCTACAACATGGATAAATTATGAAAACATTATGTTAAATGAAAGAGGCCAGACACAAAAGGCAGCATATTATATGAACACATTTATATGAAATGTCAAGAAAAAGCAAATCCATGGAGACAGAATGTAGATTAGTAATTGCTCAGGGATGGAGAAGGAGAAAAAAAGGGTATGGTGTTTCTTCTTGAGGTAATGGATATGTTTTGGATATAGTGGTGACAGTTGTAAAACACTGGGAGGAGGGATTTGAGAAGATGTCGTAAGAGTCAGACGCGGAGATCACCTTCCTCCCCACAGATACATCAGAAATACATCTACACATGTAACTGCTCCTATAGAACACCCACTGAACACTGGCAGAAGACCTCAGACCTCCCAAAGCAAGAAACTCCCCACGTACCTGGGTAGGGCAAAAGAAAAAAGAAAAAAACAGAGACAAAAGAATGGGGACTGGACCCACACCAGTGGGAGGGAGCTGTGAAGGAGGAAATGTTTCCACACACTAGAAGCCCCTTCACGGGCGGAGACTGCGGGTGGCGGAGGGGGTAAGCTTCGGAGCCACGAAGGAGAGCGCAGCAACAGGGGTGCGGAGGGCAAAGCGGAGAGATTCCCGCACGGAGGATCGGTGCCGACCAGCACTCACCAGCCGGAGAGGCTTGTCTGCTCATCCGCCAGGGCGGGTGGGGCTGGGAGCTGAGGCTTGGGCTTCGGCTTCGGAGGTCAGATCCCAGGGAGAGGACTGGGGTTGGCGGCGTGAACACAGCCTGCAGGGGTTAGTGTGCCACTGCTGGCCGGGAGGGAGTCTGGGAAAAAGTCTGGAGCTGCCTAAGAGGCAAGAGACTTTTCTTCCCTCTTTGTTTCCTGTTGCGCGAGGAGAGGGGATTAAGAGCGCTGCTTACAGAGCTACAGAGACTGGCGCGAGCCGCGGCTAAAAGAGCGGACCCCAGAGGCGGGCATGAGACGCTAAGGCTGCTGCTGCCGCCACCAAGAAGCCTGTTTGCGAGCACAGGTCACTATCCACACCCCTCTTCCGGGAGCCCATGCAGCCCGCCACTGCCAGGGTCCCGGCATCCAGGGAAAACTTACCGGGGAGAACGCACGGCGCGCCTCAGGCTGATGCAACGTCACGCCGGCCTCTGCCGCCGCAGGCCCGCCCCGCCCTCCGTGCCCCTCCCTCCCCCCAGCCTGAGGGAGCCAGAGCCCCTGAATCAGCTGCTCCTTTAACCCCGTCCTCTCTGAGCGAAGAACAGACGCCCTCCGGCGACCTACACGCAGAGGCGGGGCCAAATCCAAAGCTGAAACCTGGGAGCTGTGTGAACAAAGAAGAGAAAGGGAAATGTCACCCAGCAGCCTCAGGAGCAGTGGATTAAATCTCCACAATCAACTTGATGTACCCTGATTCTGTGGAATACCTGAATAGACAACGAATCATCCCAAATTGAGAAGGTGGACTTTAGGAGCAAGATAATTTTTTCCCCTTTTTGTCTTTTTGTGAGTGTGTATGTGTATGCTTCTGTGTGAGATTTTATCTGTATAGCTTTACTTCCACCATTTGTCCTAGGGTTCTGGCTGTCCGTTTTTCTTTGTTGTTGTTTCTTTTACTTTTTAATTTTTTTCCTTAATAATTATTTTTATTTTAATTATTTTATTTTATCTTACTTTATTTTATTTTATCCTCTTTCTTTCTTTCTATTTTTTCTCCCTTTTATTCTGAGCCGTGTGGAGGACAGGCTCTTGGTGCTCCAGCCAGGCGTCAGGGCTGTGCCACTGAGGTGGGAGAGCCAACTTCAGGACACTGGTCCACAAGAGACCTCACAGCTCCACATAATATAAAACGGCGAAAGTCTCCCAAAGATCTCCATCTCAATGCCAAGACCCAGCTCCACTCAACGACCAGCAAGCTACAGTGCTGGACAACCTATGCCAAACAAATAGCAAGACAGGAACACAGCCCAATTCATTAGCAGAGAGGCTGCCTAAAATCATAATAAGGTCATAAGACACCCCAAAAGACACCACCAGATGTGGACCTGCCCACAAGAAAGACAAGATCCAGCCTCATACACCAGAACACAGGCACTAGTCCCCTCAACGAGGAAACCTACACAACCCACTGAGCCAACCTTAGACACTGGGGACAGACACCAAAAACAACGGGAACTACAAACGTGCAGCCTGCGAAAAGGAGACTCCAAACACAGTAAAATAAGCAAAATGAAAAGACAGCAAAACACACAGCAGATGAAGGAGCAAGGCAAAAACCCACCAGAACTAACAAATGAAGAGGAAATAGGCAGTCTACCTGAAAAAGAATTCAGAATAATGATAGTAAAGATGATCCAAAATCTTGGAAATAGAATAGAGAAAATGCAAGAAACACTTAACAAGGACCTAGAAGAACTAAAGAGGAAACAAGCAATGATGAACAACACAATAAATGAAATTAAAAATACTCTAGAAGGGATCAATAGCAGAATAACTGAGGCAGAAAAACGGATAAGTGACCTGGAAGATAAAATAGTGGAAATAACTACTGCAGAGCAGAATAAAGAAAAAAGAATGAAAAGAAATGAGGACAGTCTCAGAGACCTCTGGGACAACATTAAATGCACCAACATTCGAATCATAGGGGTCCCAGAAGAAGAAGAGAAAAAGAAAGGGACTGAGAAAATATTTGAAGAGATTATAGTTGAAAACTTCCCTAATATGGGAAAGGAAATAGTTAATCAAGTCCAGGAAGCACAGAGAGTCCCATACAGGATAAATCCAAGAAGAAACACACAACGACACATATTAATCAAACTATCAAAAATTAAGTACAAAGAAAACGTATTAAAATCAGCAATGGAAAACCAACAAATAACACACAAGGGAATCCCCATAAGGTTAACAGCTGATCTTTCAGCAGAAAGTCTGCAAACCAGAAGGGAGTGGCAGGACATATTTAAAGTGATGAAGGAGAAAAACCTACAACAAAGATTACTCTACCCAGCAAGGATCTCATTCAGATTTGATGCAGAAATTAAAACCTTTACAGACAAGCAAAAGCTGAGAGAGTTCAGCGCCACCAAACCAGCTTTACAACAAATGCTAAAGGAACTTCTCTAGGCAAGAAACACAAGAGAAGGAAAAGACCTACAATACCAAACCCAAAACAATTAAGAAAATGGGAATAGGAACATACATATCGATAATTACCTTAAATGTAAATGGATTAAATGCTCCCACCAAAGACACAGACTGGCTGAATGGATACAAAAGCAAGACCCGTATCTATGCTGTCTACAAGAGATCCACTTTAGACCTAGGGACACATACAGACTGAAAGTGAGGGGACGGAAAAAGATATTCCATGCAAATGGAAATCAGAAGAAAGCTGGAGTAGCAATTCTCATATCAGACAAAATAGACTTTAAAATAAAGACTATTACAAGAGACAAAGAAGGACACTACATAATGATCAAGGGATCCCTCCAAGAAGAAAATATAACAATTATAAATATTTATACACCCAACATAGGAGCACCTCAATACATAAGGAAAATACTAACAGCCAAAAAAGGGGAAATCGACAGTAACACAATCATAGTAGGGGACTTAAACACCTCACTTTCACCAATGGACAGATCATCCAAAATGAAAATAAATAAGGATACACAACTTTTAAATGATACATTAAACAAGATGGACTTAATTGATATTTATAGGACATTCTTTCCAAAACAACAGAATACACATTTTTCTCAAGTGCTCATGGAACATTCTCCAGGATAGATCATATCTTGGGTCACAAATCTAGCCTTGGTAAATTTAAGAAAATTGAAATCTTATCAAGTATCTTTTCCGACCACAACACTATGAGACTAGATATTAATTACAGCAAAAGATCTGAAAAAAATACAAACACATGGAGGCTAAACAATACACTATTTAATAACGAAGTCATCACTGAAGAAATCAAAGAGGAAATCAGAAAATACCTAGAAACAAATGACAATGAAAACACAACGACCCAAAACCTATGGGATGCACCAAAAGCAGTTCTAAGAGGGAAGTTTATAGCAATACAATCCCACCTTAAGAAACAGGAAACATCTCAAATAAATAACCTAACCTTGCACCTAAAGCAATTAGAGAAAGAACAAAAGAACCCCAAAGTTAGCAGAAGGAAGGAAATCATAAGATCAGATCAGAAATAAACGAAAAAGAAATAAAGGAAACAATAGCAAAGATCAATAAAACTAAAAGCTGTTTCTTTGAGAAGATAAAGAAAATTGATAAACCATTAGCCAGACTTCTCAAGAAAAAAAGGGAGAAGACTCAAATCAATAAAATTAGAAATGAAAAAGGAGAAGTAACAATTGACACTGCAGAAATACAAAGAATCATGAGAGATTACTACAAGAAACTCTATGCTAATAAAATGGACAACCTTGAAGAAATGGACAAAATCTTAGAAATGCACAACCTGATGAGACTGAACCAGGAAGAAATAGAAAATATGAACAGACCAATCGCAAGCACTGAAATTGAAACTGTGATTAAAAATCTTCCAACAAACAAAAGCCTAGGACCAGATGGCTTCACAGGTGAATTCTATCAAACATTTAGAGAAGAGCTAACACCTATCCTTCTCAAACTCTTCCAAAATACAGCAGCAGGAGGAACACTCCCAAACTCATTCTACAAGTTCACCATCACCCTGATACCAAAACCAGACAAAGATGTCACAAAGAAAGAAAACTTCAGGCCAATACCACTAATGAACATAAATGCAAAAATCCTCAACAAAATACTAGCAAATAGAATCCAACAGCACATTAAAAGGATCATACACCATGTTCAAGTGGGGTTTATTCCAGGAATGCAAGGATTCTTCAATATATGCAAATCAATCAATGTGATACACCATATTAAAAAATTGAAGGAGAAAAACCATATGATCATCTGAATAGATGCAGAAAAAGCTTTCGACAAAATTCAACACCGATTTATGATAAAAACCCTGCAGAAAGTAAGCATAGAGGGAACTTTCCTCAACAAAATAAAGGCCATATATGACAAACACACAGCCAACATCATCCTCATGGTGAAAAACTGAAATCATTTCCACTAAGATCAGGAACAAGACAAGGTTGCCCACTCTCACCACTCTTATTCAACATAGTTTTGGAAGTTTTAGCCACAGCAATCAGAGAGGAAAAAGAAATAAAAGGAATCCAAATTGGAAAAGAAGAAGTAAAGCTGTCACTGTTTGTAGATGACATGATACTATACATAGAGAATCCTAAAGATGCTACCAGAAAACTACTAGAGCTAATCAATGAATTTGGTAAAGTAGCAGGATACAAAATTAATGAACAGAAATATCTGGCATAATTATACACTACATACTTATACACTAATGATGAAAAATCTGAAAGTGAAATTAAGAAAACACTCCCATTTACCATTGTAACAAAAACAATAAAATATCTAGGAATAAACCTACCTAAGGAGACAAAAGACCTGTATGCAGAAAATTATAAGACATTGATGAAAGAAATTAAAGATGACACAAGTAGGTGGAGAGATATACCATGTTCTTGGATTGGAAGGATCAACATTGTGAAAATGACTATACTACCCAAAGCAATCTACAGATTCAATGCAATCCCTATCAAACTACCATTGGCATTTTTCACAGAACTAGAACAAAATATTTCACAATTTGTATGGAAACACAAAAGACCCCAAATAGCCAAAGCAATCTTGAGAACGAAAAATGGAGCTGGAGGAATCAGGCTCCCTGACTTCAGACTACACTACAAAGCTACAGTAATCAAGACAGTATGGTACTAGCACAAAAACTGAAATATAGATCAATGGAACAGGATAGAAAGCCCAGAGATAAACCCACGTACATACGGTCACCTTATCTTTGATAAAGGAGGCAAGAATATAGAGTGGAGAAAAGACAGCCTCTTCAATAAGCGGTACTGGGAAAACTGGACAGGTACATGTAAAATATGAAATTAGAACACTCCCTAACACCACACACAAAAATAAACTCAAAATGGATTAAAGACCTAAATGTAAGTCCAGACACCATCAAACTCTTAGAGGAAAACATAGGCAGAACACTGTATTACATAAATCACAGCAAGATCCTTTTTGACCCACCTCCTAGAGAAATGGAAATAAAAATAAACAAATGGGACCTAATGAAACTTAAAAGCTTTTTCACAGCAAAGGAAACCATAAACAAGACCAAAAGACAACCCTCAAATGGATAAAATATTTGCAAATGAAGCAACTGACAAAGGATTAATCTCCAAAATTTACAAGTAGCTCATGCAACTCAATAAGAAAAACACAAACAACCCAATCAAAAATGGGCAGAAGACCTAAAGAGACATTTCTCCAAAGAAGATATACAGATTGCCAGAAAACACATGAAAGAATACTCAACATCAGTAATCATTAGAGAAATGCAAATCAAAACTAAAATGAGATATCATCTCACACCGGTCAGAATGGCCATCATCAAATTCTAGAAACAATAAATGCTGGAGAGGGTGTGGAGAAAAGGGAACACTCTTGCACTGTTGGTGGGAATGTAAATTGATACAGCCACTATCGAGAACAGTATGGAGATTCCTTAAAAAACTACAAATAGAACTACCATATGGCCCAGCAATCCCACTACTGGGCATATACCCTGAGAAAACCATAATTCAAAAAGAGTCATGTACCAAAATATTTATTGCAGCTCTATTTACAATAGCCAGGATATGGAAGGAACCTAAGTGTCCATCAACAGATGAATGGATAAAGAAGATGTGGCACATATATACAATGGAATATTACTCAGACATAGAAAGAAATGAAATTGAGATATTTGTTGTGAGGTTGATGGACCTAGAGTCTGTCATACAGAGTGAAGTAAGTCAGAAAGAGAAAAATAAATACCATATGCTAACACATACATATGGAATATAAGAAAAAAAAAGGTTATGAAGAACCTAGGGGTAAGATGGGAAGAAAGACACAGACCTACTAGAGCATGGACTTGAGTATATGGGGAGGGGGAAGGGTAAGCTGTGACAATGTGAGAGAGTGGCATGGACATATATACAATACCAAACGTAAAATAACTAGCTAGTGGGAAGCAGCTGCATAGCACAGGGAGTTCAGCTAGGTGGTTTTTGACCACCTAGAGGGGTGGGATAGGGAGGATGGGAGGGAGGGAGATGCAAGAGAGAAGAGATATGGGGACATATGTATATGTATAACTGATTCACTTTGTTATAAAGCAGAAACTTAGTTTCTGCTTTATAACAAAGTGAATCAGTTATACATATACATATGTTCCCATATCTCTTCCCTCTTGCACCGTGGTAAAGCAATTATACTCCAATAAAAATGTTAAAAAACAAAACAAAACATTGTGAGTATACACTATAAAATGGTTAAAATAGTGAATTTTATGTAAATTTTATATCAATAAAATCGTAAAAATATTAAAATGTACCATTTTATTTAACCCTTCATCAAAAAAAGTTTAGGAAGTCTTTATTTCTTATGGATTAGCGCTAACTAAAAATGTGTAAGTTTAGGAGATTAATGAGTTGAAAATATTGGCATGGACATTTCTCTGTTCATTATTCTTCTGCATTATTTCATCTAACTGTAACTTATTATTACCTCTTGAAATTTGGTTTACTTAAAAAAGAAATTTCAACATATCTACCTGTGCCAATCACTGTACTTGATTTTGGAAATCAAAGATAAATGGGTGGTACTTCAAACAATACTGTAGTAATCAAAACAGCATGGTATTGCACAAAAATGGACACACGGATCAATAGAACAGAATAGAGAGCCCAGAAATAAACCCACACACTTAGAGTTAATTAATTTGTGACAAAGGAAGTAAGAATATACAATGGAGAAAAGACAGTTGCTTCAGTAAGTGGTGTTGGAAAAGCTGGTCAGTGGCATGTAAATCAATGACATTAGAACACTCTCTCACACCATTCACAAAAATAAACTCAAAATGGTTAAAGACTTAAATATAATACATGACACCATAAAATTCCAAGAAGAGAACATAGGCAAAACATTCTCTGACATAAATTGTACCAATGTTTTCTTAAGTCAGTCCTCCAAAACAAAAGAAATAAAAGCAAAAATATACAAACGGGACCTAATCAAATTTATAAGCTTTTGCAGAGCAAAGGAAACCATAAACAAAACAAAAAGGAACTTACAGAATGGGAGAAAATATTTGCAAACGATGCAACTGACAAGGGCTTAATTTCTAAAACATCTAAAAAGCTCATATAGCTCAATATCAAACAACAAACCCAATGGAAAAAAAAAAAAGGGCAGAAGATCTCAATAGACATTTCTCTGAAAACAGACATGTAGATAGCCAACAGGCATATGACAGGATGTTCAAAGTCGCTAAGCATTAGAGAAATGCATATCAAAACTATAATGAGGTACCACCTCACACTGGTCAGAATGGCCAGCATCAAAAAGTCTACAAATAATAAATGCTGGAGAGGGTGTAGAGAAAAGGGAACCCTGCTACACTGTTGGTGGGAAGTAAATTGGTGCAGCCACTATGGAGAACAGTATGGAGGTTCCTTAAAAAACTAAAAATAGAGTTGCCATATGATCCAGCAATCTTGCTCCTGGGCATATTTCCCCAAAAGACAAAAACTCTAATTAGAAAAGATACGTGCACCCCAATGTTCATAACAGCGCTGTTTACAATAGCCAAGACCTGGAGGCAACCTAACTATTCACTGACAGATAAATGGATAAAGAAGATGTGGTATTTACAAAACAGAAACAGACTCACAGACTTAGAAAACAAACTTATGGTTACTAAAGTGGAAAGGTGGGGGAAGAATAAATTAGGAGTTTGGGATTAGCAGACACAAATTTTTATATAAAATAAACAACAAGGTCCTACTGTATAGCACAGGGAACTATATTCAAT
This sequence comes from Lagenorhynchus albirostris, assembly GCF_949774975.1. Classification (NCBI taxonomy): domain Eukaryota; kingdom Metazoa; phylum Chordata; class Mammalia; order Artiodactyla; family Delphinidae; genus Lagenorhynchus; species Lagenorhynchus albirostris. The sequence continues at coordinate 30,390,926 of NC_083102.1, forward strand.
ATCTTGTAATGAACTATAATTGAAAAGAATCTGAAAAGAAAAAAATATATATATATATATATCTGAATTACTTTGCTGTACACCTGAGACTACAAAACCTTGTAAATCAACTATACTTCAATTGAAAAAAAAAAGATAAATGGCTTGTGCTTGACCTTCTGAGAAATTCACAGCCCAGTAACCATGGCAAAACACATACATGAGTGAAGAGAGTGCTACACAGAAAAATACAGTTATTTTGACAGATATTCATGTGAATATTTTCATTCAGATGTGGAATCTGCCTAAAGATGCAATTCTGATTCAAACTACATTCATGTACTAGTGTTTGTTTAGGTAATTCAAGGGCAGAATTTAGATAGATAATAGAGAGAGAGATAGATAGATAGATAGATGATAGAAAGATAGGGAGAGATAAGGCGAAAATCATGTCTGTCAGACGATAGTCCTGGATATTTGGACTCATGAAATTATTCTGAAGCACCCCAACAGAGTAAGCAAAAATTAAACATTGTTTTGATTACTAGAGTGACAGTTCTCATCACGCTTTTGCTTTACCTTCCATGTTAATAACTGTGCTTTTCATTTGATAACAGATTTTCATTACTGACAATGTCAGATGATTACAAGAGACAAGTGAAGGAAGAAAAGACACATATTATTTACATCTGAACTACTCAGGGCTATAGAAAACTACTGTGCTCCAGGCTGAATATCTGTTATACCAAGTTGTACTTAATTACAGAGATTAAAACAAAATGATTAAAAATAATTCACAAATTTTACCTGAAATTATCATACAGGAAAAAATTCTGTATTTTAAATAAAACTGTTACATTAAAAATACTAGTTAACATAATGCTTCTCAATTCTTAATATAAATATGTCTATTAAAAGTATAATTCTCTTTCTTGGAAAAAAATAAGATGTGTAGTTTGTATGCACTTAATGGAATTTCCATTGTTTTATTTTCCAAGTTCATATGAATGTTCAAGTTATTCCTGAAACTGAAGCTCAGCTAAGACTCTGTAGAAATGATATCTTGCTGCATTCATTAGAGTACTTAATGCTCTTGTTGTATTTCCTGAGGCATATACTCACATGCATATGTATAGGAAGAGCAGATAAGGAGAGATATGGTTAGTTTAAGTTAGGATTTCTTGTCTTGTGTTTCTGCATGCAGTGGATTTTGGAAATGATTTATAAGTCATGTGCATGATTGCTTAGTGTTGAAATTACCAGTGTAAGAATTCACAATCTGGCTTGTTTGCTGTTACTGAACAGAATTTGTGGGTTCAGGTTTGTTACACAAAGGAAATTAAATATCAGTAACTTATGCTTTTGTAATGCTTGTAATATTTAAAAAAAATCTTATCATTGGTGAAATTTTATCTTTAGAGTAATTCTTTGTAGGTACTAAAAATATCCCTGTTCTTATTAGTAATAAAATAATGTGTGCTAGTTGGAGGTTGTTGATATCTTTAAACATCTTTTTTTAAATTTTTAATTTAATTTTATTTATTTTTTTATACAGCAGGTTCTTATTAGCCAACAATTTTATACACATCAGTGTATACATGTCAATCCCAACTGCCCAATTCATCACACACACCCCCACCACCCCTGCCACTTTCCCCCCTTGGTGTCCATACATTTGTTCTCTACATCTGTGTCTCAATTTCTGCCCTGCAAACCATTCATCTGTACCATTTTTCTAGGTTCCACATATATGCATTAATATACGATATTTGTTTTTCTCTTTCTGACTTACTTCACTCTGTATGACAGTCTCTAGATTCATCCACATCTCTACAAACGACCCAATTTCGTTGCTTTTTATGGCTGAGTAATATTCCATTGTATATATGTACCACATCTTCTTTATCCATTCATCTGTCGATGGGCATTTAGGTTGCTTCCATGACCTGGCTATTGTTAATAGTGCTGTAATGAACATTGGGGTGCATGTGTCTTTTTGAATTATGGTTTTCTCAGGGTATATGCCCAGTAGTGGGATTGCTGGGTCATGTAGTAATTCTATTTTTAGTTTTTTAAGGAACCTCCATACTGTTCTTCATAGTGGCTGTATCAATTTACATTCCCACCAACATGCAAGAGGGTTCCCTTTTCTCCACCCCTCTCCAGCATTTATTGTTTGTAGATTTTTTGATGATGGTCATTCTGACTGGTGTGAGGTGACACCTCATTGTAGTTTTGCTTTGCATTTCTCTAATGATTAATGATGTTGAGCATGCTTTCATGTGTTTGTTGGCAATCTGTATATCTTCTTTGGAGAAACGTCTATTTAGGCAAAATTCAACACCCATTTATGATAAAAACCCTACAGAAAGTAGGCATAGAGGGAATTTACCTCAACATAATAAAGGCCATATATGACAAACCCACAGCCAACATCATCCTCAATGGCGAAAAACTGAAACCATTTCCACTAAGATCAGGAACAAGACAAGGTTGTTGATATCTTTAAACATCTTTTTATATTAGGAAATCATTTTGAAATTTCTGATTGAGGAATCATAGGGAGAGAACCAATATTTCCTGATAGAGGCAATATTTCCTGAGTTTCTATCTGGGAAAGAAATATATCTTCCATTAACTTCCACTGATTTTTCTCAATGACTTATTTTTGCTATATGTATGCTACTCAACTACATGAATGCTATATTTTATACTGTATTAAGATATTATTTTATTATGGAATCTGCAAGAAGTAAGGCAAAAATGAATATAAAATATTGATATTTTAATTTGAAATTCATCTGAGGGAAAGTTGTGTTCTTGATACAAGGAACTGGGCAGGAAGGTCTAGACATGATGCTCACAGAAAGTCAACTGTTGTTCTTGACCAAAAGTGACAAAGGTGTTTAGGTATGTAATATAGGCTAGATGCTAACATGACAATTTACATCAGGAGAAAAGCCAAGATATAAGAAAATATACACGTAAAATGTATTTGCATGGTTGTGTTAGCATACTGAAGAATTGGCTGAAAATGTGTTGGGTAACATATGGAAGAGGCAGACATTACAATCCCAGAAAATAAAGATATGGTAAAATAACATATCTGTATTTTTAAGACTCCTTATTTTAGAGTTGAATTTTCCTGTGCATTTATTTCATTTATTCCATCCTCTTACATGTAAGACTCTATTCTAGAAACTGCAAATGCATCGATATACAAAATAGACAAAATTACTTGCTTTTATGAAACTTTTCTAATTATGACCATAGATTAAACTTTTGCAAACTATCCTAGTTATGCTATTTGAATTAGAAGAGGGTTTTTTTCCCTCTCCACATTTGGAGGGAGAATGGAATGATAATAATAGATATAAAGACAGTAAGAGAAGGGATGTATGAGGAGAAATTGATCAGTACTTTTTTCTAGCTTAGTTAGAATTTTTTTTCCAATTAAAAATATTAGAGACTCTAGATATTGCTTAATAATGCAGGTTTCCTTTGTTCTCCTGAAATTATGTTTGCTTTCTAATTCATGTAACATCCCTTTGGGTGTCATCTGTTATTTTCTCCAAGCATTAACTAACTAGGGCTTTCATATATATCAACACACATAAAAAATGACTAAATAAAATATCTAGTCATTTTCCAATATATATTTTTGTTGTTGAGCTTAAATCTTCAATATGGCCTAATTTCATGATATAATAATTGTTTTGTGAAAATTATATCATTTGGTTGGTGTATTTGTTACATCACAGTGAATCCATTTATAGCACAGCTGCATGTACATAGTCATCTCTACATATTTATATGATTTTATTACTCTTGATTATTCATTTATACTTTCAGTTATTGTTCTACATGATATGAATAGTCTACATCTGTATTTGACATCTATTGCTGTGTAACAAATTACCACAAACTTAGTTGCTTAAACAGCATCCACGTACTAGCTTACACCTGTTAGTCAAAAGAAGTCCAGGCACAGCATCACTGAATTATCTCTTTACAGGGTCTCACAAGGCTAAAATCAAGACATCAGCCAGGCTGTACACTCACTTAGAACTCAGGATCTTCCAAGCTTATTGATTTTGGGTCAAGTTAAGCTTGTGGTTGTTGGACAAAAGTCCCGATTTTCTTTCTGCCTGTGAGCCAGAGCTCTTAGCTCTTAAAGTCCACTCACATTTCTTGCCACATTACTGTTTCATCCCTAAAGGCAGCAATGGAGTATCTTCATGTCAAATTCCTCTGATTACTTAGAATGCCTTTCATCAGCAATACCTCCATCATTTCTAAGGGTTTACCTGGTCAGGTCAGGTCCACCTAGGGTAATCTCCCTTTTTAAAATATTAACTATGCCATATAATATAATCTATTCATGGAGTGTCTATTCTATCATATTCACAATTATCAGGGATTTATACAAGGTATGTATACCAGAGGGCCGGGATCTTGGGGCCATCTTAGAACTCTGCCCACTCTCAACATTTCTAATTATGTTATAAAATGAAACTCACTTGTGCTTTCAAAGAGTAGTTATGGATCAAGATATTTAATGAGTTATTTTATGCATAACCTTTTTATGACTATATACATACACAGGAAGGGATACATTCTTACTTTTGAAAAGCTGTCATTTTAATTTAACTTTATTTCATTGAGTAGGATTTGGAATTCAAAGTTCCAGGTATAATCAGATATCATTATGCACATATTCTACTGAACATCCCAAGGAAATATCTAATAAACCGAGACAACAGAGTTGTTTAAAAAACAAACAAACAAAAAAAACACCTTTCCTGATTTTACCAACTTGATTAGTGAACAAAAAAGAGGTTAGAATCACACAGGACCAAGGGTCCTGAATCAGAGTTTTATGCTTTCTTTAACACTAGATGCTAATTTAAATGTCTAAATTATTTTGTCTAATTAATAACAATTTTTAAAACACCAATATTTATAAATATTTGACATTACTTCTAAAATTATTAAAAAGTCAATATAATAATGTTCAAATTCCACTTGGAGATAAAAAATATAAACAGTTCCATAAATCTAAAATACAATTTAGGATTTCATGCTTGCTAAGATTTAGATATCATCTTGGAAGTTATTTATGAGTACACACTTGGATAATCTGATCAATAATCCACTAAAAGGAGTTGTGTATAAATGAAATCATAAGTCTCATATGTATGTCTAAATCACAACTTGTGTTATTAAGGTTTATATACAATTTGGGGGTTTGGGTTTAATTTAGAATCCTAAACAGACTCATTCATTTTTTCAGTAAATACATCTTTAGTTCTTGGTATCTGTCAAACATATACTAGGTAAAATGGAGGGAATGGGAAGAGGAGGGGACAAAGAGAAGAAAGTAGAGAGTAGTGGTTAGGTGGAGAGTAGAAGGGATCATGGGGAAGAAAGAAAGAAAAGAACATAGAGGAAATAATTAACAGAAGAATTAAGATGGCCAAGGAAAACACCAGCATTGAAGAAATGAGAAGAGGAAAAGAGAACGGACTAGCTGAAAAGACTGTTAGGATTCAAAGAACTGAACTTCTATTTTTTGGCTCATCCATACTTTAGCCTGAGCATCCTGTCTTGTGATGACAAGATGCCTAGGTCTTCAGCATCGCATCTATATACCAGACAGATTAAAGGAGAAGGACCAAAGGGCATATGAGTGGATGCTGACATTCAGATAACCATGCAATAACTTTCTTTTGTACTCCATTGGCAAAAATGTAACACTCCTAACTGTAAGGTAAACTAATAACTGTTACCTGGCACACTGCCGTATCTTCCTTGCTATTTCCAAAATCAAGTTTCTATCAGTAAGAAATACATACTAAGAAAAGAAATAGTAACAAAACACTGATCGCTAACCCAGAGAGTGAAGATGCAGGTATTTTGAAAATGTTGGTGTACAGTGAATTTCCTGTTTGAAAGCCTCCATTTATGCCATTTCATAACAAGATCCAATGTTGAGTATGAGAGAAGAGCTGGTAAAGTAAAAGTTGAAGAAATTGGAGAAGATCTGTTTATGAGGACAGTGAAGAAGTGTTGTCTGACAGTCACGAGGAACTAGGTATGTTTGGAGATCATGAGTCTTTAGTGGCACTAACAAGAATTGTTAAGTGTTTTTCCAATGCTTAGCAACCCAGGTGTTAACAAAGAAAGGCAGACATTTGGATTAACCCAGGATCGGTATTAAGGAGTGAAAACTATTGTGGAGATAATGTTTTAAATAATATACCACAGAAAGTAAACATGGTATCAAAGGGAAGAAACACCCAGGAATTGTGTTAAGGCTATAGTTTTCAAATAATGGTAACAAGAATTGTATTGTGAATAACTGAGTTGTGAGAACTGTAAGGATAAATAGGTAAGGTCGGAATTTTAAATATATAAATTTCTACTTTCAGTGAGGTATTAATTTCAGTGTTAATATTCATTAGGGTGACATAATGATAATGAGTAACTGAAGATCTGAGGTCTTTGGAACTTAAGAGGTCAACAATTTAAGAGCTTGGATTATTGAATGAATCACATATATGTACTTTGAATACATGCAAGATAATTACTCTAAAGTATTTAGAAGAGAATAGGAAGACTGTAAGCTGGTGGCAAAGCCATCAATAAACAAAACAGAATAGATAGAAGTGGCCTGAAAAATAAGTCATTAGCATAAAGGAATAGGACTTGCTTTCAGACATGGATGTCAAATGAAAAAATTACAAGCTTTATTTACAATATCCCCAAACAGGCAAAAAATCAAATATCTATTATCAGAATAATGGATACACAAATTATGATATATTCATGTAATAGAATATGACATCAATAAAAGAAAATGAACTACTGATGTACATGACATGGATAAATCTCACAGACATTTTGCTTAAGAAGTAAAACACAATAGAATACATACTTTTGATTCAATTTATGTGAAGTTTTGAAACAGCAAAAGCAATGCAACATTACAAAGAAAACTAGAACAGTGGATTTTCAGGGAATGTTGGGGTTGAATGAAAAGTAACAAATGAGAAATTTTGGGTTGAAGTAAATATTCCATATCACAATAAGGGTATGTGTTTCACAATTATATATATTTCTCAAATATTTATATATAAGATTCATGCATTTCAGGCATGTATATTAATAAATTAATAATAATAACAGTTGAGCAGTGGTGTGGAGCTATAGAATGCAAAGAATGGAAGAATGCTGATAACTGTTAAACCTGTAATTATCGATATAGTGAATATTATTATATTATCCTCTGAATTGTGAATGTTACAATTTTCAATAACAAAAGTAAAAAAATGTACATTCATTGATATAGTGAGTAGATTTGTATTGCATTTCAAATTCCTAGAAAAAGAGAGCTAAAAATATATAGAACTGTACCTTGAAATTGGTTATATTCATTTGTGTATGAGTTGGTAGGAATTCCTACCCTAATTTTGGGCTGCCAATGGATCAAGTAGCCAAATATACAAAGATTCATTTTAAATGTAGACCTACATTTAAAACAATAAGAGTCATAGAAACAAAAATATCTTTATAATAGTTCATATTAGGAATAAGACTGGCAGAGATGAGATGAACAAAAATAAGGATTGCATAGGAAAAGAGGGCAAGAGAGCTTCACACAAAATGTTGAAGAAGGTTTGTATTTTGAAAACTGGAATAATTGAAATCAGAGAGAACTCACAATCACGTAAACAAAGAAAAGGAAAATAAGAGAACAGCAACTCTGAAGTTAGGGAAGAAAAGTCTTCAAAAGGATATAAATGATGGGCTACAAAGTTTCCGAGCCAGAATAAAAGTAAACGCTCTTTGAGAATATTGGATTTTCCTGTTGTGAGGCGATTATTTAAAATCCAACTTCAATAAAATTTAGGGGGCAGAAGCCAGATTCCAAAGGTTTAAGAAAGTAGAAGTTTTAACATTCTAAGAGTTTTGATGGCAACATGAAAGACTACAGTATAAATATTATATGTTATATAATATAGTATATTATATATTGTGAAATTTATTTTGTGAAAATGAATAGTACTGAGTTAAGTAATATGTTATTTACTGACTTTGTTTTCATTGGACAAAATAACATTGAAAAAATTACGAGTATTCTAAATCATCATCAATAACTTCAAAGACTCACCTTATCAAGTATAATATTGGTCCATTATTATTAGCTTTGAAAAATTCTAAGCAAATCACAAAAGGAGCAGGATTGATATTTCTAGTGACTGCACTTTCAGTGAATGAGTCAAATCCTTTTAGAAGACAATTAAATAAAAAACAAACAGAAAACCACTCTTTAAAAAGAGCAGTTCTGAATTATGTTTTTACTGTACTATGAAAATTGACCATTATTTAAAAGGTACATAAAATCTGATATGAAAAATTGGCCATTATTTAAAAGTTTGGGTATTGGATCATAACAAAATGATCATCTATCAAATACCCAATTGGTGATGTATTCATCAGGGTAATTTTTTTTTAATTATCTAAACCATATTTATTTGTTTTTAAATACATAAGAAAATGATAGTAATTATTCCTATAAGGACTACATACTCATATGATCAATTGACTTTTGACAGAGGCACTGACACATTTTAGTTAGGAAAAGATAATCTTTTCAACAAATTGTGTTGGAAGTAATGAGTACTTTGTGGAAAATAATAAACCTCAGTGTTTACATCACCATCACACTTTACATCAAATTGACTTGAATTGGATCATAGACCTAAGTGTAAAGTACTATAATATTTCTAGAAGCAAATATAGGAGAAAATTGTAGCAACTGGGCATTGACAAATTTTTCTTAGATTAAAAAAAAAAACTATAACCATAAAACAAACAGAAAAGTTTAATAAAATGGGCTACATAAAATTAGAAAATTTGCTCAGTTAAAGACACCGTTCAGAAAATGAACATGTAAGCCATGTGCTTGGGGAAATTATTCACAACACATATATCTGAAAAGGAAGTATATATAGATTATATCAAAGCACAATTGGAAATTAGAAAGATAAAAAATATTAAATATGGAAAATACTTGAAAAGACAACTGGACCACCAGGGAAGTCTCTCAATTATTCTTAATTTTACCTATAGATTCAACACAACCCTGATGAAAATCCTAGCAAGCTACCTTTTGGATATTAAGGAACTGATTTTAAATTTGTATGGAAAGGCAAAAGACTCAGAATAACCAACACAATACTGAGGAAGAGGAACAAAATTAGAGTGCAGACTCTACCCAACTTTAAGATTTACTATAAATCTACAGTAACGAAGGCAGCATGGCATTAGCAAAAATATAGACATATACCTCAATGGAACAGAATACTGAGCCCAGAAATAGACTGAGACAAATATCTTCAACTGATCTTTGACAAAGGAGCAAGGGCCATTTAATGAAGAAAGGATAATATTTCTTTAAATAAGCAGAACTAGAATAATTGGACATTTAAATGCAAAAAAAGTCAAAATACAAATCTTCCTTACATCTTTCATAAAGAGTAACTCAAAATGAATCTGTCACTTAGAAATAATGTTAGTGCAATAAAACATCTAGTAAAGACCAAAAAGGAAAATCTATGCAACTTTGGGTTTCGTCATAAGTTTTTAGATACAATAGTAAAAACATGACCCATGAAAAAAAGAATTGATAAAGTAAGCTAGTAAAATTTTAGCATTCTACTGTGTGAAAGATACTTTTAAGAGAATAAAAAGACAAGCCACAAAGTGGGAGAAAATATTTGTAAAACATATATCTGATAAAGGAATTATATATGAAATGTAGAAAGAATTCTTAAAACTCAACAATAAGAACATAACTCAATTAAAATGGGCAAAAGATCTGAACAGACATCTCACAAAAGAAGATATAAAAATAGCAAATAATCATATGAAATATATCTACTTATAGATATGTATATATACATAAGTTGGTATGCCACATATATTTCTTCTTTCCTTTAGCAGAGGGGGCCTCAGAGAAATGACACCCTGGTATCAATGAGTACATCTAGTGTCCAGATCTGGGTTTCTAATATTATTCTCCAACAAAAGGAATTAGGGCTCTTTGGAGATATGGCTGATTCTAGGTATGGGAAAGGGATGGTACAAGATGAGCCTGGTATATTTATAATGCTAAAAAATGGGCTCAAACAAACAAACAAAAGTTTCTTTGTAATCCATAATGGCCCTAAACTGGGAATGATAGCCATGTCTATTACCAATAAGGAAAAACATATCTAACTGTGTTATATTTATAAAAAGGAACACTACTTAGAAATAAAAAGGACAAACTACCGGTATAGGTAACAACGTAAAAGAATGCTACAAACTTTTGCAGAGTGAAATAGCAAAATAGGCCTGGTATCTATGTTTGTATGCCTCCATTTACTTGAAAGTTTAGAAATGGCAAAACTATTCTATAATGATAGAAATAAGGTTATTTGTTGCCTGAGGTTGGTTGTGGGTAGGTAAAAGGTATTGACTTAACAAGGGCCTAAGGAAATTTTCTGAGGAAATAAAAATATTCTTATACTGATTGAGGTGGTAGTTATATGAGTGTGTACATTGTTCAAAGTCATTGACTTGTCCACTTAAAAATGTGTGAGTTTTAAGAAAATAATTTCACAATAAAATTCATTTTAAAAATTGGAAGGAGTAAGTATAAAAAAAATATCACCTGAGTTTCTTGCATTTTGACATCTTTATTACTTTCATCCACAACTTTTATGGAATAGTTGTTTCTTTCAGACTACAATGGTATACTGATATTCTTTCAAGTTTATCCAAGTAGTCATTTGTTTCTTTTGTATACCAAATATTTTATAGCAGATGTATATATATATACATATTCACATATATACATATATTTATATCCAGACACTTAAAATATCATGTAGAAGAATGAAAAGAGATGCTAAAACCTCCATTTGATGTATTATGCACATGACAGTACTATAGGATGAGAAATTTTATAATCATAAAATGATATTTTTTTCAGTAAAAGCAATGTATCCGGTTCTACAAACAGCTGCAAAATAGACTGAAATTAAACTTCTTTCTAATCTTCCTTCTGCAATCCTGACTTGAGTTTGTATGTTTGTCATGTTTGGCTACTGTAGGGAATGTGGAGACTAAGACAAATCCCATCTCTTAATAAAATAACTTTATGTCTATTGAAAGTCTATAATTGATCACCCCAGTCTGTTTTCCCTGAACTCTAAACTCTAAGTGTTTTCAGAGCCTAGGAAGTTGGAGTTTCAAGGTTAGATCTATTAGCATCAACTTGCAAGTTTTATTTTGTTCTTTAAATAGGCAATTTAAAATTCATCAAACTGATATATTTTGATACCAAATCTTATATTACCTAGTATTTATTATATGACAAAAACATGTGTAACAAAAATGTGGGAGAAGCAAGAATTAAGGATGGCACCTAAGGTTTTGTTTTATTTTTCCCTTGAATAGCTGGGAAATAATGCAATTCAGTAAGATCAGCTTTAAGAAGCCGGGAAGGTTTAGGAAGAAGATTTTTGTATATGTCATATTGATATCCTTGTTTTATATTTGTGGTAATTGTGGTCCTGGGAGATTGAGAATATTCTTGAGATCACACAATTATTCACTGCAAATTGGGGGATTTTTAAAATTATTTGTCTGTTGCTCTTTTTGCTCTATTCTCAAAAGGACACATGCAATCACAGTCATTACTACCTATAATCCCAAGATTCTGATTCAGTACTCTTAGGATGAAGTTCAAATATGTGTTTTTCAAAGAGAATAGAAAAACTCTGTAGGCAATTTTAGTGTGCTCATCAGGTTTAGAATGACTGTATTGTACTATGTAAAATTATCCAACATATGGGTTTCTAAGTATCTCTTAAAGTAAATGTATTTAATATTCAACTTTATTTTCATTCTGTATGAAAACTTGGATTTTTTTTTTACCACATTTGGCTCTTTTTTATCCACTTAGATAACATCCACAAATGATTTAAAGGCTAGTGTAAAATCAGAAATATGATTCTCCTATGATATCAAACCACATCCAATTTTCTCAGTCTCACTACTTTAGTCTACAAATAGAAGAATATGCCTTTCTTAAAGAAGAATGATATACAAAATCTGGTCTATAATACTCCCTTTATGTTGCCCTGAACATGATGGTGAAAGAATATTAGCAAAAAGCAGAAACCATCTTGCAGAAATAATGGAGAAATATAACATTTGACTTTTAAAATGAAAAATTCTGGTGATAAAAATAAACCCATTGAGAATCTGAGTTATTTAAAGTCAGAGATCTTCTGGTTGCAAGAAAACAACTTCAGTTAAATTGGCTCATATAAAAAGAGGAAGATGAGATAAAAAAGGTCTCAGGAATAACACAAATTAAAGGTCATAATACGAATGCAGCCAAGTCCTGTGTTATGCAAACAGGAGTAGAAACTGATATGTTAAATTTCCTGTCTCACCAAGGCTGGATAATCAATCTCAATTTCTCTCTCTCTTGCTTCTTTCCAAATCAATCTGCTATTCACTTCTTTCTTTCCTGTTTGTACTAGCTTTGTGAATTTCCTCATCTTGTGAATGGTTCACTGTGAAAGCCCAGCTCCAATTCAGCATTACAAATGTTCAGTTCCACTGTGCACTGCCACTTCTAATCCCATAACTTTATTCAAAAATTTGAGGAAAACAGTGGAAGGAGGAAAGCTTGAATGTGTGTGTGTGTGTGTGTGTGTGTGTGTGTGTGTGAGAGAAAGGGAGAGAGAGAGAGAGAGAAAATGAAAAAGGAAAGGAAGAGGGGGAGGGGGAGGGGGGAAGGGAAGGGGAGGAAATGATTGTGGAAGAGTCAGACTAACAAGAAAGAGTCAAAAAGATTTTACTGTTTCCTGCCCAGATCATGGGATTTAGTTTTGGTGATGATGGCTGGGTCAATCATATCTTGCCAGAGGAATAATAGGAATGTACTAACTAAAGCTGCCTCTTCCAGAAGCTGAGAACAGAGAGAGCGTTAACTATAAAGGATGGTGCAGCATATAACCGACTTCAAATAATGAGAACACTGTGCATTACTTTTAGTATTTGAGTCTTTCATCTATTCCTGTTTTTATATCTATCTCGATCTCCACCTGTGCCTTTATGGTATTTTTAGACTGGTTTATTACAGGTGTTCTGACCTTCCCTTCTTTCAAGCTTTCATTGACATATTTCTGTAACACATAAACTTTTCTCATAACCCTAGAAGCAAACCACTATCTAGGAACATGAGATTGGAGCACCAGATTATGGAAAGTTTGCCTACTTGCATTTACAGATGGGAGATCCTCTTAGGCACAAACATCAGAGTTTCCATTTGATATATTTTTCATCAAAGAATTTAAGTGCAGACAACTGTGTCAATTCTTTTAAAACTTTAGGCTTGTAAAAATAGATGAGTTAGACTTGACCCTTATACTCAAGAAACAAAGTACAAGAGGGAAGAGTGAAATGTGGAAATAAAACTAGGCAATGTAAAGCAAGTGCATTAACAGATGTGCCAAGACCAGACAAAGCATCCAAGAGGAGAGATAATTTGATATCAAACATAATCAGATATGAAGGAGAGCAAACCCTTTTAGGAGCTGAGTCTTCAAGAGAGAGAAAGGAAAGAGAAAGATCGTGGCATTTACCAAATCTGCCTAAAATGTTTAGAGCAGATTTGTGGCAGGTGTGTAAGTCATTTAGGCAGCTAAATGACAGCCCCAGATGGCTCCATTTCATGACCCATCTCTAGTTTTCTCTCTCCTTTTGCTTCCATGCTTATGTATGTTATCATCTAAAGCCTACTTAAGTTTTTTGGGTGATATATAATTAGTGGAGCATTGTGTGTGAAAGAAGAGCAGAGATGAAGTTAACAATATTTGCCTACAGAAAGGACATACACTTCTGTATTTATCAGCTTGGGCTGCCATAACAAAATACCATAGACCAGGTGACTTAAAGAACTGAAATTTATTTTCTGGATGTTAGACTACCCAAATCAAGGTCCAACCAAATCAGTGTTTGGTAGCTCTTTTCCTGGCTTGCAGACAACCGCCTTCTCACTATGTCCTCACATGGCTTTTCCTCTCTGCTTGCGTGGAGAGACAGAAAATGAGCCAGTATCTCTTCATATTAGGACACTAATCTTTATGACTCCATTTAACCTTAATTAATTCCTAAGAGGCCCCATCTCCAAATAGAGCTACCTTGAGGGGTTAGTTCTTCAATACATGAATTTTGAGAGGACACAAATATTCAGTCCGTAGTACCTTCTTATGTCAGGATGCAAATGGTGGAGAAAGGGGTCATTAAGTCAATATGATCTGTAGATGAAGTAGGTTCTGGTTTTGTTGCCAGTTTATTTAAATTCACTTCATTAATGCTTCAGATATTTTGAATACAGGATTGGAACTTTCCCTTCAATATGACTTGGGATCTTAGCCCTGCAAAAGCTCCAGGATAATCTTTGTGCTTTCAGCTCAGGGATCAGTTTTTCAAATTATGGGAGATATCACTTTGCTTTATAGACCACTTGCCAGACTCTTAGGAGTTCAGACCAAAATTCTCTGTGCTCTCCAATCCTGCCCCCTGCACCTAAGTAGATGTCTTCACCTTGATAGGAGGTGTATTGGATTAGTTGAAGGCCCAAGTGCCTTAGAGATATTTCTCACAGCTATACTTCCCCAACCCCAGCAGTAATCATTACTGCTCTGCACTACTGAAGTCTTGGGATATTTTACAGGAATTTTTCATAGCTTGTTTGCCTGCCATCTGCTTTTGAAGGGCCATTGCACTGTACATTAGTGAAGGCCAGAAAGGCTTTGGAGAGGTTTATCTCATTTCTCTTGTCCTGCCCAGCCTTCGGTGTATTAATCCTAGGCATTCAGCAAAAGCCTGTGAGAAAGAGTTGATGGGTGGATACTGACTTGCCATGTGGCATGGATCTTGCCAGCTCACCTGATGTCACTGTGTGCTCATTGAATGACTGAAAGTTTTCACCCCTTCTGAGGAAGATTCCTCCTTTCCTAACCACTCCACCACAGGAAAAAATAATCATGGGTCTCTTCTCTCCTTTGAAGAAATGGGTTTTAAAATTACTTCATAAGTTATTCAAGTTGTTCTCACTGTTAGGGTGTCAGCAATTGTTTCTTAACATCTTTCTGAACCTTAACCAGTAACAAAAGTTGTTTGACTGACTTTGGCAGAATTAACAAGCTATTTCTTCAATTGTGTGTTTCAAATAACCTTGAAATGTAAATATAAAGAGAATCTTAAGAGAAACACAACACCTTTGCTCTATGAATTCCTCTATGAGTATCTGAATATAGTCAAATTTAGCTTTTTTATTTTAAATAGAATTAAAAGACAAATAAATTTTTGAGATTTTCTTATAACTCATACTGTAAGAACTTATTTTCAAATTCAAGTTTTAAAGGAAAATGCATGTTAATTTAATTTTGCCTAATGTATAACAAAACATCTAGGTCAAGGATGGGCAGGTGGGGTAGAATTGAAAATATCAAAAATATTATAGAACATGAAATATAAGAGCTCATATAAAATGCCTATATAATATTGTGAGACATAGGTCACCTTATTACTAGCTATTCTGCCCTTCATTCTGTTTTTCATTCTTAGTTTCCTTGGGCTTTCCCAGGTCTGATAATTCACCCTGAATCTATGGTCTGCCACTGGATACACTTACCAAAGACAAATGGCTAAGAGAATAGCAGGCACTGTGTTTTAGATGCAGAGTCTCAGGAATAGGTTGATGGAGAACAAAGTACTAGAAAGTATTAACCAGCAGGTCTTGAGGATTAGTAACAACATTCATATTTCCTACCTCCTCAACAATGCTTATACTATAAACCATCAATAATAAATATTTATTATTGATCAATAATAAATATAACTGGGATTTAGCAGATTAGGAAATGATAAAAATTACTTAATTTACCTTTTTGAATAGCCAGAACTGTAAAACCTCTAGAGGCCATTAGTGGCATAATTAAAATAAACATTATATAAAGTAATGCAAATCACTTGCCATTTTTGACCAAGCCTAGGGAAACTAAGGAAATCTGATCACTATAATGATATGAAATATGGGATTAGAAGAATGAAATTCATGCTTCCAAGTAAATTATTTTGATAGAATATATTCAAGTCTATATGAGAAGTGCCTAAGTGAAAAAATATATTTTATATACATGACATATACAAGTGAACAAAATACATAGTGGTTATAGGATATATATCCTTTCAGAATATAGGGAATATTATGAAATTTTAAAGCAAAATAAATATAGTTTTATAAGAATACTCACCTTTTTTGGGGGTGGGTGTGTGAAATTATAAAATGCTATTAAAATACATAAGAAGAATCACTTTGCCTGAGGGTTTAGAGGAGACCCACCTGAGAAAGTAACTTTTCAGTACAACTTGAGAGACTTATAGGAGTTTGCCAAACAAAGGGAGAGAGGCAAGAATATTAAGAGATCTTGAATCCTGGAAGAGACAACACTAAAACATTCATAGAAACCCAGTGTAATGGGGAAGAGTAGGGAGAAATGAGGCTGGAAGATGGAGAACTAGATAACTAGAGGTCAAATTAGGTTTTTAATTTTATTTTATTAAAACAGAGAGGACTGTTTTAAAGGAATATATTTAACATGCTTCAGCATCATTTTCATTAAAACATCAACCAGTCTACTCATTGAAGAAGGCATTAGAATGGGGTAAGACTACAAATATAGAGACCAAACAGGAAGTAATGGAACTGATCCATATTTAACCATACTAATTAGCACCACCCTCTCCCTCAATCATCACTCTTATTGACATGACCCCTTAACTATCTCTTTAATGTGTTCACTTTTACTACATTAATCCAAGATATTTGGTATCTCATCTGAACTATGAGAATAGTCCCTGACTTGTTTTCCCAACTTCCAATCTTGCCACTCACTAATGCATTCCTTGTACTTGCAGGTGAAGGAATCTTTTTTGAACAGACATGGTTAGATCAATTCCTTATTTTCATCTTTCAATGATTTACCTTCCTATCCTTAAATAGCCTATCAGAACACGCAGGATCTGGCACCTGCCTTTTTATTTCATCTCACTCTGCTCTACACCTTCTTCTCTAAGCACTTGCTACATTTTTGTTCATTTCTCAACAATATAATGCTCTGTTTTAGCTCAGAGCCTTTCAACATGTTTTTTTTTTTTTTTTTTTTTTTGGCCTGGAACACTTCCATACCTCTCTTACCTTCTTGCCAGTTAATTCTTACTTATTCTTCATATAGATTTGATAATTGAGAAATACTAATGATTGTTTCTCTTTTTGAGAATAAAATCTCCTGCTTCAATATTCAACTAAAAATAATTACGTGTTTTCTTGTTCAAGCATAAAAATTAACAAAAAAGAAGACATCATGTCTTTCTTCTTTACTTCCATATTCCTAGAATAAAGGTAAGTGTTCAATAAGTATTTATTGAATTGATGTACTAGGGCTTGAATGAACAGATGAATGGATGGATGGACACATTTTCTCCCATAAAAATCAGCTGCTTGGAGCCAATATGCCAAGAATATGATCGTTTGGTTTCATTCAGTGTTTTCTTTTTGCTATTTCCTCTAACAGATCGCCAATCATAAGGTATTTTGTATAATATACCTATGAAGTCTAACTATGGACATGTAAGAAACAAATATATCACATAAATTGACATGCTAGCTCTTTCATTCTAGTTGTATGTGTAGTTCTGCTAAGAATAACAATGTTTTATTGAATATCACTGTGTCACATGTTCAGTACTTTATATTGCTCAAGAAAAATCTCAACATACTTTTCAGAAACACATGTCCTTAAAAATTGAGATTATTCACAATTTGTAAAGGGGAATCACTATTATTTTCCTTAGTTGCTTTTTGGGTTTAGGTGAATATTACAGTTTCTGTGCAGGTGTATCTTTCCTATAGCTAGGTGAATTATTTCTGCCAGACACAGGGTCATGTAATCACTATCCCAGCTCAGTCGTGATGACTGCAAAATACCATATGGGGTTACCTGAAGGGGAGATAAAAATTGTTTTATTTAAAAATGAGTATGACCAAACTTGCTTTCTAAACCTAGACCTTTCCAAGTTATGCTGACCACCACAATAGTGGCATAAACTTTGGGATGCGGGGAATGACAGGTTGTCAGTTAAGGTCTGAAAACACTGGTTGGAGATGCAGTGCCGGGGGAATTAAGTTGACTGAAATCAGGCACATGAAAACAAAAATTTTAGATCTGAGAATGTAGGTTGAATATTGCATTAAAGTCAAGCAATGAGTGGAAGTAAATCCAGAAAATAGAGTGAACTGTAAATTAGATCACCAGCAATAAAATTACTGGAGAGTTTAGGTACAAGTAGGAACTAATTCTGACACTACAGTCCATCCATCTTTTCTGCCATCTCTCTTTGGCATAGATCATTGTGAGCCAAGGAGCAAGGGAGAAATATCCATTAGGGGCCAACATGTCTATAAATGACACAAAATGCCTCTCCCAATTGAAGGAAATTGAGAATTAGCTTCCAGGCTTATCATTGAGCACGAATTAGTTTCTACATTTTTAATCACTTAGAATTTTTTAAATTATTTAAATCTTTCTTATTATTAAAAGGTAATGATGATTTTATTATATATTATATATCCTAGATATTTCTTAGAAATCGCATCAGAGCAGCTCCAGAGAACACTAATTAGACAAAAATCTCAAAGTAGGAAAAGAAAATTGAGGATATAAATCATATTCAAGTTCATGAAGACAATTTAAACCCGGATCAAATGACATTGGTAATTAATCATTTTAGTAAATTACTTTAAATTGAAATAGTGTGATTTAGTAATGATGAAGTAGTTGTACACAAGCACAATAGCCTTAGTTCTTCCCTGTATATTTTGCTCTTTCCTTTTATGTTCACATTTATAGCTAAAGTAAAAGATTTTCTGGTGTGAATAATTTAATGTTGATTATCTGTTCTTGTGTATAGTGGTATAGATAAGAGTGAAGTAGAATTAAATACATTAAATAATTCACGATTTATAAAGAGTAAAAATGGAAGATTATCATTATCTGAGTTCTGAATTTTTTTTCTTATTTGAATAGTAAGACAAGAGAAAATGAAGAGATCCAAAGAAAATATTCACCTTTAGTTATTTTTAATGACAGCATGTATTAGTGCCTTTTAAAACTTAACAAACTAGGAATGCAGTTCTTTCTTTTAAGAAAATAATATGTATCCTCTATCTTGAGAAGATATGGAGACTTTCCTGTAAAATATGTAGAGATCTTCAATCTATATGACCCATGTGCCAGCATACCTGTGCACCTCTAGCACGTAGTACCTGTCTCACATTTACAACTTGGCAGCTACTCTTCTATAGGTTATTTTTTCCTGATACTCCCTATGCTGGTTAATTTTATGTGTCAATTTGATTGGGCCATGTGATGCCCAGATATTTGGTCAAACATTATTCTGAGTACGTCTGTAAAAATTGTTCTGGATGAGATTAACATTTAAATTAGTAGACTGAGTAAAGCATACTGTTCTCCCTAATATGGGTGGGCCTTATTCAACCAATTGAAGGCCTGAGTAGAAATAAAAGACTAATGCTCCAATGAGTAGGTCAGAACTCTTTTTGCCTGGCTGTTTAGAGTTGGGATATCATTTTATTTTCTGTCTTCTGACTCAAACTAAAACACCTCCTCTTCCTGGGTCTCAAGCCTGCCAGCCTTCAGACTGGAACTACACCAGCAGTTCTACTTGATCTACAGTTTATCTAGTGCAGGTCTCAAGACTTGACAGTCTCCATAATCATCTTGTGAGACAATTCCTTATAATAAATCTCTCTCTCTCTCCCCTGATAGATGATTGTCATTTGGATTAGGTTTGATTTTCTTCCTTATTTCTAACATTATGCGAAAGTGTTATATTCCTAAATTGACTAAAAGATCTTTTCCTGTAATGTCTCACCACAACTGATTTGTGTTGCGAAGAAAAGCTCTCTCAAACTTGTCACAAATAAAATACCAATCTTACATGTTTTAATATTGCCACTGATTGTATTGATCAAGTGCCACCTACAGTGTTTGGTATCATTGTTAATCATAGGCTTTATTTGATACTTGTAGAAGTACAAGCCTTGGTCATTGCACTAGTGGTTTTATTTGTGATATACAAAGTAGGATACGTAGGTAGGATATGATTTAAAATCAACTTTTCTTACCTTATATCATCACAACTGCTAGGGTGACATGGGGAAGATAACTAAGGCTCAGTAACTCTCAGAGATTTCTGGTTGCTCCACCAAGTAAGCAATTTGTAACAGATGAATTGTAGGTAAAGGTGAGAAAAATCTGAAATAACTAGTGGAGGAGAAAGAGTTGAATATCAGTTACTTATTTAATACCATCTGTAATAGCTACAATTAGGGTTCTACTGAACATTTTATGTCATGCCTTTGCAGAGATTGTAGACGTTCATGGTCTTGCTTGGGAGTCCAAAATGGATTGGACTTAATGGAAGGCCTGTGGAGCTCTGAATGATACAAGGGACGGAAGTAAATTTGAAAAAAGAAGACATTGGGTTGCAAAATAAGTGTGGGTTTGAAAATTCCCCTAAATGTAGCAAGTGTTTCTTCAATATAAGATGCTATCCAGTGTGTAATATTTATGGAAATCCCAGTGTAAATGCTTGAAAGGTCTTGAAAGGTAACCTAGGACCTGTACATCTTATAGGTCTGGGATGGTGTTATTTTTTATTTCATTCTGATAAGATTACATTATCTTCAGGAAGGAATAAAATAGGTAAAAATAAGGTAAATAAAAATAATGACATCCATACATTTATAATAGCTAAGTATATGTTAACAACATTTGAAAATCATTATTATAATATGTATGAAAGGCATGCAATTCACCTAGTAAAATATAATTTTGTATGTATAAGGAGCTAATTTTTCAAAGATCAAAATGTATGTTTCTTTGTGTATGTATGTGTTTGAGTATTTGGATGTGTATGTTTTTATCTAAAGACAAGTAGTTCTTAGCTGAAAAAGGTATATACTTGTTATAGAACCCAGGAGTTTACGCTGCAATTCTCGTCTTAGGGATTGTAGAAGTCTCCCCACAGCATTCTTATTCACCGCAAGTTACTCTAGAATCAATGAATCTGTTTGGTATCGTGTAGCCCAAGCAACAGGTCCTCTTGTACTTCAGTCTGGTCTTGCAGTGCCCTCCCTTTTTCTGAGTCCCACTCAGAATTCTGAATCTTCTGAGTCATCTAATAAATTGTCAAAGGAATGTTCCCAATGGCAGTCATTATACATCCATAATGCTCCATACTAACAAACACTGTGCCTACTTCTTTGTTTTAGGAAATCTATGATGCTACAACTTATACTGTAGCTTAGAGGTGATGTCAGAGTTTGCCTCAGACCCGTAAACTGTTAAATCTCCTAAATATTCATGGGGTATGAAGTTTGCTATTCTGGTACACAAATGTCTTCTTAAGGCATCAAAGTGTCTTTAACTCTTTCTTGTTATATAAATCCAATTAAGATAAGGACATCAACATGTTGAACCAACTGGATCTTCTGCATATGTTCCAGTGATCAGGATTCCCACAGACTATATTTTTAGAAATTAATAGAAAAAACATAGCATGGAGATAAGAGAATGAATGAGAACTATTGCATTTCTCATGTGAAAGTAAATTGCTTTAAACCTTTACTGACAGGGGTTGGGAACAATTATTTTGCCAGTTCAATTGCCTTATACCAAAGATTAGAAATACATAAACATAACATTGTGCCACAAAAGCTGAAATTGGGATAGCCTCAAGATTAAGTTAATGATATGATAATAGCTCATTGTCACACTCTACATCCCATCTCTTTCCTTCTCCCAGGGAACAATGGCTATAGATTCCATTGGTGCAGGATCAGAAAGAAATATTAAATATGTGCATATATAGATATAATTTCTATATACTATAGATGAATATACTATACATAGTACAAGTATACAATACTATGTATATAGTAAAGAGCACTATATATAATTAATACTTTACAGTGATATTCTATCACTACATGATCCTCTGTTGGTTGAATCTGTGGATGTGGAACTGCAGATAGGGAGGGTCGACTATAAAGTTCTAGGTGGATTTTCGACTGTGTGCGGGTTGGCGCCCTTAAACTGCACCTTCTGTTGTTCAAGGGCCAACTAGTTAATATTTGATAGTACTAAATATATAGTTGCATAATGTTGCAAGGCTTACCACGTCCTTAATAGGATTAAAATTATCACACCCAATTCTATTTATCTAACAAAGAATGTGTAATCTCATCCTAGTACAGAATCTCCCAATCTTAGCCTATTATCTAGATAATTCTTTGTTGTGGAGAGCTGTCCTGTACATTGTAGGTGGTTTAGAAGCAATCCTGGACTCTACTCACTAGATACTTGTAGCTATCTTCCATTTGCAACACACTCACTCCCTCCCCACACATATAGAGAGTAAATGATACTTATGAATCTCCAAATTTTGTCCTGCTTTAGGCCAGTCCCTTCACAATATGTCCAGTTTCATTAGCTAATTAGTCTCTATTTTCACTTACACTTTGATCTACGTTTTTGTCATTTTACATGAAAGAGCCCAGTTTTACAGTGATTGTTTATATAATATCAGAACATTATAAGCTAAGGGTGGTATTTAAGGTAAGGTTGCAGGGGGGAAAAATTGTGTATGAAGAACAGAGGAATAAAGTACTCTATCCAACAGGTCAAATCTAAATGTCAAGGGGGAAGATCTCAATCATAAATGGGAAGAGCCCTGAGATGTCAGGCCAAAGAACCAAAGAGAATGAGGTGAATAAAAATAATGATCACTATCTTTATAAAGAACCACATGAGTGAGGAAATGGACTTTCTCCAGTTGAGCCTCAGAAAACATCTTGATTGCAACCTCGCAGAGGACCAAACTAAAGCCGTACTCAGATTCTTGACCTGCAGAAACTATAATATAATAAGATAATAGATGTGTGTTCCTTTGATCTGCAAATTTTGTGGTAATATTTTTTCACAGCAATAGATAACTTATACATATTTGGTATGGCATAGAAGTTGCATCCTAAGGCTTAGGGAGATTTGGAATATTAGAGAGAACTTATCTTATAAGACTTGCTCACCCACCTAACAGGGGTGGTGGTTTGGGAAACTGTAAATAGTATAGGAATTAATACCACTGGCTTGTTCAGGAAAATCATTGTGGGGCACAGGTCACTTACTACTATCTAGACAAAGACAAAACTTGTTATACATGTTAGTGTTTGGCTCTGGGAGGTCTTATATGCCTATATAAGCAGTTTGTGAATTTCATCCTACAGTTATTGTGGAATTAGCATCTTTAAGAAAAGAATGATATTAAATAATGAAATAATATGACTATTATAGTCAATCAATCATAAGTAGATACAGTAATAAATTTCTTCTTGCATGATTTTGGATCAGTTATACACTCAAATCGCCCTGGTAAATTGTTTTTGATTGTTTTCAACATATTAATATGTCTCTCAAAATACAACTTCAATGCAAATAGATTAAAAGTATATAGGGTTATATTTGTGACTAGGTTTGTAATTCCTTCTTTTAATGGACACTTCATATTGTTGAAATTGAGATAATTGATTGCATTAACCTCAGTATCTATCATGTATATAATTTAATGGAAAATAGCTCTTACCAATTCATTGTGAAAAGCATACTGAGAAGATGTCCAACAGTCACAAATTAAATAGAATGAGATGCATATTTTTGGCATGACTTTGAACAATTATACCTGACATGTCTGCCAACTAATGTCAATATGGCTCTATTTAAAAATTAAAAAGTTTTCTGTGCATAAAACATATTTTTAAACTACTTAGTATATAAAAATATAAATCAAGCATCCCTCTTCAGTGTTTAACATTTGTCAGTGTACAGATGCCTTAAGGTTTTGTCAGATTCATCTGTATGTAAGATTTATTATTGATACCATATTCTTGTATTTCACTATGAGTCTAGTAAATGAAATATTGTCAGCACTGAGATTCCAATGTGGAAAAATGAACTTAAAGATAACATATGGATCTTATCATGACCAATGTAAGCACTAAAGCTGAACTGAACCTTGGAAAACTTTCTATGGTGCTGAAAATGTTTATGGCACATGACGACTTCCTGAGAAAGAGGTTAAAAGGATGAGTATTGAGATAAGCTATTTTATTTAATAGTAGTAGAAAAGAAATTTAGCCAAATTATCCAGATCATGAAAATCAAGAAAGGGAAAATAGAGTACAAAATATTGTATTATGAAGGTTATCTTTAACTCTACCACTTCAAATGATAATATCTTCCAAAAACACTCACAAAGACATACCCAGAAATAATATTTTACCAGCTATCTGGGCATCTCTTAGCTCAGTTCAGTAAAGGTGACATAAAATTAACCATAACCAATCTTGTGATTTTCATTAGGCTTTGACATTCAAGCAATAGCCATTTATTCCGAATAAATTAATTTATTCTATTTCCACTAGGCTACAGTTGTTACACTATTGTGGAACTTAACTTTGGTTCTCCATATTGCAGCCACAGAAAATGCAGTATTTATTATCTTCACATTCACTACATTATCACTAGAATTTATTGATCTTATACAATATGCAACACAATAATTGCCTTCCCTACTCTATTTTTTTAATTTATTATCAATCATCTGCTCTGCTATGTTGTAAGACAGTTCAGAGCTAGAGGCATGCATTACTCATCTTTGAATCACCAGTTTAAACAGATAACAATAATTTGATAAATATGCAGAGAATTTGAATAAATTGATTTAAAACTTATTTTCAGGATTCTCAATCATAAAATTGGGATACTAGTTACCTCTCCTCCTTATTACCTCATAAAGAGAATCAAATAAATGAAAGTGGTTTTATTATACAAAGTATAATAGTTTTTCTTGTTGAATGTTATACAAACATTTCAGTGATTTAATCTGTAAAGAATGATAGCATTTTACAGGAAAATATGCAGTTTTCAACTGAATGGCGCACAGGTTTGTGTGTGTGTGCCTGTGTGTGTGTTGGGGAATGTGAATAAGAGGGGTGTTTGAAGTTATGGTTGTCAAGCAGCCAAGCAGTCCTTGATCAGCAGACAACTGCTAGATCAGCTCTCCACACTTTGATAGTTTTGACCAGGTAGAGTAACAACAAATCAAAATGGAATTAGTTCAGTACTTGTGTAACAACAGAACACCTGAACTTTATTTTTGCATCAGTTCCTTTTTCCCCTAAGTCCCAAGAAGGCAATGCAGAGTGAGTCCTTATGAATGCTGTGCACATAGTGGTCTATGTCACAACTGAGGAACCCCAAAGCTTAGGAAACACCCAACTGTATAAGGATGCTACTAACCAACCAACCCAAACTTTATCCCAGAGGGATCCATTATCATTATGATTACCACTCAGGAAACAAATTTCCCTCTGACCTGGAGAAAGGTACGAAGTTTAGCAACCAAAGTTATTTTATATGAAACGATCTCTTAATTTGAAAATGTAGTCTGGGATAAAAGTTATGACAAGACATGTAGAAACACTGGGGGGGACTGCCTCACAGCAATGTTAAGTAAGTATAGGCTCAAACCAGCAAGACTAATACTGCTTAGTTATCATTCATTAATGATTATGCTTTATCTAATCGAAGACAGTAGAAAACTGGGTAATGACTGCAATTTTGGGCTATATCCAACATATTTGCACAAAACTTGAAAGCTGTCCTCTATGTTTGATCATTTTGAAAGAACAATAAGATAATTGATATAGAACAAGTGTGACACCCTGGCATGTATGACACATATTTTTTAATTAATAAACTTTATTTTTAGAGAAGTTTTAGGTTCAGAGCAAAAATGAGCAGAATGTACAGAGTTCCCATACACTTCCTCTCTCCACACCTGCACAATCTCCCCCAACTAGCGACATTCCTCATCAAGTACTACATTTGTTACAGTAAACCTACACTGATGCATCGTTACCATCTGAAGTCCATAGTTTACATTAGGGTTTACTCTTTGTGTTGCACATTTTACAGGTTTTGACAAATATATAAAGACATGTATCCACCAATGTGGTATCATGTTTTGACAAATGTATACAGACATGTGCCCACCAATGTGGTATCATGCAGAGTAGTTACACTGTCCCAAAAATCCCCTGTGCTCTGTTTATTTATCCCTGTCTCCTCTTCTACCCTTGGCAACCACTGATATTTTTACTGTCTCCATAGTTTTGACTTTTCCAGAATGTCATATAAATTGGAATCACACAGTATGCTGTCTTTTCAGATTGGATTCTTACATTTAGCAATATGCATTTAAGTTTCCTCCGTGTCTTTTCATGGTTTGATAGCTCATTTCTTTTTACATGTGAATAATATTCATTGTCTGGAAGAACTATAGTTTATTTATCCATTCACCTACTGAAGGACATCTTGGCTGCTTCCAAGTTGGACAAATATGAATAAAGCTGCTATAAACATCTGTGCACAGATTTTTTTGTGTGTGGATATAAGTTTTTAACTCATTTGGGTAAATATCAAGGAGGATGATTACTGGATCGTATGATAAGAATCTGTTTAATTTTTACAAAAATGCCAAACTTTTTTCCAAAGTGGCTGTACCATTTTGCATTCCCACCATCAGTGAATGAGAGTTCCTATTTCTCCACATTCTCTTTGCCAGCATTTGGTGTTGGCAGTGTTTTGGAAAACTGCACTCCACTCAGAAGCCATGTTTTTAAAGAAGTCCAATGGAAAGTAAGTGTGTGTGTGTGTGTGTGTGTGTGTGTGTGTGTGTGTGTGTGTGTATTCCTACAAACTGTTAAGCACAGCTTTAAAAGTCTTTTCATGGCTGAGTAAATTGTATATTTCATTTCCAAATATTCCTCTAGTTATGAGAATTAGGGAGACTAAAAGTCAATTTACAATAAATGCTGTTTCATCGAATCTTTCTGTTTATATAGTTACTATCTGATACTATCATAGGAGAATGCTAACATGCAGAAGATGTCTGTGGTACTTACACTATAAGATCTTTTTTTTTCTGCTGCAATCAACAGCAAATGCTAGAAAGCATACCTTCTGGTAATGGGACACCTCTGAATCTCACATCTTTTCTTCATGGAAAACCATGTACCACTGAAGAAATCTGTCTGCCATGGGAAGCATAAAACTTCCCTTCCTCATGGCAACACTCAAAATCAAACAAAATTAATAAGCAATGAAGCTATAGATTTATAAATGAATGATTTAAAAAAGCTCCAGTATAAACTAGAAAAATGAATTTCATCACACAAAAAAGGTGATGCCATATTTTTCATCTATAATTCTAAAAAAAAAGAAAGGTACAGATCTTGGGAAGGGTGGAGATTCTACGGTGAAAGTGAAGATGTCTGGCCTTATTTCCCATGCTGAAATTAATCTAGCCTTAATGATTACTGCAAGCAATGTGAAACCAAAAAAAAAAATTGATTATTGGTTTTAGATGAATTTTGTTGAAAATGCTTAGGTGGTGCATATTTTTAAACATCTTTGTTGGAATATAATTGCCTTACAATGGTGTGTTAGCTTCTGCTGTATAACAAAGTGAATCAGCTATACATATACATATATCCCCATATCCCCTCCCTCTTGCATCTCCCTCGCACCCTCCCTATCCCACCTCTCTAGGTGGACACAAAGCACCAAGCTGATCTCCCTGTGCTGTGCAGCTGCTTTCCACTAACTGTTTTACATTTGGTAGTGTATACATGTCCATGCCACTCTCTCACTTCATCCTAGCTTACCCTTCCCCCTCCCGTGTCCTCAAGACCATTCTCTATGACTGCGTCTTTACTCCTGTCCTGCCCCGAGGTTCTTCAGAACCGTTTTTTTTGGATTCAATATATATATGTTAGCATATGATATTTGTTTTTCTGACTTGCTTCACTCTGTATGACAGACTCTAGGTCCATCCACGTCACTACAAATAACTCAATTTAGTTTCTTTTTATGGCTGAGTAATATTCCATTGCATATACGTGCCACATGTTCTTTATCTATTCATCTGTTGATGGACACTTAGGTTGCTTCCATGTCCTGGCTATTGTAAATAGAGCTGCAATGAACATTGTGGTACATGACACTTTTTGAATTATGGCTTTCTTAAGGTAGTAGTGGGTTTGCTGGGTCATATGGTACTTCTATTTTTAGTTTTTAAGGGAACCTCCATACTGCTCTCCATAGTGCCTGTATCAATTTACATTCCCACCAACATTGCAAGAGGGTTCTCTTTTCTCTACACCCTCTCCAGCGTCAAGTGTTTGTACATTTTGGATGATGGCCATTCTGACCAGTGTGAGGTGATACCTCATTGTAGTTTTGATTTGCATTTCTATAATGATTAGTGATGTGGCACATCCTTTCATGTGATTGTTGGCAATCTGTATATCTTCTTTGGAGAAATGTCTATTCAGGTCTTCCGCCCATTTTGGATTGGGTTGTCTGTTTTTTTGATATTGAGCTGCATGAGCTGCTAGTATATTTTGAAGATGAGCCCTTTGTCAGTTGCTTCGTTTGCAAATATTTCCTCCCATTCTGAGGGTGGTCTTTTCATCTTCTTTATGGTTTCCTTTGCTGTGCAAAAACTTTCAAGTTTCATAGGTCCACTTTGTTTATTTTTGTTTTATTTCCATTTCTCCAGGAGGTGGGTCACAAAGGATCTAGCTGTGATTTATGTCAGAGTATTCTGCCTATGTTTTACTCTAGCCTTACATTTAGGTCTTTAAGACATTTTGAGTTTATTTTTGTGTATGGTGTTAGGGAGTGTTTAATTTCATTCTTTTACATGTAGTTGTCCAGTCTTCCCAGCACCACTTATTGAAGAGGCTGTCTTTTCTCCATTGTATATTCTTGCCTCCTTTCTCAAAACTAAGGTGACCGTATGTGTGTGCATTTATCTGTGGGCTTTCTATCCAGTTCCATTGATCCATAGTTCTGTTTTGTGCCAGTACCATACTGTCTTGATTACTGTAGCTTTGTAGTATAGTCTCAAGTCAGGGAGCCTGATTCCTCCAGCTCCGTTTTTCTTTCTCAAGATTGCCTTCATTATTCTGGGTCTTTTGTGCTTCCATACAAATTGTGAAAGTTTTTGTTCTAGTTCCGTGAAAAATGCCATTGGTAGTTTGATAGGGATTGCACTGAATCTGTAGTTTGCTTTGGGTAGTATAGGCTTTTTCACAATGTTGATTCTTCTGATCCAAGGACATGGTATATCTCTCCATCAGTTTGTATCATCTTTAATTTCTTTCATCAGTGTTTTATACTTTTCTGCATACAGGTCTTTTGTCTCCTTAGGTAGGTTTATTCCTAGATATTTTATTCTTTTTGTTGCAATGATAAATGGGAGAGTTTCCTTAAATTCTCTTTCAGATTTTTCATCATTAGTGTATAGGATTGCAAGAGATTTCTGTGCATTAATTTGTATCCTGCTACTTTACCAAATTCGTTGATTAGATGTACTAGTTTTCTGGTGGCATCTTTAGGATCCTCTATGTAAAGTATCATTCATCTGCAAACAGTGACAGTTTTACTTCTCCTTTTTTTGATTTTGTTTCCTTTTATTTCTTCTTCTCCTCTGATTGCTGTGGCTAAAACTCCCAAAACTATGTTGAATAATAGTGGTGAGAGTGGGCAACCTTGTCTTGTTCCTGATGTTAGTGGAAATAGTTACAGTTTTTCACCATTGAGAACAATGGTGGCTGTGGGTTTGTCATATGTGGACTCTATTATGGCCTTTATGTTGAGGTAAGTTCCCTCTATGCCTACTTTCTGGAGGGCTTTTATCATAAATTGATGTTGAATTTTGTTGAAAGCTTTTTCTGCATCTATTGATATGATCATATGCTTTTTCTCCTTCAATTTATTAATATGGTTTATCACATTGATTGATTTGCACATAGTGAAGAATCCTTGCATCCTGGGATAAACCTCACTTGATCATGTTGTATGATCCTTTTAATGAGTTGTTGGATTCTGTTTGCTAGTATTTTGTTGAGGATTTTTGCATCTATGTTCATCAGTGATATTGGTCTGTAGTTTTCTTCTTTTATGACATCTTTATCTGGTTTTGGTATCAGGGTTATGGTGACCTCATAGAATGAGTTTGGAAATGTTCCTCCTTCTGTTATATTTTGGAAGAGTTTGAGAAAGATAGGTGTTAACTCTTCTCTAAATGTTTGATAAAATTCACCTGTGAAGCCACCTGGTCCTGGGCTTTTGTTTGTTGGAAGATATTTAATCACAGTTTCAATTTCAGTGCTTATGACTAGTCTGTTTATATTTTCTTTTTCTTCCTGGTTCAGTCTCGGAAGGTTGTGCTTTGCTAAGAATTTGTCCATTTCTTCAGGTTGTCAGTTTTATCGGCATATGGTTGCTTGTAGTAATCTCTCATGATCCTTTTTCTGTCTGCAGTGTCAGTTGTTACCTTTCCTTTTTCATTTCTAATTGCATTGATTTCAGTCTTCTCCATTTTTTTCCTGATATTCTCATATCACTTCGTGTAAGTTTATTTATACAATTCCTTTGCAATCAACAATTTGTCCTCTATTCCCTGACTATGGTTTAAAATTCACCATCCTTTTATAGATTACATTTCCTTTTTTGGGGGGGGAAAATATTCACTTTTTTTCAAATTCTATCCACCATATGAGACCCAACCCCTGTTTTGTTTCATGAAAATTCTCCAATTTACTCTTGGCTATGACTGAACTCAGAGTATTTAATCTCTCTCTCATTTCTTCTATTATTTTTGTCTCCAAAACACTATTTCCCTCTATTACAATATATGAAATATCATGTTATGATTTTCTGTAATAAACCTGAGACTCTCCTGTACAGCTTCTATAATAACCTATAAACTACAGTAACTGTGAGGTTTTCCAGGACAAGACATATGTCAAGGCCTATTATAGTTCTTAGCACATAGTAGAAAATAAGTGTATGTTTTGTTTAATAGAACTGCACCCACTGGATACCATGTTGTATTGTAAATTCTTTAACATTTATGTCTTACCTCTTCTATTTTAAGAAGACTATAAATTCCAGAAGGAGGAAACTAAATCAAATAGAAGTTTATGTAAACTAAGCACCTTTCTGTAGTGTAATTTGCCAATATAGAAGAGACTTCTTAAAGAATATTGTAGTGATTTTCTCAATACAAATTTGGGAAAAGAGGTGTGAATCATGAGGAAATTTAAAATATTTATGTTTGGAATACATAATTTTGAACAAATAAAATACACTTTGCACTAGTTAGGGATTAATTCCTTCATTTGCTTTAGAATTAGTAAACCTTAGTTCATTAAGAAAGACATCCATTCATCAAACATTAATGAATGCTTACTATGTCATATACAGATATGAATCAAATTATTACAAAAATAGATGAGCACTAAAAATGGAGTTGTTTACATTAATGTAGGGCATACCATTGTGTGAGAATCTACAATAAAGAAATCCTAAAGTTGGAGAGGAATGGGTCAAAGATTTATTCCCTTGAGGCAGACCTTGAGATATATTGTACAGAATGAGTAGTGATTCCTCATGCAAACAGAAACCATGTGGTGCTATAAAGCAAGCACCTTTGAAGAACTGAAATTTGACCAGAAATTTTGGGTCATCGATATTAAAGGGGAAGATAATATAAGATGTGTCCAGAGAAAAGGGCAGAAATACTCCAAGTATGGCTATAAGACATATTAATATTTTCATCTTTGTTTTATGCCTGAAGGTAAGCTCCTTAATATTATTAAACAGGAAATACAAACAAATTTGTTTTGAAAATATTCTTCTGGTACTCACTGGAGAAAAAAAATTCAGGGTTGCCAAAATGTCTGGGGGAAAATCAACTGTTGGTCTCTGACTCTAGTTCAGATGAGAGATAACAATGGCTTGGATTAAGGTTGAAGAAGAGAGCATTTGAGATGTGAGAAATATTTAAAACTAAGACTTGACAAGGTTTAGGGGAGAGGTTTGGGGCAGTCAATTAAATTTTGTATTAATTACTGTAACTGACACTATAAATATAAATGATAAAGTAGTGAAGTCAGAAAAGAGTAGATTTCAGATTACTGAAGAAATCCCACATTGTATGGCTGGGGGATAAAGAGAAGCCCATAAAAGAACAAGACAAATAGTGTCCAGAAGAAAAATAACACAAGAAAGTGCAATCACATAAGCCAATGGGAGAATTTTAAAAACAAGAAAGAAATAGTTCTTTGGGTCTAGCAACATGAAAGTCATTGCTGATCTCACTGTTTTGAAGTGTAGTGTTATAGTGAGTGGGTGTAAAATGAGAAAATAGATCTAGTAATTTAATAAATTATTTTCAGAAATTTGAATGTATATAAAAGACAAAAGGTAAATCCATAGAGAGAGAAATATATAGTTTCAAGGAAAGGAATTTTTAAAGTCTTGTTTAAATAATAATGGAATAAATCCAGTTAAATGTAACTAGTAAAATACACAAAGCAAAGATAAGTGAAAAATAACTTCCCAGAGGAATATGGGAAGATTTAAAGTATAACTGGATTGATTGGCTTCAGGTAGGGAGAGAATCACTTTCTCCACTGAAACATGATTTATTGAGGAGAGAATGGGTGGGTTTATAGGCTTGGATAGTGGAAAAGTTGATGTAATTTGCATATAATATCTGTGATTTTTCTCTATGAGGTGAATGTGAAAGAAATGGTAATGATTTGAAGCTGCAAAAATGCTGGGAAAAGTTTGAAATAATATTTTAATTAATGGGAATAAAAGTTGACAAGAGAAATGAAATAGAATTTGTAGATAATTACATCAAAAAGGAATAGACTCCTACAACTAATAGATGTTTAAGTATAAATATAGCAGTTGAGAGTAATATTCCATTTGTAGTATGACAGAAAATGGAATCGTAATACACATTGTTATTAAAATCAGTTGTTTAAATAGTATAAAAATCACTGTGTTATTGTCAGAATAATAATTTGAGATACTAATTAACATAACCACATAGACTTGTGCATAAACACACACACACGCATGGCTTCTAAAACTCTTTGCCCTTTCCTGATGTGGTTCATAACATTCTTTGACCCCCCTCCAAACAAAAACCTATACAAAACAACCACTATTCCATGGGAATTATAAATAGTATTCTTCCTGTCATTATAGTAAATGCCTTGATTAGCCAATTTTGTAGCTCCTGGTTCTGACTCTCAAAGAATCGCCTATGTCGGCTATATTCCATGGACATATATGACATAGATATTAGAGAATATGTCTAAAAGGTATGCACATATGTTTCAGGTTTGTGGTTACTTCAGTTTGCCTTTGAGTTTTATCAATCACAGACTTCTGCATGTCACCCTTGTGATTTCTTTTACAATACAATTCCATCAATAGGTGACCAATCAGGTATATGACAAGTATTAAATAAAATTCCATCAGTAGGTATTCAATAATGTAAGTCAGCCAAAGATAACATTGACTAGCAATTTTTACTTCTGAAAAGTCTGCCTTTCATTAATAGATGAGCCATTCTTATAATACACCAAAACAAAGGCAAATTCACTAGAGTCCATAGTCTTGCCTGTAAAGATAATAACTGTCAAATAATCTTTGCTGAAGTGTTGGCTCCCATTGTCATAGAAAGATGCTTTAGTAGGAGACTTAAGAAATGCTGTGGCCACCATAGTTATTCTTTCTATGGCTTCCTTTACAAGTAACCTCTTATGACTGCTTTAATTGGGGTGGAAAATCAAACACCAGCAAACACCAACTTGTGGAATGATTTCCAAAGTATATCAGACAAAAGTTTACCTATTGTTTTGCTATAGAATAACAAGGTTCATTAGATTCCCTACATGCAGTATTTGTGTTCTTGCTTTCTACCACTCAATGAGTAAGTCAAAATATTTCAAATTTTATGTCACAAAGCCAATTTTTTATTACTTAGAATAAAGATTTAGCTGTCATAAAACACAACAAAAATGCCTACCACAAGAAAAAATTACAAATAGACAACTCCAAGTTGTCATACCCCCACAGAAACATCAAAAACAAGCAGAAACTGTCAACAAACTTCAAGTGTGATAAACTCAAAGAGACCCATAGCAAGACAATCACAATCAAACTGTCAAAAGCTAAAGACAAAAAATCTTGAAGGCAGCAATAGAAAAGCAACTTTTTACATACAAGGAATCCTAAGTAAGATTAAAGGTTGGTTTCTCATCAGAACCTCTGGACACCAGAAGACAGTGAGATGACATATTTAAAGTGCTGGAAGAAAAGAAAGAAAGAAAGAAAGAAACACACACTTGTCAATGAAAAATTCTATATCTGTAAAATTATTCTTGAAAATGAGTATAAAATTAAAATATTCCAAGATAGACAAACCTGAGAGAGTTTACTGCCACTATACCTGCTCTACAAGAAACGTTAAAGGGAGTCTTCCAGGCTGAAATAAAAAGACACTACACAATAACACAAAGCCATATGAAGAAATAAACATCTCTGGGAAGATAAATGTAAGAGGAAATATAAAATCCATTATCGTTGTATTTTTGCTTTGTAACTCCACTTTATATTTCCTATTGGATTTAAAATAAAAATGCACAAAACTAATTATAAATATATGTTACTGGGCACAAAATGTGATTTAGTAATTTGTAACAAAAACATCATAAGGTGGGAAGGAGCTGTATAGGAGCTGAGTTTTTGTATGTTATTGAAGTTAAGTGGATATCAACTGAACTAGTTTGTTATAAACTTAGGATTTTTCAATACAATCTCCATGTTAACCACAAAGAAAATATATTAAAAACTATACACAGAAGGAAATGAAAAGGTAATCCAAATGGTTCACTAAAAAAATCAACTAAATATGAAAGAAGATGGTGATGGAGGAAGTGAGGGAAAGAAAAAGTTATGTTACAGCAAAATAGCAGACATAAGTCCTACATTATCAGTAATTGCTTTAAATTTAAAGGATTTAATTCTCTAATCAAAAAATAACTATTGGGAGAATAATTTTTTAACGTTCCAATAACATAGGGTCTACAAGAGATGCACTTAAGATATGAAGACTCAAATAAATTGAAGATGAAAGAATAAAAAATATATATTCCATGCATCTTTTTGGAAAAGAGGACTGGGATGGCTATAGTAATATCAGACAAAATAGACTTTATATTAACAATATTACAAGAGACAAAGAAATACATTATATTGATAAAAAGGCAATCTAATCAAGAAGATATGAGTGTATATATGCACCAAAAAACAGAGTCTCAAAATACACAGAGCAAATACTGACAGAATTGAAGGAAGAAATAACCTATTCTACAGTAGCAGATGGAGATATCAATACACCACTTTTAATAATGGATGAAGCCTTTGGTCAGAAGATCAAAAAATAAATGTAAGACTTGAACAACACTATATACCAAATAAACTTAACAGGCATATAGAACCCCCCCCAAGACAGCAGATACACATTATTTTTAAGTGCATATAGAACATTCTCTAAGATAGATCATATATTAGGCCATAAAACAATCCCCAATAAATTTAAAAATTTGAAATCATACAAAATATCTTTTCTAACTACAATGGAATGAACCTAGAAATCATAGGAGTAATGGAAAATCCACTAATATGTTGAGATTAAATAATATACTACTGAATGACCAATGGGCCAATAGAAGATGTCACAAGTTAAATTAGAAAATACTTAGAGATGAATGAAAATGAAAATCCAACACACCAGAAATATAAGATGCAGCACAAAAACCTCAAATCAATAACCTAATTTTATACCTTGAAGAACTAGAAAAAGAAGAGCCAATTAAACACAAGCCTAGTGGAAAAAATGAAAAAAAAATTATAGAAGTGACAAAATAGGAGGCATAAGAGGAATAAATGCTGAGACTTGTTTCTAAAAAGGTGGTTTTCTTCATTGTACTTCCCAGTGAGATGATGAATAAGGGAAAAATTAGAAAACACATTTTTCAGGGGATCTAAGAGCAGAGACAACCTCTGCCTTACTTTTTTAGTGGAATTGTCTTATAGCTAACTAGACATTGTGTGAGTTTCATAGAGCTTTGTGACTATGTAGGGTGTCTAGGCTTGGAGGCTTGAAATAGAACTCAAATAATTATGGTGCTTGTCATGGACTATGGAACAATAAAGTATTCTGCATTGCTATAAAAGCATAAATATATATTTAGAATATGGGTTTGTGACCAAATAAAGAGAAAATTGACACTATAAGACTGACTAGAGGAAAAAAGAGATTAATGGAGGATTCCAAGGGGGTTGATGACACTATTCCTTGACACTTTGTGACGCACTGAAATTGTAGAGTGAGAACATGAAGTGATTCAGATCATATTTGTTACAGGTGGAATTAAAATCAAGTCTAATGGCAAAATCAAGACCACATATAGGGAACAAAAATTTCAGAAAGTTCTCTTTCTGATATTTCATCTTTACACACACTGAAGGAGGTTGTCAGTGTGTGCTCTCACCCTCTGCCAAAGACTGCTGCAGTTTACTCTTTTTTTTTTTCAAATTTGAACATCTGATTTCTTTCTTTTGCTTTTTTATAACATCTTTAATTGGAGTATAATTGCTTTACAATGGTGTGTTAGTATCTGCTTTATAACAAAGTGAATCAGTTTTACATATACATATGTTCCCATATCTCTTCCCTCTTGCATCTCCCTCCCTCCCACCCTCCCTGTCCCACCCCTCTAGGTGGTCACAAGCCACCTAGCTGATCTCCCTGTGCTATGCGGCTGCTTCCCACTAGCTATCTATTTTACATTTGGTAGTGTATATATGTCCATGCCACTCTCTCATTTTCTCACAGCTTACCCTTCCCCCTCCCCATATCCTCAAGTCCATTCTCTAGTAGGTCTGTGTCTTTATTCCCATCTTACCCCTAGTTTCTTCATGACCTTTTTTTTTTTTTCTTAGATTCCATATATATGTGTTAGGATACGGTGTTTGTTTTTCTCTTTCTGACTTACTTAACTGTATGACAGACTCTAGGGCCATCCACCTCACTACAAATATCTCAATTTCGTTTCTTTTTATGGCTGAGTAATATTGCATTGTATATATGTGCCACATCTTCTTTATCCATTCATCCGATGATGGACGTTTAGGTTGCTTCCATGTCCTGGCTATTGTAAATAGAGCTGCAATGAACATTTTGGTACGTGACTCTTTTTGAATTATGGTTTTCTCAGGGTATATGCCCAGTAGTGGGATTGCTGGGTCATGTAGTAATTCTATTTTTAGTTTTTTTAAGGAACATCCATACTGTTCTCCATAGTGGCTGTATCAATTTACATTCCCACCAACAGTGCAAGAGTGTTCCCTTTTCTCCACACCCTCTCCAGCATTTATTCTTTCTAGATTTTTTGATGATGGCCATTCTGACCAGTGTGAGATGATATCTCATTGTAGTTTTGATTTGCATTTCTCTAATGATTAATGATGTTGAGCATTCTTTCATGTGTTTGTTGGCAATCTGTATATCTTCTTTGGAGAAATATCTATTTAGGTCTTCTGCCCATTTTTGGATTGGGTTTGTTTTTTTTGTTATTGAGCTGCATGAGCTGCTTATCAATCTTGGAGATTAATCCTTTGTCAGTTGCTTCACTTGCAAATATTTTCTCCCATTCTGAGGGTTGTCTTTTGGTCTTGTTTATGGTTTCCTTTGCTGTGCAAAAGCTTTTAAGTTTCATTAGGTCCCATTTGTTTATTTTTGTTTTTATTTCCATTTCTCTAGGAGGTGGGTCAAAAAGGATCTTGCTGTGATTTATGTCATAGAGTGTTCTGCCTATGTTTTCCTCTAAGAGTTTGATAGTGTCTGGTCTTACATTTAGGTCTTTAATCCATTTTGAGTTTATTTTTGTGTATGGTGTTAGGGAGTGTTCTAATTTCATAATTTTACATGTTCCTGTCCAGTTTTCCCAGCACCACTTATTGAAGAGGCTGTCTTTTCTCCACTGTATATTCTTGCCTCCTTTATCAAAGATAAGGTGACCATATGTGCGTGGGTTTATCTCTGGGCTTACTCTTGACTACTTAGATCAGGGGTCCCCAACCCCCGGGCCGCATACCGGTACCGGTCTGTGGCCTGTTAGGAACCGGGCCGCACAGCAGGAGGTGAGCGGCGGGGAGCGAGAGAAGCTTCATCTGCTGCTCCCATCGCTTGAATTACTGCCTGAACTCCCCTCCGCCCCTGGTCCATGGAAAGAGTGTCTTCCATGAAACTGGTCCCTGGTGCCAAAAAGGTTGGAGACCGCTGACTTAGATAACCATTTCAAGCTCTTTCAGCTCCTTGCTTTCCACCTAATATTACTACTGTAGTTGAAGGTTCAGTTAGAGAAGAGCTGTGGTCTGAGGGGAGACACTGTTTTCATATCTGCTTTTTGCCATTTAAAGAGTGCAAGTCTGTAAACACGAGATCGGAGCTGGGATGTTGGCTGGGGTTTATGGGTGTGGATGTGGGGTAAATCTAATTTGAGAGGCTGATACAGATGAGATAGAAAGGGCTAGCATAAACCATTCTCTCTATGCAAACCACCCCATCTTATAACTTTCTTTGGATAAACCATGATGCAACTGGAAAAGTGCCAAATAAACATAAGTTGAATGAATAATTCCTCACAGAGGTTTTACTTTATCCATGAATACATACTTTGGTTTAAAGCAGGAACTATATATGTGTTTGTGGGTATTCTGAATTATATATATGACTGACAATCAAAGTGCCTAATTTTTAACCCAGTATCTATCTTAGCTTTGTAATGTTTGATAAATCAGTTATCCCTTAATGACATTTTTTCATATATAAAATAAGGATAACAATTTCTATTTTCTCAGACTTTCTAAGGATTAAATAAAATAGTTTTATGTGACATCCCTAGCAAAGTGTGTGATATAAAATATCTGCTTAATAAATTCTAAAACTTCCTTATTGTCAAACCAAGGCATATCTAGGTGGGTCCTTCCTGTCTTTAACAAGAGAACCTCTTCCCAGACCTTTTCTTTAGTTCAGTGTTTCTGAGTCTTGACAAATATTTCAGATTATATTTACATGTAGGCATATGACCCGTGATGATATCTTATCTCCTCACTAGAGAGTACATTTGAATTATGACACGTTATAGGCATAATATTTAATCTGGTACAAGTTAATGAAGTGATTCATTCTTATTTTTATGCCACCATATATTACAAATAACATATACCTGTTATTTGTAACATTATAATTGATATACCTTATAATCAATATTTAAAGATAAGTTTTCCTGTAGACCATCCCATAGATAGCAAGTTAGTTTTATCATCTCACAAGACAGTTCCAAACAACTGGTAAGGACTGTCTTGATTTCAGTATGTTGAGGAATGGGAAGTGGCATATTAGTTCATTCAGAAGTAGGACTCTAATTGACTACAAATATCCACCAGTAGGACAAGAGGGACTGTGGAGGCTTACACTCCAGGTTATTTGCCATTCCTAGATTATTTTGTTTCACTTTCTAACATTTTATTGAAATAAGACAGTTTATCATATTAATGAGTGCTTAAAATCTGTAAAAATACTATGTGCTTTGGAGTAAAGAGCCACATATAATACACTTCAATTCCTAATGTGCAATAATATTTATGTCTTAACTTTTTTAAACTAAGTAGTCTAAAATTTACTCCAGTAAGCCATATTTCAAACACAAGGAACCTAAGCAGTAAGCAAGCTTTTCATTCAAATGTGCATAAGCAAAACTTTGCCTTGATTAGAGATGCAATAGACTTATTACTTTCCAGTGCTCTGTAACACATAAAGAACTTGATTAATGCATCCGTAAATGACATTGAGAGAACCTATACTATCTATACATGTGCATGAATAAAACAGTTTTAATTTGAAGAAAAAACTATATTTATGATTGAGGCTATTTATCTTCTTAAGGGATAGAGTCAAGAAAATTAATTATGTTCTCACAACGATTAAAAATTGAATTTCACCTAAATGACCTCCCTTGCTTACCTTTAACAGAAGGATGAGCATATATTTGAATAGTTTAATGCATCCATTCTTCATTACTTGGATATCACATAATGAAGTCTATTATTTTCTAGTAAATACATCATATGTGAAAAACAAGCTATGAAACAAATACCTTTTTTGTTCAATAAAGCATCAAAAAAGTTAATGCTTTGTAGTTATGTGAAAAATTAAAGGAGGCATTATATTAGAGAATCAAATATTTAAATATAAATTTAAAATAGTTCTTAATATAATTAGCAAGAAGAAATGTTTCCAGCAAATGAGTATTACACAGTAACTTTGTAAAATGTATTTTATTCATACTAAGGATTTTTTTAATGGAAAAGACCAGATTAAACCAAAACTTAAAGTCCCAATACAGGATTTTTCCTTCATTGCGACACTTAAGCTATGAATAGCCCCATATGATTTGAAATTGTGCCACATAATATGTTTCTCTTTGTTGTCCATGAAGTTCAATGAAATCTGAATCATAACTTTCAGTATTATTTTACATGTGAATATTCAATTTTGCCCCTCTCCCCCTTCCCTCCCCCCACTGGTAACCACTAGCTTGTTCTCTGTATCTGTGAGTCTGCTTCTTTTTTGTTATATTCACTAGTTTGTTATATTCTTTTAGATTCCACATGTAAGTCAGACAGAGAAAGACAAATACTGTATGATATCACTTATATGTGGATCATATGATTTTTATCTTTCATTCTATTAGTATAGTGTATCACATTTATTAACATATATACATCAAATTATCCTTGCTTCTCAGGAATAATAATGTGATATTTAAATAGAGGAAATGATAGGAGCAAGATTCCATGGTAGGGCAGTATGGGCTTTGCTTAGGAGATCAGAATAATTAACTTTTGGAGTCATTTAAGGCTCTTAAGAGCCATTACATACATATCTTACCAAGTCCTAGATAAGGGACATCATCTTGGTAGCTTAAAATTGAAAACGATGGGAATATTTACATCACAGAAATCATCAAATATTATAAATCAGTGCCTTCCTCTCCACCCACCCAAACTGAGACCTGGTTTACCTGTATACCACTGAATCAAATAGTTTGGTTCAGATCCTATTTTTCACTACCTCCTAACAACAATGTGATGTTGGATATTTCTTGACCACTGTGAGTTTGAGATTTGTCTATAAAATGGGGATAATAGTAAAAGAAATAGCTATTTTTAGTTGTGTTATGATTATTGTATGACATTATCAATGTGAAGCATTTAGAACACTGCTTGTTACTTACTGGATACTTGATAAGCGTGTGCTAAAGTAACATTTATTATTATTTTGCTTGAAGATTTTCAGAGACTGCCATGCTATACTGTTAGATAGGGCAGTTGCAGAGCAACATGCTTTAGGAAAGTTAATTTGGCCCAGATGTGGAAGGTTCATTACAGCTTTACAACTCAGGGTTGTAGAGTTCAGCAATCCATTTATAATACAGTCAGTGTTCTTAAGGGCATTCTGAGCAGTCAAGGGCAGCCATGCTTTTGCAAAAATTTTGTTATTCATCACCCCAAAGCCAAATGGCTGATTTTGGCACACTGATTTAGTCATGGACACAAAGAGTAAAGACCCAGGAATAAGAAGACTTATTTCTGAAATGTTGTGTAGCTCTGATTACTCTGTCAATCCCATTATAAGCTGAGCTTTTTCTGAAGCAGAACTTGAATAGTAAAATAATATTTCCAAGCATAATTAAAAATTAAAATCCCAACAAATTAGATTTGCATTTGAGTCTGAATAATGAACCCAGTACCATAAATATGTTTGGGTATTCATTAAAAGTTTCAGGTGACTTAAATGTGAATACAACACGGTCTCTAATCTGAATGATGTTCAATGTGTTTATGGTATGTGGATTTACACACATAAATTTAAAAGTAAACATGTCTCCTTAAGCCACGACAAACGATGCTAAAGATTCAAAATCAGAAATTCAGCTTGGGTAGTAAAAAAGTCTTCTTAGAATAGATAAAATTTGATAACAATTTGACAGGTAGAGAAGAGAAACAAAACAGAGACATTGCCTTATATGTTATGTCTTGGAATCATGAAAAGGCTGAAATTTAATGGGGAAAAGGTCATAAAATACATAAGAAAAATAATACTGAAAGGCCACGTAAGCAGGGATAAAAATATTTTAAAAAATCTTAATTTATTTTATAGATTATCTTTCTATGTGCTACAGTAAAATTTGATAAGAGAAAATGGTACCTTGAAATATTTCTTATAGCTATTTTTATACTTGGCAAAGTATGAATATTTGATTATGGTTATTATTATCATTATTATAAATATATTAATTACACAGGCAGGCAGAAATACTGCTTTTAAGCAGATAGACACTATATGAGCACATCTCAAGGTTGAAAGCAGATATTATGTGTATATTGTCTTTATGAGCAGTTGACATTTTATGGAGCACTTTGTTTTATGATGATAAAACTAGCATTTAATGGGTATATATTAATATGTGCCAAATTCATATATATCATATATTTAATGTATAATTAATATGCATTCTTAATATATATTAATGGATATATATTCAAGTGGAATGAAGAGTTTAGGCAAAAATTAGCAATAACTACATTTTTTAAAATCCTAGTATTCTACACTGTCCGAGGTGTGTAAGGAAAACTTTTAATGGACAAAAATCCCTTGGTGATCATTTTGTTACTATCTGTTTTGTTATGAAATAATAAATTATAGGTTTTGTGGAAGCCTTTAAGTTCATTTTAAATATCTATCTCATTCTTTTTTTGTTTTGTTTTTGTTTTTTTTGCGGTACACGGGCCTCTCACTGTTGTGGCCTCTCCCGTTGCGGAGCACAGGCTCCGGACACACAGGCTCCGGACGCACAGGCTCCGGACGCACAGGCTCCGGACGCTCAGGCTCAGCGGCCATGGCTCACGGGCCCAGCTGCTCCACAGCATGTGGGATCTTCCCGGACCGGGGCACGAACCCGTGTACCCTGCATCGGCAGGCTGACTCTCAACTACTGCGCCACCAGGGAAGCCCTATCTCATTCTTTTTAAAAAATATACTTCACTCTTAGAAACTTGATGTGACAAAAACTTGCTATCTGGTAAGCAAGCCAGTCCATTATTCTAATAAAGGCCTGTGAAAATATTGCTACAGTTTTATGTAACCACCAGCAGTGGTAGTAGCTTTTTTCCCACCATTATCTGGAAGTTAAATATTTAAGTGTTCCTATGTTACCGTTCCTATTTATAAAAGATGTGAAAATGTGAGCCTACATCTTATTCTCAGTCTTCATAAATCATTTACACTAATTTTGTTTTAGGTTTGAATCTAATTCCTACAAGCATTTTTTCAAACTCTTAGTTGAAATATAATTGTAAATTTTCACAAATTTAACACAATTACATACCAACATATAGATCAAGAAATAGAACATTAATAGCATCCCAGTATTTACACTTGTTTTATTTCTTGTGTCTCAATTCTTTTAACCTCATTGTTGGCTATGTTATTTGTCTCTGTCTCTGTCTGTCTCTGTCTCTGCCCCTGTCTCTCTCTTTCTGAGTGAGAGCATGGAATCCAAGAAATATTGCTAACAGTGTCAGTAGGGGAATTCATCCTCCAATATATTTTGTTTTTTAAGTATTTTAGGTTAAAACTCAGCAAGGGGGCTTCCCTGGTTGCGCAGTGGTTGAGAGTCCGCCTGCCGATGCAGGGGACACGGGTTTGTGCCCCGGTCCGGGAAGGTCCCACATGCAGCAGAGAGACTGGGCCCGTGAGCCATGGCCGCTGAGCCTGCGCGTCCGGAGCCTGTGCTCCGCAACGGGAGAGGCCATAACAGTGAGAGGCCCGCGTACCGCAAAAAAAAAAAACAAAAAAAAAAAACCTCAGCAAGGAACTTTATATCGGCCATGATGTTAGGGTCCAAAACCAATTATATTACGCAGATGAAGAAAATATTTATTTAGCAAATACCCTGTTCTTTATTTGACAACTTCAGCTGACATGTTTCCAGAAGGTTAAGAAAGAGGATACTAATGAATAATGTGTACAGTATTCTCTGAATTTAATATATTCACTCTTAATTACTGCAAATGATTTAATATGAAGAGATTAGATTTAAACCCTCATATCACACAATACTTATATTAGCAAGACCACTGGAAACTGATGCTATAAAGTATTAATATTTTTCCTGAGGCCCTCTCAGAAAGTAGAATGAGTCATTAACTTAGTTGCCAATGGATAGTTAATTGTTAATATTTATTCTAAGTATTCAATATGTTTTGATTCTTTACTTCACAACTAGTGTT
This sequence comes from Lagenorhynchus albirostris, assembly GCF_949774975.1. NCBI lineage: Eukaryota > Metazoa > Chordata > Mammalia > Artiodactyla > Delphinidae > Lagenorhynchus > Lagenorhynchus albirostris. The sequence goes on from NC_083102.1 coordinate 30,435,538, forward strand.
CTTCCACAATTGTAAGGAATAATAGGCAAAAAAAGTAAATTCATTTTATTAATTTTTGAATTTTAACTATTCAAGAACTATATTTAGTAATTTTTGGTCCTATTCGTGTTTTTTATCTCTTCATTTGCCAAATTTTCCTTAGAAAAATGTCAAGAAATTGCATTTTGTTTCTAAATAATAGCAATGCAAAAAGTTCAAATAATCAGACAACTAGTTTAGATAAAAAAAATTTGACTGATTCTTTTCTATACTAAATTGAACAATAATCCAGGTAAAAAGTCATTCTAATTTGTTATATGTACATATATTATGGATTTTCTAATCAAAATTGTTATTCGGTAGCTCTGTGAAGACGAGTTTGAGGTAAGCCTCTTTGGTAATATTTGACTGGTGTAAAAAACTGATTTGAAATACTCAGAATGTTCAGGAATCTCTAAGAATCATACAAAAATGTCACTAAACTAAATCAGAATGCTAATTTTAATAGCTTTTATATGAGAAGTTTAAAAAGTTAAACTTTTTTTAATGGTGTGTTTTTTCCCCCAGCTGTATTTGCTTAAAATTTCTTAGCTATAAACTGTTATTGATGTAACGTTTAAGTGTTCAATGTAAATGCTGTGATGAAATTCTATAAATATGAATTATGCATTTTCTATATTCAGTCTTTGTTCTAAGAGCTTTTCATGTTATGTGTTATCTTTTTTTGTTCTATAAATAGATGGAGTTGTTGCTACTACTGGTAATAAAATGTGTGTGTGTGTGTGTGTGTGTGTGTGTGTGTATGGATGAATATGTATACATGTACTCATGTCTATACATACACATTTATATATATTATGTATAGACATGGATTCTATATATATATACACACACATTACATATACACATTTTATGCATATAGACAGATAGATTGCATTCATAACATAAATGGGCTATATTTGTTCTATGTGATTAGTACACTTTAGGAAAAATACATTTACTTGGAGTACATTCCGTTATATGCAATTAAAATCTTATTATATAGTAAGTATCACAAATATAAGTAAATTCTCAGTAGTCAAAATGTAGATAAAGACAATTATAAGTAAGACGTCTGACACATGAGAGGGTGAGAAGGAAGGTAAAACTCTAGCCTACATTATCATTAGAGGTGTGACTTAGGATAACTTCAAAAAGTATATATCCGAATAACATAACTAACATGCAGAATTTTACAAAGAAAAATCTGCAACAAGTACAAGGTTTTTCAAAGGAGCTTCTATATTTAAATTTAAAATCATTAAAAGTCAGTGACTTAATTTAGCTGAATTTAATTGTTTTTTGTATTTCCTCTAGTCAGAGGACCAGGTCACTTTGTGTCAAGGTGAGCAGAGAATTCTATAACTTAAGATTCTCAATAAAAATGAAATCATCTCCAGTTCTCCTCAGTTAGTTTCTCGTATTTGTCAGCAAGAGTACCTGAAATACTCTTTTCTTATTGTGGTAAGAACACTTAATATGAGTTCTACCCTCTTAGCAAATATCTAAATGTACAATGCAGCATTGTTAAACATAGGCTTAAAGCTGTGTAGCAGGTCTCTTTGTCATCACAGATCCCAGGATATTAGACGATTTTCAATTGAAAATGAAAAAGTCTATTATTTAAATCACACATACATACACATGCACACACACACACAATAGGCTAAAACTTAAATAATATTATGTACAAATTTACATTTTACATTTACTTACTTCCATGTTTGACTGTAACAAAAGTACTTATAACCATTTTCTCAAACAGCTGTGTTCAAAATGATAAGAAATGTATCTCAATGTTTCAGACAATAATTTCAGATTTATGGAATGTTATGAAGATTTAGAGAAGGTTTTTAAATTGATTCAAAAGTTTCAGATTAAAAAATAAGCTTCACTGTAATGGTAAAGATTGACAATAAGCTCTTAAAGTACCACTTCCGAATAATTCTTTTTCAACCTCACACAGGTCCATTAAGCCTTAGATCCTTAGGCCATTATTAAATTATTAACAAAATATTAAAAATTCTTACTCATCAATATGAATATAAATTTTATCATATGGATGTGAAATACACATCATATACCTTTCATATATATTATAGCAAATCTATTTTATGTCACACCTGTATTGATGCATTCTAAATTACATTAAAAATTGAGGCAATGATCTTGATAGTTCTGTCATATTTATTGTCCTATTCATCTATATCGCTATAAAATGTTGGAATTTGACTGAAATTTTTGAAAAGACTTAGATAAATTCCCACTTAAATTATGTCTACCAATGTACATTGAAAGCCATATATCTAATTTAGCAGAAATAATTTGATAAATATTTGCCTATAATTAGTCCTTACTTAATTTATGTACTTCATAACTAAGGTCAGAGAAGATATGGGCTTGATGCAAATACAAGTTAGCAGGTGTAAGTGTTAGGGGCGAGGTATTTCTTTCTGCTCAATGAACCTCTCAGAACCTAAACATTTTCCATCTTTCCTCACCTAGATACCACTTTGGCTTTGGAAGGAAAAAGAAAGGAGAGAAAGGAAAAGTAAGTGAAGGTAGGAGATAAAATGTAAAATATGTCCAGAGTTATTTGTACGCACTCAGACTGGGGGTGAGATATAAAGCTAACATAAATATATAAGATGTTAATTTATTTCTCCTTTCTTTAGTAAAGAAGTAGTTCAATTAGAAATCAATAGTAGATAGTGGTTTAAGAGTCAATCCACATCTATCAATTCTTCAAGTATTCTGATTCAATTTTCATACAGAATCCTACTGATGCTTCTTTCCTATTTCCTCATTATCTTCCTGACCTACAAATACATAGTCTTCCCAGGAAATTATCCTAGAAATGTTCTTCTTCTCCATTTACCCCATAGGTAAAATATAATTTTTATGCTGATCCCTCCCAAATGTATATTTGTTATCCCTAACTCCCCCTGAACTCTATTCCTATCTAACTCTATATTAGACTCCTTATTCTCTTCCTCCAAAAGTATTCCTTCATTCTAACCAGTTGCAACAAGTGGAAAACCATTCTTCCTATGATTAGAACAGAAACCTTAGAAAATTATCAATTTCTCTCCTTTTCTCATCCAAATAGATCCGCAAGTCTTCTTAAACCAAACTTCAACATCTGCCTGGAATTTGGCTACTTTCTAGCACTAACACTGCTTTTGTTCAAGTCACTATCATTTCTCTCCTGTATTATCAGGATCTCTCCTCTAAGATCAGGAACAAGACAAGGATGCCCACTCTTGCCACTTTTATTCAACATAATATTGGAAGTCCTAGCCACATTAATCAGACAAGAAAAAGAAGTAAAAGGAATACAAATTGGAAAGGAAGAAGTAAAACTTTCACTGTTTGCAGATGACATGATGCTATATATAAAAAAATCCTAAATACACCACCAAAAACTATTAGAACTCATCAATGAATTCAAAAAGTTGCAGGATACAAAATTAATATATAGAAATTTGTTGTGTTTCTATATACTAACAACAAACTATCAGAAAGAGAAATTAAGAAAAAATCTCATTTATTAACGCATATATGTGGAATCTAGAAAAATGGTATAGATGAACTTATTTGCACAGCAGAAATAGAGACACAGATATATAGAAAAAATGTATGGATACCAAGCAGGGAAGAAGGGATGGGATGGACTGGGAGATTGGGATTCACATATATACACTACTATGTATAAAATAGATAACTAATGAAAAACGGCTGTATTGCACAGGGAACTCTACTCAATGCTCTGTGGTGACCTAAATGGGAAGGAAATCTACAAAAGATGGGATATATGTATATGTATAGCTGATTCACTTTGCTGTACAGCAGAGACTGACACAACATTGTAAAACAACTATACTTCCAAAAAAAAAAAAAAAACCTAGGAATAAGTCTAACTAAAGAGGTAAAAAACTTCTACTCAGAAAACTATGACACTGATGAAAGAAATTGACAACACAAACAAATGAAAAGTTATATCATGCTCATGGATTTGAAGAATTAACATTGTTAAAGTGACCATCCTACCCAAGGCAATCTACAGATCCAGTGCAATCACTATCAAAATACCAATGGCATTTTTGAAAGAACTTGAACAAAGAATTCTGAAATTTGTATGGAAACACAGAAGACCCTGCATAGCCTAAATAATTTTCAGAAAGAAGAACAAAGCTGGAGGTATCACACTCCCTGACTTCAGATTATTTTACAAAACTACAGTAATCAAAACATTGTGATACTGGCACAAAAACAGACACATAGATCAATGGAACAGAATAGAGAGCTCAGAAATGAAACCACGCTTATATGGTCAATTAATCTATGACAAAGGAGGTAAGAATATACAGTGGGGAAAAGACAGCTTCTTGAATAAATGATGTTAAGAAGAATGAACAGCTGCATGAAAAAGAAAAAACTGAACTACTTTCCCACACTATATGCAAAAATAAACTCAAAAGGGATTAAAGACTTAAATGTAAGACATGACACCTTAAAGCTCCTAGAATAAAATATAGGCAGTATGCTCTGTGAGTTTGGTCTTAGCAACATTATTTTGGCTATGTCTCTTCAGGCAATGGAAACAAAAGCAAAAATAAACAAATGAGACCACATAAAATTAAAAGGGTTTTGCACAGTGAAGGGAACCATCAACAAAACAGCACAGTTAAAAATGGACAGAGGACTTGAATAGACTTTTTTTTCAAAGAAGACATACAGATGGCCAACAGATACGTGAAAAGATGCTCAACATCACTAATCAATGGGGAAATGCAAATCAAAACCACAATAAGATATCACAGCTGTCAAAATGGCTATTATCAAAAAGACAACAAATAACAAGTATTGGCGAGTAGGTAGAGAATACAGAACCTTGTGCACTGTTGGTGGGAATGTAAATCAGTAGAGACACTATGGAAAACAATAGGGAATTTCCTCAAAAAATTAAAAAATAGAACTACCATATTATCCAGCAATTCCACTTCTGGGTATTTTTCCAAAGAAAACAAGTGCACTAATTCAAAGAAATATATGCACCCCTATGTTCATTGCAGCATTATTCATAATAGCTAAGATATGGAAGCAATCTAAGTGCTCACCAATAGAAAAATGGATAAAGAAGATGATTGATACATATATAGATATAGAACACACAGTGGAATATTATTTAGCTATAAAAAGAATGAAATCTTGCCATTTTCAACAACATGGGTGGACATAGAAGGTATTATGCTAAGTGAAATAAGTCAGAGAAAGACAAACACAGTATGATTGCACACATATGTGGAATCTAAAATATAAAATAAATGAACAAAAACAAAATACATGAACAAATATAACAAAACAGAAATAGAGTCATAGATACAGAGAACAAACAGGTGGCTGCCAGAGGGGAGGTGTTGGGTGGATGAGTGAGACAGGTGAGAGAGTTTAAGAGGTATAAAATTCCAGTTTTTTTGTTTTGTTTTGTTTTGTTTTTGCGGTACACGGACCTCTCACTGCTGTGGCCTCTCCCACCGCGGAGCACAGGCTCCGGACGCGCAGGCTCAGCGGCCATGGCCCACGGGCCCAGCCGCTCCGCGGCATGTGGGATCCTCCCGGACCGGGGCACGAACCCGTGTCCCCTGCATCGGCAGGCGGACTCCCAACCACTGCGCCACCAGGGAAGCCCCTAAAATTCCAGTTTTAAAATAAATAAATCACAGTGATGAAATGTACAGTGTGGGGAGTATGGATAATAATGTAATATTTTTGTATGGTGAAGAAAGTGGTCAAAAGGAACATTACTCAGATTAGTACCAAAGGCCTAGGGGAAGTGAAAGTTATAATACAGAGAGACACATGAACAGTTTCATTTCATATACCACAGCCTGAATTAGAATGTACACTTAAAGAAAAAAAAAACCAGATTTCTTTGTGACTGAAAGGAACTGTTACATATGCCATTATTTATACATGCACATAATAATGACATGCCTATAATTTGTGTGTATATATTTGCCATATTAAAGGAATTGTTTGTTGTATTTAACATAATTTTGTTAAGTATGTTTTGTCACTACTGTTAAATATTACATTAAATTTAGTATTTAAAATATCATATATATGTACACACACACACAAAGCACAAACTAAAGTCACCAATCTGCATAAAAATAATTAAATATCTATTTAGAAAATGGATTGAAGTTTTCTTATTAGAGTGGATGTTACTGTGGCCTCAACTAGCTATATATTTTCATGTATCAGTCACTATTTGGAGTTTTTTAAAGGAAACACTACCTCTCTATATTATCCTGGGCTTCAAATAAAAGGGTTAATCTTGCAAGCAGAAAGAATTGAATTAAAATTAGATTGAAATAGTCTATTACTTTTAAGGAAAACATTACCAATTCTTAAAAAGTAATATGAGCAGTAATCAATTTCTGGTTATAAATATGGTATCTTTGGAAGACTATACAAGCACTTTCATGTTTCTAAGAATACATTAAGTAGTAGTACTGGACTTCCCTGGTGGCGCAGTCGTTGAGAATCTGCTTGCCAATGCAGGGGAGACAGGTTCAAGCCCTGGTCTGGGAAGATCCCACATGCCGCGGAGCAACTAGGCCCGTGAGCCACAACTACTGAGCCTGCGCGTCTGTAGCTTGTGCTCCGCAACAAGAGAGGCCGCGATAGTGAGAGGCTCACGCACCATGATGAAGAGTGGCTCCCGCTCCCCGCAACTAGAGAAAGCCCTTGCACAGAAACGAAGACCCAACACAGCCAAAAATAAATTAATTAATTAATTTTAAAAAAAAGTAGTACTTTTTTTCATCTACTACCTCATTTAGAATTTGTTAATTTACATAGGTCACTAAGGTCTTGCTATGTAATTTTTCTTTATACAATAACATCTGATATAAAAGAAATCTGTATTTAGTAATATCCAAGTGCTGTTAGTGGTTTTATTGATATTTCACAGATACTAGAATAAACTCATCTTCTGTTTGATTTTACAAATTGTAAGATCAGTTATCAATAATAAGATACTAAGGAAACAACCATTTTCCTCTTTGTATTCTATCTTTGCTATTTAAAAATTGCATATATAAAAGGTCTGATGTAAAGGCTTCTTGGAAGGTCCAAAAAACAACTAACTCCATAGTAGAAAAGGATTAAATTATTTCAAGTTAAACAACAGCAAATATTAAAGGACAATTTATATCAACAGTGAGTTCACAGAAGAAACACAAATGGCTAAAATAAAAAACAAATGAAAGATGCTTAGCTTCAATAGAAGCCAGGGAAATGCAAATAAACCATCACTTTTCCCCTAATCAAACAAGCAAAAATATTTTAACGCTTTTTATGATCACTTTTGCTCTACATGAGTGGACAAGAAAGCTGTTGAACACTTGAAGGTTAAAGACATGTGTCAATTTTTATTTTGGTTGGCAAGTTGTCAGTTCCTTTCTAGTTAAAATACACACCCTTTGACACCAAACTTAAACTTCTATGCATCTATGTTTATAAAATTTCCAATACAAATACACAAGGGTATATAAACTAGTCAGTGAAATTACATTTTAGTGTTTAGTGGTTGAGGAACAATTAAATAAATCACATGTCATACTGTAAATGATAATGATGTGATTAACTAACATAGTGTATAAATATGTACACTGTGTATATCTATATACACAGATATATATCTATCTAGAATAGATATTCTATTCTATTTCATAAAAATCTATCTAGATAACTGGTTAAGAAAAAACACAAGTTATGGGGGAGTATAAACATGAACTGTACTGGGCATTTAAGACTGAACTAATCATTGTATTATATTCATGAGAAAAACAGTCATAAAGAAAATTAGAAAGAATCACACAAAACAGTGTTAAGTAATTATATCCAGAGTGTTGTAATATGATGAAGCAAAGGTTGAAACATTCATTTTAAGTTTACAAACAGATTCTTCAGGGAAAGTCAAAGAAAATTTTTATGACGTTAGAGTTTGGCAGGTGCTAAGGAGTCAAATTTTTCAGACATTGCTCCCTGTATACCCTTCCAAACGTTTTAAAATGTGAGGGTCTATCACTAAGAGAGAATGGTAGAGTGTGTATTGGTACACAATTAGCAGTCTATGGTACTGCTCATCTCACCCTTATCAGAATAGATCCAGCAGGTCAGGATAAATAATGTGGGGTGTCTCATCTTTTCACATACCAACTCTAATTCATCAGCAGAAACAGCTGGCTCTACTTTAAAAAATAAAACAATTTCTCACCTTTTCCACTGCTATAACTCTAGTCAAAGTCACCAACATATACCACTTGATCTTTCACAGCATCTTACTGATCAATATCTTTACTGTTCTTCAAGCATATCATGTACACTCCAACAAGGCCTTGATTTTAACTCATTCTCTCAACTAAGTGCTATGCACTAGAAAACAGCAGGTCTTGGAGTCCCTTCCAGTTCCAGTTCAGATATGGAGACACCTCTACTATCAGAGATTTTCTTTGATTTTTCTCTTACCATCAGATTATCTGTCTCCAAATTAGGGAATATTAGAATTCTTATGGCTTTGTTTATTTATCTTCTTTCATCGGTACTTTTATTCAGGGTGGTCATAGAGAAGAACTATAAGACTATAGTGAAAGAAAATTTTTCACCTCTTTCTTGGCACCCATTGCATCCATTTTCTTAAATTGATCATACTAAATTACTCTTCCTTCCAGACAAAATTTTGGAGAATATAGCTAGAGTTTGGCACAGAGTTAGTTGCTTAGGTGTTGGCACTATACACATATTGTACACACATATATATGTTTGTTATATACATGTTGTATATATATATACACATATATATATAAACTAAAATTCCTCTTTAGTTTCAATTCTAGGAGTTAGGGTTCTGTTAAGAATCTATAGTACAGTTGAAGTCTGTCATTCCTTAATCAGAAATACTTTCTAGATTGAGCTTTTGTGTTTTTAAAAAAATTAGTCTTATGTTTAGATTGCATACCCATAAAAATAGAAACCAGGATACCACTGAATCACTGGATTCCTAATGACTGCCACAATGCCTTACACATAACACTCATTATACATTTTTAACCAAGTAAAAGGGGAAAGAAAGGAAATGCTTCTTATTCTTTGTATTTATGACTAGAAATAATTGTGCTAAATAATTGTACTAAATAATAATTGTGCTAAATAATTTAAGCAAAGTTCTATGATTCTCCTCCACTGTCTTCAAATACATATATATATACACATATATCTTCAACATATTAACAATGTGGTTGTGGACATATTTGTTAAACAGTCCAGATATCATACAAATCATGTTTTAGCCATGATAGCTGTACAATGATATTGAATTACATTTGCATATAAAATTTTACATTTGCTTTTTTTTAAACATTTGATCTAATTTTTTTCCTATAAATAGAAATCACGAAAACAAACATAATCCTGCACAAATACAATCCTACACAAATAAGATAATAGGATTATAGATTAGGATTTATTTGTAGAATATGGATATGAGATGAAACTCAAAGTGTAAACTTTTGTATTGTAAAATAATAAACGAACAGTCCTAAAATCTAGTTACTTTGGCTTTTTACCAAGTTATATAAAAATGAAACAAAGACAAAAGCACATTTCGTTTAAGGACAGGATGATAAAAAACAAAGTGAGGGTGGGTTCAAAAACTTGAAAAGAACAAAGTCCTGCATAACAAAACTTGCAGGAGAATCTACCTCAGCAGTTCTCACTGCTGCAGTGATATTATCTGAATTATTGAAGAAGGTAATTCAGATGAAGCATTATCTACAGGAGATTTTAACACTGATAAATTTGTTTTGTTTGAAACACGTTCCTCTTCGAACTAAAAGTAGAGGTAAATGTGCATGCGTGTGTCTGTCCATGTGTGTAGGCAATGTAACAGAGGGTGTTTATCTTAGATACATAGATTATCCCGGATAATGGTGCCTGCACAAGGAGGAGAAATGGAAGAGATGGACCTAAGACTGGGAGAGGGGATGGGGTGTCAATTCCATCACTAAAAGAGACTTCATCTGGAGTAAAAGTAAATTTCCCAAGGTTTCCAAGTGCTGAAGAACAGAAAATACAAAAAAAGGTTTTCAACAGGATTTCAACTTTCAAATTGCTGTTCTCTCACATTGAAAAAGGAGTGTAAATAACAAAAGTTTTATTTGTTCACTATACTACAAAAACTACATGATGCAGGTCTAGAATGCAGGAGATTCTGACATCATAAATTGTAGACCTATCTATTGATATTTTCTTATTTCCCAACCTAAAGATTCCTGTATGCCCTTGATCTTGAATTCCATAGCTTTATCAACCCTTTTCCTTTAAGGAACTTAAAAAGATCTTCATAGATAAAGTCCTTGGTATTTCAGCCTTAACATTGGATTTGTTGTTATAAAACAAATATAGGTAAAGGTTCTGCCTCCTAATAATAGAACTCAGGTAAGTGACTTTCTTTCTCTGATACTCTTTGCCATTTGTATATAAGAGATTATAATGCTTGGTTTGTAGGGTTATGGTTAGACTGAATAAAATATAAGTACATTCATAAACTTAAAGCACTGAACAAAAGCAATTTATTTTCATAGCCACTGTTTTTTATTTACTATAATAGTGTTTTGATTATTTACTTAAAAAATTCACTACGAACATTTAGAATTAATTATTTAAAAATTTTTCAAATATTCAGTACTTTTGTATCTAAAAAATAAATCTAAAACAAAAATTGTTTTGTAGGAATTCAACTTCATTGATAACAAAATAAATTATATCCAATTAATCTTTCTCGTAATGATGGTAGTAGACTTGTAAACTATGGATATATATAATATATTACATATAATTGTATATGTGTATATTTATAAAATTGTTTGAATACATTGATAAGAAACTAAAAGCTGGAAGAAAACTGGAGGGAAACAAAGCTTAAAAGAAAGAAATTTATCAAGCAGAGTAACAGAAAAAACTTTCCAATTTATTATATAAGCCATCTTACTGGATTGCAAAATCAGAACTTGAAGTTGGGTTTGCAAGAGTGGCTGCACACTGAGGAGGAGAATCTTAGCAAGGAGAGCAAAACAGAAGGGTGAACCACCAAATACACAAATTCATCTCAAAACTGTGGCTGACTCCTTAAACTGTGCAAAAGGAGGCTGAGACTATGCACTGCAGGAACACAGGTAGAAACCACATTAGGAAGGCTAAAATTACTGAACAGGGATAAAAGGAACTACCCCAGAGCTGTATAGACAGGATTAGGAGTACAAAACTTACTGAGTTAAAGGATCTTGGTGAAAACCTCACACTGTCAGTGAAAACCCAGAAATCATGCCTTAAAGATAAGGATTACATAACAGGATTAAGGGATACAGTTTGCGACTAAGAACAAAACTGAGATAAACCCACTACAATAAAACCTAAAACCAACTCTACTCTAAATCAAGGCAATTCACCTTTAATTACCTGCCTACTAGAACAAAATTCATCATTCTTGGAAGCAAATAAAGATGATCTAAACTGAGCCATATATAGAAAAGTAATATTAAAAGAAATACACACCTAGGCAAATCACACTTAACCTGCTGAAAACTAAAAATACAATGAAATCTTGAAAACTGTTAGAGAAAATGGACACTGTTACATAAACACAAGATATGAATGATGGCTACTCTCTTACCAGTGACAATAAAGAAAAGACAATGAAAGAGAAACTTTAAACTGCTTTAAAAATATAATATGTTAACCTAGAATTTTATATCTAACAAAAATACTTTCAAAGTTATAGCAAATAAAAGCATTTTAGTATAAAAGAGACCTGAAGGAATTTGGTACCAGTAGCCTCACACTACTAGAAATACCAGGAGAAATTCTTTAAAGTGAAACAAAATTATACAAGATGGAAATGAAGATCTCTAGGAAAGCAGAAACAATGGATCACATCACAGCTGTGATATATCCAATCAATTAGCAAAAGGTAGACAAACACAATTGTGTAAATAACTACCCTAAATATAAAATGACAAAGCACTGATAATAAATGAAGTTCATTTTTCAAACAGAAATTCCTAGGGCAATCTCTGGGTCGTATGGCAAGTGTATGTTTAACCATATAAGATATGTATATTACATGATCTTTGTCTCATTTAACATTCCTACCAACAAAGTAATAATTTAATTTCTGTGTATGTTGTGACATAATAATTGAGGCCTGTTCTTCACTATAAATATCCAGTTATTCTAGCATTATGTGTTGAAAATACTTTCTTTTCTTCTCTAATTACATTGGCACTACTTAAAGTAAATTGACCATATAGATGTGGGTCTGTTTCTTTATTTTAGCTTTATTCCGGGATAATTGTAAACTAATGGGTCTATTTCTTGATTGTCTATTCTATACCATTGATATACATATTTATGAAAATATAAATATCTTACTGTCTTGATTATAGTAGTCTTAAAGTAGGTCTTAGAATCAAATAGAAATATTTTCCAACATTTTTCTCTTGGCTATTTCTAGATCCTTCAGTTTTATATATATATATATATATATATATATATATATATATATATATATGTATCTAATACATGGACTATATGTATCTATCATATAATATATGTCTATCTCTACTTTTACCTCTAACTCTTTGTTCTAGCCCTGGTTCTGTCTCTATAAAACCTTCATTTTCTACAGAGTACTAGGTGAATAGGGCTTTGTTTGATTGAGAGTGTGTTAAACCTATAGATCAATCTGGGCATAGTTAACTTATCAATAGTAAATATTCCAATCCATGAATATGGTATATTTTATACTTTTTTAGGTGTTCCTAATCTCTCTTAGCAATGTTTTATAGTTTTCCTTGTTCCAGTATTATATATATTTTGTTCAGTTTTGATATTATTATAAATGTTTTAAAATATCATTTTCAGTTGTTTACTGTTAGCATACATAAATAAAACTTTTTCTATTAATCTTTTATCCCGAACCTCATTAAATCCACTTATTAGTCTAGTAGTAGTTTTGTGAACACTTAAGGACTCATTCTTTGACTAGACTTAGAGAGATTTACTCTTTCAATGCGATAGTTATTATTCAGCCAAAGAATCAACAAGACCCTTATGTATATTTTTGTAGCTCTTTCCCCCCTCTTTAGTTCTCTGCTCCTTGGACTCCAGACACCTGATTACTGTCTCCTCAACCCAGTGAGATCATTGTGTTCTGCTAAGAATATCATTCCTTAAACTTCTGTCCATAAAATACTACCAGGCAGAAATCTAGTGTGATCATGGATTATGCCTCATTTATTTACCTTCTTTCAGGGATAATAGGCCTGTACTGCCTTTAATTCAATATATATAAACAGTTTTCATATATTATTTTCAGTGTTTTACTTGTTTAAAGAGAAAGTGGGAATCCATTACTAATTAGTTCCTCATGGTCAGAAGCAGAGTATAATTTGTTTCTTTAGTATTCTATTGCTCTAGAAAATAAATACTATGTCCTGTAAACTGCTGGTTTTCAGCTTCTTGTTATATCCTATAATTTTTTGCTGTGACCTGAAAATTTTAAATAATATAATGCAACAATTCTGCAAATCAGATTCTCTCTCCAGGGTCTGTTGTTTTTATTCTTTGCTTGTTTGACAACTTTTCTAAGCTAATTTTGTAAAGAGTATATTCTTTGCCATGTTTGGCCACTAGTCTCTGCTTAGTTAGTTAGTTAAGATATTTCCTTAAATGCCTAGAATCTGTATGTATCATCTCTTATGAAGGGCTCTGTGTGTGTGTATTGGGGCATGCCTTCAATATTCAGCCAGTCAGGTAACGATTCTACTTTTGTCTTTACTTCCTGCTTTAGCAGAGCCTCAAAGTCTGGCTAACGTGAAAACTTAAGGCAGCCTCAAGTCTTTCCTGGCCATAAACACAGACTTATCCATGTGTGTGGTCTTATAACTTCCCAAGAATATATTGGAGGTTTGCAATGACTCTATAGACATCTTTTTTTCTCAGCTTTTCCTTTTAAGACTTTTTGGTTTGCCTATTGTTTGCCCCAACTCATATTTTTTACCTTGGGCCAACCAAAGTTAAACAATTCCCTGTAATTGTTTATGACAATCACCCATGGGGAAAAAAATACTCCTCTAGAGGAATTCCAAGTCAGGTCAAATGTAGACAGTCTTGCAAGTGGGGTCTTACAGAGAACCACAAGATTGTTGAAATAATAATAATTCTTTAGGAATGAATCTTAAAAAAGTTGTAATCCCATTTTGTCTCCTGCGGTAGCTACCAGATTATTGGTTTCACTAGGATTGTGACCGGTTAGTTTTTAAGTCCACTGTAGGGCTGGACAAAGTGATATAGGTACAGGCAAATTAAAACATCATGAAGCTGTCATATCAAGACTCAGCATTTTTTAAAATAAATACTCCCTGAACTCCTGAAAATATCTGGCTAACTTCCAGAGTTCTGAAAAAGTTGATTCTGACATTTTATTTTGTCAGTTTTATCATTGCTTTTATGAAGGAATTTTCAGAGTCCCTTACTCCACAATTTATACTAACGTTTCATGGGGATTACATTTTAAATTGTATCATTTCATCCTTTTTATTTAGAACTTCTCATCATTTTTTAATAGAAAAATATAAAGTTTTTTATTGTTTTCTTAGTGGCAAGACTCAAGATTTGACAAATATGTCCAGCAAATAATGTATTACAATGGAAATAAATATAAGATAGGAACAAGAGAATCACAATTTCACAGTTCTATCATGATCATCCTACAAGAAATATGCCGTGGTAGTTGTTTAGGAGGTCTACCTGACATTTATTCAAAGGCAATGAAAGTATGTGCTACTATTTTATTTTTATCTATTTCTGTTTAGATTAAAAGATCAAGCTGGATAATTACATATATAAATATTGTATTAATTGGGCTTGTGAATATGCATGTGTCAGAAGTAGAAGCAAAGGGAAGGGCAAATTTGATAAATATGCAATTTTAGCCTTTTATGAATAAAAACTATATTAGTTTGTCCAGTCTTAAAAGATAAGGTCAACTTTCTGGAAAAATAACAAAGTGATGAAATTACCAAGGATTTAATGTTCTTTACATTAAATGTTTAAATGTTCATTAAAAACATTTTAGTTTTTGAATTTCATTTTTTCATGAGCGAACAGTAGAGTTTTCCGGAAGTTACACAACAGTGTGTTTAGGTCACTGCTCTGACAACTATTGAAATGTATACATGCATATTATTTTATTTTAAAAATTCTTAGTTTTAATTTCTAATATGGTAAATATTTGTAGATATAATACCCTATATAGATATGACTCACGTGGCCCACAATAATTTTTTAGAAGGTAAAGGGATTTGGAAACCAAAACATTTGAGAACCACTGATATAAGAAAGTATGTAAGTTCACATTTATATTAAAGAAAATATACTTAGTGCTCTTTCTTTAAAACTGACTTGATTTTTAAATTACTTCAACTTAATTTGAAACCATACAGTATTTTGGTCATATTTAATGATGACAAAAGTTATTAAATGATACTCTTAGTATTTCTCATAAAAAGAAAAAACTCATTTAAAAAATTCAGAAATACAAAAAACATACATATACTATTTTGAGAAACACACTTTCTTACATCAAATAGGTAAATTATATATTAAATCCAGAAAGCATCTGTTTAGATACTTTTAGAAAATTGTGAAATTAACCAAATATGAAGAAATATAACAATTTATAATAATTTTAATAATTACATGTTAAAGGTTCGAATGTAATCCTGCATGTCATTCATTAAAGCTCCAGTATTTTTGCAAAAGCTATTTTAAATTAAAATGGAATACTCGGTGAATATAATTACAAAATAACTCAAGTTTTATTCTAAACTGTAGTAATTGATCCTATAGTGAGATTTATTCTGTAATCATGGAAGTCAATGGCATTTATAACTAGAATAAATTAAGGTAAATGAAGAGGAAGATTGAATTCTGTGTAACATTTAGTTCATTATAGGCTTAAACAATTATGTCAATCCACTTTCATCAATAGAAATTATGGTGCTTGCAGACATAATTGAATCAAAACATTATCTCCAAGAAACAGCCTATGGTACACAAGCATAGAAATTATTGCTGTTTTTTTTTTTTAAACTGATTTGATTTTCAAGTCCTTACTAAGAGGGATCAATAATGTGGATAACTTGCAACACTATTGTATACTATCTTTTTTGTGTTTTAATATAAAGAAAAAATTTGAAATTGTACTCTGTAGCTCCAGGGAAACTTGTACCTTTAGGATTGCATTTAGAATTTATATTGTGCTTATCTCTATTAGTCAGTTTAATTAGAATCCTCATGATTAATTTGGGAGACTGAACATAGATTGAGGAAACTATGCCAATGAGATTTATAGAGTCTACTTCTGAATGCAAGATTAATACTTACTAATAGGTATACATTATATTTACAGAAACTAACAATATTAATTATAGTAGCAGTAGTATTAATAGTAGTAGTAGTAGCAGTAATATTGTCAACTCTTTGAAAAATGTCCCTTGAAGCAGAACCCCCTGTTTTGTGAGAGAATCTCTTCTTTTCTAAGAAAAGGCAGGATGGGGTAATAAGTCAGCACCTAACTGTGCATTACTCTAGTTTTAAATTATTATATTATCATCAATAGAAAAATTATTTAATATTTAATACATATTCTCTCTCTTTTTTTTTAAATGGAGTATAGTTGCTTTACAACATTGTGTTGGTTTCTGCTGTACAAGAAAGTGAATCAGACACACACATACATATATCCCC
Source organism: Lagenorhynchus albirostris (assembly GCF_949774975.1). Lineage (NCBI taxonomy): Eukaryota > Metazoa > Chordata > Mammalia > Artiodactyla > Delphinidae > Lagenorhynchus > Lagenorhynchus albirostris. The sequence continues at coordinate 30,452,437 of NC_083102.1, forward strand.
TCTTCCTTGGATTTCCTTCCCATTTAGGTCACCACAGAGCACTGAGTAGTTTCCTGTGCTACACAGTCAGTTCTCATTATTTATCTACTTCATACATAGTAGTGTATATATGTCAATCCCAATCTCCCTATAGTATAACTAAATAGGGAAATTTCTTGTCTATTCAGCCACATTCTCACTTCACCTTAAGAATACAGTCTTCTTATTATTTTTTTAATTTCTAGAGGTTATATTTGCTTCTTTATTAAGCATGTTTGATCATTCCACAAAAGCTACAGTTGCATGTAGAAACAGTTTAGCATGTCTATTATTATATCATATATAATGAGGCTCCATTGCTGGAAAAAGGAGCTAGGCTGAAGAAAAACTTTGCCAAATGTAAGAAACATTTTAAATACAACTTTAAACTGAGCATGGAAGAGAAGGATGCTGTTTCTAACCTGACAGAACAAAGGAAGGTATGCATGTATGTATAATAACTTATGTATATAAACACATGTATAAATAAGTCTATATGTAAATATCTATATCTATATTAATTTGAACATCAGTCTTTACTGATATCTCCAACTTTATTACCACATTGATCATTCTAGCCTCTTCCGTATGCTTATATCTAACCTCCCACTCTGTGAGAAACTTTGCTCTCACCATCTGCCATTCATTTTTTTTTTTTTGAAGTCTTTGTACATTATTTTAATAAAAAACACACTGCTGTGTACGAATATACAGATCTCAAGTTGTAACATTCAAATACAGAATGCGATGAAGTAGCTTTGTAAGTTTTCTTCACTGAGACAGATTTTCTGTCACATTTAGACTTTTATGATTATTAAGACATAATGAACAAGAGAAGTACGGATTTTCCAGCCTCATGATTAGTAAATTCCTCTGCAAAGGAATGAAGGTATTCAGTCATTAATAGGGAAACAGTTGGCAAATTAGATGACACTGCCTACAATGTATTAATGTAAGAGACACAATAAGAGATAAGAAACTGCAGTTAATGTTAGAAGTATAGGCAATATAGCTTTCTCAGACTTCTACCAATGATTATATACTTGATATATAAACATTCTTAAATGTAAAATAGTTCAGTATGATTGCATCTATATTTGTTCCACAATGACAATTTGTTTAATGTATTAATCTGATATATATTTTTGACCTGGAGTCATTTACAAAGAAATAATGAGAAATCCTGAAAAGAAACTTATTAGTTCCAAGTCAAATTATGTTTAAAAGTTAAGAGATCTATGGAAAACAAAAGTGTGGGTAAGAAACATTGGCTACATGCCAATTTTTATTTCTAACAGAAATTTTTACACATAATAATCATCTTCACAAAATAATCATCTTCTTTACCTTACAAAACAAAACCAAAAAATCCTAAAATTAATCCCACAAATCCAAATTAGCGGAACTTAGAGTAACAAAGTCAGAGCCAGTCTTGTCACCTGCACGCTAATTTGATAAATCAAACTGCTTTGCAGGGGTGGGGGAGGACTGCATCTGCTCCTGTGCAGAACTGATGATGACTTTCAGTCCTTAAATAATGACAACTGTCACACAGCTCTTTTTTAAAAAGAAATATGTATATCCAGGAAACCCAATGGAATATGTTACTTCTGAAATTCCATAAAAGCTGTAAGGCAGCCAAGTGTTGATGGTATTCAAGGACAGTAAAAGTTTGCACTCTTAATGACCATTGACAGGCTTTGTGCCAATATTCAAACAATAGGCTTTTCACTGACTATCAATGCAAAGGTGAGGAAAGAAATACAATATTACATCATACCCCAGCACAGAGCTACTATATTTGTGTAAAAGAATCACTACTTATCTGTTGTTTTAAATGAAGTCCCATCCAGGCATTAAGCTGGAATCTAAATGTTGATAGTGCCCAATCTCAACTCCCAAGATAAACAAAAAGAGTTTAGGTGTCAAGACTGATCCTCTTTGGCCGCAGTGGATACCATTTTCTCTGGGGGCAGTCTTTAGTTCGCTTTCTTCTCAGTACCAAGTCAGTGTCTTTCCTAGCAGAACTCTCTGCTGGTGTGGTTTCTATTTGTGCTGTAAAGCTCTCAGGTTTAACATCTGGTTTTCTACAACAACCAGAAAACACTTCTTGGTGGACTCTCTGCAGCTGGATAACAGGCTGCATCTTTAAAACTTGGGAAAATCCATCTCCTTGTTCAATTAATGCAGGCAAGGACTTCATGGCTTCACTGATCTCCTTAGCTATTTTTTCTCCTCTGCATTTCAAATTTTCCATACGAGGGGCTGGATCAGGGTCATGTTTTAGGTCCAGTGAATGTACAACAGGGTGGTATTGCTTCAGAATTTCTTGTTTTGCTTTTATGATTTTGATGACACATTCAAGGATCTTTCTGGGATACTGCTTACGTTTTGTGGCTATATCGACTATGATTTCATCAAACTGGTCTTCAAGGACTTTGATATCAGAATCCATAAAGTAATTGTCTGAAGCTTCCTGCCATGCTTGCCCATTAATGCTGACATTCTCTTGCACAGCTGATTCAAAAGTCAGCCTCTCAGCTCCGGGCAGAGAATCCACTTTCCCCAGGACGCCGTCCGCGAAACTCGGGCTCACTCCCGCACGCCGCGTGCTCCAGTTCTACAGGGGAGCGAAGCAAACAAAAACTACCGCGCGCACACACACACACGTAATTTCAAAGTGTTTTATCCGCTACATTGGAAACTAGAGGCTAATAAAAAAGAAGAGCGGGGTCTATTTTAGGGGAAAAACCTCTCAAGAGGTGAAGCTTAAATTGGTGCTGGAAAGACAAAGCGGTGAGTGCATGGTGGTGAGGAAAGCAAGCGGGTTCCTGCCATTCATTTATATAATTGTTTAATTCAAGTAACCATTTATAGTGGTTTCAGAATTGTTAACCTGTGCCACCATGGGAAACAACTTTATTAACTAGATACAGTGCTATGTACAATTATTTTTGCCTTCGGTTTTACACTGTCCAATCATTTCCAAGGTTACTTAGGACAGCATCTTATTCTCCCAACACACTCATTACATTTGAAATACATTATAGTCTTTTTTCACTTATTGCATTCCACCCTGAGATTCCCCAACTTCACTTATGATTTTTTAAAATTTCCATATGGGAAATGTTTACTTTTTGTGTTATAAAGTTCTAGGGAATTTGATAAATGCTTAATAGCTTGTGCTTGCCATTACAGTATAATATAGTATAACAGAGAACATTTTCACCACCCTACACAATCCCTTTTGTTTCACCTGTTCAATACTCTCCCAATCCCAAAACCCTTGATCACCACTGATAATTTACACCTGTCTGGTCTGCCTTTTCGAGAATGCATTCATAGTATATAGTGGTTTAAGACATGCTGCTGTCACTTAGCACTATGCTTTTAAGATTCACCCCTGCCTTCATTGCTTGACAGCACAGTGCTTTTTATTGCTAAATATGCTACTGTATATACATTCACCTATTGAAAGACATCTTTGTTGCTTCCATTTTTTTTTGGTGATTATACATTAAGATGCTGTAAACATTTATGTGCATATTTTTGTATGAATATAATTTTTAAACAGCTGAATAATTACTTAGGAGCATGATGGCTGGATTGTATGATAAAACTATGCTTAACTTAATAAAAACTGACAAAACATTTCCAAAAAATGTTGTACCATTTCACATTTCCACCAGCTATGAATAAGTCTCTGTTCTTCTGCATAATTGCCAGCAGTTGGCATTATTAGATTTTTGGCTCTTTGTCATTGTGATAAGTGTGTAGTAGTGTCTCGGTTTTGCTTTAATTTGCAATTCCCTAATGACAGGTGGAGTTGAACATATTTTTATATGCTTATATAGTATCTGTATATGTGCTTTATGTGTCTATTCAGACCTTTTACCCATTTTAATTTTTTTACTATTGATTTTAGCATTTATTTGCATATTTTGGACATAAGTGCTTTATCAAATATACGGTTTGCAAACATTTTCTCCTAGTGTGTGACTTGCCTTTCATTCTTTTCACAGCAGTATCTGAGGTATAGAAATTTATAAATTTAATAAAGTCTATCTTATCCTTTTTTTTTTCTTTCATGGTACATGCTATTGGTGTTGTATCTAAAAACCCATTGTCAGATCTAGGTCACGCCAACATTTTCCTATGTTTTATTCAAAAACAACATACCTTTTCATTTTACATTTAAATCTATGATCCGTTTTGAGCTCATTTCTGTGTAAGTTGTAATATCTGTGCCTAGATCAATATTTTTGTGTATAGGTGCCCAGTTGCTCCAGAATGATTATGAAAGCTAACCTTCCTTCTTTGAATTACCTTTGCTCCTTTGTTGAAGAATAATTGACTATAATTACAGTTTAAGTCTGGGGTTTCTATATCTGTTTCTATATAATAATCTATCTATTTTTTCACCAGTGCACATAAGCTTACAGTAAGCATAGAAATTAGGTAGTTTGAGTACTTCAGCTTTGTTCCACTGTAGTGTTTTTGGCTATTCTAGGTCCCTTTCTTCTCCATATTAATTTTATAATCAATTTATTGATATCCACAAAATAATTTTCTGGATTTCTCATTGGTATTGCATTGAATCTATTGATCAAGTTTGGAAGAATTGACACCAAAATAATACTGTGTCATCCATCTGTGAGGATGAAATGCATTTCCATTTATTTAGAATTTCTTTGAATTTGTATCATTGTTTTATAGTTTCCCACATAGGGCCTATACTTATTTTGTTAGATTTACACCTAAGTATTTCATTTTATTGCATGTTATTTCATGTATTTTTTTTTTAAATTTCAAATACCAATCTTTGATTATTGGTATATAGGAAAGTGTTCTTTCATATATTAAGCTAGTAATCCTTTGATCTTGTTTTACTCACTAGTTCTGGGAATTATTTGTCAGTTTGGGGGATTTTCTATATAAACATTCATGCCATGTACAAATAAATCCTGTTTCTTTTCTCTTTATTTCAATCTATAAATTTATTTTTCCCTTACTTGTTTTATTGAACTAGTTAGGACTTCCAGTATGATATTGAACAGAACTGGTAAGAAAGGATATTTGTTCCTTGTTACTGCTCTTTGGAGTTAAACCACTGCTCTCTGGTTTCTCATTATTACATATGGTGTTAGCTGTAGGATTTTTGTAGATGTTCTTTATCAAATGGTAGAAACTTAGTTCCCTTCTATTCATAGTTTGCTGAATATTCTCATCATGAATTGGTGTTGGATTTTGTCTAATGCATTTTACTGTCAATCAGTATGGTCATATGTTTATATTTTTAAAGTTTTTTGATGCGGTGGATTCCACTTATTGATTTTTGAATGTTTAGCTGGCCTTGCATACCAGAAATAATCCCACATAGGCATTATTTTACGTATTGCTGGATTTGGTTTAATAGTATTTCGTTGGGGATATATGAGTCTATGTTCGTATGCAATATGGTATGTAGTTTTCCTTTATTTTAATATCATTATCTGGTTTTGATATTAGGGTAATGTTGAACTCATATAATGAGTTAGAAGTTTTCTCTAAGTTTCTAATTTCTGGGAGAAATTTGTAATATTGGTAGCATTTGTAAATGTTTGGTAGAATCATTGTTGAGTCTATCTGGGTCTGTCGATTTCTTTTTTGACAGGTTGTTAACTATCAGTTCAATTTATTTAATAGACATACGACTATTCACATTATATGTTTCTCCTGTGAGAGTTCTGCAAGTTTGTATCTTTGATGGAATTGATCCATTTCATCTGAAGTATCAAATATATGGTCACTAAGTTATTCATAGTATACTTTTTATTACTCTTTGAATGTCCATAATAGTAACAATACCTACTTAATTTCTGAAATTGCTCATCATTTGAATTTGTTTGTTTGTTTGTGGTTAGCCTGGCAGGAGGTTGATCAATCTCACTGATATTTTCAAAGAATTAGCTTTTAGTTTTGCAGATTTTCTATTATTTTCTTATGTTCAGTTTGATTCATTTCTACTCTGATTTTTATTATTTCTTTTTATTTGCTTTCTTTAAACTTAAATTCTTCTTTATTCTCTAGTTTCCTAAGATGGAAGCTTAAATTACTAATTTTAGATCTTTATTGTTTTTCCCAATGTGAGCATTTAACACTATACACTTTCCTCTATGCACTGCTTTTGCTGCATCTCACAAATTTTGAAAGTTGTATTTTCATTTCCTTTGGAATATTTTTTAAGTTTTTCTTGAAACATTTAATCCATGTGTTATTTAGACATGGATTGTTTAACTTCCAAAAACTTGGAGATTTTCCAGCAAGCTCTGTTACTTATTTATTGTTGAATTCTATTATGGTCTGACAACATACTTTGTATGATTTCTATTCTTTTAAATGTGCTAAAGTGTGCTTTATGAATCAAAACATAGATATTGTGGTACATTCCACATAAGCTTTAGAAAAATATGTATTCTGCTATTGTTAGATGGAATATTTTATAAAAGACAATGAAATCAAGTTGATTGTAAGAGCAGTTCAAATCAACTTATTGATTTTATGCCTGCTTTATCTATCAGTTACTGACAGGGGAGGTGCTGAAGTCTCCAATTACAATAGTTGACTTATCTATTTCTCCTTTTGCTTCTATCTATTTTGATGGCCTATTATTAAGTGCACATACATTTGGATTATAAAGTGTTCCTGGAGAATTTATCCCTTTAATATTTGTAATGCTGCTCACTATCCCTCATAATTTTCCTTTTTCTGAAGTCAGTTTGCTATGTCTGAAATTAATATAGACAAACCAGCTTTTAAAAATAGTGTTAATATGGTGACTCTTCCTCCATCCCTTTACTTTTAAACTATCACAGTCTTTATATTTAAAGTAATTTCTTATAGAAACCATTGTTATTATTCACAATTAAAGTCATCACTGGTATATTTGGATTAATAACTTGTTTGTTAATGTATTCCAATTGTTATGACAAATGCTGATGTTAGTTTATATAATGGAGTAGAATACTATTAAAATATTAAATATTATAAATATTTGATCTCTTTAAGATTATAGTTTTCTAAATTTTATATTGTGCTATTAAAATTATCGAGAAATGTTGTGATTTTTTTCTGCATTGTAAAAGTCTTGAGATTCAGATATGATCTACCACTTTTACTTGTATAAAAGAAACCAAAATGTGAATCTTTGAGTTATTAATTTATATTTATAATAATAAAGATCTCTACTTTGCTGTAAAGTAACCAACTGAATACATTATTATGTACTTTATTTAAAAAGTTTAATTCTAAGAAATTATTGAAAATGTATCTTATACATTCTCAGTACTTAAATTATTTTTATTAGTAATAGTAAGGGTAGGAGTGGAGATATATGTCTATGTAAGATCTAATTTATATATTCAATTAAAATACACCATGCTATCTAAGATCAGCCCAAAGGTATATAAATAACTTGGTTAGTCATAATTTTTATTAATTTATAAAATTACTATAGTTAACATATTAATTTCTATGCATTTATCCCTAAGAAAAATTCAGCCAATTTGTTTGCAAACTTATATTAAATTTTCTGTTTTCACTTATATGTGGAATCTAAAAAATGAAATAAATAAATGGATATAACAAAACAAACAAACTCAGAGATAAAGAGAACAAACTAGTGGTTACTATCACAGGGGAGAGGGTTAGGGGAGAGGCAAAATAGGTGAAGGGGATTAAGAGATACACACTACTAGGTATAAAATAAATACGTTACAAGGATGTAATGTACAGCACAGAGAATATAGTCAATATTTTATAATAACTTTTTATGGAGTATAGCCTATAAAAATATTGATTTAAAAAAATTCTAGAAAGTACTTGATGCTGTCGGACAAATAGCTGACCCTATCATCATAAAAATGACACTATTTCATTTAAAGAATAGAGTGAAAAGGAAAAAGGAAATGCTATATAACAATTTATATTATTTTATTAGTGTATTAAATAACTAAGTTCTTACCACATACCCCCAAAGACATTGACTTTATTTTAAGAAATCCAATGGCTCTTTATTAAGAAAATAAGATGTTTGGGCTTATCAATAACTTTAAAGGATTAGATGTTGAAGGTATAATTTTTATACCATATTATTATAGCATAGTGTAAATTTTTATACTAATAATATTTTTAAAACTGTGAAAGTTATGTACTTTTTATTGTACAAAATATATTTTAAGTTGATATAAAATTGAGAGAAAAAAATTTATTAAGTATAATGAATTCAATGAATTGAAGACTTAGAGATCACTTACCAGTGGTAGACTAAAAATTTTTAGAGGGTAAAATTTCTGCTGAATTAAAGTCTTTTAACAAGCTATGCTATATGTGAAATGGTTTACATTCAAATGTCTATTGTAAGCTGATGGACATTCATATGTGCAATGGAAAAATAAATCTAATCTGAATTTCAACAACCAAGAAGGATAATAGGGTATGTGAATAAAATAATTACACATTTACATACTTCAGTACTTTGACTTTATGGAGCAAATCCTGAAAGTTCATTTATAATTTGGTTATTTGTACTTATAAAGTTAGAGCCATTACTTCTTGGTGCCCTTTAGCTACTAGGAGAAGAGCAACCATTAAAAGTTAATGTAGTTCTTTGTGACTTTTGTAGGCCTCCATAACCAAGAAAGAAAAAGAGAAACAAAACCCATCCCTTAAAATAGGATGGTCTCACTGCAAGAACAAGGTAGGCACCTTGCTATTGCAGGAAAATGTCTTTAAACAAAACAGATTTATTGTAGAGACTTCAAGAAAATGAAAATTTACAGAGAATTGGGAGAAGAGCTTTTTTAACAGAGTGATTGGTAAAGAAACTGGCAGATCTTCAACTTTTATTAGTGAGAATATTGTAAAGAAATCAGGGTCTAGTATTTACTGGAAGGCATTTAATTTCAAATACCTCTATTCATCTCTCCAGAAATACAATAATCATAAAGGTGAACAAATCTAACAACCTACTATTTACCCATTAAAGTATAAGTGAAAAACAGGATTTGCAAATGTTGATGGTAAGAGGGGAAACAAGTGTCTGAAATTAGCAGGGCTAGCTACTAACCATAGGAGAGAAAAGTGACAGAAATAAATAATGCAGGAAGAAGGAAGAATGTAGCAGTACCCCAGTGGTTGTGGAAGCAAATTTTTAAAATTAAAAACAAATTGAGTTGAAATAGAGAGAGTCACACCTTGAGTGGGGAAATACTGACCACATTACTGAAACCTGAGAGAAGAGAGTACTGGTTATTAGGAAAACAGAAGTAAGGAAATTGAAAGTGGATGATCACAGTTAAAGTTTGGTTCTTTGCTTCTCTAGTGTTATTGCTTCTTGGATCTTTCACTGGCGAGAATTAGGAAATACATCTTTTCATATTTCATACATAGACAAATGTGTATCTTCAGTTTGCAGACTCAGTTGCCCATAAATTTGTGTATATGCCCCATAAGTATCATCTTTTTAAGGTCTCACAATTTGAAAACTTTATCTCTACCCATGAAAGAGTTCTCATTTATTGAGCTCAATGTGTTTTCTCTAAGACAATGTCCCAATTAAAGCCTTGTTTCTAGAATGTGGCTTACCACTGAAATTCCTCCCTAGTGCAAGAGCTTCAATAAACATTGTAACTAAACTATAAGAAGCTATAGCATAAAAAATATAAACTTGAAGTGTTAATCCTGAGATGCGAGTAAAGATGGGAGAAGTTATACTAATATATCACAAAATATAGGCCAAATTTAGAAATTAAATTGATTTGATTACATTGAAACTGCTTCATCTTACAAAACTTTAGATTATAAGGCTGCATTTTTCAAAGGCTGGTTTACAGACCCCCTTCTTCAATCAGAATTGTCTGGGGTAGAGGTCTTTGGTACCACTCAAATCTTACTATATCAGAATTTCTAGAGGTAGAATTTAGGAATCTGTGTTTAAGATTTCTAGATGATTCTTCAGGATGAGAAAGTTGGAAAATGTGGTATATTCCTTTTTGAGTGCCACTCAGACACCTGTCTGGCTTCAAATGAGGAAAGGGCTTGATAACTGACAACAGGCTATGCAGAAGTTAAAGGGGCTTGTTTGTAATGGAAGAAAAGTGAAAAACTCCTAAGAAAACTCTCTTCCTAAAGAGAGGGACTATGACTGATTTTTCCTAGAGAGCTGATACTATTTGAGGAATAATGAATCAATGCCTAGAATTGAGTAGTTCCTTCTGCAATGTATTAAGAATAGACATTAACTGAATCCTTTCTCAAACAAGAGTCTCTTGCACCCTTTACTGGAGACAGTAATGGATTATCATTAGTCCACCATTTGACAACATCTCCTCTCCCACACACAGGCCAAGAAGACATAGGAATTTGGAAACCAAGCACAATTTATAGTATTGTATTATAATCTAGCATTAAGTCATTAGCCTAGTCATGCTACAATTCTGCTCAAGTATAAGGAGGACTGTTTTACGACAAATCACACCTATTTGGAATAAAGTTAACTATTATTAATGCTTTTCAAAAATAACAATTGTTCTGAAACATTGGAACTACTGCAAATCTATACCCTGAATTTCCTGAATACAGCACTAACCATCTGTTTCACCAGCAGATACTTGTCCCAGTCTCTTGCCTAATGTCTAAAGCCATGACTCTAGGTATAACTGCTAGTATAAAGTTCTAACACTAAGCAGCAGCCAATGTAAATTTACTAAGAGCCCAATGCCAAATCTTTCCCATCCCAATTCATCTATATCATTAAGTTCATTTACGTTTCTTTCCTGGGCCCATCTTACTTTTTAAAAATAATTTCCAACACCCTTTTTAAAAAATGTGTTAGATTGTCTTATCCTCAGTTTAGAATTCTCCAGTGGCATCCAATCTCCTCAATGTAAATCATATAAGGTCCTCCATGACCTGGCCTCTGCTGTTGCTCTAACATTGTTTCCTACTACTTGTTCACTCTGCTTTAGCTACCTAGATCTCCACATGTCTAGGCTGTTCCTCAAATATTCCAGTCACACTTCTCTAAAAGATCTTAGCACTTGCTGTGTCTCCTGCCTGGAATGCTCTTTACTCAATAGCCACATGACTCAATTGCTCGCTTCTTTTTTTCTTAGTGAGAAACATAACATTTCCTTTCCCTCTTCTTAGTACCTAGCACTATTTAACAGATGGTGGTGATGATGATGATGATGATGGTGATGAGACAGATCAATCATATATTTCATCTTTCTTCCTCTAGAATATAAGTTCCATTAGGGCAGAGAAATTTTCCTCTTGCCAATTGTTTTTTTGCCTTATCTCAAACACACAAAGCAATGTCTGGCACATGATAGGAACTCAAGAATTATTTGATGAACAAGTGAATGCTATAATTTCAGACCGCACAACTAATTATTCATTGGGGTATATGGAGGAAGCTACAATCCCTAGTGATTTTATAGTAGATAGAAACATTTTCAGTCTTCAACAAATACCCATTGAATTTTTGTTTTAAGAGGCATTTAATTGAAAGCTGTAATCTCTATTAATTTTCTTTTTTCTCCATAATTTAATTGTAAGTCATGTTTATTAACCTAATCAATTCTATCATACCAAAAATTAACAGGGTCAAAAGTAAAATGCTTTCTCTGGCATGTACACCATCACATCTCTGATCTCACCCAATTGTTTCCCACTCCCAGAAGTAATCACAGTAGAAATATGAAGGACAGCCTCCAAAATCAAGGTGTGGGCAAGGCTGCCCTTGCTACAGAGGCTCTAGGGGAAAATCTGCTCCATGCCTCTTATAGAGTCTGGTGGTTGCTGACTTCTTTGGTTTGTGGCCACATCAGTAAAACATCTGCCTTTGTTCTTATATAACCTTTCCTGTGTTTGTCTTCTCTGTTTGTCTCTTATAAAGTCACATGCCATTGGATTTAGGGTCTACGTGGATAATCCAGGATAATCTCAAAATCCTTAACTTAATTACATCTGCAAAGACACTTTGTTTAAATAAAGCAGAATTTACAGTAATCAGAAAGAGAAAACAAGTACCGTATGCTAGCACTTATATACGGAATCTAAGAAAAAAAGAAAAATGGTTCTGAAGACCTAGGGGCAGGACAGGAATAAAGACACAGACAGAGAGAATACGCCTGAGGACACGAGGAGGGGGAAGGGTAAGCTGGGACGAAGTGAGAGATTGGCATGTATATATATACACTACAAAATGTAAAATAGATAGCTAGTGGAAAGCAGTCGCATAACACAGGGAGATCAGTTCAGTGCTTTGTGACCACCTAGAGGGGTCAGATAGGGAGGGTGGGAGGGAGATGCAAGAGGGAGGAGATATGGGGATATATGTATATGTATAGCTGATTCACTTTGTTATAAAGCAGAAACTAACACACCATTGTAAAACAATTATATTCCAATAAAGCTGATAAAAAAATGTTTACCTGCTATATAAGCAGACAATTTAGATTAATATGCAGGTTGAAAGAAGTATAGCGATAATTATAAATTAATATACCCCATTTGGAAAACAACATGGCAATCATGAGCCATAAAAATGCTAAGCTTTGTCTTATTAATCAAACTTCTATGGGTCTATTCTGAAATAAGTAACCCTACACAAGTTTAAAACAGTAGAATGTAGACATACCAATTTATTTATGGTAGTTTAGACTATCCTAATAAAACTTAGAAATCATCTACATAGTCAGTATAATGAACTGACCCAACCTAGGGAACATTGGCTGAATGCTGTCCTTATTTTGCTGCATATCGATTATCTTTTGGATGTTAGAAGTAGGGAGAGTAGGGTTCACGTGTTCCTCCTCCCATATCCTCGCTTTTAAGTGAGTACCTCATGATGAAAGCAAATTCCAGACTGAATCAATCTCCTCAAGGGAAAAAAAAGAAAAGAAAATCAGACATTTACAAGCAAACAGACAACATCATTCAACTCACTGAATCTGTCTGTACTTATAGGAAAAATTCCTTTTCTACCGTCCAGTACAGTGATAGAGAAATTTCTATTTCTGTCCTCCAGTACACTCATGAGATCACTGCAGATAAGTCTTCCTTTGAATCAGATGGTGAATTCTTAGATATCAACATGGAAGGACAATTGGTTTTGTCACTCCACGGTTAAAGAAGTATATATGAAAACACCATGCATTTCCCAATCAAAATTTGTTTTAAAATTCATTAAGCTAATTTGGTAACAATCTGGTAGTATAACAGAAAACAATATTTATGTTAATTATCCACACAAATTACTAATTTAGATTAAGTTTTTGTATATACACATATATATATACACATATATTGTACTACTCATCCTCTAAATTTTAAAGTAAATCACACAAATTCATAATTAGGAAAATTATTTTAAATATCAAATATTTTATATAATATGTGTGTATATATGTCAATTATAATGAGTCTTAATTTTCCTTAAATTTTTTGATCTCTTAATTGAAAAGACAGAATGACAAAGCAAACTATGTTTCTGACAGTAAGATATATTTTAAGGAAATTACTAAAGTGAAAATTAGTTTTTACAGTACAATAGTATTTTCTGAATGATGATTTCTATTTAAAATATTTTATTCAATGTTGTAGTTATGCTGAAAAGTTGAAGAAAAGTAAACTTAGAAACACCCTTATATAGAGAGTCACATAAATCTGGTTGGAAACCTTCTGATATAGAGATGTGAAGAACAGGGTAATAATTTTGAGGAAAGGTTCAGGTTAACAATGAGTTTAGTGCTCTATGTTTGAGCATTTAAACAGATTCTACTGAATTGAATCATTCATCGTTTGGTTTGGTTGATTACTTATCTGGCTGTGCCTGTAGATATGACCAGTTGCAGAATCTTTTAAAAAATAATGAGATTTTAAAACAACAGCCACAAAAGAAATGCACCAAAGAAGTACACATGTGTAATCACATGAGTGAGATCACTTTCAAAGAAATTATTTGGTATTATTTCATTTCCCTTTATTATTTTATCATGGAAACATAGCATTTCAAAGATTATGTCCACTGAAATCACCAGTTAGAGATACTGTGAATGATAGGTTTAGTTCAGTCAAAATTGCATGCAGAGTTTACCAACAGTTTCACTATTGACCTCCAAAGACAAGGGATGATTTATAAATTTTCTTCTCCACCTAAAACACTATTTCTGCTTCTTGACTTATTTTCTTGTTGACTCTGCCCCCATAAATCTGACTAGTAAGATTCATTTGACATTCCCTAGTAGATCATTATTTTGTACACTAATAAACTCTTGTACTGTCAAAGATCAGTGGTGATATTTTTAGGAAGTGAACAGCTTGGTTTTAGCATGTTTTGAATATACAGAACAGATGGGAGAAAACTAAATGTTACTATTTATAAAACTTCCATTAAGGAGATAAAACAACAGAGAAATAAACTGCTACTTGATACATGGTTGCAGTAACATGTTACTATACATATATATTGTGCACAGGTGACACTTCATATATTCCACAAATATTTTCCTTGCTGTATTAGTATGAAAATGATTCAGTATATTAATTTGATTTTTCAGTAATTAGTAATTTTAACTTGAACTGAAGATTATGCAGAAGGAACAAGCTTATCTATCACAAGGGACCATCATCAGTATGAGCTACATCTGGTTCAAAGACAATTCATTGAACAGTTCATGAAACTTCAAAGACAATTCATTCTTTGACAATGCTTATGGCTCTATTATTCCCTTGAAAGAAAAATACAAAGTTGTGTTCTTAAAAAGTATATATATATATTTTATATTATACATTTACATGTAAATATAAGTAAAGCAATAATGTTAACTATAAATGACCATATAACAGAAAATGTATAAATACTAATATTTCAATATATTTCTATAAAAAATAAAATATATAAAAAACTGATTAATGTACTAAGCATATACAGTTTACTATTTTACTAAAATATCTTGAACGTAGCCTTTTCATGATGTTTAAATATGACACTTTAAAGTGAGTGAAGTGCCCTAGTATCCCAATTTTACTATTCTTTCTACTCTGTAATTAAACATGAGCTACACATAATTAATTTTTTCTAAGATCAGAACCTAAGTTAAGTTACCAATAGAAAGATTATACAAACAGATTCTCAAGCTCTGTCTTAAAAATGTCAAGAATCACTTTTAAACATTCTGCAAGCAGAAAGGCACTAAAATAAAGGCTGTAGGATTTTTATTTTCTATTTACATTTTTTAGTGAATAGAAAAAATTTGACCATCTATTGAATATATAAGATTTCTTATATGTTTTATGAAAAAATACAGGCCTCCTTAAATTCTGTTAGAGTTAGATGTGTTTTCTTAATGAATAAAACATATAACAGATGCTCCAAATTCATTGATTTTCCCCTTTTAGATGTGTTTATTAAATAACAGCTTTGGTGACTAGGAATTTAGAATCCGGTTACTCCTCTTCAGTATTTTTTAAACAGGAATGTTTTACATTTAGGGACATTTAGGGAAAAACTTATTTTGGTATAAGTTAAAATATATATTCCCAAATATATTGAATTAAAAAGTTTGATTAATTGATATTTAAATTATATGAGCTGCACCATTTTGCTGCTTATACACATTTTATTTGTTATTTTAATGATAAGCTAATATGATAGTGTAGGGGATGAAAAACTCATAAATTTTTTCTAACAGTAGAATCATTTTAAAAACATTTATTTATGGCAAAAACATGACTCAAAATATGTTATTTAATTTTATTTGCATCAAACATATAATTAAACAGCACTGATTTAATTATAATTAGAAAAAGACATTATATTTTTGGTTTTAATTTGTTTTTGTTTAATTTTCTGTGATCAAAATGAGTTTAAACATAAACATATTTTATGAATTGGCAAACTGTATCTTAAAATATCAAAAAGCTTTATCAAAAGTGATGTGACCATTATGTCATATTTTTATCATATGGGACTTCCATGGGTTTCTTCCTTACACTTCCTTATTTCTATTATCCTTCATAAATTCAAGTATTTCTTTAACAAATATTTAAATACTTATATTTAAGGTGTACAGTATTATGGTCAGTACAATAAGCAGTCAAGTGTCTGGTCTTTTCTTAGGCATGTCTAAAGTTCCAGTATAACAGATACATACATTGTATTTCATTAAATCTGAGATACCATCAATTATAGAATGCATTATTACAATATGATTAAAAAGAAAAATAATTCCCAATTTAACCGTGATGTATTACTTCTTACTCCTGATTTTATTTTATTCTTATCAAAAAGCTGTTTTGTCTAATTGATTTAGACAGACATTTTTATCAATGCGTTCTTGTGCATATGTTAAATCAAACACATGACAAGCAATGCCAACTAAGACATTCCTGCCATCAGGCCAACAGCAAGTATAAAATATATAATAGTTTAAAGATATTAACTTGAGGAAGTACAGAAAATGACCCAACATACTTAAGCAGAAGAGGAAGAGATGGGGAATCACTGAGTGCAAGTCAAAATTAGACCTACTCAAATTTTCACTTCCAAAACCAATATTGATATTATTGTGTGAGAATTACTTCCCTCTATTTAAAATGATATTGTCATGACTATATGTGAATAAAAAATATAATTTTTGGTACTCTTAATGAAGTTATAAAAATATGTAGAATATTTGTTTTTCTTTTTCTGACTTACTCCACTCTGTATGACAGACTCTAGGTCTCTCCACATATCTACAAATGACCCAGTTATCGTATATTAACGCATATATGTGGAATCTAGAAAAATGGTACAGATGAACCTATTCTCAGGAACAGGAATAGGGCAGGAATAGGGATGCAGATGTAGAAAACGGACATGTGGACACAGGGGGAGGGGGAGGGGGGACAAACTGGGAGATTAGGATTGACATATTTACACTACCATGTATAAAATAGATAGCTTGTGGGAACCGGCTGTATGGCACAGGAAGCTCAGCTTAGTGCTCTCTGATGACCTAGATGGATGAGATGGAGGTGGGGTTGGAGGGAGGCCCAAGAGGGAGGGGATATATGTACACATATAGTTGATTCATTTCATTGTACAACAGAAACTAACACAATATTATAAAGAACTATACTCCAATAAGAAATATATGGAATACATACCTACATACATATTCCATATATTTCTCCAATTATTATTAACAGCAGTAATAAATATCATACAAAAATGTTGAAATTAAACAGTTAACTCAGGGAATTGAAATATATTATGAAATAGCATTGCTCTATGAAGGAACACTTTAAAATTTCCCTAACTATATATCGGCTACAGTGCCAATAGGGATTTCATTTAATTATCATTTAATATACTCAAGATTTTATGAACTTTGCAGATGACATGATCTTATACATAGAAAACTCTAAAGACACTACCAAAAATACTGTTAAAACTACTAAATGAACTCAGTAAAGTTGCAGGATACAAAATCAGCACTGAAAAATCAGTTGCATTTCTGTACACTAACAATGAATTATCAAAAAAAATTAAGAAAATAATCTTATTTAACAATAGGAAAAAAAGAATAAAATACTTAGAATTTAATATAACCAAGGAGGTAAAAGCTCTGTGATCTAAATACTATAGAACATTGATGAAAGAAATAGAAGATATATAAATGGAAAGACATTCCATGTTTGTGTACTGGAAGATTAATATTATTAAAATATCCATTTTCCCCAAACAATCTATAGATTCAGTGCAATAGAGTGCATAATCATCTGGGCCTGCATGCATTTCCTTTGTTTAGAGAGGGAGGATGTGGGAGTTAGGAAGTTTTAAACTACAGATTCAGTCACCTTAATGGTTATAAGATTATTTCAGTTATCTATTTCTCCTTGAGTGATTTTGTAGTTGTGTGTTTCAAGAAATTCATCCTTTTCATCTAAGTTGTCAATTTTATAGACACTGAGTTGTCCACAGAATTCCTTTTTCCTTATTACTTTTTTAAGATACATGGGATTGATAGTGAGGCCACCTTTTTCATTCCTGATATTGGTAATATGGGTCATCTCTTTTTGCTTTTTTCCCCTATTAGACTGTCTAGAGGTTGTGAAATTTTATTTATCTTTTCCAAGAATCAGTTTTTGGTTTCCTTCATTTTCTATTTTTTTAATTAATTGTATTGGCTTGTATTTATTCTTTATTGTTTTCCTCCTGTTTCTTTGGGTTAATTGTTCTTTCTTCTCTAGTTTATAAGAAGGAAGCTTAGGTTACTGGTTTTAGATTTGTTTCTTCTTTTTTTTTTAAATAAAAGCACATAGTTCTACAAATTTCCAAGTATTGTTTTAGTAAGTTTTGATATAATTTATTTTATTTTTTATTATATACATTTTATTTCTAAATTTCCCTTGAGACTTCCTCTTTGATACAAGTATTATTTAAAGTTGTTTTTTTTTTAATTTCCCAATATTTGGAAATTTTCAAGTTATTTACTATCATTCAGGAACTATTAAAAAGGAACATCGTTAGGAATGTGAACATATAAGAGGCACTTGGATTTCAGAAACTTAATAGTAATCCACGATGACCTTTACATTTATATATATTAGAAATCTGTGATTGGTCTGAGGCAAGAATTTGAATTATAATGTAAGATCACGGTACAGAAATTATTTAGTTAGTGAGAGTCTAGCAGACTGTCAAACTCTACATCTTATCTTGATTTTGTTGTTTAGAAGAAGTCACATTTTCCATTGATATTTACAAAAACAGTGTTTGTAAATACACTCCAATTAACTGTCAGTGATCTACGGTGGTGAACTCAGAATCAACCCCAACTGTATAAATTGCTTAATAGTTAGGGAAATAATAAATTTCCGATAGTAACACAAAAAATTTAAAGAAAATACAGGGAAAATATAGCCTAACTGGTTTGGAAGGAGGAAAAAAATACATCAGAAAAAGCCTGACATTTTATTATTGAAAAACAATGTACATGAGAAAGGATTGAGATAGAAAATAAAAAGCAGTTCCTAAATTTATCTGTTTTTATAGGGAAAGGAGAAGTATTAGTGAAGGAAAGAAAACAAGAAAAATAATGTCTTCTGTCCTCTTATTGTGATTAGAGATGGAGAGAAGAAAGATCTCATAAGGCATCAAATAAGGCAGATAGGTAGTGAGGTTTGCAAAGCATGTGTCTCAGAATCACCTGAGGGCCTGTTAAAAATGCAGAGTTCTGGGTCTCAGTCCAAGCCAACTGAATCAGATCCTCTGGGACATTTGGCCTAAAATCTGCATTTTAGCAAAAGTAAGGAGTTTGATGTGTGCTGCAGATCAGCACATGGGTTTAATTTACTTTGGATACTATCAGGAGAAGAAAGAAAAGAACTAATAGGAAAACTTTGGGTATTTTCTTCAAATGAGCTGAGTTGAAGTAATGTTCTTTTTTCTTTGGAATAAGATAGAGGTTAGAGGAATTGTTTTGTTCTGCTTACAAACTTACTATAATAAACTAAGAATATCCATAAAAACAATACATTGGCCTTTGCATTTAATTAAGCAATATGAATAAGAACTTTTACTGAGGCAAGGAGGGTGCAACAAGATATGAAATATGGGCTAAGATAATCTCTTTCCAACTTTGGAAACTTCAGTTAAAAGCCCCAGGACTCTCAGTCCAGCCCAGGGCCTCTCTTTAGTTACTTTTTTTTCCCCACCAGCCTAAGGATGATTTAATGCCCTAAATGGGCATTGCTACCCAATTTCCCACCAGATTCCTCTGTAGCACAGTATGATGTGGAAAGATCCACTGTACTTCCAAGCCTGCCCCTTCCTGCTGAGTCTGAAGAAATTCAGAATCTCTTAGTTTTAAAGACTAGTAACTATAAAGGACCTAGAAATTTTTAACAAAAGTAACAAATGATTGATAATTTAGAGAACCATGAGCAAAAGTAAAACAGATTTGTTCTCCTTAGATGTCACCCAAATTAAAATGGAATTAGGATTTCTCTTCATACCTAAACTAAATTTATTCACATAGATTTCACAAGTATTCACTGAGTATGCAGCAGGATGATATCTCAAGGTGTTAATAGTAATTTGTTGCTGTACATATTTCCCTTACATTCCCCCAGCATACTCCACTTCAATCAGGTATCCAGATTTTGTGTTGTCTCAATGAAAGGGAGATTAGAAACAGAGATGGAAACAAAGCTTTGTGACCACCTAGAGGTGTGGAATAGGGAGGGTGGGAGGGAAACGCAAGAGGGAGGAGAAATGGGGATATATGTATATGTATGGCTGATTCACTTTGTTATAAAGCAGAAACTAACACACCATTGTTAAGCAATTATACTCCAATAAAGATGTTAAATAAATAAATAAAAATAAAGGTTCTTGAAGGACAGTCTCCTTCTATGATAGCTGTTATTCTCAGTTCTGAGACGCTAGGTGTAGGGTTATTCTAAAGTAGATGGGGGTGGGTGATGGGAAAAAAGCAAGCAGGAGAGAGAGGAGATATCTTCATACTGGGAAGGAAAAAAAGTTTGATAGGTCTTATGATTACCAACCCTACACACCTCTTTATTTGCATGCCTTAGGCAAGGAGAAATGACAAAGAGAAATGGATGGCTCAGTGGTTGTCCTATTAGGCTGGACCTTGAGCATCATGTTTCTTACATTAGCCACCAAGCACAACATAGGAACTTCATGCCTTAGCACTTAAAATGTTTATGTGTGCTAATATCATAGGATTCTCAGAGGCAAGAGATTGGAAAAAATCTGGGGGCATCAGTCTTTGTTTTGCTGTGCAGATCTTTGAAGAACATTGAGTGAGTGTAGGTAGAGAGGAATCTCTATTAAATATTTTATAATATATTTCTAGTCAATCAGTATTATGCAAGCTCAGAGTAAAATTAATTTTACTTCATGGAACAAATGTAACATTTTACACACTCCAAACCATGGTTAAATTCCATACCTTTGCACATCAAAGTATTATGTAAGGTAATACAGGGAATGAAAAAGCATATTCCTCATTCTCAAATAAATAACATAAAAAAGTGAATGTTTGTTATGGCATGGTAAAAGTATAAAAAAATATGAACAAAACATTATAGGGACACAGTGGGAGAAGGAACACAGATATAGTTCTAGAGAATAACATGTTTTTTGTCTTGAGAAACAACCCAAGCCACTCTCATCTTTGGAAACATTACAAATAGGTTAAATGAGGCTCAATATATATTATAGTTTAGTAATTTAAGTTGAGGTCAACATATCTTTTACTTATCTAAGAGAATGTCTTTCCCAGTGTTAGAAATAGGTAAAATTCAGCCCTTTGTGGAACCTGTTATCTAATCATTTCTCCAAATCATTTCTCTCAGATGTCAATACTATATCATTACAATTTCCTCTATTTCCACCCCCATCTCAAGCAGCACCACCAATACGAATGTTCTCACCACCACTAACACCATTACAAGCACTGCCAGCACTGTTATCACTCCTACCATCACCACTGTTACCACCATCACCACCACCCCATAGTCTAATAACCTGATTAGAGACTATCCTGGACCTCTATCCTTAGAATAACACAGAAGTCTTAGAGGCCACCATAGCTTTTGTTTCTAGTATACGAGAAGCTTTGAAGTTTAATCTGAAAATGTCCCTTCATTTTTGTCTCGGTATTTGTGCTATTAATCGAATTTAGCTCACATAAATGTTTCTATAACTTAGTACAACTGGAAGACAATTCTTTTCAGTCTTGTTCAGCATAGTCACTATTTCGTTGTTCCTACCTGTTTATTTATGCAGTTGATATAATGTTCTGCATATATTAGCCCACAAATTCAGATGTGCAACAAGGAATTTATGCGACTTCTACATTTGACTATGACCATATTGGAATACCCCCTGCAGAAAAACACCTATAAAACTGGAACACAATACAAAAGCAACTATCTGAAAGTACTGGGACGTGAACAAAAGCAAACTGCCTATTGAAGAATGAGTACATGAAAGAGACAATAGAAGGAGCTATACAAGTAAATTCTCCCTGCACAGTTTTAGTCTATAGCTAGCAGCTCATGAGGAAGACACAAAGTTTGTGGAAGCACATATGGGAAAAATGTACAATATTCCTTGAATGAGGAGAGAAAAGTTTGAATACCATGAACACTGAAGGGAGTGAAGGAATCCTGGAAAAGAAAGGACCAGAGAAGAAAATATCAAGCTCAGCCAAGAAAATTATCTTCTAAAACAAAGAAAAGAGCACTCTTGAAGAACTACACAATACAGCATTTCCCCAGTCTAATAGTCATAATGTATGGGATACTATGCAAAAATACATTCTCAAGAAAAAAGACAATCTATAAAGTGTGACTGTGTGATGAACCAGATGTTTCAATAAACTCCCAAGGATTTAAAAGCATCTATTTTAACTATCCCTAATGTAGGAAAATAAAGCATGTTTAATAAATGGTAAGCTCAACAGAGAGATAGTGGATTTCAGCTGATAATTACAAACAATTACAAAAAAGAATTCTATAAGTGAGAAATTTTAAAAAGGTAGGTGATTTTACAGCCAAATTGAAATAACACAGTAAAGAGAAATAGAATTTGAAGATAGATTAATAGAAAGTATAGAAGTAAACACTAGACAGAAAAAATAAAGAACAGAGCCTTGGGGGCCTGTTAGATGATGGCAAAAGATCATTGGACATTTTATACACACATGGGCATTACACATATGTGTAACTGGAATACCACGAAGAAAAGAGAGAGTAAGAGAGAATGGGGCAAAACAATTTAAGATAATATTCTGCAAACTTTTCCAAATTTGACAAGAAATTTCCATATCCAAGGTACTAAACAAATATCAAACATAATAAACAAAAAGAAGCTCAAAGTTGTCAACATCACAGTCACACTGTTGAAAGCCAGAGTGGAAGAGCAAATATTAAAAGTGGCAAATGAAAAATGACACATACATATGAGGGACAGCGATACGATTAACTGCTACCTTTTCATCAAAGTCCATGAAGCATAGAACAAGTTAATGTGTTAAAAAGATAAGTCAGTGCAGAATTCTATATCCAGTAAAAATGTATTTCAAGAAAGAAGATTTATTATTCATATTTTCAGATAAAGAAAAGTAAGATAATTAAGTTTCAGCAGACTTGAACTATAAGAAACAATGCAGGAGGCCTTCTATGGACAAAGGAAAAACGATGCCAGATACAAACTCTAATCTTCAAAAAATAAAGAATTTTTTGTAATGATAAATATCTGAGTAAATCCAGAAAAATACTTCTTTCTTTTGTTTTTTTCCCTAATAATTATTTCTTTTGTGATCATACAGCTGCTAAAAATTATACTATCATATCATTATCTTGTTATGTTTATAATTTATGTAGGGGTAATGCATGTAAAAATATGTTAAGGTATCAAAGTAATTCATTCAGACAAGAGATATTGTGTGGGATAACTAGATGGAAAATAATGAACCTTGACTCTCCTCACACCATACAAAAACTTAACTCAAAATCTGTCACTGACACATTTCTCCAAAGAAGACATACAGATGGCCAACAGGCACATGAAAAGATGCTCAACATTACTAATTATTAGAGAAATGGAAATCAAAATTACAATGAGGTACCACCTCACACTGGTCAGCATGGCCATCATTAAAAAATCTAAAAATAACAAATGCTGGAGAGTGTGTGGAGAAAAGGAAACCCTCCTACATTGTTCGTGGGAATATAATTGGTGCAGCCACTATGGAAAACAGTATGGAGTTTCCTCATAAAGCTAAAAATAGAGTTTCCATATGACCCAGCTATCCCACTTCTGGGCATATATCCAGACAAAACTGTAATTTAAAAATATACACACAACCCTATGTTCATAGCAGCACTATTTACAAGAGCCAAGACATGGAAACAACCTAAATGTCCAGCGACAGATGAATGGATAAAGAAGATGTGGTACATATATACAATGGAATACTACTCAGCCATAAAAAAGAATGAAGTAATGCCATTTGCAGCAACATGGATGCAATTAGAGATCATCATACTAAGTGAAGTAAGTCAGAAAAAGACAAATACCATATGATATCACTTATATGTGGAATCTAAAATATAACACAAACGACCTTATCTATGAAACAGAAACAGACACACAGACATAGAGAACAGACTTGTGGTTGCCAAGTGGGAGGGAGGTGGGGGAGGGATAGATTGGGAGTTTGGGATTAACAGATTCAAACTATTATATATAGAGTGGATAAACAACAAGTTCCTACTGTATAGCACAAGGAACTATATTCAGTATCCTGTGATAAACTGTAATGGGAAGAATAGGAAAAAGAATGTATATATATGCATAACAGAATCAATTTGCTGTGCAGCAGAAATTAACACAATATTGTACATCAACTATACTTCAATAAAATGAATTTTAAAAATTGTCACTGACCTAAACATAAGAGCTAAAATTATTACACTTCAGGAAGAAAAGGCAAGTAAGTGTTTGTCACATTTGATGAGGAAATTTAAAATAATTTTAAACCAGGGAACATAAACCCAATCTACAAAGGAAAAAATAATGATAAAATGGTCTTGATCAAGTTTAAAACCTTCTACCTCCTCTTTCTCCTCTCCTACCCAATAGGGCTCACTTATATTTCACAGCAAGAGGTATACCAGGTTTGTCACCCGGTGCCTTCATGGATACTTTTATGGTTCTTATGTGGGAAGCCATTTCTTTAAATAATTATTGTAGAATCAGAGGTTCTTGTTCAGAGAAAATATATCATTTACCAGTTGATGTGTTCCCTTTCATCTGCCAGACTATGCTGAGCAAAAATGTACCAGGGCAGTAGAATCATATTTCACTTCATTTATTATAATAATTCAAAATATCATAATAAGCCTGACATTTTTAAAGCACATATGTCAGGCTGTGTTACACTTTTATATTAACTATCTCTAATCATCACAAAAATTGTATGAGATAAATGTCCTTATCCAATTATAGCCTGAATTGTGTGCCTCTAAAATTCAGATGTTGAAACTCTAAACTCCAGTACCTCAGAATGTGACTACACTCGGAAATTGTTTTCTTAAAAGAGGTAATTAATTTAAAATAGGGTCAAAAATAAAAGAAAATAGGTTCATTAGGGTGGGTCCCTAATCTTGATCTTGGACTTATAGTCTCCATAATTGTCAGAAAATAAATGCCTGCCTTTAAGCCATTTAGTCTGTGGCATTTCATTATGGCCACAGCCCTAGCAAACTAGTACATTCTCATTAATAGAACAAGTATAAGAAATATAAAACAAGGGGCAATTCAAGATGGCAGTGTAAGAAGAGCCTGAACTTACCTCCTCCCATGGATACAACAAATATATAGCTACATATGGATCGATTCTCTTTGAAAAGAACCTGAGAAATAGCTCCACAATGAAGGAAAAAAAGGACCACATGGAGACAGATAGGAGAGGCAGAGAAATACTCCTACCAAAAACCTTACCCAAAGCAAGGTGGCACACAATAGGGAATGATCTCAGCTCACAGGACTTCTCTCAGAGGAATGATGTATTGGCACCTAACATCAGGCACCTCGGCCCCGGGGATCTATACTGGAGAAACAAGCCCCCAAAACATCTGGCTTAGAAAACAAATGAAAATGATGTCCAAGGATCCCAAACCATTTCTGCTAGCACAGGTGGGCAAGCTTGGACCCAGGGGAAAGCAATCATGACACTATCCCACTGCAGTGCTGAAGCTAACAAGCTCTAGTGGTTACAGTACTCTCCTGCTCCCTGGCTGAGGTGGGCAAGCACAAACGGCTGAGACACTCTCTTGTTCCTTAGCTAAAGTCTGCAAGTATGGGCAGCTGACATGCTCCCTTACCCTCTGGCTGGGGGTCTTGTCATTCTCCTGCTCCAAGCCTAAAGCTGATGTGGGCATAGAAAAGGCACCCTCATACTACATTGCTGAAGTTATTTTCCCTGCTGCCTTCCTGAAGCCAAAGAGCAAGCCCCACCCCTTACACTCCCCAGCTACCTGCCTAAAGAGAGCAAGCATGCAATCCACACAGAGGATACTTCTTGGTCACCAGGCCTTGGTGGCCAAGGGGGCTGGAATTCCTGACCTCCTTGACACTGTAACAATCTAAAAATAAACAATTCTTGACAGGCCACCATGAACAGGTTACTGCAAAGGGAGCACAGTGAAACACAACCCAGTCTTCCTGTGAAAAATGCTTGTTTATTTACCCTTGAACTTCACCCTAAAGGGGAGGCTTCAGGTTTCCCTCACATCTAGAGGCCAAGGAGGTGCTCCCAGAGAACAAATGCATGGAGGCACCATCCTTGTGTACCCCCTAGCCCTTGCTAGAGCTCAATGAGACTCCCCAGAAAGGAGCTTATACCCTGGCCAGAAGCCCCCCCCCTTTTTTCGCAACTATTGCCCAGGTTACACCTCCAGATATCCTGGAGGCCAGCAGGGATTAGGATTGAAGTCCCACAGGACTGTATGTATCTGCATGTGTTACTAGCTGCTACCTGAAGGTCTGGCATCCAATCAGCCTGACACTAGGCATTAAATGAGATTCCTCCCCTTGGAACATGGATGGGTCTTGGCAAACCCCTAACAAAAGGAACATATCAAGAGTAAATCAGGTGGAATTGACAACCACAAAGATTTGAGAGACAACCAAGAGCTAAGGAAAGGTGGAACGAGAAGGATCATCACCTAAACAAGGTCACTCCTTAAAGACTGAGAGAGGTAGCAGTTTTGTCTAATACATAGAAACAAACACAGAGAGCCAAGAATAATGAGGAAATAAAGAAATATGTTCCAGAGGAAAGACAAGACAAAACCTCAGAAAAAGACCTTAATGATGCAGAGATAAGTAATCTACCTGATAAAGAATCAAAAGTGATGATCATAAAGATGCTTACTAAGCTCAAGAGAACAATGAATGAACACAGTGAGAACTTCAACAAAGAGTTATAAAATATAAAAAAGAACCAATCAGAGATGAAGATCACAATAACTGAAGTGAAAAATACACTAGAGGGAGTCAACAGTACATTAGATGATACAGAAGAGTGGGTCAGCAATCTGGAAAACAGGGTAGTGGATATTACTCAATCAGAACAGAAAAAAAAAGGAATTTAAAAAATGTGGATAGCTTAACAGACTGAGAAAACATCAACCATACTAACATTGACATTATAAGAATTCCATAAGGAAGGGGTGCAAAAAACTTGTTTAAAGAAATATTGGCTGAAAATGTACCTAACTTGGGACAGGAAACAAACATACAGGCCCAGAGAGCACAGAGAGCCCCAAGCAAGATGAACCCAAAGAGATTCACACCAACACACATTATAATTAATCCCCCACCCCCAAAATCAAAGTCCAGTATCAGATTGCTTCACAGGTGAATTCTACCAAACATTTAAAGAAGGGTTAATATCTATTCTTCTCAAATTATTCAAAAAATTTGCAGAGGAAGAAACACTTCCAAACTACTTTTATAAGGCCACCATTACCCTGATATCAAAATGAGGCAAAGATACCACACACACAAAAAAATGACAGGCCAACATCCCTGGTGAATATAGATGAAAAACTCCTTAGTAAAATATTAGCACACCAAATTCAACAACACATTAAAAAGATCATATAACATGATCAAGTGGGATTATTTCAAGGATGTAAGCATGGTTCAACATCCACTAATTGATCACTATGATATACCACGTTAACAAAAAGAAATATTACAATCATCTCAATAGATACAGAAAAAGCATTTGACAAAATTCAGGATCCATTTATTGATATGATAAAAACTCTCAAAAAAGTGGTTACAGAAAAAAAGGTACCTAACATAATAAAAGCCATATATGACAAACACAGCTGACATCATAGTCAATGGTGAAAAGCTTTTCTTCTAAGATCAGGAACAAGACAAAGATGCACACTATCTCCACTTTTATTCAACATAGTATTGGAAGTTCTAACCACAGCAATTTGGCAAGAAAAAGAATAACATGCATCCAAATTGCAAAGAAAGAAGTAAAACTTTTGCTATTTGAAGATGACATGATACTATATATAAAAAAAAACCCTAAATATTCCACCACAAATACTATTAGAACTAATGAATGAATTCAGGAAAGTAGTGGGATACAAAATTAATATAGTCATCCATCAATACCCATGAGGTTTCATTTTGGATACGAAAATCTGTAGGTGCTCAAGTCCCTTATATGAAATGGCATAGTACAGTGGGCCCTCTGTATCTGTGGTTGCAGAACCAATGGATACACAGAAACAACTGTATATAGAAATCAGTTGTGTCTCTATACATTAATAATGAGTTTTCAGAAGGAGAATTTTTTTTTAAAAATCCAATTTCCAATTGCATCAAAAGATAAAATTCTTACTAATAAATTTAACGAAGGAGGTAGAAAATCTGTGCTCTGAAAACTAATAGACACTGATTAAAGAAATTGAAAACGATGAAACTAAATGGAAAGATATATGGTACTTATGGATTGGAAAAAGTAACATTGTTAAAATGCCCATATCATCCAAAGCAATCTACAAATTAATTGACATCCCTATACAAATACCAATGGCATTTTTCACAGAACTTGAACAAAGAATCTTAATATTTGCATAGAACCACAAAAGACCCCAAATAGCCAAAATAATCTTGGAAAAAAACCAAACTGATGGTATCACACTCCTTGATTTCAAACTATACTATAAAGCTATAGTAATCAGAACTGTATGGTACTGGCATGAAAACAGACACATAGATCCATGGAAGAGAATACAGATCCCAGAAATAAACCCATGCATATATGGTAAACTAGTCTATGACAAAGGAGGCAAGAATAAACAATGAAGAAAAGACAATCTCTTCAATAACTGGTGTTCATAAAACTGGACAATACATGCAAAAGAATGAAAGTGGACCACTTTGTTACACCATATAAAAAATAAATTCAAGATGGAGTAAAGACTTGAATGTATGATCGAAAACTATAAAACTCCTAGAAGAAAACACAGGCAGTGAGCTCTTTGACATCAGTCTTAGCAATATTTGTTTGGACATATCTCCACAGGAAAGGGCAACAAAAGCAAAATTAAGCTAATGGGACTACATCAAACTAAAAAACTTTCTCACAGCAAAGGAAACCATGAACAAAATGAAAAGGCAAACTACTGAATGGGAAAAGATATTTGCATACCATATATCAGATAAGGGGGTTGAAATCCAAAATATATAAAGAACTCATACAACTCAATATCAAAAAACAACCTGTTTAAAAAATGGGCAGAGGACCTGAACAGACATTTATCCAAAGAAGATGTATGGATGGCCAACAAGCACATGAAAAAGTGCTTAACATCGCTAAAGATCAGAACAATGCAAATCAAAACCACAATGAGATATTATCTCATACCTGTCTGAATGGCTATTATCAAAAAGACAAAAATTAAAAAGTGATTGCAAGGGTGTGGAGAAAAGGAAATCCTCATGTACTAGTGGTGGGAATGTAAACTGGTGAAACACTATGGAAAATAGTATGGAGGTTCCTCACAAAACTAAAGATAGAACTACCATATGATCCAGTACTTCCATTTGTGGGTATTCATCCAATGAAAATAAAAATCCTAACTCAAAAAGATATATGTACCCCCGTGTACATTACAGTATTAACAATAGCAAAGATATGGAAACAACTTGTGTCTATCAATAGATGAATGGATAAATACGTGATATATATATATATATATATATATATATATACACACACACACACACAATAGAATATTATTCAGCCATAAAAAATAAAAATTTGCCATTTGTGACAACATGGATGGACTTAGAGGATATTATAAGGGAAATAAGTCAGAGAGAGAAAGACAAATGCCAAATACCATATGACTTTACTTATATGTGGAATCTAAAAACAAAACAAACAAACAAACAAGATAAAACCGAAACAGACTCATAGGCACAGAAAACAAACTGGTGGTTGCCAGAGGGGAGGGGGTTTGGGGGACAGGCAAAATAGGTGATGGGATTAACAGGTATAAACTTGCAGTTATAAAATAAATAAGTCATGGAGATGTAATATATAGCATAGGGAATATAGTAAATAATATTTTAATAACTTTGTATGGTTACAGAGGTAACTAGCCTTATTGTGACCATTTCAAAATGTATTTAAAGATTTGATCACTGTGCTGTATACCCAAAACTAATATGATTTTTTGTCAATTATACTTCAATTTAAAAAATAAATATAAAGCATCTTGCCAAGTGCATGTCTTCAGAAAACATCTAATTTGGCCTTCCAATTCACATCTGAGATTTCAAAGACAGTATTTATTTTAGTGTACTGTCTGCTACCTTTCTTCAGCTCCTTCTTTCATAATAAATATCACTTTTAAATTTTATACTTCATTGTGAATTTTTTTGTTAAATGTGATGACAGATTAAAATCATAATGAAGTAATCATAGTTCAGACATAAAAAATTGAGTCAGGTAGCCTCTGAGGATTCTGTCTCACACATGTCCCTGTACCATTTGAGAACTTGAACTTTCTGTGGACTATACCAAACCAAGGACACCAGCCATTTTTAAAACAACATCTGTTAGCTGCAACCTTGTGGCCTCAAGCTCATTCCCCTCGTGACTATGCAGCCATTTTGGATCCCAACCTTTCCTTGCTTAACAAGCACCCTTACTCTTTGCCTCCAATTATAATCCTTAATAAACAACTCATGTAACTAACTGTGGCCTTAAAGTTTTTGCCTGTATAAACTTCCTCCATTTTGTAGTCTGGCAGAAGAACACAATTCAAGTGCTTCTTGAATCTGTGTCTCCTGAGCTGCAGTCCTAACAAAGCCCAAATGAATGCCTGTTTCAATCAGATCTCCCTTTCTGAAATTTGGGTTAACATATGAGAATGGTGTAATATACAAGATCCCCCACTCAACCTACAATGCCTTCCTTTTCCTCCACCCTGACAATGACGCTAAATCACATATGGTGGGATGACTGAGAAATTAATCTATGATTTGTTCCTACTGCTCTAGGTGTATGGAAGGAATAAGAGATGATCTTCAATCTCCTTTCCCAAGGGGCCTGATAATGTCCTTAATCCCAAGAAGAAACTTTCTAACGTAAAACATTAGTGTCTCAATAAAAGGGAAACTTAGGCTGGAATTTGTAGTAGCAGGAGGAAGGGTGTCTAGATAGTGCCCAGTAAAAACCTGGAAGAGGATTAAGATTTTGTGGGTCATACTTCCTCATGAGTCCCTGGGAATGACTGCCTTGTGCTGACTCTTGGGTGGCTGTGCTCAGGGTGCTTTGGCCATCAGCCTTGAAAAGATTACTAGATTTAATCCAGGGAAAAGGTGGCAGAGAAGCCATATTCAAGGTTGCTTGGATCAACTAGCACATCACCAGGGACTTGTGTGATAGACTGAAGGAAAGTCTCCCTTTTGGGTTCTTTTTTGATTTGTTTTTATTAATTTTTATTGGAGCATAGTTGCTTTACAATGTTGTATTAGTTTCTGCTGTATAGCAAAGTGAATTAGCTATACATATATCCCCTTTCTTTCGGATTTTCTTCCCATTTAGATCACCACATAACATTGAGAAGAGTTCACTATACAACAAGGTATCACCTCACACCGGTCAGAATGGCCATCATCAAAAAATATACAAACAACAAGTGCTGGAGAGGGTGTGGAGAAAAGGGAACCCTCTTGCACTGTTGGTGGGAATATAAATTGATACAGCCACTATGGAGAATGGTATGGAGGTTCCTTAAAAAACTAAAAATAGAACTACCATACGACCCAGCAATCCCACTCCTGGGCATATACCCAGAGACAACCATAATTCAAAAAGACACATGCACCCCAATGTTCACTGCAGCACCATTTACAATTAATCTTTGAGTTCTTAAGTAGTGTTCTAAGGAAGAGAAAGTTTTCTTCACTTCATCCAGTATTATGACTGAAAATGAATTTCATTGCAGCCTAGAGAGTGGGTACATGGAGCAGCTTGAACGGGGTTTCAAGAAATAAAACAGATATGGTCTTTTTTTTCACCATGGTATATTTATTGAATATATACTTATTGCATGATTAAGTTTCAATTCCTTTGATTTGTAATAGCCTTCTGATTCACTCACATAGCATTGTGTAGTAATATGTGGAGAAAAAAGGAGAAGTCAGTAAAGTGAAGTGTGATTTCTTTAAATTACCTTTCCCTTTGTCCTCTGAGGAAAGTGAGATAGATGTTTCTGGCCAAGTGGCAACCAGCAGTCAACTGGACCATGGGTCACAGCAGAGGATACAAATAAGGATATTAGACTCATCAAAGTGTGTAGGAGGAGTAGGTGGCAGAAAGGTCAACAGTTACTTGAGAGATGTATAGATGAGTCTTATTACTACCAAAATATTTTTAACCCGTATACCTTATTGCCTGGCTATGACGGATAGTAGTTTAATCTATACATTTATGCTTAGATTTTCTTTAGAAAATCCTAAATTTTCTGACTTTCACTGGACAGTAAATCATGCAATAGCCTTGGGTACCAGAGGTAGTCAGGTAGAGTGTTTCAGACTAAGCTCAAGGCTTCTAATGTTGTTTTTTGTTTTTTTTTTTCTATTTTAGCACTTGAGAAAATGTATACTTGTCCATTAAATCATTAAGGCTGGGTATTTAAATATACAATGCAGTTCATTCTGTTATTCCATTAGCCCACCATTTACTAAGTTAGAGCCATATAACATTTGGCTAAATAAGAAAAAAAAGAATAAATTAAAATGCTTGATGTGAATAGATGTGATTTAATCACAGCATTCAAAAATCACTTTTGTATTTCTACAAATCTACTAGATTTTTACTTTTATAATATTGAAAATGCATTGATTCATATTATTTAAATCTAGAAAAGTCTATACTAATCATTTAGTCAAACCCCCTCATTTTATAGTACCAGGAAATGAAACATAATACATAGGTGAGGCTATCAATTAACTTTATAATATACTTTCCTTATGGTAAATTCTCCATATTTCATCTATTTTAATAAAAAAAGCATATTGAACACTATTGGAAGGAGTTTGGGTACTATATGTAAGTTGGATATTATAAATTAGATGCATGTTTAATCAAACCTAGCAAAGGATCTAATATTTTACATTATATTTACACTTAATTTTTTTAATTGAGAAGAGATTTCTAAACCACATTTAGCAGAAGTCTTTTTGTATTTATAGCAAGAGAGGTGGTAGGGACACTAGACAAGAGAAGCTTCAGGCCCTCCACTCACACTCTAAAAACACAACAGATCCATAGATATTCAATATTTGGATAGTTATATGTTACAGTTCTGATGATTACTTTCTTATAACCATATTAGCTTGAATGGCCAGTCTTTGAACCTCTTGTTCCTCTCTGTTTTCTATAATGAATTTTCTTGCCTATTTCTTCTTGTAATTTTTAATCCTTGGAAGTTTTCTTATCATTTAATTTTGAACAGAGCTTTATAATCAAAAATTCTCAGTTCTTTTTAATCCTTTTAATTTTCATAAAAACCTGTATTGTTTCATTTTTTTAAAAACTTCTTATATTCTTTGTCATCTGATATTAATGAGATAAATTGCTTGCCATACCCCAAGGAAGTGCTTCTCTTTTCTGCTTCTGTGTTTCACTGTGTTCGGCTCTTTCCCTAGAATCACTTGCCACTTCTCCAGTTAACACAAAATTTACCTCCTCCACCATGATTTTCCCAGTGCCTTTTAGGTTTAAGTACCTGCTGCTCCATAGGGCATTCCTAGTCTCTTTGCTCTCAGCTTTACCATTACATCAAATTACCCAAACCTATGATGAAGTCCCTCACAGCACAGTGTCTGACACTAAAACACATACTATATTGATTATAATATGTCAACATTTGATTGCTATCACAAATTCAGAAACTGTATGTTGACGCTTCTATATATTATTTTTAGATTATGCTGTCTTTTCAGTGCTGATAGGTTTGTTTTGAAGCTGGAAGAGCAAACTAAATACAAAGTACATAAAATAAATATATATTTAAAAGTAGTTGATATTTCAATTTTGACCAAAAATGGACAAGTGCCACAGCCATAGCCTGAGGAGAGATCAGGGACTCGGACCCCTAATTCATGAGGGTATGAATCACTCCATTAAGTAAGCTTATAAATTAAAAGAATGATAGCTGGGCAAGGGAAATCTTGAATGCATAGTGGAAGAAAGAGAAAATAAACATTTGTTGAGAATTTGAGACTGGCTACAGTGATGGGGCTTCAGGTAGTCCCACTAAGCTAAAGATTCCCCCCCCCAAATTTATAGTTTTCCTACATGACTTGCTCTATGAAATAAATGCATCTAAAGAGTGTGACTGATGCATTATAGCAGATGCTGCATTATGCCAAAAGTATCTCTTCGGGACCCAAATATTCATTTCCCAGCTGCCATAAATGTGATTACTGACAATTCATGGAGTCTCTCTTAGGAATTACCCTCTGCCAATTGGAGCTGCCTAACCTAAGTTTACACCACATCTCTGTGTGTGGATTTGCCAACGATGGGGCAATACTGGAAATGTGAGGGCACAAGACCCCTTACCTCTATTCTAGACAATTCTTAGCACTCATGGCACCTCTATGGCTCCCCCCTGTGGCATCTCCAGAGGCCCCTGTTTTCACCAATGACCATTTTACTGATTCCTACATCACCCTGCTTCCCTCATTCCCTTACAGGTAATGTCCCATGAACACTCCTCAGTAAACTCCCTGCATGCAGATCATCATCTCAGAGGTTGTTTCCTAGGAAACTTTGGGACTTTACTTGACCAAAGCACTTTATGAAAGAATGTGTCAGTAAGTCAGAAAACCTGCTGAGCCTAGCGAATGCCAGTACCTCCTCAGGATGGTACTATTCAAGAAGGGCCTTTTGAGTTACACTCCCATTTTCTCATTCTCCCTAACTCCTCCCATAGCATCCTGCAAAGTCCCAAATTGGCAAATTTGGGAATAAGGTAGAACTTCCAGTTATAAAATTAAAGCAAAACAAATAGAAAAGTTCTCCTTTCTTATTGCAAGAAACAGCTTAAAGTGCTTTAGAACAATGAACGTTAATTTGTAAATGTATGCTAAAGCAGTCATATTAATTACAAAATGAGATCATTTTAGGGGTCAATGTGACCAGAGGACTTTTCACCTTCTGACCAGTGAAGTCATGGCTCTCCTGGGATTCAACCCAAGCAGAGGTAACAAATTTTCAGAGAAAGTAAAACGATCAAATTGTGTTCTGTTGCGCTCAGCACCCAACTTATTCAATCTTGTGGATGGCATCTGGAAATAAAAAAAGTAGTGATGGTATCCATGCAAATTATAGTTGTCTCTTTGTTGAGATACTAATTCTTGAACATTTTATTTTTTCCGGCCCAATTACTGTGAATGAGGTTACTTGAAATGTTTTACAAAGTTCTTGAGTGGTGAAGAAAGACACACCAATTTTCTAAACAAGTAGATAAAGGAATTACATACTGTTATTTTTAAGACTGTGGAGATAAGGAATGGGTATTAGCCGACAGTGCTAGGGGAAATTAGAACCATTCAAAGATTTTTAAGTGACTTTTATTGTGAAACATTCTTCAGAAAAAGTTGTTTAATTCTCCCACATAATATCCTCTTATTCACATTTGGAGACCTAAGACTATCTCAGTACTTTGCATGACATATTTCTAAGACTTACAGAAATAGAAGAAAATATTTATTAAGAACCCACAAGACAAGGCATACTAAGGTGCTGTTGTTAAGTTCCTCTGAAATACAGTTACATGTATTGGCATCATACTTCTGACCCTTAACTGCATGCTAAAGTAGACTCTGAAATAGGCAGCAAATTCAAATTAATGACTGAAACTTAATAGAGGATTGTTCTTATTCTCTTAAACCCAAACTTATATACTTTCACTTTTTTATGGGTTTATAATCTTAGAACCAGATGTAAATCATAAATTCAGAGAAGATTAACCATACTGAAATTTTAGGCTCTGAAATATGTTTTCTCACCTATCCAATTGTCTCCTACTAAAAAGGCAATTACTAGTTGTGGATACGAAAACTAAGAAAAATAATTATCTTAGTGTTAATACAAGTCCTATTCTGATACTTGAATAAAATAGGAGATTTGACAACAGCTTATTTTAAACCAAATACTCAAGAGTGATCTCAAAAATCTCCTTAGGTATGTGATTAATGGGGGAAAATATCTTTATTTTCTGTGAAAACAATTCTGCTTTACTTACCAAAAACTTCACTCTTAATCATTGGTGTTAAGAGAAAATATCACAAGGAGACATCAAAGCAAATAGAAGGAAGTTTATCTTTATTTACACTCTCAGAAAAAAACCTTCTTCCTTTACTTGCCCTTAACTCTGCATCAAAGAACATAAATCAGTCAATCTGGCAAAAACAGTCAACCCCAAATGGATTACCCACTATAATATATATAATATATATAATATATGCGTGTGTATGTATGTGTTGTGTGTGTGTGTGTGTATACTTTCCTCAGAACAAAGATAAAATTAAAGTAACTAATTATTTATAATATTTGAGAGTTAAAATTGCTAAATAACAATATCAACTAATTAATCTGTTTTTAATCCATTATTCTGGCTTTATAAGGAGAATGCTATAAAATTAAGGAAGATAAATGCTGCAGGTGTTGAATCAACAGCACAGTCCCCTTTTTAATCTGTGCTTTGGCTCTTTTTCTCATCATACATCATCATAAAAGGTGGATTTAGTTGGAAACTTTCTGTTGACACTCTCAGATCATTATTGAAGTGAGGGTGTAACCAAAGTGTTTTCTCCAGACAATCCTCAGCTCTGCTATACTCTTCCCCTTCCACTTCATTGGCTCTACCCAGTCTTAATGTCTTGACCTTTAAGGCACTATGCCAGCTCCAACTGTTTACCCAGGCAGTTCTGAGATTGTGAGTAAAATTTGTTTAAATATGAGTTCACCTATTAAGGGATTATCTTTCAATTGCTGATGATCATTACTAGAGAACAGTATTCATCTGTGTCTGTGTTCTGAATGTGTGTATTCAGATGTTCAAAGGATGAAAAATAGAATATATGTTTTTTTAAAAGGCAAGAAAATTTACATTAATTAATTTGACATGTGGTGTCAGAGTCCAGCTAAAGCCAGGGTTTCATTCCTCCCTAATGCCAAGGAAGGAAATGAGCAAATCTGTCACTGAGTATTTTACCAACTTAAAAACAAAAGTATTATGGTGTCTTAGTAAGAAGTAAGCTTCATATGTTTTATAACTTTATAGCTTTTAAAAATATAATCATGTCCCCTTCATATAATATAGTATTTTGCCTTTAAAAAATAAGTCTACAAAAGCAAATAATCTACCCACTTGTTAATGTTAACATCTACATCAGGGATAACTGACTCTCATAATTCCTGAGATGATTTCAAAGAATACACACACACACACTTCAGTCTCTTTTACAAAATGAAAGTAAACATTTAAAAAATTATATTAAATGCATTAGTAGAGAGGAAAGACAAGATTAAATTAGAAAAATGCTAATGAAAGGTTCTAATTACAACAGTACCACAGCTGCATTGCTCAGAAAGAAAAACTGACAATCAGATGGCAAACTGCCAGTGTCAGTATTGGTGTTAAATAACGGCCGCCATGATACCGACATAAGCAGGTTCACTCTAAACACTTAAATTTTAGTGCTCTGTTATAGTATAACTGAGAAATCCCTAAATATTAAAGAACATCATAATGATTAGATGATTAGATGTCAGATGCTATTATTTTCTGTAGTCTTAAAAATATGTTTGGGATAAAAAAGAAGGAAATAAAGTCAGTTAGGCTGGCTCAGAAGCAGTTCTTGCAATGATATTATCTAATTATTTTATAATAATACTTTCTGTTCTAATTACTGTATTTCTAAACATAAAATTATTATTATTTTTTTAACTTTTTATTTTATATTGGAGTATAGCTGATTAACAATGTTATGGTAGTTTCAGGTCCACGGCAAAGTGACTCAGCCATTCATATTCATGTATCCATTCTCCCGCAAACTCCCCTCCTACCCAGGCTGCCATGCTATGTTTTTGTTTGTTTTCTTTCTTTCTTTACAGAGCTTGAACAACTATAAAGTGCCAAGTCAATGAAATTCTCTCCTGAAATATTGAAAGTGTAGAGAATTTTAGAAATCTAAATTACCAACTCTGAAGTATTTTTAACTTAAATAGCATTTATATTATATAAATCAAATATTTGTATTATAAAGTTCATATATTCATACATCTACAACTCTATTTATCTAAGTACATGAAGGTAGGATGTTGTAGTATCATTTATTCTTCCACTTAGCTATCCCAAAATACTTAGGTGAGCTATGGTAAGTCATCTAACATTTTCATGTGTGCTCACCTGCAAAATGGGAGGATTAGGTGAAATGTATTTTAAGGTCCTTTCAAGTCAGAACTTAAATGATGTTAAATGATAGAATGTGATGTTAGATTTCTATTTTTGTAACTCAGATGTTGGAATGAGAGGACAGTACTCATTTAGCCACAACATCAAGGTTAAGTTTACCTCAGATATACTGCCTGCAGCTTCCAGATAATCTGACAGACAAGATCCTTTGTTTCAATAAATGTGAAGTAGCATTTCAGATAAACATTGTTAGTCAGTCACTCTTTTATTGACTGCTTTTTCCTTTACTTATTTCCAAACTCCAGTTTGTTTTTATTATTCTTTCCTTAGCAAGGGACAAAGTTAAAATAAAAATGATAATAAAAGTGATTTTAAACCTGACATTCCTCCAAAGTTAGGAGAGAGAAACAATCAACACTTTTCCATTGGACAAACTTTCCTTTCCAAAAAAAAATGAAAACCTTCTACGGATTAAGCTTTTCTTGACAGTATTTAAAAGTTCAGCATTGGTGGTAGAAAGGGGACTTTTTGTCAGATTACCTTTGAATTTAAAAAAAAAATGAATTACTGTGAACACAAGTAATATAAGCCTCCCTGACAGGTGGAGTGACAGTTCATATACTAAAATATGTCACACTTATATATTTAAATCTAATTTAATTTTTCCTCTACCAGTAGGACATCCTGAAAGAGACGTTTTTAAGAATATCATACACTTCTACTCTGTTTACCTCACATTGCTTGGCTGCCTTTTTTCTTTTTTTAAATTTTTATCAATTCTCTCAACCTAGCAGGAATCTTATGATTCCTAGCCGGTTCAGTAACTCCATGACTCATCACATAAATTACTCTGTAAGATTGGTGGTACAGTCAATTTTTACCCTTTCTAGGTGTTTCATATATTAGGGCTGAAAAATGAACACTATCACAGAAATACATTTAGGAATCTAAGTGTAAGTTAAAACTCTTCTAAACAAAACTGTATTTTAAGAAATAAGCTTAGCTTATTTAAGAAATAAGCTAAGCTAAAATAATTAATTTAATATTTCCTGGTGCACTTCTTACCTGAAAAATGAGCGGTTTAAATCAAATGTTAGTTTAAGTCTGTTGAGTCAGAAATCATTTTATTAAATGTTTTAATTAGAGGACTGTGCCCATTCAAAAATAAATTCAAAGTTATTAGTTAATTTTCTCAAACTTGATTTTTCTACTCTCTTCTTTATTATCTATTTCATTTTATATTTACAAATATTTCAATCTGTGAATATTTCAGAAGACAACATAATTGAGTAGCATCACCATAGATCACATTACTATGAGAAGAAACCAGATAAGGGGATTAACTCAGATAAACATTTTGTCATTACAAGGGTCAATGGGCAAACATCTTACTGCACAATTACTTTCTGAAACTTTAGGGGAAGATTTTATCCTTTAGCTATCCATCCACTAGAAGATTGTGTTAAAACTGATTATTTGTAAAAAGAACATTTATTCTCACTCCCAATAAAAATTCTAAGAAACTACATATTGAAAATTCATATAGGTTCCAACTATATAGAAAAAAATATATAGATATATTTTTTAAAAATTCCAAATCAAACCAGGGTGAAATCTGA
Organism: Lagenorhynchus albirostris; assembly: GCF_949774975.1. Lineage (NCBI taxonomy): Eukaryota > Metazoa > Chordata > Mammalia > Artiodactyla > Delphinidae > Lagenorhynchus > Lagenorhynchus albirostris. The sequence goes on from NC_083102.1 coordinate 30,492,684, forward strand.
ACCACTTGAACAGTCTTAATTACACCTAGTTATAATCTTTTCTTAAAATCTCCTTTCAAAGGCAATCTGAAATATACTAACAAACTTGCATTAGTGACTTGGAGACAATTGTTTCATTTTTATCATTTTACCCTGTTAACTGCCTCTTTAAAATATCATAGAGCTTAAACATCTTTAAAGGAAAGAGTCTTGTATACAGTGCCTAGCCAAAAATCAAGGGCAATATTAACTAAATACAGAGAATAAGGGCATTTTGCTTATGTTTTGTATGGAAGAAAACCTCATAGTCAGTTTTATAGGCATAGAATTTTCTAACAGCCTTTAATTTACTTACACTCTATTTTGTAGTCTCAGAAAGTAATATAAAGCAGCTATTTCCTACCATGAGAATTAGGGCTTCTGTAAGCATTAGCACTGCAGAACTCATGTATAAATGCACATTTTCATTATAATGCAATGAATACATAAGGGTATGTCTCAGGTAGAATATGTGTTCCATAATTACCATATTTCACTGACTTAATGTGAAACTTAACATCACCACTGGTGTTACATGTATATCATGACTATGATGTGTCATGTGGATGCTGTGATATGAAATGGTGATATAAGCTATCAGGGTTCTATCCAAAAACTTATAACAACACTCTAATCATAAAAAAAAATAGACAAACCCAGATTATAGGCATTCTACAGAATTTCTGGCCAGGGTATTTTAAGGTAGTCATAATAATAGAAAAGAGAAAAAGAATGAGGAATTCTAACAGCCCAGAGGAGACTGGGGACATATGGCAACTAAACACATATTACCCTGGGTTGGATTCTCACAAAGTAAAAGGACATTAATGGAAAGTTGTTAAAATCCAAATAAACCAAGCAGCAGTTAATAATAGTGTAGTAATATCAGTTTCTTAGGTTTGATAAATATGCCATAGAAATGTAATTTTGTAGTAATAGTGGAAACTAGATCAGAGGTACACAGGAACTCTCTGTACTATTTTTGCAAACTTTTCTGTAAATCTCAATATATTCTAATTTTTAAAAAGTTTATTTAAAACCAATATAAAGCAATAGCCACAAATCAATGAATGTGATACACCACATTAACAAAATGAAAGTTAAAAATCACATGATCTCAATAGATGCAGAAAAAGCATCTGACAAAATTCATCATCGATTTATGATAAAAACTATCATCAAAGTTGGTATAGAGGACATATCTCAACATAATAAAGGTCATATATGACAAATCCACAGCTAAAATTATACCAAATGGTGAAGAGCTGAAAGCTTTTTCTCTATAAACAGGAACAAGACAAAGATGCCTACTCTCACCACTTCTATTTAACACAGTATTGGAAGTTCTAGCCACAGCAATCACACAAGAAAAAGAAATAAACAGATGAATGGATAAAGAAGTTGTGGCACATATATACAATGGAATGTTACTCAGTCATAAAAAGAAACGAAATTGAGTTATTTGTAGTGAGGTGGGTGGACCTAGAGTCTGTCATACAGAGTGAAGTAAGTCAGAAAGAGAAAAACAAATACTGTATGCAAACACATATATATGGAATCTAAAAAGAAAGGTTCTGAAGAACCTAAGGGCAGGACAGGAATAAAGACGCAGACATAGAGAGGGGGAAGGGTAAGCTGGGATGAAGTAAGAGAGTGGCATGGACATATATACACTACCAAACATAAAATAGATAGCTAGTGGGAAGCAGCCACATAGCACAGGGAGATCAGCTTGGTGTGACCACCTAGAGGGGTGGGATAGGGAGGGTGGGAGGGAGACATAGGAGGGAGGTGATATGGGGATATATGTATATGTGTAGCTGATTCACTTTGTTATAAAGCAGAAACTAACACACCATTGTAAAGCAGTTATACTCCAATGAAGATGTTAAAAATATAATTTAAAATATATAAATGAAAAATAATATTGGGGGTCATGTGTTACATAGGTAATACACACACTCAGTGGAAATCCTCTTAACCATATTTTGCTTACCTATTTAGACTAAATAATGTTATTTATTATACCCTGTTAAAACATACTACTGAGTCCTACAGCATGAGAATAATCATAACTAGAAAGGTGTGTCTTTCTTCTCCACCTTAAAGTCTGTGAAACTTCAGTTGTGTTTTTACCAAAACTTTATCCTAGTTATATATGTATATTTTTAATGTGCATAGTCTAATTATTACATAGCTTTTGAGCTTGAAGAGAGTTATTGTTCTGCAAACTGAGTTGAATATTTTGTAAAAACATAATCTATGTGAATTGCCTAAATTTGCTGTTAAATTAGTACTGACATTGTACATCAACTATATTTCACTTAAGAAAAAAAAAGTACTGATACTGCAACTTTATCCGTTGGAGAAAAATCATAAAAATCTAGGTGTATCTACTCATATTACTTCAGCTTCTTTAAGTTCCTATTACACATTCACATATACCCCTTCAACAAACATGAGCTATTAAAGTTATTTTAAATTGTAGCATTTAGCTTCAAATTCTATGATATATTAGAATACTCAATGACTGTAAGATAACATGTGATGTTCATTGTGTACACACAGCATTTTAGAACATCTTGTTGAGAAGGAAAACCTTGAGCAATATGTTAGGCTGAATCCTGGAATTTAAAGTAGCAGAAGATAAGGACTGGAAGACAGGGCTAAAAACATTATGTAATAATACATATAGTCCAGAAAAAAAAGTTATATGGTGTTAGGAAGAATTAAAATTACCAAAGAATGTTAGACTTCCTTAAAACTCCATTAGGAACAATTAAGTAAATGGATGATAGGAGCCAGTTTTCTCACTGCTAGAGTGAAAATTTACAGATAAGCAAGGGAAGGAGGCTAGAAGGAGTCATGTATTAATAGGTTATAGTTGGAGACATCAGTAAGAGCTCATATTTAGCTTAATATAGTATGGATGATTATAAACAGAAATATTTATAAATATATAAATATATAGGTTTGTACGCTCATATATAGCTATTCTCTGCTAGCTAGGAGGGCCTAAGTGATGACAAGCACAACTAGTGCCAGATCTTAGTTCTTAATATGATTGATTCTCCAATAAAAGGAACCGGGTAACTTGGAAAAAGGCTGATTCTAGTACTTGGATAAGAAATATAGAGGATGAGATTAGAACATCTTGCTGTAACATCTTGCTTACCTGCTAAAATAAATAAATATAACTCCACATCCTGAAGTAGAAAAAGGATAAGTAATAACTAAGAAAATCTAAGTAAACTGTGGACTTTAGTTAATAATAACATTGATGTTGTTAATTAATTGTAAGAAATGTATCATACTAATGTACGATTTTTATAATCAGAAAAACTATATGCTAGTGTAGATGGAAACTTTCTAAATATATGGTAATATCTTCTCAGTTCTTACGTACACCTGAAGATGCTCTAAAAGTAAAGATAATTATAAAGCAGCAACAACAATAAACTTCCATTTGTACGACACTTACAATACAAAGGAATTGCCTCCTCCCTATCCTAAGCCTCTAATTCTTTGCTTCCAAGTTTAAGCTGAGAAAATGAGAAAACTCAATGGTAAAATTCCTCAATAATAAATATATATACATGATAACAACTTTAGGAGTAGAGGATAGAACTTAAGTTATAAGCTCTGACGATAAATCCAAATTATTTCCAAAGGCTCTACTTTAAACACTACATATATATGCAACCAGTGCCATTCTAGATTGTCATAAATTTATATTTTGTATTTTGGGGCCCTATATCTGTATATGTGGGCAAAAGTTAAATAATCACCTTAACATTAAAAGTATGAATACTCTGCAATGATATATGCATAACAGTGGGGAAATGGTTTGGTGAAATTGTGATACCTAAGTTGTATTAACACCTATCTATTATATACCTATGTATTAATTTCAATTATGACATCAGATTCCAATTAGGGTAATTAATTCATGGGGAAAAGTTACTTTCAGTTTTAATCTGAGAGAATCACCCAACATGTAACATGAAAGAGAAAAGGGTAGCTGGCCTATAAATGAGGCAGACAAATGCCATCACATTATTTAGGTTTTGTGTCTTATTGCGGGAAGGTTTTGCATTATTCAGGTTTTTTTATGCATGTTATAGTTTGGAATTTTATTTTTTTTTATCAAAAAGTGTATTCTTCATTCTATGGTTACTCAATATCTTTTTTTTTCTTCTAAATACAGTGCTCTTAAAATTTGAGTGGTCATACAATATGAACAGCATTTTATCACCCTCTTTTCTTTTCAGAAGATGAATAAATCTTCCAAGATGTCTTGTTGCCTAATAAAGAGAATGAAGACCATTAACCAGTTACCAACTTGTCATAGGAAAATCTTGGTGAAAAACAAATTAAATCCCTATGTCTGTAGCAATGCTGGCTTGTAGAAAACAAAAGAAAACAAAACAAAACCTGCTTTTTCCATAATTTAAACTCTTTATTAAATAATAAGGCAATTTTACTTTTCCCACGTTGACTCTCTTCTTAATTTATTAGTTTCTCTAGTCACTTAACTTTTGAATGAACCTTCAAATCCCAGGGAAGAGATTATGAGCTGAAGTTCAGCTAAATAAATCAGGACTGTAAATGAAAAAATTAGTCACTGAGAATCTCTGAAAATAATAATTTCTTCCTCTGCCACTCTGAGACAAGATGGAAGTCTAACGTATTCACAACGTAACCAACTCAACAAAGTGGCCCTCAAAATTATACATGAAACCTTTACTTAATTTGAAATATATCTATAAATACATTTTAAAAACAAATAACTAAATAAAGCAAACACTAAGGAATAAAGAAAGCTGTCATTGTGTGACAAATAATCATATATATGTGAAAATATCAAGTTAATTAATTAATTTTAAAAGAAATGCAAAGCCACAATGCAATACAAATTTCCACCCACCAGAATGGTTGAAATGAAAAAGAGAAAAGCTATCAAATTTTGAGTTTGTGGAAAAACTGGAGCTCTCATGCACTGTATTGGGGGGTATAAATCATTGCAAATACTTTGGAAAACACTTTGGCAGTATCTACCAAAATCAAGCAAATGCATTGGCCCAGAAATTCCACTCATAGGGTTTACCCAACAGAATTGTGTGCACAGTCAACTACAGATACATAATATGCTAAAAAATAAGGTCCACTTTTAAAGATACCTACTATATCATTTAAAACAGCATGATTTTTTTAATGACCTAAAAATGGAAATCATCCAAATGTCTATCAACTGAAGAATGATAAATATATTGTCCTATATTCATAGAAAGGAAAACTATACAGCAAAGAAAATGAATTACATATGCAATTATATACACTGATATGGATGAATCTTATGATTCAGTGTCAAATGAAAGAAGTTAAACACCAACAGTACATGATGTGACTAGTTGTATCAAGTATAAAAAGAGGCAAAAATAATTGATAAAGTTGGAAATTAGGAGAGTGTTCACTTTGGGGATGGTTGTGACTGGAAGGTAACAAAAGAGGTTTTATGTGTTCTTAAATTTCTATTCCTTGATCCAATTACTGATTACATGAATGCCTTCCATTACTGAAAATCCACTGAGCTATATGCAAGGAAAAATGTAATTTTCTTTATGTATATTACACTTTGTAAACATTTACTTACAAGGAAAAAAAAAAATTATAAGGACATAAACAATTGACCAATGTTGCAGAAGCCTTTCACCTTAGTTCCCATGCTTTACTAGGGGAAGTGTTTCAGGTTTGTGAGAGTACCCTCCCATGGGCTATCAGGGAGGGAATGGGTGGGTGGAAATTGTTGAAGCCATTTTTAATTCACAATACTCTTGCAGATAGAACTTTGGTCCTATCACTGTCTGTGGTATAAACAGTCCTAAAGAATTCAAATAAGCACTCTGACAATTAGGTCATACTTCAAAATATTCTGCAACAAGTAGTCAAAAATTTGCTTTGAAACAACAAGTTTTTACCAACAGTATCCTTAGATTTTTTTTGGCAAAAAAACAAACAAAAACAAAAATTGCCCTCGTCATCCTATATTTCACCACCTCATAAGAGTTCTATGAGTTTAGCCTTGTGATGATGATTTATGCTTCCCACTTCCCATCTAGCCTGTAAACTTTAAATTACATTTTTGAAAACTTAGTCTATGCTACACTATTATATTTTTAAATGTGTGCCTTTATATTGCCCTTAAGATAAACCCAGATATTTGAGAAAAAAAAATTCCTATATCTTCCCCCAAACAATAGCAGCAACAAGTAGAAAATGTGTCATTTATTTTAAAACATGTAATAAACAGTTTGTTTACTCACATAGTTCTCTATCTGTTGGGGGGGAAAGCAATATAAATAATTATTTGTCAGTGGAACCTGTCTAAATGTCTGTGGTCCAAATAATTATATAATGATGAAAAATTCTAAACTAAATAATTTCTTGATTAAAATAATTGCAGAAAGTGCATTTATCTACACTGTTAAAAATGAATTATCAGGACTTTTAATGATATTGTTCACTAGCTTTTATTTTTAACTTTTACTATATGGAATAGCAAGTAGTCCTGATAGAAGATGCACATGATATTCATGCTCTCTGTAAGGTCGATTTTCATTTGAAATAATCTTGGATAAAACTGTACAAGTAAATACATTTGGCTCATGTTGTACTACGGAGGCTACATCAAATATGTGCTTTTTAACAGAAGGAATTCTTTGCTATTTTGAAGATAAACAGGTTTAGGTTTCATGTGAAATGAGCCAACAATTGTTCAACTGATTCCTATCAATAATTATTTTTATAAAGCAAATATGATGGAAATTACAACAAGAATATATCTTAGTACATGACTGTAAAATTTATGAAGTGGCTTATGTATTAGACTATCAAAGATGGTGCTTCATAAGTTTCCCTCGAGAGTCTAATACATAGCCTACTTCAAGAATGTTTATAGCCATGGATGTTTCTTACTCTAATGCTGCTGTAATACATTCTACTTACCCATGTATAGGAGTTGAAACATTCATATATATATATATATATATATATGCACACACACACATATATATACATATACCCAGATACATACATATGTGTATATATATATACATATATATATATATATATACCCAGATACATACATACATATATCTCCTTTCATGCACTTTTAACAAATGAAAGTTCTATGTTTTTCTATCTCTTGTTCATGGGTAAGGAGGCAGGAGTTGTATGATTTATCATACTTTATTACTTTCTTCACAAATGGTAATATTCTATTGATATCTTCCACTTATTGAAAAGAAATATATTTTCTTATATTGGTGATATATTTTTATATTATTTTATATTTATAACAATATATGTTTTATTATACAAATATTTCTTTATCATAAAAATTGCTTTATTTTATGCAAAATAATATTTTACTTTTTATAATTTAAATTTAAGATTTTAAAATTCATATATTAATTCTTTCAATTAGTGATTTGAAATTGGGGTGAAAATAAAACCAAAATACTACCAGAGGTGGAATAGATCAGATGATTAAATCATCAATGAAGATTTTAAGATGAACAAACAAAGGCATATGGGTAGAAAAACTTATATTACAACCATGATAAGCATCTACATAAAGTTAGTTATATAACTGCTATGCTTAATCTAGAAAAGAGAACTTATTCATATAGAATTACTGTGGTAAGCAATCTTAAGCAACCCTTTCCAGCAGCAGAGAAGTAAATACAAAGAATACAAAGAAATACACTTAATTTCAGAAATAGTAACAAGGACCAAATATTAAATGATTTTGGTTCTTTACTTACATTAGGATTTATATGTACAGGTGTATGATAGTTGTGTTACCATATTATTACAATAAATCCTCACAGAAACTCTGTAAGTTTGATATAGTAATATTATAATTATACTACTACTACTACTACTAATTATTATTATTATTTTAGAAGTGAGGAAATAGATGTTCTTCATACTAGGTGATTTCCCAAAAACAGGAGTAAGAAAACCCACATTCTTTCAACCTTATGAGGATGCTTTTGCTTCTATTATTTTAACTGCAGTCTTCCACACATTTCTTTTTTTAAGTCACACACATTAGAAATGCAGACCCATAGCATAAAAGAGTAGAGTCTCAGATTACTTAATATCACAATATTAATTAGCACACCCCATCATAAGTGTTTAGGGGGAGTCTGCACAAGTAAGTAATATACATGCTCCCCAGAAGTCAAAATTCCATCAATAAATTTCAAATCAAAGTCTGTAAACTTAGTTCTTACCACTATCCCTCAATATGGGTCAGGAGTAAACACAAATACTGGGTCTAAGTCTACCACTTTCCCAGATCTTCTAAATCTATCTTCAGGGGCAAAGAGAATAGGGTTTATATTCCCCAGATCCTCCTGCCTCTATCATCAGGGCTTAAGAGAGAATCCCACAAACTTATCACTCCCTATCCCACATGATTATCTCCCTTTCCACTACTATCTGACTGAAAATAATTTAAAATATCCTTTTTTAAAAAAAGATTGTACTGGAGTATAGTTGCTTTACAATGTTGTATTAGTCTCTACTGTACAACAAAGTGAATCAGCTATACGTATACATATACCCCCTCTTTTTTGGATTTCCTTCCCATTTAGGGAAAGGAAATTGAGTAGAGTTCCCTGTGCTATACAGTAGGTTCTCATTAGTTATCTATTTTATACATAGTATCAATAGTGTATATATGTCAATCCCAATCTCCCAATTCATCTCACTCCCTACATTTCCCCCTTGGTATCCATATGTTTGTTCCCTATGTCTGTGTCTGCATTTCTGCTTTGTAAAGATGATCTTATTTACAAAGTAAACATATTCTTATACACTTGATTAATATTACTAATAATTATAATTCCTCCATAACATCAGTCTTATACATTCTACTCTCTCTAACACCATCTTTCCACAGAACTCCTTTTCTATTACCTCCTCCCCAATAATCACTCAACCCAGTGGTAGCAATAATCCACTCCACTCCTTCCCAGGTATAATTTCATGGTCAGTCTTTATGAAACCGAGCAGGACCCTGTGGGGCCTTCCCAGGGACCAGACTCTCCGTGCCCCCCACTTCTTGTCTGTAGAAAAGCTTTACCCTTTTAGGCCTTCCCTGAGTTCCAAAGAACAAATGTAATTAGAAAAGTGAGAAAATACAGAAACAAACAAAACAATAATAGTTTAGTCATAAAACAAACTCAAGGACCTTTAATTCCCCTAAAAAGCTATAGATAATATTCTGAGTCATACCCTTGAATTGTTTTGCTGCTACTAAAACCTCCAACAGATGGAGGAAGTTAACTGCTGACCACCAGTATGTAGACCCAGACCATCTGGAACCAGAAGGTCGATGACGTTGACTCTCAAAATACCACCCAATTACCTCACTACCAGCCAATGAAAAGAATATCCACAAGCTGATCAGGCACCCTGAAACCCTCTCCCCCACCTTGCCTTTAAAAACCTCTTCCCAAAACTCATAGGGGAGTTTGGGTCTTTTGAGCATGAGATGCCCATTCTCCTTGCTTGGCCCCATGTTGGGCGCCTTGCAATAAATACTGCACTTTCCTTCACCACAACCCTGTATCAATAGACTGATTTTGCTGCGTGTCAGAAGAGCTGACCACAGTTTGCTTTGTAACACGTATCCATCTAAATGCAACTTTAACTCACCCCTTCTAGCATCACAATTCTCATTTAGCCAAGTCACAATTGCAGTGAAAAAGAGAAAACAAACAAAACCTCTCTGTTTCCCCCTCCTACTCCAGTACAGTTAAATATGGCTAGAGAATAATATAGCACACTCTTAAATGGACACAGTTTACATTTACAATCATGAACCTTAAGAGGAATTTTAGTATAGCTGATCAATTATAATTTTCTATATTAACTACCCTAGTATACTAGAAAAATATTTCATACCTTCTCCTTGAACACTATCCCTGCCACCTTAACCTCAACAATACTCAGATCCTACCTCACGGAGAAAACTGAGCAATCAAAGAGGATTCACAAATGTCCACCTCACATCTACTCACCTACCCCTCATAGTCTACCTTCCTCTCTATTTCCATAAATGAAACATTCATGATCTTATCCATACTCAAGGGAATTGTTCCAGAAACCCTTTCTTTTCTCTTCTGCATCAGTATTTTCATTATTCCTCATACCTATCAACAAAAATGCTATTATTTTTCACATCTTAAATTTAAAAAGAAAATGTTATTAATGCCACTTCTGCCAATGAGAGCTCAATTTCTTTGATCCCCATTTTCAGCAAAATTCCTCAAAAAAGTTTTCTATATTCACTGGCTATAATTCTTCTCTTCTCTTTCTTGCTTAATCTGCCCTCCAACCAGGTACTTTTCTCTATCACTCTCTATCCTAATTTTTCATTAGATCACCAATGATCTCTAGATTCTATAACATGTGATAGGCTGACTAAGGGCCCCCAAAGATGTTCATTCACTAATCCCTTGAACCTGGAAATATTTCACCTTACATGGTAAAAGGGGCTTTGCAGATGATTATGTCAAGGGTCTTGAAACAGGGAGACTGTCCTGGAACAGCTTTGTGGGCCCAAACAGGATTATGGATAAGAGAAAGTAAATGTAATGGTTTAAGCAGTGGCCAGAGAGGAAAAAAGATGCTATATGGCATGATGAGAAGATAGAAGAAGGGGCAATAAGTCAAGGAATACAGGTGGCTCTAGAAGCTGAAAAAGGCAAGCAGATTTCCCCCTTTAGTCTCCAGAAGGAGCATCGGTCTGTGGACACCTTAATTTTACTCCAGTTAAACTTATTTCAGAGTGCTGACCTCCAGAACTCTAAAGGGAACAGATTCATGTTGTTTGAAACCAGTAAATTTGTGGTGATTTATTACAGCAGCAATAGGAAATATACAACTCAATGATCAGTGCTCTGCTATCAAATAAATGATAGGATAGATGATAATGATGATGATAGATAATCAGCAATACAATATATCTGAAATTTCCATCATCCATCATATACTTTTCCTTTCTTGCTTTCTAGGATACCATAGTCCCCAGGTCTTTAACCACAGCATTTCATTTTCTTTTATTTTTTTTTAACATCTTTATTGGAGTATAATTGCTTTACAATGGTGTATTAGTTTCCACTTTATAACAAAGTAAATCAGCTATATGTATACATATATCCCCATGTCTCCTCCCTCTTGCATCTCCCTCCCTCCTTCCCTATCCCACCCCTCTAGGTGGTCACAAAGCACCCAGCTGATCTCCCTGTGCTATGCAGCTGCTTCCCACTAGCTACCTATTTTACATTTGGTAGTGTATATATGTCCATGCCACTCTCTCACTTCGTCCCAGCTTACCCTTCCCCCTCCTCGTGTCCTCAAGTCCACTCTCTACATCTGTGTCTTTATTCCTGTCCTGCCGATAGGTTCTTCAGAACCTTTTTTTTTTTTTTTTAGATTCCATGTATATTCATTAGTTCTACTTTTACCTGGCTTCTTCAACTGACAGATATTATAAGAAGAAATGTGAGGCACAATGATAAGTAAAATTAACTAAGAGAAAAGAATAACTTAGAGACAAATAAATCCTAGCCATATCCTAGTTAAGATAATGTTCCACAAAGTGGATATTTTGTGGATAATATTCCACAAACTTTCAAGATAATAGGATGTAAAATTAAATTAAGAGTTATTATTGTATCCTAGGCAGTCAGTAGGATATTAAAGTTATTATTTAATTCAGCCTACTAAGATAATTGAGAAGTAAGAAAAATATTGACTTTTGATTCAAACATTTAATTTTTTTTACACTGAATCTAATCCAACCATTTGAAAAGTAAATATTTAGCCAATCATCCAACATCATATAAAACATTGATTAAATTTGCTTGAGATGTTTTTGTTTGGAGATATCAGACTTTCTTTTTAATTATTAGTATTTACACAGCTAATCAGTGGGTTTTATCATTGGTGGTATTCAGGCACAATTTAAGTATGATCAGATTTTTGAACTATGTTTTAGAGATTATGAGAGATTCAGACAAACAGGCTATGAAATTACTAATAAACAGTTTAAAATGAAAAACAAAGTTTGCTTCTTTCTTTTTAAATTAATATCAGTTCATGATTAATAACAAGATTTCAAGTGAGATACTTTAGCCTCTGTCTCCAGAGACTTTCACAAAATCCATTTTTATTAAAGAAATGCTAAACTCACAGGGGTTAGACTTTTTTTCAATGTCGTTAAACGTTAAAGAAATTATTAAAATTAAAATATACTGTTTAATCTTATAAAATTTTTTGAACTATTATTGGAAAGTGAGTACAATCAATTTTAAAATACGGTATTATTCTATAAAACCAAAGTAATAAGGGTGTGGTATTAGTGCAGGACTGACAAGTCCACCAGAATACAGAAAACAGAGATAATCTGTGTTTTATGATCTGTGTGTAAAGAGTGAAACTACAAAGTTAATGGAGAAAAAAATATAAGAGAATAGCTTCATAACATAGAGACAACAAAGGATGTCATAATAAAACCTCAAAACCATAAAAATATAAGGTAAATAAAGTGATGGTTTGATTACTTTGACATTAATAAATTTCCCTGGTGGTGCAGTGGTTGAGAGTCCACCTGCCGATGCAGGGGACACGTGTTTGTGCCCCAGTCCGGGAAGATCCCACATGCCGCGGAGCGGCTAGGCCCGTGCGCCGTGGCCTCTGAGCCTGCGCGTCCGGAGCCTGTGCTCCGCAACGGGAGAGGTCACAACAGTGAGAGGCCCGCGTACCGGAAAAAAAAAAAACAAAAAACGTTTCATCTTTTGTTTGGAAGGACACTCCCTCTCATGATATATACCTATTTTGTGACAGATACGCTCAATGCCTGACACCACCAGATACAGTGTTTACACAGTTACAATTTCACAAGCTGCTAACCAGAAGAGAGCACAGCTAATTTACACATCTTTGCAAAACTTATGGCTATGGTTGTTTCATGAATATCATTTTAATTTTAATTTGATATCTTTTTCAAGAAAGATCAAGCAGCAGAATACAGAGCATTCAGAGAAGAGAGGGAATAAAGAAGGAAACATTTTGAATATGGGAAAATTGATGAGGAAATTTTACAGATATTACATTTTTTTGGACCAGAAAAGAGTCGTTGAAGTTAAGTTATTGATGGTAGTACGGGGGGCCCTCAGTGACTTTTTCCTTTCTGAGGAACAAACAAAAGACAGCTCAAATTGCAGTGAGACACTGTTGGTGGGAATGTAAATTGATACAGCCATTATGGAGAACAGTATGAGGGTCCTTAAAAAACTAAAAATAGAACTACCATACGACCCAGCAATCCCACTACTGGGCATATACCCTGAGAAAACCATAATTCAAAAAGAGTCATGTACCAAAATGTTCATTGCAGCTCTATTTACAATAGCCAGGACATGGAAGCAACCTAAGTGTCCATCAACAGATGAATGGATAAAGATGTGGCACATATATACAATGGAACGTTACTCAGCCATAAAAAGAAATGAAACTGAGTTATTTGTAGTGAGGTGGATGGACCTACAGTCTGTCATAGAGAGTGAAGTAAGTCAGAAAGAGAAAAACAAATACCGTATGCTAACACATATATATGGAATCTAAAAACAAAAAATGGTCATGAAGAACCTAGGGGCAAGACGGGAATAAAGACGCAGACCTACTAGAGAATGGACTTGAGGATACGGGGAGCGGGAAGGGTAAGCTGGGACAAAGTGAGAGAGTGGCATGGACATATATACACTATCAAAATTAAAATAGATAACTATTGGGAAGCAGCCACATAGCACAGGGAGATCAGTTCGGTGCTTTGTGACCACCTAGAGGGGTGGGATAGGGAGGGTGGGAGGGAGGGAGATGCAAGAGGGAAGAGATATGGGGACATATGTATATGTATAATTGATTCAGTTTGTTATAAAGCAGAAACTAACACACCATTGTAAAGCAATTATACTCCAATAAAGATGTTAAAAAAAATTGCAGTGAGACAATAAGACATTAGACGAGTTCCATTAGACAAAAGAAAAAAAACCTAAATATGTGAGTAGGGTCAGTAGAAGTGGCTGCCTATAGTTCCACTTATTTTCACTGCAAATCCATTATTCTGTCTCTTGTCACTAGAACACATGAACATCTAAGACTTGGACCTTGTTGGTCTGAGTATTCTAATTGCTGTACTATTCTGTATGCATTGATGGTTCAGTATAAAATGCCTTTACATTCATTTTACTTTTTTATTGTACTCCCCCAATTTAATCAGCCATAAGAGAAATATCATGTTAGACTGAAAACATAAAGAGGATTGATAAAAATGATAGGGGATTCACATTGTTCAAAGGTTTACTGTAACAGTTTTTTGTCCTTCCCCCTTTAGGATTCATTGTCATTTTACTGCATGTTTTAATATTATCTTCCAAAATGTAGTTTCCATGCAGAGTTACTCAGCCCACAAAGGAATACTCTGCAGCCACTCTCCTTTCTGTGTGCTAACAATTAATTTTGCTGAAACTTGGTCTAAATATGCAATAGCCATCTAGGTATCATTTAGCTACCAGTGTAAATTCTCCAAGTGGTAATTAATCCTTGGGAAACTGGCAAATGCTGGCACACTTGGAAAGGACACCAAGCCCAGGGTTATCATTTTTTTCCCATACATAATTAGTGTTTCTTTTGTGTAAATGAAAAGATAGACGTGTTTTTATGGTTTAATATTTACTAGTGTCCTCCATCTAACTCCAAAAACTAAAAGACAAAAACTGCAAGCCAAATTATGACTCTTACCTTGGCCCTAAGCAATATAATGAAAGAAAAGTAATTCAGCTTTTGGCTCCCTAACTCATCCTCTAGCCCCTCTGCTAGTACCTACAGCTTTCCCAGCTATCAAAATCTGGCCTCAAGAAATGATCAGTTGTCAGGCATTTTTATTCCTGTTTGAACACGCCACTGTTTCATCTCCCAAGAATACTGTCATGTTAAGTCTTATTTCCAATTGTGAAATGAAATAACTTTTGCTAATCAAAATTATACCAAACAATAGTAAGTTATAAAAATAAGACCATAGAGATTTTTTGTGTAGTTTGTTTATTTATAAGGCGATATTAAGAAAACTATAGCTAACATAATTAGAAGACAATCCTCATTTACAGCTTGAAACAGAGTCAAATAGATTTCATTTCATGTAAATTCTTATCTCTTGATAAAGTACTCATCCTTTTAAAAAATTTGTATTAACATTTTTCTTTATAGTGTACATTAACTTATATTGATCTCTATTTCATGTGGAAACGTCTTGATTGTTCAAATATAATGTATCTGCTGAGGAATAAGAAACTTGCTTTTACATTGTTGGTACCAAAAATGGTACCAGTTCCAGAGTAGAAATTTGATAAATAATTAATTACTTGAGTGTCTTCTGACATACTCCAACAGTTGAACAACTTCCTGACATCTCTTCCATGAGTTCCTGAAAAATTTCATCCTATCTTAAAAAATATAAAGATATTTAACAAGACACACTGTACTTTGATGGCTATATAATTCCAGCAAAATATTATGAAGTAACCTTTTAGCTATGTCTGCAAAAAAAACACAACTATATATTTAGAAAAAGTAAAGAATCAAAAACTCTGAATATTTGCCTATATGAAAGCCAAAAACAAATCCTATGTCATTTGGATATATCATGTTAAGTTAATGAAAAGTTTAATCAAGATTATAGAAAGGTAAAACAGCATAGTCATACTGTGTTAACAAGCAATTCTATGCTCAACACTACTGGAGAGGAAGGATTAAAGGAGACTATTCTAGGTAACCTGTAAAAATAACCAGTCTGCTCATCCAGGTCCAGAACTTTATAAAGCACCATCAAATACGTACAACTGGATATACTGATCTGTGAATACACATATATATGATTCGTAAATATTCACACATATCTACATATAAACATACATGTAGATATATGGACATGTATATATACATGATCTGTGAATATGCATATATATGCATGCATATATGCACACAAGTGTGTGTGTATCCAGCTAGGCAATTTATAACATAGATAAGGGAAACTACTGGAGAGTGTGTGGGAAGGAGAAAGAAAATGGGCAAGCCTGGGTGCTGCTCTACTTTTTCACCTCTGACAAATGTGTGACCTCCCAGACAGTGATTTAGAAATTGATCATGTCAGGCTTGGTTTCATGCTTTATTAAGGAAGTCTGCTTTGGATTTGTCCTCAGTCCTAGGAGATAGCACATACTCTAAGGCAGAGATAGGCAAACTGGAGACCACAAGCTAAATTTAGCTTATGGTTAGTTTCTGTTTTTTGTATGTTTTGTTATGTCTTAAAATACCCCTATCTATTTAATGTATTGCCTGTAGCTTTTTGTTTGTTTTTTCTTTTTTTTTTTACACTAAGATGGCAAAGTTGAGTAGCTGCCTTAAAGAACATATGGTCATGAAATCCTACAATATTTACTACCTAGCCTATTATACAAAACTTTGTCAACCCTGCTTTAGGGCACAGTCTTCACTTTTAAAGCACAGACTTTCTGTTTTCTCAAATGAATGCCGAATACCTGAAAGAGGTCTGCCTATTCCGAATGGGTTGGAAGTCTAGAATTTCCAGCACTGTGCAATCTCTAATATATTCATTGAGCATTCAGCTCTATAACAGCTATTATATTTTAAGCCTCATAGAATATCATTCCATCTATACACAGCCTAGCTTTCAGCCAAAAGTTTATGAGTAATATTATACAGACTTTAGGCATCTCTCTCTGAGCAGTTCTCTCATTTCCAGTATAATCATCTGCAAATTCCATCAAATTCAGCACTGCTACATTTCTAGTTCTACCTTCTCAGCTCAGCAAGACAGCTATTGTCCACTGAGCCTCCACACTCCTGCTCTCTTGTCAGAAAATGTTATGGAATGAAAGCCCAGGTTCATGTGTTTCCCTTCTCTCAAGAATCTTAGACCTGTGCTACCTATTGTACAGTGCCTCAAAAAATGCCATATTTTATATTTTGTCCAGTTTGGTTTAATTATATCAAAATTTGCTCAAGTACTATTTTAAACTAAATATACAAAATAGCATAGTACTTCAGTCGTATCTCTTCTAAAACCTATGTCTTGATTATAATATGTAGAAGAGTATGCATGCATGATTAATAAATTAATTCAAGATGTTAAATTTGACATCTCTAATAAGATATGTTTATATTAATAACCACTTTAAATATAATGAATGTCAACCATAACCACTAATAATTACATATAAGAAAGAAACATTGTTAATTTGCTAAAGAATTGATTACATGGGAAATTACAGCTAATGGTAATAGTTGCACAAATTAATTCTAGATTAAAATGACAGAAGAGTTTGTGCTTTTATTAGAAAAACCACATTTTCAACAACTGAATAGACCCTTCATTTTGAGATTGCTATCCTTAGCCAACATTTTCCATGCATCTCAATTGAACACATTGTATCTGTAATTATCTTACTGAATTAGTCATGATGGTGGGCTTTATAATCTTCAACATGTCAAAGAAACAACTATTAATAATATCTATATATTAAGAATTGCTCAAGAGTCCCTTAAGCTCCCAGAATTACTAGTTAATAAGAGGTTCCAGACTATACAGGCACTAATCTGAGTGTTTGAAGAATTTGCTCATTTATTTCTGAACATAAATTTTACTGAATTCACAAAGCCTATTGTGGATAATTAGTGAGTATTACCTAGCCAATTTTTCTAAGAGTTGAGGAAGGGTTTTTTGTTTGTTTTTTTCTGACATGCCTTTTGGTTTAGGAACAGTGGAACTAAACTCTAGATCAGAAGCTGATTATTAATTATGTTGGTAAAGAAGTTATATAAGTAGCATAGCAAAAACTGTCTGCTTACTATAATACAGTCTGCACTTTAGTGTTTATATTTTAGAGTTTTACATTAATATTTACTCTCTCCTCTCTGATATCTTCCAACATAGGAATAAATCATACAAATCTTAATTATATTTTGTATACATACGCAAAGCAGTATCTTCATAATTAGCTCTAAGTATGTTGGAGGAAATCTGTGGTACTGGTAATGGACAAATATGAAAAGGCAGGCCACATATAGCCAAATTTTTATTTATTGGCTTTACACACAAATTATACAAGCACAGTAGTTTCAAAAGCTTAATAGATAAGCATAACTTACAAAAATGCCTTGTCAAATTCGGTCTTCTACCATGGTGTACTATATATATATGTGTGTGTGTATGTGTATATATGCACACAAACATATATATAATATATATACATATAATACAAGCAAAAACAATGAGTCAAACACTTAAGAATTACATCTCTGAATTTAGAGTCTCAGTCATAGGATGTAAATACTTCCTATCAAAGCAAAAATTATTCAAATATATTATTGGAGGAGGTTTTCTTAAATGTGTCTTTATCTCTGTCATCCAGCAAATCACAGAAAATGTTTCACCTGTGATCTGTTACAGCATATAGCAAAAAGTAACTATCTCATTGAAAACAAATATGGTTAATTGAACAAGTACTTTCTGTCTCTGGACACTGACTCTTAGTAAAAATTTTCAAATGCAGTTGTAAATTAAATTATATATTTGAGTACTACATTTAGGAATAAGTAAAATCTATGTCAATCTATATTTTTAAAAACCAAAAATTGGCTATGTTTCAAGTACTTAATATATGCAAATTATATTCACATCTGAGCTTATAAAGGATACTCAGGGAGAAAAAAAAATTAAAACTCCATAGGGATTGTTTATAATAAAATTCTAATTATAATAAAACCTTGCTGAAGAATAAAATATGAATAGGATACTTAAATACCATGTATCACGATGTTCAAGAAATAAATATTTTGAAGTAAATTGAAGAAAATATATATATATAAATTTTAAAATATTTCATATAAATGTATAAATGCAATTTTATCAGGGCAAAATAATTTTCAAACATCAAAGATAGTAAAAATGAAAATGTTTGGCCAAAAATTATTTCCAAGTTAAAGAAATCTACTAGAATAAACTTAAAAAAAAATAAAAAGGTCAATTTTCAGTAAGGAGCCAGAGTCTCATTAACTGGGGGGCACTTAAGAGTGAGCTGGGATGTGGGGGTGCTGGTCAAACCTGAATTCTCTTGGCACTACTGGCTGTGTGTGTATAGTTGACAAAAACTATGACTTCACAAATGATGAGCTGCCAGTGGGAAACACACTGCCATGAGCAGCCTCTTCATGAATTCTGATAATCTGATTCTGTCACTGCGTTCTTGAGAAAGATGCTGAGGTGAGTGCTAGACCTGTAGACATGGTCAGCCATTTCTCATGTTCCAGACAAGAATCAGCATTGAGCTAACAGTTTGGAAAAAAATAATATACCATGGATTTCAAAACAAACAAAAAAACTCTCAACATTTTCAGAAAACATCCCCAAATCAGGCCATCCCATACAAAATTAAAAGTGTGTGATATTATTCAACCACTCAAGTGCTTAGCAAATCAAAGTGACAACTTTTTTTTAATTCTGAAAACTATAGTCTCCTACTCAAAATAAGATGAATGAGTACAGTGACGAGAAAATCATGGTTTTTTTTCTGTACACTGCACCTAGTAATTATGGCTGTGATTTGCACAGCTTTTACCCTCTTTGTTCAGAAAAGGTACATTTTATATCGCATCCCACCTGCATTCAACATAGAATAAGTCTTCATAGTAATTATGTAGCTGTATTTAAAAGACAAAGCATGTAATTATGCCTTTAAAAATAATTTACAGTAACAGTTGAATTGGGGCTTGAATTTTAACAATGCATCAAATAGAAATGGAAGACGAAAAAATTTAACTTGTAGAATTCAGTTATCTGAGAGAGGGAAGAAAGGTTCTTATAAAACAATGCACTCTCATTGAGGCATTTAATGGTTGATGCTATGACAACGAAGCATGAGAGTTTCCATCAGCCAACAACATGGCTTTTCGCTCTAGTAAAATCAATTATAAAATTTATATTTCATTTAGGATTTGATAAAAAAAAAGCAAAGAAAATTTTAGACACAGTTAAGAGGGACTTGGAGTTCACAGAGTGATTTCTCCTCTTTTAACTAATGAGGAAAACTATATCGAGAAAAGTCAAAGGACTTTACCAAGTTCATACTACTAATCGTTTATGTTGTTTACAGAATAAAGGATAAACCCAAATCTCCTGATTCTCAATTTAAAATATTCTCCAATAAAAATCAATCTTAAATGCATTTTTAATTGAGGTATAATTGACATACAACATTATATTAGTCTCAGGTGTACAACATAATGATTTGATATTTGTATATATTGTGAATTGATCACCACAATAAGTCTAGTTAACTTCTATCACCGTACATAGTTACAATTTTTTTTCTTGTGGTGAGGACTTTTAAGATCTACTCTCTTAAGAAATGCACTTTGATTTAAACACTAATTGTAAATAGAAATTGCTATGTTCATGGGGGATGGAATTAGCTCGTAGAACAATTTGATGAGGATGTTGATTCTTATTATCCAGCCACAATTTCCCCCAGATTGACCTAAATAAACAGATCTAAGTACTTTCACTAAAGGTTTCTCCTCCCCCACAAGCCTTACATAGCCAGGATAAATAATCTAGGAATCAGAGAAAAGTAGTCCTCAGGTTAGAGCTCTCATATAACTATTACATGGTTCTGGATAGTTGAGGTTTTGTTATAAACTTACCTCAATGTCCCGAATACTTCTATCATGTCTTGATAATATATAGAATTAGATAATTTTTGAGATTCCTTACAGCATTGACATTTTAGGAAATCTGTTAATATTTTAGTCAATGTTACTTGTCTATGGAATTATGATATTCCTTTTATTATCTTTAGAGCTAAAAAAGAATGACCTTTTTGAAACAGAGTAAAACTCTACTCAATATTTGAAGTCCCTACCAATGTTAACCTACCTAGTTCATCAGCACATTCCTAGAATCTGTCTTCACACTTCTCTGGGGGACTTAGCATTTCTTCCTGTATCATGGTTATTTATTTTCATGTCTCTATCGTACGAGCTTTTAAACTCCTTGAGGGAAGACTCTGTATTTTATTCATTTATGTATACCCCCAGCACGACCATGGTGTCATACACATAGAAGGTATACCTTGTCAAATTTAATAAATTAATTGCCATTAAAAAGTCTGTGCATCAAAACACAAAGAACACAAAGATAAATCAACCTGTCATCTATGCATTTTTAGGATAGTACTATCTTTTTCTATAACACTTAAATTGTAAGTGATGAATCATTACATAAACTGTCCATCCTTTTAAGAACATTATTTCATGGTTCATTTATTCATTAAGCCCAGAACTTTTATAAGAATGAAATTAAACACAACTGTTAAAGTAGCCAAAAAGAAAATATGGGCATAGTTTATGGTTCTATTAATATAGTCTGGCTTTACTAATTAGATCAATGCAAAATATTCTTAACTTTCTATTCCAATGTAAGAAGAAAAATAAAGCTTACACAAATTATGGATAATTAACAATCCTTTATATTGTGGCCCGCCTGAACAATGTTTTTGGGAGAGTCAGTTGGTATTTGACAATTTAGAAAAACATAAACATTTTTGTATAATTTGGTTTCCCCACTTATGTCTAGAAATATGAGAACAATTAGTATAAAAGTTTAGATACTTTATTTGCAAGATGCTTTATCATAGTGACAAAATTGATAACAACCTATGAACTGAGCAATGGAAAATGTTTTTAAAATTAGGATATATCTATAACATGCAAACCTAAATAGTTATTTAAAACATTTGTGTATAAGAATAATTAATGGCATATGCAGATATTCAAAACGTAATGTTTATAAAAAGAAAATTATAAAACAGCATGATAAATATGATTGCATATAAATAAATTCTTGATAGAAAACAAAACTCTAGCAATGGGTAGATTAGGTTGGAGAAATTATGTAACTTTTTCCCATACCTATATTATGTGAATGTTATATATTTCATATTTTTTTTAGTTTTGAAAATGTTATTCTACTTGATTTGGCAACATTTAGTAATAACACCTTTCACTTAATTCACCTTCATATGTATTACGAATTATGCCACTGTTAGTCACCAAAGTTACAGGATACTACAGTAATTTACAAAGTGTAATTATTAAGTAGAGATGATTAATTTTGACTTAACCTGTTCTATCAAGCTAAGAATATATAATTAAGTACAATACCCAATCTCTTCTCTGTATTTTATAAATTGTTCTTCCAACATCCATGAAGATGATATAATCAGAAAGGAACTTACTTTCTGATTAATGTCTTCTCACAGGACCATCATTCTGGGTTCCATTTTGTAACAGAATCTTATTTAGCCAGTATTTACTATTTACTTTGAACTATGGGTTGAGACTGATGATTGTGGAAGTCTAAAGAATACAAAAGCTGGTGTGAGGAGGAAATCTACCAGAATATCAGCTTGAAGGAAATCTATTAAGAATATAAAGTAGTCCTGTGTGTGTGTGTGTGTGTGTGTGTGTGTGTGTGTGTGTGTGTGAAAGAGAGAGAGAGAGAAAGGGTGCTCCTTGACATAAAAGATGCTCATTTCCCTTGTCATTATTTGCCCCACAGGCCCCAAGTCTCCCAGAACATGAGACTCAAGTGCTTGTTCATAACATTTTAGAACTTATGAAACAGGCTGCTCAGAAAATCCCCACAGCATTCAGCAATATTCTAAAAGAATTATACCAATCTCGCCCTTGAGGTTCTCTTAATTCAGGTTTGATTGCCTTGAAATCAAAAGCTCACCAAAAATCAAAAGCAGAGCCCATTACCACTCTTAAGTCCAAATGTGCTGGAAAATGAGTGGGGAGGAGACTACCATTCCTGGATTTACGGACACCAGAACCCAAACTACTAATATACCTAGTGTGATAGTCTGAGTTTTCTGGGACTTCCCTAGCTTAGCACTGAACCTCTATGTCCTGGAAAACTCCTCAGTCCCCCAAAATTGGTATGTTGGATAACCTAATTATACCTGGAACTAAGAGGGACCATAATAAACAAATTACCCCATTGAGATTCAGAACCAGTATCATCTACTGCAAGACTAAGGGATCTTTAAAATGAATTTGATAGTTATTTTTTGGATTGCATAATTATAATAGATATTCAGCATTACTCAAGTTCAGTGTTAGTGTGCTAATATACTGGATGGATATTTTTATTATAACCCCTACTAGTGTCCAATATAATGGTGGATTCTGTGTACTTTTATTTTTTTTAACATCTTTATTGGGGTATAATTGCTTTACAATGTGTGCACTTTTAAAGTCACTGTATCCCAAAGCCTTCTAGGATTATGCAACTGAAAATACATACAACATACAACAAAATTATTTTTGTCATATGAGACAATGTGGGGAGAGTATTATGCTATTTTATTGTCCACTTTAACAGTCCTACACAGTTGATGAAAAAAAGCCAGTAGTGTTTAATGATTCACTGTGCATTATGGTGGCCTAAATAAATATGAAACTTTATTTCATCCATAATGCCTGATATTTTAATAGTGACTATGCTATTAGTACTCGGTGTGTGTCTTTTGACAGTGTTATTTCCTCCTGCTTCACATTTCTCCATAAGAAAGTCAAATACCAGGCTGTTTTCACCCAGCAGGGAATGCAATATACCTGAACCATCCTGATATGGAAGTATTTCTGCTCCATAACAATATGATAGCAGTGAGTCAAATCCTAATTTAATAAGGACTTCAAGTACATCTAAATATTTCTTTGTATTAATGATATTTTGATAGTGGCTTGCATCAAAGAAACTGCTTGTCTTATATGAAGTGTTATCCAGTTACAGGTGAGAAAAAATTTGGTAGGCCATGAACTAGTATAAAATCTCAGGCCACAGGTGATTATCTTGTCTAAAGAAAATCCCATTGCCTAAAAAACAAAACAAACAAACAAACAAAAAATGGCTAATAGAGACAACAAAATCAACATCTGGATTTGGCTAATTCTCCATGATGCATCCAGGCAAATTTTAGTAGAATACTCTGCAACAAGAAGGCTTGGAGTTAATCCAATAAGTGGTAAAATAAGTTCTTTATTTTGACCACACATTTCTTTCATATGTTATAGCATTAAAACTATCAGTGACCAACATCATAGTTAATTAATACATTTATTGGGTTGGCCAAAAAGTGCCTTTGGTTTTTAAGTAAAAATAAAAGATACATTTTTCATTTTCACCGAGAACTTTATTGAACAATGTATTTGCCCTTTTGTTCCACTACCTTCTGCCATTTTTCAGGCAACTTCATAATTCCATCTTCCCAAAACTTTTTATCTTTTTGAGCAAAGAACTGTCCCAGGTACCTTTTACCATCTTCCAGGGAATTGAAATTTATTTCATTAGAGAATTTTGTAAAGACCTTAATAAATGTAAACCAGAAGGTGCAAGTCTGGTGAATATGGTGGATGAATCAGAACTTCCCAGACAAGCTGTAACAGTTTTTGCCTGGTCATCAAAGGAACATGCCATCTTGCATTATCCTGATGGAAGATTATACATTTTCTGTTGACTAATTCTGTATGCTTTTCTTTGAGTGCTGCTTTCAGTTGGTTTAATTGGGAGCAGTACTTGTTGGAATTAATCATTTGGTTTTCCGGAAGGAGCTCATAATAGAGGACTCCCTTCCAATCCCACCATATACACAACATCACCTTCCTTGGATGAAGAGCGGCCTTTGGTGTGGTTGGTGGTGGTCCATTTTGCTTGCCCCATGATCTCTTCCATCCCACATTATTGTACAGTTTCTACTTTTCATCACCCATCACAATTTGTTTTAAAAACAGAACGTTTTCATTACTTTTAAGTAGAGAATCGCATGTGGAAATATGGTCAAGAAGGTTGACTTCGCTTAACTTATGTTGGACCCAAACATCAAAGTGATGAACATAACCAAGCTGGTGCAAATGATTTTCAATGCTTGATTTGGATATTTCGAGTATGTTGGCTATCTCCCGCGTGGTATAATATTGATTGTTCTCAATTAATGTCTTGATTTGATCGCTATCGACTTCAAATGGTCTACCCAACTGTGGAGCATCATCCAGCAAGAAATCTCCAGCTCAAAACTTCACAAACCACTCTTGGCACGTTCGATCAGTCACAGCACCTTCTCCAAATACAAATGCACAAATCTTTTCTGGCATTTCAGTTGCTTAAAATGGCTACACAAAAATTCACCAATTTTGATAAGTCTTTTTTTAAATGCACGCTGATATGACAGCTGTCACATACAATCTAACAAAATTGTTTTGAATGAAGTTAAAGACAACTAAGTGCTACTAGAGCCATGTTATGGAAAAAAACGAACAAACCTTTTGGCCAATCCAATAGTAATGACAATTTTGGGGTGTCAACTGTCACTGGGTTTTTTGACTTGAAGACTTCAAAATGCTACTGAAATACACTTAACATTTTGAAAGCAACTTTCAACCTTTCATAGATTCTAAAGGAAAAACCTTATCTTATCAATAGAAGAGTCAAAATTCTTAGGAATGGCATTTCCATTCTGCAAAGACCTCCCTTGAAACAAAGTCCAAAAGATTGGGACAAGCCCAAGAAAACTGCATTACTAAAACAACTGGTTTATTAATAAAGTATTAATAAAGCCTGTTGTCACTAACTAAGGGTTGATAAAGGTGATATCCATAAACCTGGCAACCTGGTAAGAAAGCAAAATTCACTAACAGAAGAACCTACCATCATGTGGGCTAGTCCAGTGGAGTAATACAGTCACCTCTCATATAAGCAAATGACTCCTTGCCAACTGCATTGACCACTGAGCACAACTGCAGCTCCTCATATGATTCTCTTTACCAGAGAGCATCCCACTCCTGAAATGACTGAATGATAAATTTACATATCCTCATTGACTGTTGCTAATGAGTTTATGTAGTTAGAGCATCAGGAGATGCAAGGCAAAATGACTGAGCATCTGGTATCCCAGCACTGGTATAGAACACCTTTCTTTTTCCTAAACACTGGTCCTCCCAACACTGAAGTTTACATATTTATCAACCTATTCCATCCAAAATAAAAGAGAATTGAATAATCCTAGTCCACTGCCTACGGGGAGTGAGAGAAACTCTAAGACACTAAAAACATGGTATTTTTCATCTAAGAATCCAGTCTTAGATAATTTTAATTCTCTAACATTATAGCTGCCAGCTAAGTATAATTTCAAAATCCTACCTCTGAAACACTCCACCGAACCATCTAAATGTTCTCATTCAGATGACTCTTTTATTATTAATGGACACTGACTTTGTATTCATATTGTGTAGGATATTTTCCAATAATTTTTTTCTGATGAATTCAAGGAAATAAAAAATTTTCTTCTGCATGGTAAGTTTGAAATCTTGAAGTTTGTTAAAACATGGCCTCATCATCCTCCCTGCAACATAAAGTGCATTTAATTATTGGGTTTCTCCCTCTTGATTTAAAGATCTATTCCTTAACTATAAATATTAAAGTTTTTCCCCCATCTGTTGGAAAGGTGTTTGTCAACTTCAAGCTCTAAGACTCTACTGCATTAAAACTTGGTTTTGTGCCTCTGGCATAAACAATAGCCAAATAATAATATTTAGCTCTCATCCTCTTCCATTTCACCTATGGCAATGTGACTTAGTTTTAAAATGATCAATTTATATCACTCACTATAAAAATCCACTTGTGTGTCAAAATCAGCTTGGAGACTTGATAAAAATATTGACTCGTCTCTTATCCCACATTCCAAGGATTTAAAATGTCAAATGGTAAATTCTGAACATTTGAATTTTCATCAAGATTACCAGCTGATTATGAAGCACATCAATCCACATAAATTTCAGAAATAATCTTTCATACTTCAACCCGTCCATGGTGTGTGATTTAGGTTTCTTTGGACTTCAACTTATTTTACAGAGTTTTTATGGATATTACAAATCTGCTATATCAATTTGAATTCTCATAGGTTTTATTAATGATGGATAAAAATTTAATCTTTAAGAATAAAGGAATCATATCATCTTAAAAGGTGGAAGTAATATAGAAACCATTGAATTCACCTTCTCACCTTTAAGTTCTTCTTGCAAAAATTCTCTAAATAGATTTGATAGGCAAATTCTGGATATATTATTTCAAGCCACAGAGTGTCTATACCTTGGTAACAGAATCTGTTCTCTAATTAGCTATATATCTATTAATCAAAATTTTAGGAAACTTTGTGTGTGTGTGTTTTTCTTTTTTTTTTTAAATAAATAACTGCTGCCATTGATCTATATTCTCTATTTTATCAACAAAAAGACACTGCTTTCTACTCCCTATACAATCAGTCAGCATCAGGGGAACTGTTTTAGGATACAGAGGAAATTCAGACTAAAATTCTGTCCTCAGGGAGATTAAAGTCTCTAGTAGGAGACAATATGTGTGTGTGTGTGTATTTCTTCATTAAAAGATACAAATAAATCACTAAGGGATAATAAAAAAATACAAATCACTTCCAAGTGTGATAGATTAGGAAGAAATCTCAAAGACGAAGATTTTATATTTAAGACGTAAGGTTAAAAACATTAAAAAAAATGTAGGTAGGAGACATGCAATCAGATTGGAATCGAGATAGTCGCACCAGAGGATAAGTTCTAGGGGGAGACCTTCAAGACGGTGGAGGAGTAACATGCAGAGATCACCTGCTCCCTGTAAATACATCAGAAATACATCTACATGTGGAACAACTCCTACATAACACCTACTGAACACTGGCAGAAGACCTCAGACTTCACAAAAGGCAAGAAACTCCCCACGTACCTGGGTAGGACAAAAAAAAAAAAAAACAGAGACAAAAGAATAGGGATGGGACCTGCACCTCTGGGAAGGAGCTGTGATGAAGGAAATGTTTCTACACACTAGGAAGCCCCTTCACTGGCAGGGATGGGGGATGGGGGGGGAGCTTCAGAGCCACGGAGGAGAACGCAGCAACAGGGGTGCAGAGGGCAAAACAGAGAGATTTCCCACATAGAGGATCGGTGCTGACCAGCACTCACCAGCCCAAGAGGCTTGTCTGCTCACCCGCCTGGATGGGTGGGGGCAGGGAGCTGAAGCTGGGCTTTGGAGGTCAGATCCCAGGGAGAGGAGTGGGGTTGACTGCGTAAACCAGCCTGAAGGGGGCTAGTGCACCACAGCTGGCAGGGAGGGAATCCGGGAAAAACTCTGGAACTGCCTAAGAGGCAAGAGACCACTGTTTCAGGGTGTGCCAGGAAAGGGGATTCAGAGCAGTGCCTAAATGACTCTAGAGATGGGCGTGACCCACGGCTATCAGTGCAGACAGCAGAGATGGGCATGAAACACTAAGGCTCCTGCTGCAGCCACAAGAATCCTATGTGCAACACAGGTCACTATCCACACCACCCCTCCCAGGAGCCTGTGCAGCCTGCCACTGCCAGGGTCTCGTGATTCAGGGCCAACATCCCCTGGAGAACACACGGCACACCTTAAACTCTTGCAACATCACATTGGCCTCTGCCGCCGCAGGTTCACCCCGCACTCAGTACCCCCGTCCCCTCAGCCTGAGTGAGACAGAGCACCCTAATCAGCTGCTACTTTAACCCCGTCCTGTCTTGAGTGAAAAACAGACGTCCTCAGGCGATCTACACAAAGAGGCAGGGCCAAATCCAAAGCTGAACCCCAGGAGCTCTGTGAACAAAGAAGAGAAAGGGAAATTTCTCCCAGTAGCCTCAGGAGCAGCGGATTAAAACTCCACAATCAACTTCATGTACCATGCATCCCTGGAATACCTGAGTAGACAAAGAATCATCCAAAAATTGAGGTGGTGGGTTTGGAGAGCAACCGTAGACTTGGGGTTTGCTTTCTGCATCTAATTTGTTTCTGGTTTTATGTTTATCTTAGTTTAGTACTTAGAGTTTATTATCATTGGTAGATTTGTTGATTGATTTGGTTACTCTCTTCCTTCTTTTTTTTTATATAGATATATATTTTTTCCTTTTTCTCTTTTTGTGAGTGTGTATGTGTATGCTTCTTTGTGTGATTTTGTCTGTATAGATTTACTTGTACAATTTACCTAGTGTTCTGTCTGTCCATTTTATTTTGTTTGTTTGTTTTTTTAATATAGTTTTTAGCACTTGTTATCATTGGTGGATTTCTTTTTTGGTTTGGTTGCTCCCTTTTTTCTTTTCTTTTTTTATTACTTTTTATTAATTATTTATTTAGTTTTTACTTTAATAGCATTATTTTATTTTTTTCATTCTTTCTTTTTTTCTCCCTTTTCTTCTGAGCCGTGTGGCTGACAGGGTCCATGTATACCAGCCGGGTGTCAAGCCTGTGCCTCTGAGGTGGGAGAAGCACGTTCGGGACATTGGTCCACCAGAGACCTCCTGGCTCCACATAATATCAAATGGCGAAAGCTCACCTGGAGATCCCCATCTCAATGCTAAGACCCAGCTCCACTCAATGACCAGCAAGCTACAATGCTGGACACCCTATGCCAAACAACTAGCAAAACAGGAACACAATCCCACCCATTAGCAGAGAGGCTGCCAAAGATCATAATAAGGTCACAGACACGCAAAAACACAACACCGGATGCAATCCTGCCCACCAGAAAGACAAGATTCAGCCTCATCCACCAGAACACAGGCATTAGTCCCCTCCACCAGGAAGCCTACACAACCCACTGAACCAACCTTAGCTACTGGAGTAAGACACTAAAAACATCAGGAACTATGAACCTGCAGCCTGTGAAAAAGGGACACCAAACACAGTAAGTGAGACAAAAGGAGAACACAGAGAAATGCACAACAGATGAAGGACCAAGGTAAAAACCCACCAGACCTAACAAATGAAGACGAAATAGGCAGACTACCAGAAAAAGAATTCAGAGTAATGATAGTAAAGATGATCCAAAATATTGGCAATAGAATGGAGAAAATACAAGAAATGTTCAACAAGGACCTAGAAGAACTAAAGAGCAAACAAACAATGGTGAACAACACAATAAATGAAATTAAAAATTCTCTAGAAGGAATCAATAGTAGAATAACTGAAGCAGAAGAACAGATAAGTGACCTGGAAGTTAAAATAGTGGAAATAACTACTGCAGAGCAGAATAAAGAAAAAAGAATGAAAAGAATTGAGGACAGTCTCAGAGACCTCTGGGACAACATTAAATGCCACAACATTCGAATTATAGAGGTCCCAGAAGAAGAAGAGAAAAGAAAGGGATTGTGAAAATATTTGAAGAGATTATAGTTGAAACCTCCCCTAATATGGGAAAGGAAACAGTCAATCAAGTCCAGGAAGTACAGAGAGTCCCATCCAGGATAAAATCAAGGAGAAACACGCCAAGACACATATTAATCAAACTATCAAAAATCGAATACAAAGACAAAATATTAAAAGCAGCAAGGAAAAAAAAAACAAATAACATACTACAGAATCCCCATAAGGGTAAAAGCTGATCTTTCAGCGGAAACTGTGCAAGCCAGAAGGGAGTGGCAGGACAAATTTAAAGTGATGAAAGGGCAAAACCTACAACCAAGATTACTCTACCCAGCAAGGATCTCATTCAGATTCTACAGAGAAATTAAAACCTTTACAGACATGCAAAAGCAAAGAGAATACTGCACCATCAAACCAGCTTTACAATAAATGCTAAAGGAACTTCTCTAGGCAGGAAACACAAGAGAAGGAAAAGACCTACAGCAACAAACCCAAAACAATTGAGAAAATGGTAATAGGAACATACATATTGATAATTATCTTAAATGTAAATAGACTAAATGCTCCAACGAAAAGACACAGACTGGCTGAATGGATATAAAAACAAGGCTCGTATATATATGCTGTCTACAAGAGACCCACTTCAGGCCTATGAACACATACAGACTGAAAGTGAGGGGATGGAAAAAGATATTCCATGCAAATGGAAATCAAAAGAAAGCTGGAGTAGCAATTCTTGTATCAGACAAAATAGACTTTAAAGTAAAGACTATTACAACAGACAAAGAAGGACACTACATAATGATCAAGGGATCAATCCAAGCAGGTATTACAACTGAAAATATTTATGCACTGAACATAGGAGCACCTCAATACATAAAGCAATGTTAAAAGCCATAAAAGGGGAAATCGACAGTAACACAATCATGGTAGGGGATTTTAACACCCAACTTTCACCAATGGACAGATCATCCAAAATGAAAATAAATAAGCAAACACAAGCTTAAATGATACATTAAACAATATGGACTTAATTCATATTTATAGTACATTCCATCCAAAAACAACAGAATACCCTTCCTTCTCAAGTGCTCATGGAACATTCTCCAGGATAGATCATATATTGGGTCAGAAATCAAGCCTTGGTAAATTTATGAAAATTGATCATAACAAGTATCTTTTCTGACCACACACTATGAGACTAGATATCAATTACAGGAAAAAAAACTGTAAAAAATACAAACACATGGAGGCTAAACAATACACTACTAAACAACCAAGAGATCACTGAAGAAATCAAAGAGAAAATCAAAAAATACCTAGAAACAAATGACAAGGAAAACACAACAACCCAAAACCTACGGAAAGCAACAAAAGCAGTTCTAAGAGGGAAGTTTATAGCAATAAAATCCTACGCCGAGAAACAACAAACATCTCAAATAAACAACCTAACCTTACACGTAAAGCAATTAGGGAAAGAAGAACAAAAAACCCCAAAGTTAGCAGAAAGAAAGAAATCATAGAGATCAGATCAGAAATAAATGAAAAAGAAATGAAGGAAACAATAGCAAAGATCAATAAAACTGAAAGCTGGTTCTTAGAGAAGAAAAAAAAAATTGACAAACCATTAGCCAGACTCATCAAGAAAAAAGAGGACAAGACTCAAATCAATAGAATTAGAAATGAAAAAGGAGAAGTAACAACTGACACTGCAGAAATACAAAGGATCATGAGAGATTACTACAAGCAACTATATGCCAATAAAATGGACAACCTGGAAGAAATGGACAAATTCTTAGAAAAGCACAAACTTCTGAGACTGAAGCAGGAAGAAATAGAAAATATAAACAGACCAATCATAAGCACTGAAATTGAGACTGTGATTAAAAATCTTCCAACAAACAAAAGCCCAAGACCAGATGGCTTCACAGGTGAATTCTATCACACATTTAGAGAAGAGCTAACACCTATCCTTCTCAAACTCTTCCAAAATATAGCAGAAGGAAGAACACTCCCAAACTCATTCTATGAAGCCACCATCACCCTGATACCAAAACCAGACAAACATGTCACAAAGAAAGAAAACTACAGGCCAATATCACTGGTGAACACAGATGCAAAAAACCTCAACAAAATAGTAGCAAACAGAATCCAAAAGCACATTAAAAGGATCATACACCATGATCAAGTGGGGTTTATCCCACGAATGCAAGGATTCTTCAATATATGAAAATCAATCAATGTGATAAACCATATTAACAAATTGATGGAGAAAAACCAAAATTCAAAAATTTGACAAAATTGAACACCCATTTATCATAAAAACGCTTCAGAAAGTAGGCATAGAGGGAACTTACCTACACTTAATAAAGGCCATATATGAAAAACCCACAGCCAACATCGTTCTCAATGGTGAAAAACTGAAACCATTTCCACTAAGATCAGGAACAAGACAAGGTTGCCCACTCTCACAACTATTATTCACCATAGTTTTGGAAGTTTTAGCCACAGCAATCAGAGGATAAAAAGAAATAAAAGGAATGCAAATTGGAAAAGCATAAGTCATGCTGTCACTGTTTACAGATGACATGATACAATGCATAGAGAATCCTAAAGACTCTACCAGAAAACTACTAGATCTAATCAATGAATTTGGTAAAGTAGCAGGATACAAAATTAATGCACAGAAATCTCTTCCATTCCTATACACTAATCATGAAAAATATGAAAGAGAAATTAAGGAAACACTCCCATTTACCATTGCAACATTAAGAATAAAATACCTAGGTATAAACCTACCTAAGGAGACAAAAGACCTGTATGCAGAAAACTATAAGACACTGATGAAAGAAATTAAAGATGATACAAACAGATGGAGAGATATACCATGTTCTTGGATTGGAAGAATCAATATTGTGAAAATGACTATACTACCCAAAGCAATCTACAGATTCAGTGCAATCCCTATCAAACTACCAATGGCATTTTTGACAGAACTAGAGCAAAAAATATCACCATTTGTATGGAAATACAAAAGAGCCCAAATAGCCAAAGCAATCTTGAGAAAGAAAAACAGAGCCAGAGGAATCAGGGTCCTGGACCTTAGGCTATACTACACAGCTACAGTCATCAAGACAGTATGGTACTGGCACAAAAACAGAAATATAGATCAATGGAACAGGATAGAAAGCCCAGAGATAAACCCACGCACATATGGTCACCTTATTTTTGATAAAGGAGGCAAGACTATACAATGGAGATAAGACAGCCTCTTCAGTAAATGGTGCTGGGAAACTGGACAGCTACATGTAAAAGAATGAAATTAGAACACTTCCTAACACCCTACACAAAAATAAACTCTAAATGGATTAATGATCTAAATGTAAGGCCAGACACTATCAAACTCTTAGAGGAAAACATATGCAGAACACTCTATTACATAAATCACAGCAAGATCCTTGTGACCCACCTCCTAAAGAAATGGAAATAAAAATAAAAATAAACAAATGGGACCTAATGAAACTTAAAAGCTTTTGCACAGCAAAGGAAACCATAAACAAGATGAAAAGACAACCCTCAGAATGGGAGAAAATATTTGCAAATGACACAACTGACAAAGGATTAATCTCCAAAATTTACAAGCAGCTCATGCAGCTCAATTTCAAAAAAACAAAAAACCCAATCCAAAAATGGGCAGAAGATCTAAATAGACATTTCTCCAAAGAAAATATACAGATTGCCAACAAACACATGAAAGAATGCTCAATATCACTAATCATTAGAGAAATGCAAATCAAAACTACAATGAGGTTTCACCTCACACCAGTCAGAATGCCCATCATCAAAAAATCTACAAACAATAAATGCTGGAGAGGGTGTGGAGAAAACAGAACACTCTTGCACTATTGGTGGGAATGTAAATTGATACAGCCATTATGGAGAACAGTATGGAGGTTCCTTAAAAAACCAAAAATACAACTACCATACAACCCAGCAATCCCAATAATGGGCATATACCCTGAATAAACCATAATTCAAAAAGAGTCATGTACCACAATGTTCATTGCAGCTCTATTTACAATAGCCAGGTCATGGAAGCAACCTAAGTGTCCATCGATAGATGAATGGATAAGGAAGATGTGGCACATATATACAATGCAATATTACTCAGCCATAAAAGGAAATGAAATTGAGTTATTTGCAGTGAGGTAGATGGACCTAGAGTCTGTCATACAGACTGAATAAGTCAGAAAGAAAAACAAATACCGTTATATAATACATATATGTGGAATCTAAAAAAAAAAAAAAAGTGGTTCTGAAAAACCTAGAGGCAGGAGAGGAATAAAGATGTAGACGTAGAGAATTGACTTGAGAACACTGAAGGGGGAAGGGTAAGCTGAGACGAAGTGAGAGAGTAGCATGGATATATATACACTACCAAATGTAAAATAGATAGTAGTTGGAAGCAGCCGCAAAGCAAAGGGAGATCAGCTCCAGGCTTTGTGACCACCTATAGGGGTGGGATATGGAGGGTGGGAGGGAGATGCAAGAGGCAGGAGATATGGGTATATATGTATATGTACAGCTGATTCACTTTGTTATAAAGTGGAAACTAACACACCATTGTAAAGCGATTATACTCCAATAAAGATGTTTAAAAAAAAAGAAAAAAAGTGTAGGGAAGTTATATAGAAAAAAGCATAAGCAAGTTCACAGAGTTAGAACAATCCAGAATGCTACGAATTCCTGTGTTCATATGACCTGCTTCACATAGCTAACAAATTAAATTTATTCCATTGCACAATTCAAGTTTGCTGTCATTTTATCCATTATTACATCTCATGCTATAACAGCTTAAATAACCATGATCTTATATTCATTTTAGATAATAGTTCAAGTTTATTACAACTATAATTACATGCATTTCACAAAGATCTCAAAACATGGATGTTTTTCTGATTTATCTTCCTTGTTTTCTCCAGACAATTAATAACATACTTTCAGTTTTGGTAATT
Organism: Lagenorhynchus albirostris; assembly: GCF_949774975.1. NCBI lineage: Eukaryota > Metazoa > Chordata > Mammalia > Artiodactyla > Delphinidae > Lagenorhynchus > Lagenorhynchus albirostris. The sequence goes on from NC_083102.1 coordinate 30,528,153, forward strand.
CTGTTACTCAATAATATCCAATTAAAAATTTTTCTTATAATTTTCTCCAACAATTCTAAAATATCAGTGAAAAAACTTTTATGATCAGTCTTACATATCTTCTGTCAAAAACAATCTTTCTGGTGGTCAATAAATGCACTTGATTTTTTTCTGTATTACACTGTATATTTTTTAGCACAATTCACTTTTTACTTATATCCTATTGAATATTTTCAAAGATTATAGAGTTCCATATAACAAAGTTTTACATTTCAGAATATGATCCTGGTTTTCTTTCTCTGTATTGTTGTCATTTGTTGTAAAAAAGCATCTGATCTATTTAAAACAAGAAAACAAAATTATTGAAACCATTTTGTTTATTTATTGTTCATATAAAGTCAGTTGATACTAATGATATCAATTACATGGCTCCAGGCTCCAAGAAATTTACATAATTTATCTTTCACTATATCCTATCATAAACTTTTCATTTGATCCTTCCATATTTTTAATTCTTCCACAAAGATTTTGTTTTAAAGACTATTATTCCTACCCCCTCATTTTCACCTCATAACAGAACCCTGTCATGTCTTCTGATATTGGCAGAGATGCTTTGATTTCATGGAGGACAAGTCCAATTCCTAGAAAAGGAATAGGCTGTACCTCAGTGTTGACCAATGAGATATAAAGTGAAATTCGCTAGAAATTTTTCATAATGATTTTATTTCCTTCAGAGTCATCTATGAGAGAAATAATAAGACCTACTTCACAGTTTTTTGTGAGGATTAAATGTAAAAAATAAAAATAAACCTGGCACCCAGTAAGTGCTAAACACGGATTAAATGTAAATGCTATAGCAACACAAATTAAGGTAATGCAAGATGATGGCCCAGAGTTCTTACAACACTTAGCCATTAAATTTATGCCAGTAAAATCTGCCTGCCAGAATTTTATGCACTGAGAAGACTAAGTAGGCCTCAATTATTAAGACATCATTTGTGTACTGTCTTACACAAATAGCTAAAAGCACCCTTAACACACAAACACCTTCCTTTCTGGCTTTACAGCTACCCTCCCTGTCTCCATCAATACCTTTTGAAATTTTTCCTGGCATGGCTCCTAAAAAGATGCTAACTTTTGAAAAGATGTTGGATTCCTAGCTCACTCTCATCCAACAAGTACCCTACACCTAAAACAAGCCAAAGAGAGGTTGAAGGATTTGCCAAATAACAGAAAAACTTACAGAAACCTTTCATATTGTAGGAAATTTGATTAGCATGATTAATAAGTTGAAATAGCTAAAAGATGTTTTTTGGAGAAGACTGATGAAGCAAAAACAGCTCCAGCAAAACTTGGTATTTTATAAAAGAAAGAAGATAAGAGTAAACAAAATGCAAATGTTTAAATGAAATTAATTTAGGCAAAATATAGTATATATATAAATATTATATATATACTATGTACATATAAATGAATATATACACATTTGTGTGTACACACACACAATTATATGCCAATATATTTCAAACATTGACAAAATGAAATACTCTTCTGGAAAAATACAAAATGTCAAAATTGGCAAAGTAGACAAAAACGAGCATGACAGTAATTGAAATGCTAATTAGAGACCTCTAACTGCTTCTCCACTCCCACACCCCTTCACTCCCCACACATAATCTTTATGGATTTACAAAATTGCTTTAAATGATTATTCTACCAAACTATCAAGGAACTCTCTTACACAAGTTTTACTAGAAAAAAACCATAAGATAACTGCCTTACTTATTTGTTAAATAAACTTAATTTCAAAATTAGTAAAGATGGTACAATAAAAGAAAATTAATTTTTCTTGTGATCAAAAATGCCACAGTTTTTAATGATTATATTATCTAATTGAGTCTGTCTTTGTATTTTAAAAATGTGTATATAGGTTTTATCCTAGGAATTCAAAAGTGACTTTAGGAAGAGAAACTTTTATCAAAGTGTCTTACCATTAATGAATTGAGATATAAATTGTAAATTAATGTAGAAAAAGCATTTGATAAGGTTCAACATCTCAGAATATTTAATAATTCTCAGAATTAGTAATAAGTGGGAATTATCCTTACCTAACATAGGTCATATACTAACAGTATGTAGGAAACAACATAGATAAATATACATGTAATCCCTTTAAAAATTCGGAAGACACTAGAATGCCTACTGTCTTTCAATATGAACAAGATGAACTACAATTGATGAACATATCTCAGAGGAAGAAGAGATAAAGAAGTGAGGCATGATTCTGAAGAAAATAAAACTGCATAGAAAAATGAAGAGTATCAACAACAGCCTATAACAAATAAGAGAGCTTGACAAGGTTGCCACATATAACCTCAGCTAACAAAAATCAATAGCATTACCATATATTAGCAATAATCACCTAGGAAATATAATAGAAAGCAAAATACTATCCAGAATGGTAATATACACTTTGAGGTATTAAGCATGATTCTCTTAAAAGATATAAGGGAACACTAGGATAAATGCCAGGTTAATAGATTGAACTACTTACTATTACAAGGCTGCCAATTTTTCCCAAGCTATTTTAAAAATATACTGCAAGTTTAATTACATCTGTAGAAAGACTTTTAAGGAGCTTATTCTTATATATGTATTGGTCAGTTTCCAGAATTTGTATGGATCGGAAAATTGAACGTATTTCCTCTCTCCTCTTAGAAATCACTCAAAAGCTATAAGTATAAGAAAAATATAAACTCAAACAAATTTTTAAATAAAACCATAATACTAATTAGGACTGCCAAAAGGAACAATGCTTATGCAGAGTATTCATATAAGGAAGTGGAAAGAAATTTAACATATATTCCAGGTGTCGAATCCAGCTCTAGAGGATCACAAAATACACTTTCTGAGGAGCAAATATAGGCTAAAGGCAAAAAGGGTGAAGATGTAACAAAACATAAAATGAATTGGATGTTGGCAGAAGCCATTCTAACCCAGTTAATTTCAGAAAAATAGAGTCAGTAAGATTGCACTAAAACTACATAAACAAGCCATGTTTGCAGGAAGCAGTATGTGTTGTGGTTACTTAGAAAAAGAAGACTTTTGTATTGTGAAAATAAGCTATCCAGAAATGTTAAAATTACCAATTTCTAACAGCAGGAGAGACCCAGTAAACAAATGGACCAGGAAAAAGAATCTCATTCTAAGAGACATAAAAAAGGGAAGAACTAGCACAGTATCTGTAAAAATATACTACAAAGAAAAGGATAAAATATTAATAAAAGGAATTAACTGACAAAGAAAAACTATCAAGAAATTTGTTGCCCTATTTTTTTTTTTTTTTTTTTTTTTTGCGGTACGTGGGCCTCTCACTGTTGTGGCCTCTCCCGTTGCGGAGCACAGGCTCCGGACGCCCAGGCTCAGTGGCCATGGCTCACGGGCCTAGCTGCTCGGCGGCATGTGGGGTCTTCCCGGACAGGGGCACGAACCCGTGTCCCCTGCATCGGCATTGCATCAACCATTGCGCCACCAGGGAAGCCCTGCCCTCTTGTTTTTTTGTGTGTGAGTGTGTGTGTAATTACAGAGAAAATAAATCCAACATATTTGTAATAAACACACTGTGCAGAGCTTTCAATATCTCCCTTTATGAATGAAAGATTTATTGCTCCCAGCTACTAGGACTGCTGCCAGAAAATAACCCTCAGCCCTCAGTCCCTTTGGAAATTGCCTCAGTTGAAAAATAACTGATTTTTTCAAAGCCATGCCTATTCCAGAAGCAGCCTATATTCAGTGACTGATCAAAGTTAGACTGTAAAGGCACAGCCACTTTGCCCAATTCAGGATAACTCTGAAAGTCTCACCCAGCTTCAGAGCTCATTAGATAATTTAAACCCTTCATTGGGATTGCTTGGTAACACATCTCCTGTCCATATCTGCTTCCTCTGTCTCCCTTCCACAGTTGTCAATACTGGGCACTTCCTAATAAAATCTTTAACATTAATCACTAGCTACTTTCGGGACATCCAAAGTTTGACAATTGTTACCAGAAGTGGAGTGGTTCAAGAAAGCAAATACTAATATTGGATTTTGTGCCCAAATCATCTTAACCTCCAGCTGGCAGTGATGATTCTATCACCTGTGGTAGATGGACCACAGATAGCTCCAGGCATAAGACAATGGAAAAGTTTTTCAAACATTTAGCTATGCAAACTGGGATGTCAAATGCTTGGAAAATAATGGACTGGCTGGGGGAAATAGTAAATAAAATTATAATGCAGGAAACTAGATTTCTGGACAAGGCCATGCCATCCAAAGTAGAGAATTCTGTACTTTTTGAAAAATAGTTCCTGGCACATTACTGGATACTGACAGAGACAGAGCTCTTGACATGGAAAATCAAGGGACAATGTAGGAAGCATTCTTCATCATGAACTGGGCTTTCTCAAACTCAGTGAGTCATAAGTTGGGCAGGCCCAGCAATATTCCACCATAAGATGGGAGTGTACATCTGGGATCACACATGAACAGAACTGCAAGCTACATGAGCAGGCCACCCAGATACCCATGACATTCACCAATATTGCACATGAGGCCCTCCTTCACTGCACAGTTATGGACCCTTGAGATCATCCCTTACAACCAAATAACAGAGAAGGAAAAAAATTCCAACTTGGTTCATGAATAACCAAAGTTTAGTAATGTTGCGCTAAAGCCCCACTCAGGAGTGACCTCTAAAGATAGTGGTGAAGAAAATCCTAGATTTTTGAGATTTGAAGAGATTTGTGCAGTGCACTTGACTATTTCGAATGGAAGGAGTGGGATCATTAGTGAATTCATTGGCCAGCTAGTCAAAGGCCTGGGAGGAAGAAGAATGAAAGTGAAAGATCTAAGACATGGAGGACTGGAATTGCGGCATATTGCAGGCATATGGGAGTGAAAGAAAGTGTGGAGATCTTTAGATTGCATAATAACTAACACCCACAAGAGTGTACTCACCACAGAACAAATACAAAGTAACCAGGCAGACAAAATGCTCAGCCAATAGACCTCAACCACTCCAATGTTGATATAATAGGTTCATGAACGAAGTAGTCATGATGGCCGGGATGGAGGCTATACATGGAATAACTTACCATGTTTCCCAACTGCTACTACCAAATATCGAACTTACCAGCAACAAAAATCAATGCTGATTCCCACTACACGAATTCCCTGAAGACCTGTTTGTTCAACTGGTGGAACACTGACTGCATTGGAGCCCTAGAAAATCAACCAAATCACATTGTTAGAAAAATACACATATTCTGGATATGGATTTTCCTTTTATACTTATATGGTCACAGCCGGCACTATTACCAGAGGATTTGCAGAGAATTTAATCCACGGTTACTAGATGCCTCATGACATCGTTTCAAATTACAGCAAAAGAAGAGCAGGAGTGTTCCAATCTCCATGAGATACACTTGTCATATCACATATCATACAATCCAAAAGCTGCCAGCCAGGCAAAGTTATGATACAAACTGCTGAATGCATAGCTGTAATGCCAACATGGAGGTGAATCTTTACAAGAATAGAATGTTATCTTTCAGCACTTAAATCAAAGAACTTTATATATAGATAGACTGCGTGTGTCCAGTAACAAAGGTATGGAAGCACAAAGGACTTACCATCACTCTCACAAACACAATTGGGGATTTTGTGCTCCCTGATGCCACAACTCTAGATTATATGTGTTAAGAACTCCTAGTCCGAACAGGATATCCTCTCATCAGGGGAAATGGTACTGAGTTGTAGGCTGTGACTGCCAACTGGGCACTTCAGTTATTTCATGCCAAGGGACAAGCAGAGAAGAAAAGAAGTCATCTTCAGAGGGATGACTGTCTCTAATTATCAAGAAGAAGTAGGAGTTTTTGTATACAATGGAATCTTAGAGGACTGTGTTTGACACACAGGTGATACACTTAGATACAATTTTGTTTGGAAAATGTTCAACTGCAGCAATCTCAGTCTGAGAAGGACTTTGAAAGTTTGAGTAGTGCAACAAAATAAGCCAGTGAGATCAGAATTGCTAGTGAGGGTGAGGAAAAACTAAAATATAGAGTAGAAGAGGGAGACTAAGAATAGCAAGTGTGGGCCCAAGACCAATCACAGCATTGAGAGTCAACCACTCTATCCACTAACCATTCTCCAGTCTTCATTGAGTTGGCTAAGCCCTATCTGGGGACTGCTTTGCACATCATACTTTTGCTTTTGCTCATCAAGCTCCTTTTCCACAATTTCCACAGGTATTTATCCCAAGAACCCTCTTTGGTAAATATCTGGCATACAAATCTCCTCAGAATAACTTCAACCCATTTAAGACAGTATATATAATTGAAGGTTTCCAAAATGTAACTAAATACTTTTTCCCCTGTACTTCACAGTACAGAGGAAAGAGACAAATATAATCAAAGAAAATTTCCTAAAATTAGGAAAGATTGACTCTAGTTATTAAGAGGCTTACCCATGGGTAATTGACCAAACTGACCCAGAATGACCGCCATTGAAAAATTATCTACTAAATGTAATGGTCTTCAAAGAAAAAGAAAAAGAAAACAAACCTGCCTGGTCAAGGTAAGTTTCAAAACACTTATCAAAAGGAAAAAAATCAGGATAGCTTAAGAAATTTCCACAGCAATATTCAATATCAGAAAACAATGAAGCAAAAGCTACAAGACACGTAAGGTATAAAAGTGTGAGCATAAGGACTTTGTGTCATACTTTTGAATATGAAACAACGCAGAGAATGTTTCCATGGTACTTCATGAGGCAACTGATTTATAACTACAGATATTATGATGAAAGAATTAGCAATGAGCACTACATGTGTCTGAAATTAGAACTGAGATAAAACAAATGTGGGAATTTAAAAGACTGATCTGCTCCAACAATGTAGAGATTATAGATACAATTATCAATAAAAGAGAAAACACATAGGAAGAAGGTAAGAAGGCTTATTTCCTCATTTATAATAACTGTAATAAAAGATGATTATACAAAAGATATAAATCAAGTAATGGGACTGTATTCGTATTTGCATCACAAAGATAAACTAATTACTAATAATATTATTAACTAGAACAGTGGTAGAGAAGAGAACGGGGAGAGGAAGAAAAAGGAAATACATTAGTTTTCTCATTGTTCATAATATGGAGTCATTAACTACTATAAAAATAAGATAAATTTACTTCATAACATTATATAAGTTAAGGTGTTAAGAGAAGAATAAGTCAAAATAAATTAGAAGCAAAAGCAAAATAAAGAGAACACGTAAAGTCATAAAAATTATAAATAATTAAAAACATCATAAAAGTAAATGATGGTATTGAATTAACATATATTTTATTAATTAGGGCTTCTTAAAAACCAATAACAACATTAAACATAGTATATAATAACATGAGTTGATATAATATATCTTAAAATAACTCATAAATGAAGACAAAATTCACATTGTTCTATAAAATTATGCACCTAAGACAAAGTGTTTCACAAAGTTAGAAAATAAACTAATAGACAATGATAACCAGGGAAATGCAAACAACAATAAAATGGTAGGGCTTGGTAGAAATATAAATTGTACAACCAGTCTGGAACATTATCAATATTTACTAAAGCTGGGCGAGGCAAATCCCATGAATAAGCAATTGTTCTAGGCAAATAAACCCACAAGAAATATACCAAAGGATGTGTACAAAAAAAGTTAACAGAGTTATTTGCAAAAGCCAAAAACTGATTCAACTCAAATGTCTATCAGCAGTAGAATGGTTAAATTGGTGTATATCCATACCATTGAATACTCTACATCACTGAGAAAGATCAAACTACCTCTACACACAAACATAAAACTTTAAGTGAAGGAAATGAGATACAAGATGGGGCAAACTATATGATTCTATATATGGATAATTCAAAAAAAGACAAAACTAATCTTTGGTGATAGAAGTGAGAATATAGATTGCCTTTTGATGTATAATAAATAGGAGTGAGGAGTAGAGACGTTTTTGGATGCCAACAATGTTCTATATCTTGATTAGTGTGAGAGTAACAGAGGTGTGTGTTCATTTTGCAAAAAATGTGTTCAACTGCACTTGATCAGCTTCTAGACTCACTGTTTTATTAAACTGTACTTGTTTTTCTTTTTCGCCTCTGGTAACATGTTCATTTTTTGCTATAATCTTGTAGTAATTCATTTCTGAAAAAAACTAACCCTTCCCTTTGTATGTTTTTACTGAATTGACTTACCTTCCTTGGAACTGTTTTTCCATATATATTTTTAAATTTTTATTCTAAATTTCTAAAACTTTCACGAGTTAAACAACAAAAAATATTAAAAAGTGTAAAGTCTTTCTCCAAGCTGTGTTCCTCATCAATGTTGTTGTTATCCCAACAACATTTTACTGTTGTTAAAGTGTGCTGACAATCATAGACACTTTTATATCCCTTATAGGGGACACACAATACATACACAGTATCATCCTACAGGATGCACTGTACACCTTTCTTGTTTCATGTAAAAACATTTATTAGAAATCTCTTATTAATACATAAAGAACATCTTCATTCTTTTGTGCAGATGCATAGTATATTGATGTAAGGATGTTAATCAGTTCCTCTCTTTTCTATGATAAAAGCACCTTTTAAAGGGCAAGTTATAGATAACTATGCCACTAACAAGTATAGATGTTTGTACTGCTCTGTTCATCTCCACGGAGACCCATGTCACATCTCAAAATGACATTCCTGTCCGAACTCAAATAGACCTCAGTCTATAAATAGCTGTTGATATCGAGACTTAAAATCCCAGTTTTAAATATCACAACTTTCAGATAAAATACTTAGTTCAAAAATGTACTGGTGGGGGAGGGGTGAGTATAGGTATGAAGGTTGAGGGAAATCAGCAGGACATTTCATCAATATGGGACCTTCCCACAAATCTGGCCACACAGGAAGAAGTCAAAATTAAAACAGATGCTGAAGTCCAGGAAAGCAAAACATTGCAAAAGAAATAAGAAATGTTAACACCAGGCATGCTGAAATCCCATAAAAATTTGGCCCTTCTATGGAAGAATTTCATAGGAGTAATTTATGTGACAACAAAATCTGTGAGTTGATTCTAGTTCTAGTTGATGATAACCTTATTCCTGGAAAAATTTGTCTCTTCAGCTTTTTCATTCTCAAAGAGGCAGTATGGTCAATGAAATATTATTCAGCTTTGAAAAATAAAGAAATCTAGCCATTAGCAACAACATGGATGAACATGGAGGACATTATACTAAGTGAAATAAGTTAGTCTCAGGACAAATACTGTATGATTTCACTTTGCGAGGTATTTGAAATAGTTAAACTCATGGAAGCAGAGAACAGAATGGTGGTTGCCAGGGGCTGGGAGAAGGAGAAAATAGAAGTTTTTGTTCAATGGGTTTTGAGTTCCAGTTATGCAAGATGAGTGAGTTCTAGAGATCTGCTGTATAACATAGTACCTATATTTAACAAAGTATTGTGCATTTAAAAATTTATTAAGAGAGTAGATTTCACATTAAGCATTCTTACCACGAAAAGGGGTGGGAGCATAAATAAACTATTGGAGGTAATAGATATGTTTATTACATTGTGATGATAGTATCAAGGGTATATGCGTATGTCCATGCTCATCAAATTATATATATTAAACTTGTGCAGGGGTTCTTAAAATGTCAATTATACCTCAAAATCTGTTAAAAAATAGTATGAGCTCTAAAACCCTATGATCGAGGTTAAAACCCATCTTTGCTGCTACTTTCTGTGACCTTGGCAAATTACTTAATGTCTCTGTTCTTCAGTTTTCTCATTGATAAAATATTTAATAATTGGGTTGTTATTTAAAAAGATAACACTTCTAAATCCTTGAGCATATTTCCTGGCACATGGTACACATGTTATATATGTAAACAGAAACGTTTATTTCATAGAATGAAATAAATCTTTGCTTGGGGTATTTGTTGAAGTAATTATTAAATTGGTTCCCTTAAAAAGGTGATAATGTGATAAGATTGAGAACACTGTTCTTTTGTGATCCTGCCCTTATGTCTCAGAACTTACTGTTTATGCCTTTTGAAACTGGCATTCTAATAAGAAAGTGCAGGTACTGTAGATGAGCATCTACATGCTCACTGAGTTTAGGAAATCTTAAGGTATCAAGGTTTACCTTAGCCATGACTTGAGAGCGATCAGAAGAATCTCTTGTTAAAACAAAATAAAATAGACACCATGTTTGAAGATTCCCCTGAGCAGACAAACCATTTAAGCGATGTAAACAAAATTTACTTTAGTTTATTTCATGAACATAAACAAAACTTAGATTAAACAAAAAACAATATATATCTCAGATTTCAGGGTCAACTTGCTCTGTTCGCCTGCTCAGATCCTAAACAGAGAATGAAATAAGCCTAGAGAGTACTCTGCCTGTTACTTTGAGAGTAACAGAGAGTACTCTGTACTCTGTAACAGAGAGTACTCTGTCTGGTTACTTTGCCTGTAACCAGATACTATATGGATACAAAGATTCTTGAACAATTTAGTTATATTTGCTTTGAATATAATGTCTGAGAGGTATACATGAGTAAACAGCAAGAATACCTGGATGCTTGTGTTTCCTAACAAGCGGTATAAAATGTTTCAAAATAAAATTGAATGTTGGAGAAAAAGAAAAGCAATCTAGAACACAGAATCCAGTTTAGGAATATCTACTTTAAGTTGGTGACATTACCCTACAGGATTTTACAACTATTTGATTATCAAAGAAATGTTATTCTGTAGGATGATAGTTCTCAGATACAGAGAAATCTCTGAAAGGGATGAGAATTTTTTTCTGCAGAAAAACAAAAATTGGAATTCCAATGAAAGCTCAATTTTAACATATCAAGCATTAGGTTAGCTATTTGATCCTGATATTTGCTTCAAGACCCCAACTGGCAAAAGTTAAAATATCTGGAGCACCAAATATCTAAACTGAACAATTTGTTCTGAAAGAGGAAGGTTAAATTATTTTGTTATTATTTTTACATACATAATAATTTTTAGACAACAGCAATATTCATAATCTGTTTAGTCAACAGAGAGGACAGAAATTAATGGGAAGCTCTACCAGAAGAAGTAGCCCTCAGAATTAAACATACTCAAATAGATCTCTAAAAAGAGATATTCTTTTATTGTTTTATAAATCTGAAATGATTGTGAGGAAAACTTATGTTAGCAAAACCTATCAGTGGTCCTCAAATATTAGCATGCATCAGAATTACCTAAAGATAGTCTGGAAACAGAGATTACTGTGCCCAAAGGTCAGGATCTCTCATTCAGTAGGTCTGGGGTAGAGCCTGAGGACTCGTTTTCTAGAAAGTTCCCAGGTGATATTGATGTTGCTGGTCCCAGGACCACACTTTGAGAACTATTGCATTAATAGGATACATATAGACAAAGAAACAGTGCAAGGATCCTCACATTCTAAGAATCTCTTAGAATTTAACAGCATCTGTTTAAAAGAGATCTTTTATCAGAAAATTAACTACACTGAACCTATGTTTTCAGACTCAGTTTTTAAGAAAAAAGCAACTTTGGTAGAGAAAATATGGGATGGTTATATTAATTTTCACTAATTTAGTGAGTTAGCATTGGATATTCCTGACATAGTCTAAAAGATTTTTATTTTCCCAGTCATACGTATAGTCTATTATATTTTTTCTAATTATGTGCATCTTATTTAATTTTATTTCATAGACAATCTCACTGATGTGCTAATCCTACAGTTCTTAATTATTTAAAAAATTTTAAAATAAAATTAATGTTTATATTGTCCTATTAATTGTCTGTGCTAAATAATATATCATTCCTAACATTATATAATATTTTCACTGTTTCCCATATTCCAAAATATTTTATATGTCCTCCTATCTACCTCTCCATCCATCTATCTGTAATCCTTCCAGATTTTATACATTTGCCATTATAAAGCTGGCATGCCAGTTATCACTTTACTGCCTCTCGGCTCCAAATTTTTCATTGCCTTTATAAATTCTGCAAATATTTCTCCCTTGCCAGCTGGCACAATATTTAAGCTTTGTCAGTAGATGGCGCCAGAGGGACACTGGAGGAGAAAGGGACTTATCCTGGAATGCTTCTGTTTTCTTCTTTCTTCTATCCAGCTCCAGCTGCAAATGAGGCAGCCAGTGGCACTCACTTCAGCAGAATCCAGAAGCATCATCCTTATGAGCAGCTTCTAAGTAGGGTTGCCAGGTGCCTTACAGGGACTCCTGCTTATCAACTTTGGCCTGGGGCACCTCTGCAAACTTCTCTACCACCCAGGGCCAGAGTTGTACCCTCTGCAGCAAGGCCTGGTTGGCAGCTGGGGAAGGGGGTCTTGCAAATTTGTTCCTTCCTTGGGTATTGTGCCTCAGCCCTGAAGACAGTAGCTGCTGCCTGTATTTCTGTATTTTTTATGGTCCATTGTAGTTAATCCCTTCTTGCTACTTAATTCTCCATATCATGTTTTATCTATGATAATTTGAGTTAAACCCATCACCATTTTCACCTAGGTAGTTTTGAAAAATATGTAGTTTCGCCAAATATGTCAAATGTTCAACTTGATTCTCTGTTTTGATTTTAAACTTAATATAAAATATTTGATAAAAGTAAGATAATATCTAGTGATTATAAACACTCAAATTCTGATAACTTTCCAGAATTGTATCTTCTGGAAAAGTGATCACTTTGATGCCCTAAGTTGTAAAACAGTTTTATTACATAAGTTGGACTCAGTAGAGTGCAAATACAACTCGCCTTTTTATTTTCCCTACCACTGAGCATTTATGTCCTCACTTTGGATTCCTCCTTTCCTGTCCCTGGATTAAATGACAGAATGTTTCTGTAACCTTTCCAGTCTTTTAAAGTCATATACATATTCATAGTTCAGTAATTAATAGACTCCAGAATAATATCAAAACTTCCAACTCTTTTCCAATTAAAATCCTCCCAGTCTACAAACCTAGGACACTTGCTTGGGAAATTGTAGCAAGAGAGTTGGCTGGCCTTTTCTCTTCTCATTGTATTTAATCCCTCAATCATTGCCTGCTGTTTCTGACTTCTCCAGGGTCTGGGTGTTTTGTTTTACAGAAGGTCTAGTGAAGTAATGCAACATAAAAGTATGGTAAATAATTAGGGATGTGTGAACCAAAAAAAATGTTTACAGTTTTAGTCCTCCATCTTATCCTCTAAGAGATAAGTTACTCGACCTAAAATTATCTGACATATATTTTAGGACTATAGGGGGCCCATAAATGACAAAATGGAGGATATAAAACAAGGCAGTATATTTTTCTTCTCTATCAATCCTGGAAACACTATTGCTAGAAGGCAGGTGCAATTTCTGGAGAGCACATTAGATTGCCAAAAGTGCTGCAATATTCATAGAACTAGAGCAGATAGTTTTCAGCATGATGTTTTCTGGATTTGAAAGATAAATAAGAAGGCAATTCTATGGAGCCCTGAACATATATGTTTCTGTGTATGTATGTGCTTCTCCATTACAAATGTGCCTGTGATACACAGCCCTGCAAGGAGCCTAAAACAGGTAGGGTCTCCATAGATATTTGTTAACTGAAGATTTACAACTTTAAATCCAAACCTTAGTAAACAAAAATGTATTACCTCATACCCTCTCACTTTCTTAAGTCACCACCCATTGTTTCAAAATATTCCCATCACCAAATTTCTTGGATGAGTTTCTGCTTTAATCCTTCACTTTATAGTTGCGCTTTTACTGTCATAAAACTGCCCTCTTCAGGCTTGCCAGTGAAAGTCAATTTGACAAATTTTTGGAATACTTACTCTGTGTGAAGCATTTTATAATCAATAAATCAAGTAGACTTTTTTGAATCTTGCATATATCTTTAACCTATTAAAAGTACATGAAAGTACCTATCCTTTAAACTGAAGCCCATGGGTTCTTTGACATTACCAAAATTTTAGAGTATGTTCTCCTTACTGTTTCTCTCCTCTATCTTTTCTTTCATGTCCAATCTTTCTTTACTCCTCTATTCAGTACATCAGTTCTTTAAAAGCTGAAATATGATCTTCTCTCCATCACCAACCTTTTCCATGGTCACCTCATACACCTGAATAACAGAGCTGCATTTATACCTAGACAGAATACTTTTCAAATTATTATCTAGTCTTTATGCTTCATGTATTTTTTCACCTTTAAATGGCTACAAATCACTCAGATGGAATAATAACAATTAAAGCTTGAGTATCACAGCATTGGAAATGCAGTATATAAAAAATAAACAAACATTTGATTTCTCTCATTACATTACACTAATTTGTCCTAAAGAGTCTATATCTATTACCTTATATATGCTTCTTTATATTTCACTGCACAGTGTTTCCCAGTGTTGATATTATTGGCATTTAGAGAGGATACTTTTGCGATGTATGTGATTCTCTCACATATTTAATATCCTTGCCTTTTTTTTTTTTGCGGTACATGGGCCTCTCACTGTTGCGGCCTCTCCCGTTGCAGAGCACAGGCTCCGGACGCTCAGGCTCAGAGGCCATGGCTCACGGGCCTAGCCACTCCACGGCATGTGGGATCTCCCCGGACCGGGGCACGAACCCGTGTCCCCTGCATCAGCAGGCGGACTCGCAACCACTGAGCCACCAGGGAAGCCCTGAGACCAATGGTTTTAACTGAGGGAAAAACATGGTCATTAAATTTGACAAAAACTCACTTTGGCTAATTCATGGAGACATGGCTTCAAAGGTTTCTCCTTGAGGCACACATTCATTTGTAGGTTACTATAATAATCCAGGTAGGTGGTAATGTGGTAGCCTGAACCCAGGTAAAAATATGGAAAGTGGGAAGATTCAAGGGGCATTAGAACTTATTATATTCAACAATATATGCTTTTTATTTTTTTGAACATCTTTATTGGAGTATAATTGCCTTACAATGTTGTGTTAGTTTCTGCTGCATAACAAAGTGGATCAGCTATATGTATACATATATCCCCATACCCCCTCCCTCTTGTGTCTCCCTCCCACCCTCCCTATCCCACCCCTCTAGGTGGTCACAAAGCACCGAGTTGATCTCTCTGTGCTTTGCGGCTGCTTCCCACTAGCTATCTATTTTATATTTGGTAGTGTATATATGTCAATACTACTCTCTCACTTCATCCCAGCTTACCCTTACCCCCCCACCATGTCCTCAAGTCCATTCTCTACATCTGCGGCTTTATTTCTGTCCTGCCTCTAGGTTCATCAGAACTATTTTCTTTTAGATTCCATATATGTATGTTAGCATATGGTATTTGGTTTTCTCTTTCTGACTTATCTTCACTATAGGTCCATCCATCTCACTAAAACTACTAAAACTACTAAAGAAACTTCGTTTCTTTTTATGGCTGAGTAGTATTCCACTGTATATATGTACCACATCTTTATCCATTCATCTGTCGATGGACACTTAGGTTGCTTCCATGTCCTGGCTATTGTAAACTGTAAATAGTGCTGCAATGAACACTGTAAATTAATACAGCCACTATGGAGAAGAGTATGGAGGTCCCTTAAAAAACTAAAAATAGAACTACCATATGACCCAGCAATCCCAATACTGGGCATATACCCTGAGAAAACCATAACTCAAAAAGACACATTTACCACAATGTTCAATATATGGTTTTTAAAATGATGTAGATCGGAAGAAGATGGTAGAATAAAGCGTGATCTCAGATTTCTGGCTTGTGTAGGGGTAAAAAGAATGACGATTCACTAATTTAGAAACACAGATTCTGGTGGAGCAGATCTTAGTAGCGTGGGAAACAGATGAACAGATACAATGACTATCATGTGGTCATTGTTACTTTATTCATTTATTGAACTAATTTTATGAAGTTCCTAGAATTCTCCATCTTGACCTAAGTTGAAATTACCCACTGAACTTTTAAAACATAAAAAATGTCCAGAAATTAGAGCTTGAGAAAGGAAGATGAAGGCTGTCTTTTAGGAGCATATTTAAGGAGAAAAGGAAGGAGGGTGAGAAGGGAGCAGGAGGGGGAGGCGATAAAAGGGGGAAGAAAAGTAAAGTGAGAGAAAGAGTGAGTGAGCGAGAGTGAGAAAAAGAGAGAGATTCTGCTGCTTGAGGTGGGTGGGCAGGAATGTGGCCACAGATATTCTTTTTCTATGTGCCTACTGTGGTCAAAATGGGCTCTAGAAAAGAAACCCTAGTAGTTTAGCTTCCTGCCTGCAATTTTATAATTCACAGTTGATAATGAACCATAGTTTGCAGTCCTCACACTCTCCAAATAAAACATCTCAAACGGCAAGGACACACTGCTGAAATGAAACTATGATGTTCCTGAAATCTGTTTTGACCCCATGATCAAAATTAATTCTGGATGATCTAATAGAACATGTGGCTTTCATTGAAAAGGAACCCAACTCCCTTTTTGTTTGATATGTTGCTGAAGTATTTCATAAATATGGAAATAATAAGTAAAAGCAATATTTGCTATACCATACAAGGTATATTTAATATGAGTGTATACAATGATAATTATAAAAGAATCAAGTCAATATAATATAGTTTCATATATATCAGATAGATCTATATATGAATATCTATATATTGAAGGATATAGATATTATATAGTTTAACTTCACATTCATAAACTTGGGGCTGAGAACTGTTCGTATCAAGGCCTGCTATCATACTTATGGGAAAAAATAATATCTTAAAGCAGTGTGGAATTCAGATGAGTCTGCATCCCTTTTTTAGAAAGTACATTCTCAGAGGACCCTATTATCTAACATACATTAATTGTTATACCGATCAATTAATGCCAGAGGTAAAAGAGATTTATCTTTGAAAACAAAGTGACACAAAAGCAAATTAAACATAATGTTTCTAATTTTACATGTATTATCACATTGGCAATTAAGAAAATTCTACCATGATAAATTAAATCCAGAAACATTAGAATCATTATTTGACACTCAATAATTTTGCCTTGCCCAAATTAAGAATATATAATGAAGGAGTGACTTCAGGAACACTGGACTTCAGAATATTTGACTTCAGTTTTGCTTTTAAAAATGCATAAATTATTATCTTTGATTTTTGCCAATTTTTAAGTCACCGAAAGTAGTTTTCAATGTATTTCCCATATAAACATAAGGCCGAAGAAAAAAAGAATTTGTGTATCTTTAATCAAAGGACTATGTCATAGAAGAAATTTTATCATGGAGTTGTTACATTTAGAAAATGTATTTAACATGATTGAATCTTTAATGTGCATTTACAAGGAGATACACATAATAATCTCTGGTAAGGTAGAAAAGTGTAATGGAATTTAGAGTCACTTATACATTGTCTCAACTCTGCCACTTATTAGCTGCTCAATTTAGGAAAATTACTTAATCTCCCTGAATCTCAGTTTCCTTTTCCATAACACAAGATTATTAAAGAGACCACATACATTTAGAATAAATATTAAATATAAGGCATAGCAACATAGGGAATATAAATAAAGACCCTGAACCCAGACTGGTGGGCTTCTAATCCAAGCTTGACTATTTACAACTGTGGAAACTTCCTCCTCTGAGAAATGGGAATAATAATAGTACCCAAATCATAGGACTATCCTGTATCTTAAAAGATTTAACTTACTGGATTAATAAGCGATTTCGGTATCTAGTAAGCACTCTATATCTGGGAATTCCTTCCTATTATTGTTGTTGTAGTAATAGTAAGAGATATAACTAAACTGTATTTATTTATTTGCTATATCTTCAGGATAAAGAAATTGGATTCTATTACATAGAATTCAGTGTTCTTGCACGTATAATTGTCTAATATAGTCATCATTTCTCAGTGTGGGCCATATGTTAAAAAACACTGTTTTTCAGATTTACTAAACTCCAAGTTAATAGTAAAACCACCAAGTTAAAACTAAAACCATCACAATAAAAGTCAAGATTCTGGTATCCAGGTTGGAAAAAAGCAGGTAAACCAATCTTTTACATCCTATCAAGGCTTAACTCTTATAAAAAATTTACTTTTTCATTATCCAGTTGCATTGAAATATAACTTACATATAAATTGTATAAATTCAAGGTGTACAACATGATGATTTTAGATAGATAGCTAGATAGACACATAGTGAAATGATCACCATGATAAAGGTATTTAACAAATCTATCCCCTCACATAAAGTTAGTTAATACATCTATCATCTCACATAGTTACCTTTTTTTTCTTGTGAGAACATTTAAGATCTACTCTCTTAGCAATTTCCAAGATTATGATACAGTACTATTAATTATAGTCACCATACTGTACATTAGATCCCCAGAACTTACTCATCTTATACTTAGACATTAGTACCCTTTGACCACCTTCACCCACCTCTTCCTCCCCCTCCCACAATCAACAATCTACTCTCTGTTCCTATGAGGTCAGATATTTTTACTTTTCAAGTATAAGCAAGATTATACATTTATCTTTCCATGTCTGACTTATTTTATTTAGCATATTGCCCTCAGTTTCATCCATGTTTTCACAAATGACAAACTTTTCTCTTTTTTTATGGCTGGATAATATTCCCTATTTTTTCCAATCCTTCATCTGTTGATGGATACTTGGATTGTTTCCATGTTTTGACTACTGTAAATAGCTTTTTCACCTTTTTTCTCTTTTTTATTTAATGAGGATGGGACAATAATATTTGCTATGTAACACAAGGCACATTTAATATGATTTTATTTAGAATGATAAATAGCAGAATAATAATTACACTCAACCTTAGTCCTATATATTAATGATTTTTAAACCTGGGTGTACATTAGGGTCAACTTGGGAGTTTTGTTTTTGTTTGGTCTTTTTTTTTTTTTAATTTTTATACCAGTACCTAGGCCAGTTTCTTCCAATTTAATCAAATTATCTAGGATGGGACCACATATTGGTAGATTTTTAAAACTCCTCATACAATAGGTGGTACAGGAAGGCATCTTTTCCTACTACTGTGTTCTCCAAAACTCTCTATTTTTAAAACAATACACAGATATAATAATAGAATTGGTGGACAGAGTTTATGGAGTGTAATTCTAACAGGGTATTTGATCTGATGCATGCATTAAAGTCTACTTTTGTCTTATTAGGACATATCTATAATAAATGGATAAAAGTACAGGTACCTTCCCTGTATGAACAGTAAGAGATGTTCTACATTCCACTAATCCTTTTTGTTATATTTTATGGTCAAGTGAAGAATACTGAATGTTATCTCTTTGAATTGCATAAAAGCATAAGATCTGAGTCCAGACAATTATTAATAGGTCATTATACAAAATACTTAAAAAATCTTAGTAATTCTAAGAACAATCCAAATTAATTTATTTCAGAAAAGTCCATTTTCTTTCTTCCATGTTTAAGCATCATGTCATAATCTTCCAGTTATCTGTATCTGAATGTGTATCAGTAGATGATTCCATTTCACATATGACAACTGAGTGAATATGCAGATCATTCTGAAAGAGGGTGCTAGTTTGTAATGGTATCTTTCAGAATGACTCTGCACAAAGTTTCCTTTTCCTCTAAAATTCTCTCTTCCAAGCATTTTCATTCCTTATAAAAACTAAACCAGGCAAGAAAGTCATGAGAAAAATAACATTGTATGAAAATACATCTCATCATGCACTGAAGCTGTCCACTAGGGAATCATTAGTAAGAATTAAATGAATATTTCCCAGGCTGGCACATCAGTCTGTTAATTTTAATTCTGTACATATGCTGGTGGCTATATGCTGTTGATTTAGTATTATTTAATACTGCATTTTGTGCCCACATAGGACCCCTTTGTCTTTTTTCATTTAACTCTACAGGCTGTTATGGATATCCTTTTGTTCAGTTTCTTTTATAACTTATTTTTTTTTAATTTTTTAATTTTATTTATTTTTTTATACAGCAGGTTCTTATTAGGTATCTATTTTATACATATTAGCATATATATGTCAATCCAAATCTCCCAATCTTTTGTTCAGTTTTAAGCTACCAAAATAATTTTGATCAATGCAAATCCCGGGGTGGGGGGAACCAAATAGGCCATAAAAAGCAAAGGTTATTAGAAATGTTTTGTTATTACTAAAACTTTTAAATATTGAAAACTGTAGAAAGTCTCAGTCCTTTCCTACTCTTTAAAGATCTTCAGTGTGCTTCTGCTTGACTACTAAGTACAACCTGCATAGGAACCCTTAGTTCATCCTTGAAGAAACACATTGAGTTTAAAGTTATTTAATGCTCTTATATAAATTTCTATTTGAAGACATTTCCAGTTTCATCCTAAAGTGTACAAAATAGTGGGGCAGAGTTAGCAGCATGATTTAATGCCTTCCTCCAGAAACAGCTCTGCCTTTATCAGGAAAGACCGCTGAGCCTGTGTGTCCGGAGCCTGTGCTCCGCAACGGGAGAGGCCACAACAGTGAGAGGCCCGCGTACGGCAAAAAAAAAAAAAAAAAAAAAAAAAAAAAAAGAGATTAGTCTCTTCCACTATTATTTTATTAATCATTTACTTATATCAATATGGACACATAGACATTTATTTTATACATTTAGCTATAATATAATGCTACTTTATTTTCATGCTAAATTGTTCCACCTTTAGCCTTTGGGAGTTCTTTCAGTTGGATTCTGTGTATCTTCGACATACACTCATAATACTGATATTTTTTTGCAGCACTGCTTTACTTTCTGGCACTACAGGATGTTCTAGCTTCATCTTGTATATTTACTACCCAGTTTTAGAATCAGACATTTTTCCAAAGACATTTGCCTTCACCCACATAAAGGAGGACTTAGTTATGAAGAACATTCTGGTGCATTTCAAAATGATTATTCTTCCCTTTCTTTTGCCAAAGCCAGGAGGGGATCTTTCTTGGATTTTCATCATGAGAACTTGTCAAGATTCTTGGAGGTAAAAGCTACAAAATTATGGTGTCCCCCATAATACTGGAGACCCAGGAGTTTCTCAATTTTATGTTATTGTACACTTATCCTCCAGCAATTCATTAAATTTAAGTGTATGTGTTTATGGTTCTGGTGGCTTCTGTCCTAAGTAGTACACCTATGCTGTGACTTTCTGGATTTTCCTGTATCTCAAGATTTCTGCTTGGTGGTTTGCCCTGCAAACTCAGTTCTCTGATGGGTCCATGAAATGTCATTGATTTTCAGTTTAAGTTTTTGTTTTCTTATTTTTGTGATGGGAGTGACACCTTCTGAGCCCTTTACATGTCAGGTCTGAAACTGGAAGAGTCCAATGAGGTCTTTTTAAATTATTTTGTAAATATATACTTTAAATGTTTTTAATATTTATAATGTTTGAAAATATAATAAATACAAAGAACTCATTCCTGAATTACTTGAAAGTATTTGACAACCTATTGCCTCATGATCCCCTATCAGAGAAAGTGAGAAATCTGGCTTCAATTATCCTTAACATGTATACTATTTCATCATCTCATCCCATCCTCATGTAACTGATCTCCCATCTCTGCTACTACATCTCCTCCATTAGGACATCTTCCTCTCTCTGCTTTGACTCTATGTATTGCATCCACATCTTGCAACTGAACACCCTCTCACCCTGTTTGAGTTACACTATGACATGCCAAGCAATGCCTCCCTAAAGACATGCTTCTCATATTAATTGGGTTTTGACATACCTGTGGGACTACCCCAATGAATGGATGCCATTCTGGCTGTTTAGCCTCTGACAGGACAGGCCATGCCACTCCTCTCTGGGAACACTCTCTTCACTCTGTTTGTGCCCCCTACTCTCAACAACAGGTCACCCCCTCATTTTGGGCTTTTGTTGTTTAACTGTGGATTTTTGCAGAATGTGTCAGGAGACTCAAATATATGCACTGCCATTACTCTTGCAATATGTTCTTTGAGAGCAATTCTAGAAGTTTATATTTAAGAACTATTATGGACCTAATCTGATGGAGATAACAAATATATACATTAGAAGCACTGGAGAGTTTAGGAAAGAAGGCAGATAGCAGAAGGAAGTCAACACTTTAAAGAATAGAACAACATTAGTTGAATATCTTATTTTTAGGGCTTTGACCCTATGGTCAAATGACAATACCACAACATGCAGATGACTAAAACTCCAATAAACACATTTGCTATTTTAAGGAACCAGAAGACAAAGTCCAGGAAACCATATCCACATTTGCTGGAAATTTAAAAATTAAATCTCAGAAAGAAGAGGGCCAGAGAAGGAGTATATTCTATATAAACTCTTCCGGCTTCTATGGCTGACACCTGAACTATGCAAGCACAAGGAAGACATCAGTATACTTCAACTCTCTTCTGGAATTCTGCCTACCGTACTCAAGGTAGGTTAATTTTAACCTGATTATTCCTTAAAAAATGAGAAATCCAACTCCAACTTTGCCAATAAGCAGCAAAAATCACTTACATTTCCAGTGTCCATATCTGCCAGTGAGAATAATTCATGGGGAATAAAGAATAATTATACCAACATGTATTATTCCTGCCCAATACCAGCCTCAAAGTAAGAGACAATACAGGTAATCCATCCTGAAATGCTTTCTCAACTCGTACATAACGTGGTTTATGCACATCGCTTTCTGCCACCTGTAATGACATTACTGTGACCAGTAGCAGACACCACATAGGATATAATGAGTTACTTTTTGTAGTAAGCTGAATTATATCTCTGTATTTTTAATAACATTTTATTTTCATAGATCAAGATATTTCTTAGAATTTCACTTAGTGTTCTCATTTAAAAATTAAAGATAAATTATAGGCTATTACTAGACTGAACTAATTTCTTGTAGTAGTCCTTAATGCTGATCTACAGCATTTCTGTTTCTCCTTCTAATCACAAAGTAGGATTGCATTTCACTCTAATAGCTAATGAGATGTGAGTGTAAATGACATGTAAAATCTCTGGAATAAAGCCTCCAAAAGTCAATGCACACGTTTCTGTCCCCCCTCCCATTTCTATAGTTACTAATGACATTTCCAAAGGAGATGCTTTTGACTTGCTGATAGAAAATAAAACAGGGAGAGGATAAAGTATAAGATAAAGGAGACAGAGGAAAGTATGCTATCTATCTTCATACTAACAGACAAAAGACAAATACTTCCATAAATTTGGACTTGAGGGGAAAAAAGAATGCAGGTCGGTCATCAAGGAAAAGAGTAAGTCAGAAAATAAGAAAGAGAAGATACAGTGGTATACCTGGTGGGTGTTGATCGAGTCCACTAACTAAATAGGCATTCTCTAAATCCTCCATCCCTGAGTGTAAATTAAACATACTCAAATGGTCTTTATGAAGGTGACTCTACATGGCCACATATGCTTGCCGATTTAAAAAGTGACTTTCTAGAGCTCTCAGTCATACAGAAAGTATAGATATCAACTGAATCATTTGCCAATCAAATCATGAATGCTGAAAAAATATCACTTTTCAGGGTGGCTGTATATTATTCAGATGCATGAAAACTGGAAGAAAATACTCACCACATGGTAGCTATAATGTGTACAGAAGAGTTCTATACCTGATATTTAAAAAGGCAAAATCCCTCTCAGCTTCTTTACCATCCCACCAACACAGCATAAAAATGAAGACTTAGCAGAAATGAATAAGTATTTCATTTGACTCAGAAGTATTTGTGACTCTAAAATATTTACAATACTGTCTTTTTTTTCCTAGAAAAGTATATGCCTTGGATAGCATAGGAAAGTTACCAATATTTCATCAATATGCTCATTCTTTCTATAACAGGACAGAAAATGATTTCCTAAATTCAAAGAAAATGAAAACCAATAATTTTCTCTAAGTAATTCAGACCCCATATGCAAAATGTATCATCGATGTGCTAACAGTAGATGAACAAATCTAAATGTAAGGGAGCTCTGATGATATAAATAGAAGCAGTCCTACTTCACTGAATATGGACCTGAGGAAACATGTAAAAATATGTTGAAATGTGAGCAGTAAACATAGCAATGACAAAAGTGTTCTTCAAAAGTTCCCTAAATTTTCAATTATTCATCCTAGA
The DNA here is from genome assembly GCF_949774975.1 of Lagenorhynchus albirostris. Lineage (NCBI taxonomy): Eukaryota > Metazoa > Chordata > Mammalia > Artiodactyla > Delphinidae > Lagenorhynchus > Lagenorhynchus albirostris. The sequence continues at coordinate 30,552,304 of NC_083102.1, forward strand.
TTTTTATTTTGTGTGTGTAGTGAAAGAGATCTTGAGTACAAAATTCCAAAATATGTGAGCTTTTTATTCTCTTACCTGTTTGACTATTCACCCATATCATGGAATATGACAAAACAGTTATTTTTCTAGACATATTTAACTTGATTGGACATTCACCATGCATAAATTTCTATTTTCTATGGGCCAACAAGTAGGAGCTTTACATATCAGAAATCTACAAGAGCACAAGCTTCACTTCAAGTAAAATGTATTTGCCTCCCTTGCTGCTCTATCAAGTTTAATTGTGCAAATTCTATTGAATAAAACTAGACTCCTAGACACCCTGTGTAGTCCTGTCTATTACTATTGCCTCCCTAAAAATGTTCTAAAGATTCCTGTGGAAATGTTTAGACAAATATAATAACATCTTAAAAAAAAACAAACCTAGAAATGCTTTCCATGTAAGAAGTGTTTATTAAGTCTCCTATTTGCCTAGCTCTGTTTCAGGTACTATACAGTATTTAAAAATATTTCTGACTTGAATACTTTGTCTTTAAGTATTTTAATCACTTATGCAAAAGAAACAAAGTGCCTAAAATATGTTTCAGATAATGAACTCTAAGAATACCAGAGGGAAAAATAATTAGGAAAACATCACTGAAAATATGGACTCTCATCATTTGTCAAATACTGCATACATCTTATGATCAAAACAATGCACTAAACGTGAGAGAGACACAAATGCTATAAACAAACTATGGAATATCTTGGATTTAAATACATTCTATCAATATAACTGAGATACAACTCATGAGCTCTGGGAACACAGGCAAAAGATCTGTATAAATTTCCAGTTTCTATAAGGCTTGTAGGGGAGGTTATATGTAACTAAAATACAACTTTTATATTGTGCAACTAGGACAGATGCATATGATTTTGACTGGTGTAATACAGAGAGATTAAAATAACATAGCTTGGGCTTCCCTGGTGGCGCAGTGGTTGAGAGTCCGCCTGCCGATGCAGGGGACACGGGTTCGTGCCCCGGTCCGGGAAGATCCCACATGCCGCGGAGCAACTAGGCCCGTGAGCCACAACTACTGAGCCTGCGCGTCTGAAGCCTGTGCTCTGCAAGAAGAGAGGCTGCGATAGTGAGAGGCCCGCGCACCGCAAAAATAAATAAATAAATAAATAACATAGCTTAAGGGGTTAAGACACAGCTAGGGAACTGCTTTAGGGGAATGGCTCAGTATGACTAAAATTCAGGGAGATTTATATATGATAAAGTATATTGAATATAGACCATAGCACTCATTATCATAGCATACATGAATATTTAATAAAATACAAATATAGTTTAAACTTGAGTATACAGACAAAAGGGTGTACTTTGATTTTTTTCCAGAAGACTAAAATATGTTTTAGAAAGTTAGTTTTGAAAACAGTATAGAAGATAAACTGGAGAGACAAGTCAATGGATACCTTGTTAATCTATTTTTGTGCAGTTAAGTACTTTAAGGTGTTTGAGGGAAACCTAACTACTTGATACGTTAATAAGTGTTATATTAGAAGAAAATGAAATCTGAGAAAGAATTCAAGGATGTTAAGAAGGGTTATGTAACAAAATAAATTTTGTTGTGGTCAAATAAGTTTGGGAAATATTCAATTACAGAAAATTAAGCAAAATTCTTCACTGGAGAACACAGAATAAATTAAAGCGTATTATTTGTTTTCAAAAGGAGATAATTTATGCAGAATTCCTAAAATGTCTATATTTCCAAATACATTTTAGAGGAGCATCTAAGAAAGATATTTTGGAAGTACAGCTTTTAAATTATTAATTTATATTACCTAAAACATCCTTTAAATGCTTAAATTAAAAGATACAAATTCAATGCTTAAAAAAAAGGGCAAGGGGCTTCCCTGGTGGCGCAGTGGTTGAAAGCCCGCCTGCCAATGCAGGGGACACGGGTTCGTGCCCCGGTCCGGGAAGATCCCACATGCCGCAGAGCGGCTGGGCCCGTGAGCCATGGCCGCTGAGCCTGCGCGTCCGGAGCCTGTGCTCCGCAAACGGGAGAGGCCACAACAGTGAGAGGCCCACATACCGCAAAAAAAAAAAAAAAAAAAAAAAAGGGCAAGATGGAGAGTATGATATGATGCTCTGTCTTACCTTTTACCCTGCTCTAGCAATGTCACAAGTGGCTATCATAATTCCTAAATATTTTAAAAAGCTTCTGAATTTAGTATGCTTTAACTCTCAAGATCTCCTACTCTGCTGATTGCCACATTACTTAGGGCACAAAGTAATTAATCTGGAAAACCCAAGAGCTTCTGCTGCCTACAACTTTTCAAGTGTGACAGAACAGAGAACCCATTACATTTCTTCTCACTAAAAGAACATTTAAAGTGCCCCTTCCCTATTTTTTCCCTTTTTGTAACAGCTTTACTGAGATATAATTGATATTAAAAATACTGAACATAGTTAATGTATATAACTGGATGAGTTTGGACATATGCAAACACTTGTGATATCATCACCACAATGAAGGTGATAAATATATTGACATGGCCCCATATTTCCTTATGTCCCTGTATATTTTCTTGTGGTAAGAACACTTAAAAAATTTTGAAGTAAACAATATGGTATTGTTAACTATAGGAACCATGTTGCACAGCAGATGGTTAAAATTAACCCATCTAGAGTAACTGAAATTTTACACTTATTGAAGAACAATCCCCCACTTCCCCCACTCCCAGCCCCTGCCAACCACTACTGTATTTTCTGCTTTATGAGATTTACTATTTTAAATACCTCATGTAAGTGGAATCATATAATATTTGTCCTTCTGTTACTGGTTGATTTCACTTAGCAAAATGTCCTCAAGGTTCATCATGTTATTGCAAATGGCAGAATTTCCTTCTTTTTAAAGACTTAATAGTATTCCATTATATGTATAGACCACAATTTCTTTATCCATTCATCTCTTGATGAAAAATTGAGTTAATCTCTCTGAGATCTTGATTTCAATTCTTTTGGATATATATCCATAAGTGGGGATGTGAACAAATTGGAACCCTTGTACTTCTGGTGGAAATGTAAAATGATACAGCGGCTTTGAAAAACAGTATGTAGTTTCCTCAAAAAATTACATATGGAATTATCATATGTTCTTACCTTATTGAAGAACACTGAATATGGCAAAGGGAATACAGGAGGAAAAAAATCTAAAACAAATAACAACAACAAAAAAAAATACAGGGACAAAGGGCATTAAGAAAAAAATAGAGTAATTAGATAGTTTCTAAGGCACACATCTAAAGCAGGGGGCCAGCATTTGCATAACATAATAGGTATAATAGGTATAAGGAAGCTAAAACACTATCCATAAAAACTGACAGAGACCATGTATTAAAACACAGTATTTCTTGTCCTTCTTTCAATGCCCCAAATATGCCATATTCCTTTCCTCTCTATATCACTTCAAACAGGCCCCAAAGCTAGATAAATTTGCACAAATTCAGGTGAGCATCACTTTTTTCAGAATAGTATGTGAATGAATATTTCTGTTGCATGCTACTTTAAACTATCACAATGAGGATGTGATTAATTAGATATCATGAGTTAGATAGCCCTTAGATGGAAAAATGTTCTGTGGATGTTCACTGAGAACATGATGAAGTGCACAATAACCCAAGATATTTACTCTGACATTTCTTTGGAGAAGTCAAGGTCATGATCAGTGTTGTGAATATTTTACTTAGATTATTAAAAATTATCTAATTTATTTACTTGGAAATGTTTATTCTATTTGTGACTCAATGTTTCTCTTTCACATATTCTGAGGAAGGGTTTCATTTTCTAGCTTTACACTTGAGGACAGAAAAATAAAATCTCCAGTAAGTCACTGTAGAGGGCAAAGATGCTCATCATAACTCACCTATACAGGGCTTTTCACTCTATAAAGAATTTTACCTGAATATTAAATCTGAGAAAGTAGAATAACCTAAAAAAAGGAAAACTGTATAAAAGGCAAGCAGGATTAATTCTCCAGGGATGCACAGAGCATATATGAAGCACTGTGGCATAAATGTCAGTGGCAGGGAGAGGCAGCAGCAGACTGGGATGGACTATAGCAATCAGCAGCAGCATGACTGAAGAAAAACATGGTGCGCCTGCGAGGGTAAGAAGCAGCATTTCTGGAGACAAAGGCTCTACTGGCAGAGTCTAAAATAATAGTTTGTCAAATGGCTCACAAGAGTGTCAGAACAGAAGGTGCAGCTGGTCACTGTATATTTCATCGCAGTTGTACATATGGGACATAATAATAGCAACCAAAACCATCAGTTGAAGGACAAATATGTAATTATAAATACAATACATAATCATATAAAGATACATTAAATCAGCCATACCTAACCCAGTTAATGATCCCTTAGATGTTTATCTACACCATATATTTGTACAATATAATATACTTAATAAAATATTATATGCTGTAATTGCAATATGATGTTGCCCTTAAGTTCCAGGGTCCATTACTATTTGCCTAGTCTATGCAAATGACCATTAATTTATCAAATGATTGAATACTGACTCATACATTTTAATGCCCATGAAATTCTCCTCCACACTCAGAGGTTAGAAGAAAATCAAGAACAAAAATTCTTCACATAACTTACTCCTTCTCCCCCAACTACTTTTAATTTATTTTATACATAAAATGAAATAATGATTATAGAACATATTTGAAATATAACAAGAGGTTAGTTTCCTCTCACTCTGAAAAAGAAATAATTAAAAACATCTTGGTGTTACTCTTGTTCATGAATATGATAAGAGTATTTTCAGCACTATGAAAATAGTGTTAAGACAATGTTTCTGGAGAAAGCAACCTGAAAGCTAAAAAAAATATATGTAATACTACAACAACTTTTTTTTTTTTGGTTAATGTCAGAGAGATGCTGAAGCTACTGCACTAGGAGACCCAAGAGCCCTGAGGGAGAGGAAATGTAGAGATGATAGTTTACAGTCAACAATCACAATATTCTGAGCACAGGGCAAGAGGCTTTGAATCCAGGTTTTGTTAGTTCGCAGGGATGTTACTTAAGAACAGAGAGCTTCTGATGATCTCATGGGGTTAGGGAGAAAAGTTTGGAGACTTAAAGGGCAAGATACTAACTACTTAGAAGCAAAAAGTGAGGAACTGAGCCTGAGACACTGCCATTTTTCTCTTTAAGGGAAGTCATGTAGTTTAGGAAGTTAAACAAACATGGTATAAATATTCCAATAAGCAGATCAGAGTATTCATCAATTCAATTCTTCTAAAGAAAAAATAATTATATTTCAGGACTCACCAGAAATACCAGAGTTACAACCCAGAATCTAGAGAAAACAAAATGTTGACAGAACTTTACCAAAAGTTCAACTTGGTCATACCTTATTTCCTAGTTATATTATTATGATTGATCTCTAATGTGTCTGCCCAGCAAAGATTACAGTAAAATATCAAGAAGGGAAGATTTTAACATATTATACTAAATGTCCAAGATTCAAGTAAAACTTTCTAGGCATGTCCAGAGGTACGTGTATAAAACAGAAACATAAAAGAACAAATAAACAACAGATATAAGCTCCTTTTAAATTACTAATCTTAACATGGTCAACAAAATTGAGGACAACATGCTGAAAAAACAAACAAAAATAAACTAGAAAATTTCATCAGAGAATAAAATCCTTTAAAAGAATCAAATAGGTAATGCAGAATTATAAATTAAAAAGCTGAAATTAAACACTAAATAAATTAAACAACTGAAGACAAGCAGTAAAAGGTCAGCAGAAAGCCAGATTGTCATATCAATAAATAACATTCAAATTGACACTCAAAAAAAGAATGATAATTATAGTGCAATAGTCCAACATGTGGATAATTGGAGTCCCAAAAGGAGATGATTCATGGAATGAACTCAGATAAGCAATACTGAAAGAGATAAGGACTATAAATATTGTAAAACTGATGAAAAAGATCAACCCACAAATTCAAAAGGCTCTACAAATTCCAGACTGAATAAATATAAAGAAAAGTGAATCCCACATGGAGTTCCTTAATATGAAATTACGTAAGCCAGAAGTACATTTAAATAATAGTTAAAGTGCTAACAGAAAATAATTCTCAACACAAATTGAGCTACAGAGTCAATAAAATCAGAAGCATCCAGAAGATGTTTTGTGAAAATAGATAAGCTTATTCTAAAACACAAACAATGCAAACAACCTAGAATACCCTGGTTAAATTAAGTCCAGCTTGAAGGAAAAAAAAAATTATAGGACATATACAACCAGGTATCATGACTCATAGCCATAATTGAGACAGCATGATTTGATACAACGGACAAATGGGCCAATGGAACATAATAGACTCCAGAAACAGCTCCATTTGTATAATAGCCCTTTGATTTACAACTAAGGACCTACCATAATTCAACAGAAAAAGTACTGTATTTTCAATACAGAGACTGGAGAGCAGGACTGAAACCCAACACTTGGACTATATAAATCCTGGCCACTCCTGGAAGAGGACAACTGGGTACAGAAGCTACTTCAGGATACCTCAATTAACCCAGAGGGCAAGGGAACACCTCAAACTAATCCATCTGATTACTTCTCAGGTTTGGCATTCCTGAGCTGGTCCCACAAAAGCTTGGTAATTTCTATAACCAGGATATAAAAGGCTTCTCCAATACACTTAGGGAGTTTCACAACCCCCCAAACTCTTGGTAGACTGCTGCCATCTCTGATTACACACATTACCCATAAAATATCTGCATTTCAAGTCTGAAAACCTTTGGACTTAGCAGCTGAACAACTCTCAGCAAATCTCCTTTGGACCCAAAGGAGAGGCCGGTGGAACGAAATGTGCCCCATATCACCCAATAACCATCCCTCAAGCTGGCTAGATCGAGTGAATATTCACACATAAAAAACTGATGTTGATACTCTGGCCATATCATATAAAGAATTCCAATCCAGATGAATAATCGTTACATAGGTGATCTCATGTTGCAAAAATTAATTGACCTGTATATTTATAATTTTATACTTCTCTACATGCATAAGCAAAATATTAATCTTAAAATATATTTGCATATCTCCTTCCAGTTCTTTTACTGTATAGAAAATTTCGTATTTTCTCTTACATAAACTATGCCTATAATAAAGTAAAGTAATATTTTGATTGTAAAATTATTGCATATACGCTGTAGAAACTTAATTTTAGTATATTTATGTGACTTGCATGCTTAATTATATAGCTGAAGTAAAAGTACAAGCTGATGTTTAAAGCAGCACTAATAAAGCTATAGTTAATGATGCCAGAAGAAAGAAATGTACCTAGTGCTTGGTAATTTTATGATAAGTATCTGACACTGCATTTGTTAGTTTACTAATATTCTCCAATTAGAAATATGACTGAGACATTTAAGATTAGTTTAAAAGATGCAAAATATAATGACTAAATTTTTTTGGCAACGAAAATGGCCATTCTGTGGTAGCTCTGATTTTCATTCTTACTATTGCATGTTGGTTTCCATTAAACATTTCCTTTCTATTTTTCTGATCTAATTTTATCTCAGGTATAATTTTTTGATATTTTCCTGATTTCCAGTTTTTGTAACAAATGTGAAAATTTAAATATCTAAATATTATAGATCACAACTGTGAAATATCTATATTATATAAATATCACAAGTGTGAAAGATACTCTGCACACTAATACATTTTTAAAATAACAGCTTTACTGTGATATAATACACAAACCATTAAATTTCCTCCTCCTTCAAATCTGTACAATTCAGTAGTTTTTAGTATATTTACATAGTTGTGCAACCATCACCACTGTCTAAGTTAGAAACCAATCCATTCCCCGACTTAGCCTCCCGAATCTTTGGGAAACACAAATCTACTTCTGTCTCTATGTAGCTGCCTCTTATGGATAATTTATATAAATAGGGTTACTCAATATGTGGCCTTTTAAACATGTCTGGCTTCTTTCACTTAGCATAATGTTTTCAATGTTCATTCATGTGTATCATGCGCCAGTTTTTCATTCTTATTTATTATTAAATTATATTCCTTTGAATGACTATACCAGATTTTCTTTATCCATTAATCAGTTGATGGGCATTTAGGTTATTTCTCATTTTCCTTAATATGAATAACGCTGCTAGGAAAATTCCTGTACAAGTTTTTGAATGGATATAGATTTTTAATTCTCTTGAGTGTATGCCTATATGTAACATTTTGTGAAATTATTAAACTGTTTTCCAACCTGTCTGTACCACTTGACAATTCCACCAACAAAGCAGGAGGGTTCTAATTTCTACAAATTCTTGTCAACGTTTGTATTTGCGTGCCTTTCTTTCATTTTAATTTTAACCATTCTAGTAGGTGTGATGTGGTACCTCATTGTGGTTTTGATTTGAATTTCCCTAATAACTAATGTTGTAGAGCATCCTTTCATGTGCTTATTGACCACTCGGTATTTGCTTTAGAGAAATGTCTATTAAAATCATGTACACATTTTGTTGGGTTATTTATCTTCTTATTGTTCAGTTGTAATTATTCTTTATATGTTCTGGATACAAATCTGTTATCAAATACATGATTTTAAAATACTGCTTTAATGACATGTTGGATTTCCCTCTTGATGATGTCCTTTGAGGCACAATTTTTAATTTTATTAAGTCAAATTAATCTATTTTTTCCTTTTTTGCTTGTGATTTTGATGTCATATCTAAGAAACCATTACATATAGGAGATTTACTCATATATTTTCTTATAAGAGTTTTACAATGTTAGCTCTGACATTTATGTTTGTGATCTTTTTGAGCTAATTTTTGTATATGGGTATAAGATAGAGGTCAGCTATCATTCTTTTGCATGTGGGTATCCAGTTGTCTCAGCGACTATGTGTTGTAAATATTATTCTTTCCCTGTTGAGCTATATTGGCAACCCTATCTAAAATCAGTTGATTAAAATTATGAGTTTATTTTGATACTCTCAATATTATCCTATTTATCTATATATCGATGCTTATGCAGTACCACACTGTCTTGACCTCCGTAGCTTTGTAGTAAATGCAGAGATATGGAAGGATGAGCCCTTCAACTTAGTTCTTCTTTTCAAGAGTATGTTGGCTAATCTTGGTCCTTTGCATTTCCATATGGTCAAGGATCAGCCTCTTGATTTATACAAAAAGGCAGCTGGGATTTTATTGGGATTTCAATGAATCAGTAGATCAATTTAGGGATCACTGCCATCTTAAAAATGATGTCTTCCAATCCATAAGCATTGGATATCTTTCCATTAATTTAGGCCTTCTTTAATGTCTTTCAATAATGTTTTGTAATTGTCAGTGCATATGTCTTGAACTTATTTTGTTAAATTTATCCCTATGTATTTTCTTTTTTATCATGCTATTATAAATGGAATTGTTTTCTAAATTTTCATATTGTTCATTGCAGTTGTATAGAAATACAACACATTTTATATTGATTTTGTATTCTGCAAACTTGCTAGTGTTTATTCAAATAGTTTATTTTGTTCCTGTAAATGCCTCATTGTGAATAGAGGTAGCTTTTCTTTTTCTTCTACAATGTGGATGAGTTTTATTTCTCTGTCTTACCTAATTTTACTGGCTAGAACAGTATAATGTTAAATAGAAGTAATGAAAACAGACATTCTTGTCTTGTTCCTTAGGGACAAAGTATTCAGTCTTTCATCATTACATATAATAGAAAAAGTATGGGTTTTTCATATAATGTTTTATCAGATTGTGAATGTTCCTACTATTTCTAGGTTGTTGTGTGATTTGTGTGTATGTGTGTCTACGTGCCTATGGGATGTTAACATGAATGTGTGCTGCATTTTATTAAATGCTTTTTCGGCATCTATTGAAATGGTCATGTTGTTTTTATCATTTATACTTTTTTTTTTTTTTTTTTTTTGCAGTACATGGGCCTCTCACTGTTGTGGCCTCTCCCGTTGCGGAGCATGGGCTCCGGATGCACAGGCCCAGCAGCCATGGCTCACAGGCCCAGCCGCTCTGCGGCATGTGGGATCCTCCTGGACTGGGGCACGAACCCGTGTGCCCTGCATCCGCAGGCAGACTCTCAACCACTACGCCACCAGGGAAGCCCCTCATTTATTCTTTTATACGATGTGCTACATTGATCCCACTTAGTCATGGTGTATAATGCTTTTTATATGTTGGTGAATTCATTTTTCTATTACTTTTTATGAATTATTTTGTTAATATTTACAGGAGATATTGATCCATAATTTTTATGTGTCTGATTGTGGTTTCGGGATATTCCTAGCCTCACTGAATAAGTTGGAAAATGAACTTCTAATTTTTGAAAGAGTTTTGAAGGACTGATGTTAATTCTTCTTTAGCCATTTCATAGAATTCATCAGATTCACTGGTGCCTTAGCTTTCATTCTGAGGAAGTTTTTGGATTATTAATTTACTACTTGTTATAGGAATGCTTTATGATGTAGAATACCGAGTCATCCACATTAACACTGTTTTACACCCAGTCCCTAAAACCAGCAAATGTTACCTCATATGATGGTGTCTTTGCAGATGTGATTAAGTATTTTGAGATGAAGAGATTATTTTGGATTATCTAGGTGGGCCCTAAATGCACTAAATCACAAGTATCCTTAAAAGAAAGAGGAGGTTTGATACAGATGAAAGAAAGAAGACATACGTACAAAAAAGGAGGCATTCTGAAGACAGGACAGAGAGACATTTGATCATGCTGGCCTTGAAAATCAGAATAATGCAGCCACAAGTCCAGGAATGCTGGCATCCACCAGAACCTGAAAGAGGTAAGGAATGAATTCTCATCTAGAGCCTGTGGAGGAAATGCAGTCTTACTGACACTTTTATTTTGGCCCAGTGAAATTGATTTTGGACTTCTGGCCTCCAGAACTGTGAGAAAATACATTTCTGTTGTTTTAAACTACCAAGTTTTGGGTACTCTGTTATAGGAGTCACAGGAAACTAGTCATAGATCTATTCAGATTTTCTATTTCATTTGAGTCAGTTTCTGAAGTTTGAAATTTTCTAAAGATTTATCCATTTTATCTAGTTTAAATAATTAGTTGGAATACAATTTTTTGGTACCTTTTTTAAAACTTTTTATTTTATGTTGGAGTAGAGTTGATTAATAATATTGTGTTAGTTTCAGGCGTACAGCAAAGTGATTCAGTTATACATATACATGTATCTATTCTTTTTCAAATTATTTTCCCATTTAGGTTTTTACATAATATTAAGCAGGCTATTTTGCAGATGTGATTAACATCTATAATCAATTAACTTTAAGTAGAGGCGATTACCCTTCATAATGAGAACAGACCTCATCGATTCAAAGACCCGAAAAGTAAAAACAGAGGTTTCACAGAAGAGAAGGGTTCTGCCTCAAGACTGCAGCATCAAATTCTACCTGAGCTGTTAGCCTGCTTAGCCTGCCCTGTACATTTTGGACTTGCCAGCCTCCAAACACTGTGAGCAAATTCTGCCAATTCCTTAAAATATGGGGGGGAAAAAGAATAGTTTAATAAACTAAGGTAGTGGCTATCTTTCATATGAAGCAGCATGAGAGGAGCCTTCTAGGATGGTCATACTCTATCACTTGATCTGAATGGTTGTTAACACTGGTGAATTCATCTTATGAATATTCATTAAGCTGAGCCCTTATGATTTCTTTCTCTCCCTCTCTCCCTGACCTCCTCTCTCTCTGTTAAGTATATAGTGGTATCACATTGATCACATTGTAGTATTAATTAATTTGAATTCCATGATGACTCATAAACTTGTGGAACCTGGGGAACATATTTTTGTGTTTCAGCAGAGTTCAGGATTTCTGAATAAATTGTGTGGACAACTTAAAATGCTGGACTAAGAGGAAGCCCTGGGAAAATAATTTACAGATGAAGAATAGTAAGAGAAATCCAGAGAGTTCTGTTTTGGAATGGATTTACATTGCAAGGGAAAATGAGGTCCAAGTTCTTGGAGATACCTTTAGATCCCCAAACTCAGAGACATCAGAGTTCATCTGACCCTTAAAGAGATACATTTACATTTCAAAAGGTTAGAATAAGAACCCAGAATCCTTTACAACCCATTTTCAAGGAGTAAAGGTTTTATCTCTTTTTTCAGGAAGAGGGAGGAGTAGCTACCATTTTTTTCTGTGTATAAGCAGAGAAAATCCATTTCCCTTCACCTCTCATTCATGGAAGATCTGGCCCCTCTTACAGATAATTTTCCTATCCAGCTTTCACTGCCCTAGCCCAAGGGGTTAGGGGAGCTAACACATTATTATGTAAGTAACAATAACTAGTTTGTCTTTTATTAAAAAAAAACTTCATGTGCATATTTTGGATAAAATTAATAAAGATGAATATTAAATACACAATTTGGGTATCTTTCATACACTTATTAACCATTTGTATCCTAATTTTTGAAGTGCTAGTTGAAGTACTTTGCTTTCTTTTCAACTGGGCTCATGTCAACTTCAACTATGCTTTTAGTTACAGGGATAAGTTTTAGTTACAAGATGACAAGAGAAGAATTCATAGAAAAGGGCATAAAAGAAAAGATGAAAAACTCAAAAGAGGTGGGAACATAAAGGGAATAATCTCTATGTGAATCAACTCAAAACAAGTTCTGGGTTTACTGAAAGACATGTCAATAACAGTCAGTGACTTTCTTGATTGGGAGTTTGGAAAAAGAATAATGATTTCAAAGTTGAAAGTAATTACTTGAAAGTCCTGTTAGTTACAGAACACCAATAAATGGAAAAATAGAGAATAATTGATTTCCTTTTTTTATTATGAATGAATAGATGAGAGTCATAAAAGATAGCAAGTGGGGGATATTTCTGTAATGCTAGATATTTCTATGCAGTTTGTTTCTTACACAGCTTTACTATTTACCTTCACGATCCCTTAGGATGGATTAAATAAAATTAATCACTGTCTTAAATCTGTTTTAAATCTGTCATTTGTAGTAGAAAGTCTGAAAACACTGTTTTAAAAATGCAATTGCTTTTGTTATTTGAGATTCATTGTGCTGTGGCAATTTCACCTTTCTGAGGAAAAAAAAATTGTCCTGCTGTTACATAGGACAGAGGCTGCAAATAAACTGAATGAATGGTAATTCCCTAGAGCAAGTATTTCAATAGTAAACTTTAACAGCACGATTGAAAAAGAGTAAACTAGTCCATTAAATTTGTTGTATTACTGTAAAATCTTTCACTCCAAACAGAAGCAGTTGCCACTGCTCCCCACACAGTGATGCAGTCCAATCTAAGTAATTCCCTCTTCCTCACTGGGTAGAATCATGAACTCCACTTTGATTACATGAACTTACTTAGAGAAAAATTAGCTGAGCAGTTGACATTCTTTAAATAATGCATCTGATAATTCTTTCCCTGTTGTGAAATACATGATCCTCTTCTGTGAACTACATTCAACTAAAGGTGTCATTACTTTATTTGCAAATTATTGAAACTTTCAAATAAACCTATTGTTTCCTGCATTTAAAAAACTGGACTGTTATTTTACAATTAAATTGAACTTTCATTTTTATTTTCAGGATATGATTATTTTGTTAGATACATGTGGTACAAATTCTGTCTTCCTTATTGTTTGCATTTTCTCTCTTAATAGTGTTTTCTTGATGAACAGAAGTTCTTAATTTTAATGAAGTCTAATTTATCAATCTTTCCTTACACAGTTGGGACTTTCTGTGTCATGTATAAGACATCCTTTGCTATCTTTTGCTATGATTCAGCATGTAACTATCCTCTAGAGTCTAGAAGGTTTTTGGTTTCACCTTTCACGTTTAGGTAAATGATTCCACTCAAATTAATTTTGTGTTTGGTGTGAGGTAAAATTCAAGTTTTTTGTTTGTTATTATTTATGCCGTTGTTGTTTTTCATATGGCTTCTCAACTGACCCAGGACTTTTAAAATCCACCATTTGCCCTTTTGCCTCTTTAACTATCCTATACCATCTCTTTACAATACTCTCCTGAAGAAATAAAAAGGTGAGGTGACTTGATAACATACAAAAACTTATGATGAGCTCACTTAAATTAAGGCAGATATTGGAGTGCTGGAATAAAGCTCTTGCTTGTGTTGGGTTAGAGTTACATGGCTGTCAACTCTAAAATTTTGATTACTATGTTTTATATACTTTTATCTATCTCCAAATGGAAAAAATGTAAAAAGAAAATATAATCTTCACATTGGAAGAACTTAACATCAAGTTGGCACAGACATTTAACAAAAAAATTGCAATAAAATCAAATGAGTTGGACAATGTTGGTAGATCATTTAACTGCAAATTTAGAGAGTTAAAACATCAAAAACGTATGGGTTCAAAAGTTTTGTTCTTTTTTTTAAAAAATAATACCAGTATTATAACTTATGAATGATTAACTGGAGAGTTTAGTATAGCGCTATCACTGAGCATCCATACTTAAGTTTGGACAATTTTCAGAACTTCAAATATTGCATCTTGAAGCAAGGTAGTGCTTTTTAATGGGTCAAAATATTTCATTTGTTGCATCAAAATATTTAAACTCTCAAAATATTGCTAATTATAAATAGTTCAGTTTACAATATCCTTCTTAACTAATTTTCTAATGTATGGCCAGAATGCAGAGAACTAGGGTAGGTTCAGAAAAGCCTCAGACACATGAAATTTACATCATGTTCTTATTTTCTTCTTTTATTCTGCAGCAACACAAGGATCACTCCCATTCATCCAGTTCTTCAATCAGCCAGTACTGAGCAACGACTATGTGCCAGGGACACCTCTAATTCAATGTTTAACATCCTTAAGAAAACAAACTTTTGACCCCCAAACAATTTCCCTGTTAACTAATAATAATAATACTAATAAATTATTAGTAGTTATTAATTTATTATTATTCCCCTCTCCCTTCTCCATCTTTTTTTCCTTCTCCTCCTCATTATTGGTTTGTTGTGTTGTTGTTGTTATTGTCATTGTTACTGTTGTTGCTGTTTACTAAGGCTATGTTCTAAGGACTTTTCAAGAAAACCAACTGTCTCATTAAATCCCCACAATAGACTCAATTTACAAATGTGGAGACTGAGATTCAGAAAGGTTAAGAAATTTGACCAAGATACTGTAGCCAGTAGAGTTGGATTAACAAACACAGTTTAGTTTCTTTGACTATCATTTACTGCACTTCCTCCTCTCAAAATGATTTGAATGAAGGAAGGAATAAAGAAGTGAATTAGCTTCATGATTCTTGTACGAGTTTAAGTATGGCCATCGCATAATACATAGAAAATTGAATTAAGTAAAACATGATTTTCTTAGATATACTATTATAGACTTGTTTTTCCAAATTTTTCACACTATAATTTATTTCTAAACAGACCAGCCATATCTCTGAGAAGAACCACACCACACCCAACTGCTAAAGTGCCTTACAAATTTATAACTGTACAACTAAGTAATAACAATAGGAATAAGAATAAAGAGTTACCATATTTCAGTCAACTTAATACTCATTTAAACATTTTAATACCCCTTATAAAGTAAGTGACATTATTTCCCTTGTTTTACAGATGAGGAAATGTAGACGTAAAGTGGCTAATTTATCCACAAAATCACAAAGCTATTAGTGATACAGCAGGATTCTAGTTCAAGCAATTAGGCTCTAGACTCCATAAATACTTTCTACAGGTTGCTGTTTTTCTAAGGTATGTGTGTACGGTATATATGTTTCTTCATGTGACCTTACCCTATGTGCACTAGATTTACACATTGGGAACCATAACTGATTTAGGATTTCTCTAGATAAATATGTATTTCAAATTAAATCACTCACCAAGTCTAGATCGAATATTTTACCTCACATAGCCAATAATGAAATTACTCACTCTGACTTTACTTCCAAGTAATAGGGCAAGTGACTAGGAGGCAGGCATCTCAGATAACACCACCTCTATTTTAAATATTAGGAAATGACACTCATGGAAGCAAAATAAAGTACAGAAAATAATTAATAGATGGCAGAGATATGACTAAATCTAAGCTCCTCCGAATGCTAGAGTTACCATCATCTATTACAACTAAACTTTTCTCTGAGAGTGCTATGCATCTTTTATGTTGGATTTGCAAAAATGCTATTAGCCCCAAAGAAGTGGTGTCTATGGCAAGGCAGGTGCACTTTCTCTAATGAGTTCAGTGAAATAAACATCTGACTGACTAATTTTTGTTGTGGAGTCTCAGCTGTTGCGTGTAAATAAAAATTATGCAAAGATTTAAAATGAAAAAGATGTCCTCTCCAATGGGCCCCCTTTGGTAATTCCCAATTCTATAAAGAGAACATTTTAGAGACATTCATCTGTGCAGATGTCTAAGGTAGAGGCCATGAACTCTAAAATCATTGACATTCTATTTGAAAAGCAAAGGTCTGTTAAAATTTGTTCAAGGAGGGAGTCATTTTGAATGTTCCCACTGACAAACACAAGTAGTAATATATGAGGCATTTATTGTACTCCTATTTTTGGAAACTGAAATAAAAGTTACAGAAGGTGAACACCAGTCATTAAAAAGAGAGATGGCATATACATCTGAAGGTTTTTGGACTCTAGAGTAGATTTAATAAAATTTAGGCAAAGCATGCTCCATATTCCCAACAGTTACACACGTATCCATCTCACTATCCTGGTTAATTTCACGATCCTTATTAAAAAAAGTTATATTTGTAATGAAGACATACTGCATAAATTAGAAGAGTGAGGTTAATATTAGCAAATTAAAGTAGATTACCACAAACCAATAGGGGAAGAACTCTGAATCACATAAATATAAGTTTTAAAAAAATACTTGCCAAAGTGCCAAAAGCACAATTTGCTGATCAACTCTACAGTAAAAGTGAAGGTATGATTTTCCATCTTTAGTCTATGTACCGCATCAGCTGAGCAAAAAACAAACAGGAAAACAAACACCTGCACTGTGTTCTCTTTTTGGATAACTCATTTTTATTACTGAGAATAATCTTATAGCAATTCATATATAAATAGCACTTCTTTAAATAGAACATGATTAAGTAAATGTAATGTAAATCACTCAATAAATAAATGTTCAGATTCAGTGTAAATTAAGGCTAAGGAAGTAGTGCTCACATCACCTTTCCTAACAGAGGTATGCTTTGAAATCTGATTTAATGCAATTACATACATAAAGAAAATTGCATATCTTTTTTGAGGGAAATCATATTGGTCCTAGACAGCAGGTAACACAAAGCTATCTTCCCCTTTCAGGCAATTATAGCATCCACATGAAATATTTTCAGTCATGCAGCATAGCATTAGAGATGAAATTAGGTTACTTGGCTCATTTCACCATTCCTGTATCAATCCCATAATGACAATAGATCTCATTCTATTTCTTCATGCCAATGACAATATTAGTGGATTTAAAAAAAAATAACACAACACACATACTTTCAAGGCCTACCTCTAAAGTAACTATAATAATCTGAAAATTCTCAATGAATATGGACCATACATTCACCACCTGCCCACAGCCTATGCAGTAGAAACAGTCTTTACCTGCTGATATTTTATAGAATATGAATTAGAGGCCATTTCTATATTCACACAAAGATTGAAACATCACTACCAAAAACTCAATAAAAAGTAGTGCTTATCACAGTAATATTTACCTATTTAATTTAAGGAGCATTTATTTTACTTAATTTTTCTTCCTCCTCGTCACTAAAAAAAAAAAAAAAAAAAAATTATAAGGTTGTGAAAGTGGATGTAGCCTGAAGGTCAGCTATTTTTGAATACTACAGGCCCATCTGCTCCCAAATCCATAGTGAACTCTTCACAAATCAAATGAGATTGATGAAACGTACCCATGTTAGTTTCCAGAATTCAGTACAGGTCAGTGTAGCCAAGTGGAAGCAATGGATGTCACTTATCTAAAGCTCTCTGCCCATCATTCAGTCCAAAGAGGGATTTTAACACATTGCCACCGAACATCACTTCAGGATATAAAAGACAACTTCTGTATTTCATTAAACTTATTTGGCTTTAGAAATCTGAAATTAATACAGCTCTGGAAAAAGGAAATTCCTTCCACCCCAAGTGTCATCATAGGCTACAAAATATCTCCCGAGCCACGTAGGAATCTGTTTCAAGTGTGTTTTCTGACTTAGCTTCTAAAGATATTATTAAAAACTCCACAAACCAACATACCCACCATGGTTAAATGTAAAATTAAGTGGGAAAAAATAGTTGGTTTTTTTACCCACTTTTAAGCAGTAGTGATAATTAGGATAGAATGTCCATCTTCAGAAAGAGAGAAAAAAACAGTACTCTTTTCATTTCCACAATGATCATTTGCATTTATATCAGGATGTGCATTTAAATGAAAGTTCTTTCATATAATAGAAACTTGGTAGTGCATCTATCTACTCAGCTGTCCTTTCTATATTAAATATATATATATATATATATATATATATAACCAAATGGGTCTCATCTACTTCCATTTAATTCATAAAACAAAGAGAATTAGAGTTTCACCATGTATGAAAAGCTTAACATGCAAAAAGCATAAATAAAAATGGCAGCTTTTAAAATTATGAAGCACCATTAAAAAAAAAAAAAAAGACTGGAAGTGAAGAGTTCCTTATTTTAACCTTAGGTCTTTCTATCCTGCTGTTTAGGTTTGACTGAGTCACTTATTGTCTCTGGGCAACAGGTCTGTCATCTGTAGAATGAAGACCTAAAAGTCAAAGTTTCATCTAGCAGAGTGGCCAAGATGGCAGTGTAGGAAGACCCTGAGCTCACCTCCATTGGGCATGCCAAAATTACAACTATTTATGAAGCAACTATTGATGAGAAAGACCTGAAGACTAGCAGAAAAGATCTTCTACAACTAAAGCTATATAAAGAAGGAACAACACGAGTCGAGTAGGTGGGGCAGAGATGCAGCATAGCCAAGATCCTTATCCTCAGGTAGGCAAAATGGAGTCTAATTTATAATTGCAGGGTGAGTGAGTGGTCAGAGCCCCACACTGGGCTCCCCAGCCTGAAAGTCCTAGGTCAGGAACACGAGGCCCCAGAATGTTTGGAATGAAGGCAACTGGAACTCACCCTGGGGACATAGATACTTGCAGAAGCCATTTTGGAGACCTAGTTCTACCACATCAACACTGGTGCTGGCAAGCACTATTTTGGAATCCTCCCTCTAGCTTATTAGCCTCTAGCCGGTCTCTGCCCACCAGCCTTTCAGCATCAGTACTGGGATTCCTCAGGTTAAGGAGATAGGCTGATGGAGACACAGCCCCGCCCACCATCAGGCCAACACTAGTCCAGGTGCCCCAGACTCACAACCATCCACCCAAAAGCCAGCTCAGCCCACCAGGGGGCCAGCACTAGCGCCAGAACCTCCAGGGCTCTGTAGACAGCCACCTTGCAACTGAGCCCCACCAACCAGCGGCCAGGCCAGCAGCCTCTGCACAAGGCAGGGCCTGGCAACCAACCAGATGGGGGGCAAGCCAAGCCACCTGACTGCCCACAGTAATCAGCCTGCCACAGTAGAAGGACCCACACAGCCCACGTGGAGGCACCCTAGAGCACAGAGCTCTGGTGACCAGAGTGGAGTATGCTGCTGGAATGCATAAGACACCTACAAAAAAACACTTCTCCAAGGTCAGGAAACATAACCAACCTACCAAATATGTAGAAATAAAAATAGCAAATTAGGCAAAATGAGGAGACAGAGGACAATATTTCAAATGAAGAAATAAGATAAAGCCCCAGAAGAAGAACTAAGAGAAGGGGAGATAGGAGATCTACCCCAATAAAGAGTTCAAGGTAATGATCTTAAAGATGTTCAAAGAACTTGGGAGAAGACTAGATGAACAGAGTGAGAAGTCAGACGTTTTTAACAAAGAGCTAGGAAATGTAAAGAAGAACTAGAAAGGAAAATTTTAATAAATGAAATGAAAAATACACTAGAAGAAATCAACAGTAGATTAGATGACACAGAGGAACAGATCAGCAAGCTGGAAGAGAGAGTAATAGGAATCACTGAAGCTGAACAGAAAAAAGAATTAAAAAAATGAGGACAGTTTAAGAGACTTCTAGGACAACATCAAGGATACTAACATTCAATGTACACTTACATAATACCTTTATAAGAGTCCCAGAAGGAGAAGAGAGAAAGGGGCAGAGAACATATTTGAACACATAATAGCTGAAAACTTCCCTAATCTGGGAAAGGAAATGGGTCCAGGAATTACAGAGTCCCAAACAGGATCATCCCAAAGAGGACCACAGTAAGACACACTGCAATTAAAATGGCAAAAATTAAAGATAAAGACAGAATATTAAAATTTGCAAGGGAAAAGCAAAACATACAAGTGAACTCCCATAAGGCTATATCAGCTAATTTTTCAGCAGAAACTCTGCAGGCCAGAGGGAGTAGCATGATAACATTTAAAGTGATGGAAGATAAAAACCTACAACCAAGAATACTCTACCCAGAAAGGTTCCATTCAGAGAGATCAAGCTTTACAAACAAGCAAAAGCTAAAAGAATTCAGCACCACTAAAATAGCTTTATAAATGTGGAAGGGACTATGTGAAAAAGAAAAAGCCACAACTAGAAACATGAAAATCACAAAAGGAAAAATCTCATTGGTAAGGAAAATATACAGTAAATGTAGTAAATTATGTATACAGCCAGTAGGAAGGTTAAAAGATAAAAGTAGTAAAATCATCTATATCTGAAATAAGTAATTAAAGGATACACAGAACAAAAAGATGTAAAATATGATGTCAAAAACAGTAAACACGGTGGGGAGGAGAGTAAAAATGCAGGGTTGCTATAATGCACTTACCAGAGGGAAGTAGGTGGGGAGGAAAGAAATAGGTGAGGGAGATTAAGAGGTAAAAAAATTCCAGTTGCAAAATAAATGAGTCACAGGTACGAAATGTGCAGTGTGGGAAATATAGTCAATAACTATGTAATATCTTTGTAGGGTGATAACTAGACTTACCGTGGTGGTTATCAGTTTGAAATGTATAAAAATACCAAATCACTGTGCTGTGTAACAGGAAAAACATAGTGTTGTACTCAATTATACTTCAAAAACAAAATAACTAACAAACCCATAGAAAAAGAGATCAGAATTTTTGTTACTAGTGGTGGGGGTAGGGGGCAGGGAAACTGGAGGAAGGCAGTCAAAAGGTACAGACTTCCAGTTATGAGATAAAGGAGTAGTAGGGATGTAATGTACAACATGATAAATATAAATAACACTGCTCTATGTTATACATGAAAGTTGTTAAAAGAGTAAATCTGAAGAGTTTTCATCACAAGAAAAATATTTTTTTCTATTTATCTTATTTTCTATCTATACGGGATGATGGATATTCACAAACTTGTGAGCATCATTTCATGAGGTATATAAATCAAATCATTATGCTGTACACCTTAAACTTATACAGTGCTGCATGTCAATTATCTCTCAATACAACTGGAAGAAAAAATTCAATTAAATTTAAAAAGAGAAAAAATTGCATTCTAGCTTCATTATTCTTTACATTATTTCCCAATATATATAAGAAATCTAGTCCATCATGATATTCCTCCTGAAAAAGAGTTTCACAACCAAATTCATATGGGAATTGCCACATTTTATTCATTCAATGTACACTTACATAATACCTTTATAATGGTGTGACCTAAGACTACCTTGAGAGGTCAGAAGACCTGTCATGTCAAGGATACAGGCATTAATAGAGAAGCAATACAAGCTTAAAATATAAGCTGTCATATATCATGCAATTAATGGTATTTGATGGTATGAGATTTGAATAGGAGGGTCTGACCTAATTTGAAAGTCTACGAAGCCTTTCTTTGGGAAGTGACAACTGAAATGAGATCTGATAAATATGTAGGTGTTAGCCAGAAATTGAGGGAAAGACAAGGAACAACACAAGTAAATACCCTACAGCAGCAGAGAGGATAACAATGTATGAGAAACTGAAAAATTACCTGTGCTCCTGGGGCAAAGGAAGACCCCCAGATAGGATATTATGCAAGAACAGGCTATGTAAAGTGTTATAGGACAGTCAGAAAAATGTACCGTTAGCTAAGAAAGTCATTCAGGGAATTATGAAATAAAATATTTGTGTTTCAAAAATACACTGAGAACACCAAGAGTGAGCTGTGATGTAAGCTATGGACTCTGAGTAATAATTACGTGTCAAAGTACACTCAATTGTAATAAATATACCAGTCTGGTGGGGGATCTTAGTAATGGGGGACACTACGCATGTGTGAGGGCAGAAGGTATATGGAAATCTCTCTACCATCCTCTTAGCTTTTCAATGAACCTAAAACTAATCTAAAAAATAAAGTCTATTACAAAAATACACTGAATGCTAAGGAAATATCGGAAGAGACCCAGAACTTATATGGATACACCAGTTTGAATGTAACTACAGAGATCACAGTAACAAATGTTATTAGATTGTCCCAGAGTAATAGTGGTAGAAATTGAGTAGAGGAGACCTCTTGTATACTCAGATAATGGATAAATATGTAGAGTGGGGGAAGAAAGTGACATTGTCTAAGCTCTTTGGCTTCCAGATTTCGATGGAAATTGTAAGGTGTATTGCAATAAATCTGGGAAAAATTGTTTGCAAGCAGGAGAAAATTATGAGGTTAGTTTTGAATATATGAATTTAAAGTCATTTGGAACTTCCAAAAGGATATACATATCCTTAAAACTCAAAGGAAAACTCTGGTGAGCATTCTTCCTTGTAAATAGTAAGTAACACTATCTGCAAAGATAATATTTCATATTTATTACTCATAAAGGACAGTTAATATTGTCTAAAGTAATATAAGATGAAGGTATTAGTATAAATATGATTATAAAATTGTAAACCCTTTGAGTTATCAGAACACACACACACACATACACACCACTCTGCAGCCTGAATAGATTTAAAAAAAACATGTTTTAATGCCAATGACCTTACAGAACTCAGAACATACATTCAAACACACAGAATCCTCAATAATATAAAAAAAGAGTAAGAGGTACAATTTGCATCTTATGACCATAACACAGTACTAGAAATTAGTAATAATACCAAAAAAAGGAAAAAAAAAAAAAGGATCCTCCCATCTGGAAATTCAAAAACTGATTTCCAAAAACTGAATCACTTTCCTGTAAACCTGAGACTAACACAACATTGTTAATCAACTATAATATAAAATAAAAAGTTAAAAAAAACCTCTTGGGACAAATAAAATGCATATAAAACATCTAGGTTATCTAAAAAACAATTTTAAAGGAACAGTTTTCTTTTGGAACTTACATAAGGCAGGTAAATCAATGTTGGTAGGAAAATTCTTAGTTAACAATACTATTGTTTATTAAAAATAAGCAATAAAAATAAATGGTTTTAAAAATTCATCTCACAAAGTTACCTTAAGAGAAAGTATCCTGAAAAAAGGAGACAGAGCAAATTAATATATACATATAAAAGTAGAAACTAGCAAGTAAGATATAAAAAACAAATAGAGTTAATAAATGTTTCTAATATTATAATCTTAAAAATATGTTAACAATAGGTACATTTGTAGCTACCATAACCACTAAAAGAAGAGAATATATAAGTGCTTAAAATATTAATAGAAGAGGAATACTATGAAAAAGATGAACTAAAAATACTGCGCTCAATTATTTGCTAATATATTTAAAGCCTTCATGAAGAAGTTAATATTTAGAAAAATATAATGTACCAAAATTGGCAGAAAAGATATGCAGTCTAATTGCTTGATTTCCACCTAGGTAATATAGAAATTATACCAAGAGCTGCCTCCCAAAAGCACCAGATCCAAGTGTTTCACAGGAGGACTCAATCAAACCTTTAAGGCAGGTAATTCTAATGTTAACTAAATTATTTCAGAACTTAATTTATAACTTAATTGTCCAGATTTTATAAAGCAAACATAACACTGATACCAACGTGTGGCCAAATTTGTACAACAAAGCTACGAAGAAACATCCCTTAAAGCTTTCAGTGCAAAAATCCTAAATTAAATATTAACAGCAGCATCCGTAAGCACCTTAAAAGAGGAAAACTGAATACACCTGTATTCCTCTTTTAATATCCCACCTCTGTGGTTACCAGAGGTGGGGGAGAGTGGGGAGGATTGGATGAGGGCAGACAAAAGGTACAGACTTTTAGTTATGAGATAAATAAGTACTAAAAATGTAATGTACATGATAAATATAAATAATGCTGCTGTATGTTATACACGACAGTTGTTAAGAGAGTAAATCCGAAGAGCTCTTATCACCCAAAAAAATTCTTTTTCTATTTCTTTAATTTTGTACCTAGATGAGACGATGGATGTTTACTAAACTTACTGTGATAATCACTTCATGATGCATGTATATCAAATCACTGTGCTGTGTACCTTAAATTTATACAGTGCCATATACCAATTATATCTCAATAAAACTGGAGGAAAGAAACGAGGAATACACAATGAGGAAGGTGGGTCTAAATCAGAAAAAAGACGGGAAAACATATTTTTAAAATCTGATAAATCATCCTGAACAGTCTGAGTAGAACAGGCACTCCTTTACGAACATTTGGCATAACTCCTATGGATGGTAATTTGATAATATCTACCAAAATTATAAATGCAATGCTTTTGTACTCAGAAGTTCTACCTTGGGAAAATCAACCTAACACACACTACACATGTGTGAAATAATATATTAACAAGGTTGCTCCATTTTTATAGTAGTAACAACTTAAATGTCTATGAATAGAGAATAGACTTAATAAATTGTTACATAAAAGTACAGAATAATATATATCCATAAAAAACCATCTATGTACTAACCTGGAAAGAATTTGAATATATTCTGAAAAGTTAAAAATAAGGGTATTCAATACTATGAATGATATGTTAATCTTAATGTTAAAAATGTATATACATGGGGCTTCCATGGTGGCGCAGTGGTTGAGAGTCCGCCTGCCGATGCAGGGGACATGGGTTCGTGCCCCGGTCCGGGAAGATCCCACATGCCGCGGAGCGGCTGGGCCTGTGAGCCATGGCCGCTGAGCCTGCGCGTCCAGAGCCTGTGCTCCGCAACGGGAGAGACCACAACAGTGAGAGGCCCGCGTACCGAAAAAAAAAAAAATGTATATACATATCTGCATACATACATGCACATATGCATGGGTATGTTTGTCCATATATAAAGAGACAATATCTAATGACAGTGAACCTGAATGGGGGAAGGAACAGAGCATGGAGAAGCATAAATAAACTTTTTACTTTATACATTTCTACACTTCTTGACATTTGAAGTATGCATTTGTATTAATCTTCAATAATTAAACAACTTGAGTTTTGAAAAACAATAGCTGAGCAGTCAGCAATGCTAAATAGTACTGAAAAGTTAAGCAAACTGAGGAATGAGAAGCTTGAAATATTTGCATTAATGCATTAGTGAGATTTGTCAATGTATATATCTGACTTGGAGATGTCCTGTAGTATTGAAACCCACGTAAAGAGATAAATTCAGTTTCCCAAATTTATTTAATCATTTGTTTCTTCTTCAATCACCTCATATTATGAATGAAATACATTTTTGGAAAACATTAAATTATGAAAATTATTCCATGAAATTAAAGGAAAATAATTCTGTACTTTATCAGGCACTAACAATTCCTACCTTAAAAATTCCGCAATCTGGTGAACACGTAGGGCATGTGTTTCGAACAATGCAATTATATAGGATTTTGTAAAAATGTCATATAAAATTATAACCATTGTGAGGAGTGGTTTGCAATGGAATAAGATAAAAAACGGATATGGGTAAGCTTGAAATCACTTCATGCTGAACTAGCACCATTAGTCCTTTGAATGACCTACATTTTTAACTTGGCATGAAACCATTTCAAGCTATGTAGTGAAACTAATGAGGCTGCTACAACTGTGCAAAGCAATAATCAACACTACTTTATTGTGGAGAGTTTATTAAGTCCATGCATGAGGTGAACATAGACAGCTTTTCTTTAAGAAAGGAGACGTGTTTATACTGTTTTAATAAAAATAAATATTCCAAATGTGTATGATGCCTGGAAGAAAGCTAACATAATTATTTTCAAACAAATGTGCAGCTCTGAGAATCACCCAATGCAATGATTGCAGAGACAGTTCTAGTGTTTCCTGGAATGTTTCTTCAACTATTAAGGAAACAATGGCACTCTGAGAAAATTAATGTTAAAAGACAAAAACAACTACTCTGGCTTATACTAGGCATAAACATGCACAAATACAAACTAAGCACACATCTCCAACCAAAAGTCTTCTTACCAAAATAGTGTTTCTTCTAAAGCAATTATAATCAATAATACTAAATCTAAATATTTTATCCTAATACACCTGATAGCTGAAAATGAGCTCAGGTTCATCTTAGTGCTATATAGCATGACAAGAAGAAACAAAATCAACATAAAACTGCTGAAGCTCACATTAACATGTATCATTCTTTCTTTTCTTGAATGTAAACAAAATCATATATAGGATTGATCAGGAAAAAAGCACTCCTGTAATAATCATTAAGTTGGAATGAATTTTCAAATTAGGACCAAATGAGATGGTTCTTCCTGCCACTTCATTTGAATCTTGATATCTCTTATATACAAAGGTCACGATGAGATGAAATCTCGGCAAGCAAAGCATGTCATGTGTGTGCTTTCATTCATTCAGTATCCACCCTCCACCTATTCATTCACTGATTTCTCCAATAAATGCTGAGTGCAAGGTGGTCTCGGCACTGGGACTGCACATATAGCTAAGCCACAGTTCATGCCTTCAAGGAGCTCACAGCCTGGAGGAGGAGAAGGGTTATTCATGCTACTAAGCATTCTTAACTTGCGAGCTATAAGGGGAGTAAGGTATCTCAATCAAGTGGGTCATCAGAGAAGACTTCTTGCAGTGTTGACACCGAAGAAAGTCTTGAAGTTTGACTAGGAGTTAGTCAGTGAAGAGGGAAGGTAAAGTTATCCCATGGCCACGTGCAAGGGCACAGAAGGAAGATGTTGTGTTGTGTCAAAAAAGAAAAAAAAAAGAATAAAGCTGATTTTGTTTTCATTTTGTCTTTGAAATTTGCATAAAGAGCAGAATTTCTATAATGTTCTTTTTAAAGATGAGAAATGTTATTCCCTATACTGGCATCCCTAAGATTATGACCAAACACATATACTTTGAAGGGATCCTTAAAATATAATTTCAAAATGGACACCCAATGGTAAAAACTGAGGGAAGGGAGATTTGTAGCAGGTCTATGAATTCAAATAAAATTGAATACCTTTGGAAACCAGTAAGATAATTCACTTAGAGGGAAGTATTACATGTGTTTTAGGGGCAAAAATGGCATTTGGGTAGGGAAGTTACTTGTGGGGGATGATTGCAGTTAAACTCCAAAGCTAGGCTTTAGGAACAGAGCAGCAGATAGTTTCTAGAGTGCTTTTTGCTTTGTTTTACAGATGCATTAGTTGCAGAGCTTTTCTGAGGTTTGAAGGTGGGTGGGGTCACAGTGAATAAATAGTCTGGGAGAAGTCAGGGAAGTGAGGGAAAGAGAAGAGCTGTCAGAAATATGGTCAGCAAGAAGTGATGGGGTTTTTCGAAAAGAGATACTTTGTTGGGGGGGCTTCAAGACGTGTGCAAAGGACTATAAGGGACACACTAAATTTGTTTAGGATCAAGGAAGACCTCATTCTCAACTGCTAGGTCTTTGAGTGTTAAATTTTCAAATAAATAATTAAAATAAAACATTAATAAAAGCAAATTAAAAGTAAATGCAAATTCTGCATAAATTGTGAGAGCATAAATTTAAACCAGCCTGACACAATAACACAAAACTCCTTGAAGCTTTTGAAAACATCTGTCTCCCATTTTCTTCTCCATTTGACCATATTAACTTTACTCTCCTTTAACATATAAATCTCTTTCAGGCATACCTTTAAGCTTGTCCAATTTGCAAACAATTTTGTTTATCTTGGCCTAGTTTATTAACTACCTATATGAGAACATATTATAACAGATACACATTTTCAGCCAAGGAAGAACTTGGAAAATCCTATTGGAACTACTAATTCAGAATCCCAAAGTGGGGACTGGGGAAATTTTGTGGAACCTCAGAAGAGTTCTAAAAAAATCCAATGAAAAAGTTAATATTCTTTACTGAGTTTCATGGATAACTAAGAAGTATATAAACTAAATAATCCAGTTTCTGGTGCTATTAATCTTTAATTACCAAAATCTTAATACTAATTAAGATGAATTAACTATGAATTCTTCCATTGGTTACTGACTATGCATAGGGCAGTGTTATAATTTTTAATTAATATATTAAGATTTGAAATTAAATAAAAGTGAAGTTAGAAAGCCATGCTGATAATATATACATTTTCCGTTGGCACACTTGTATCTGGCATTCCTAACAGCAGGTAAACGGGACATACCTTATGTATAAAAAGCATAAATCTACTATCTTTTAAAAGTAGCACAATGAGCCATTAATTGATTAAAACATACTTTTAGCTGCCACTATCCATTTCTAAAAAACACTGTCATTTAAATCATAGATTTTTGCATCTGGATATAAGTAACTGAATGTTTATCCATTGCACCAATTTCCATGATGACTGACCTAGATCTTATTCTTTTTAATACTCACCAGCCCATAAGACTGTGCTTGGAGCAGTATAAATGTTCAAATGTTGGTTAAAATTATTTCACAGCTTCATTTCTCTATCTAGTCCGATAGGTTAGGCTAGAGCTTGCTACAGTGTTGACCAATCTTTCTAACTCAACTGTCCTTTAACTGCTTTCAAGGTTGCATTGATGATTCCTTGTCTTACCGGTGATAACTATAAATTTAGTCAGCATATCCATTTATTAAATTTTTTCCTCTCTAAAATCCCCGCTGCTACATTATTCTGAGCTCCGAAAGATACAGAAAATGATAATTGTCAAATTACCTCAAAAACAGGGGCTGCCTTGTTATTTCTCCCACCATTCTGGTAGGCAGCATTTTATTCAGCACAAATGCAAATATTCAACTGCTTATATGTATTATTTTAAAATAATTTTTAATATTTGATAGCACTGGCCTAAAACCAAGTCAGAACATTAGGTTTCTTTTTTAAAAGTATAATAACAGCAGGTTTGATATTTTCAGTTCTTTTATGTAACAACTTGGATTCTTTCCTGAAAGACCAAATATACAGAAAATGGCCAGATTACACAGGAAAATAAAACTCTCACCTACTGATACCTCCTCTGCAGCAACCAGCCCAGGAAGCCAAACCATAACCTCTTCAGTAATTGGCCCAGAACAATTAGGATTTAGTCGATTTCTGCCAGTTTCCCTAATTTCTGCCTCTTCTTCCAACTCAGGACCAGCTAGAAAAGCCAAATAAATCTGCTCTCTGAATTCACTATATACCATGTTGTGATTCTAGTTTGCCGTCCAACTTCCCAATGTCAATAACCTCCAATCAGAGTGTTATTGAAGCCTTCCATTTTTTTTCACTGTAAAGCTTCCCCACTCACCTGGCAGCCTTTGAGCCTCTGACAGATGCAAGTGACAGTTGCTGATACACATGCTACAGCAAGCTCTGAACAAATAGCCTCTATTCTCTTTTGGGTGGTTTTCATTTATTTCTACAGCCCTAAAGCTATTCTGTGTTTTCAATCTTCAAGAACAGATTAAGAATTAAGATCAATGACTAGCTATTGTTTTTACAAGGTAAGGATTATCAAAGAGATTTTTTCCTCTTAATTTACTGTTTTAATGCTTCCCAGCATTACATTAATTTTTTAATAAATTTATTTATTTTATTATTATTATTTTTTTGGCTGCATTGGGTCTCTGTTGCTGCACGTGGGCTTTTCTCTGGTTGCGGCGAGTGGGGCCTATTCTTTGTTGCGGTGCGCAGGCTCCTCTTTGCAGCGGCTTCTCTCGTTGCGGAGCACAGGCCCTAGCGTGCGGGCTTCAGTTAGTTGTGGCTGGCAGGGTCTAGAGCGGAGGCTCAGTAGTTATGGCGCATGGACTTAGTTGCTCTGCGGCATGTGGGATCTTCCCAGACCAGGGCTCGAACCCATGTCCCCTGCATTGGCAGGCGGAGTCTTAACCACTGCACCACCAGGGAAGCCACTACGTTAATTTTTTTAAGTAAAAATGTATTGCTACAATATGTCCACAATTATTTCAGTAATTAATTTAGAGTTCATGGAAGTTTAGCACTGTTATGAAACAAAAATGTTAGTGGTGTTCCAGGTATTCTAATCAATAGGGCAACTGCAAGAAGAACAACTGTCTCCAATTAAACCTGAACCATAAAAAGTATACAATAAAACTTTTGCAAAATCTTTCATAAATCAAAGGATAGGACAAGAATGCCATTGGATCAAAATTTGAGTTAAATTACTTTACGTAAAATCAGTGGCTTTGGTTAATTCAAGTACTTATGTTTCATATCTGATCTCATCTTACAGAGACACAAGTGAAAGAAAATGCAAATTGTGGAAATGTCAGATTTATTTCTATTAAAAACTGTTCGTGGGCTTCCCTGGTGGCGCAGTGGTTGAGAGTCCGCCTGCCGATGCAGGGGACACGGGTTCGTGCCCCGGTCTGGGAAGATCCCACATGCCGCGGAGCGGCTAGTTCCGTGAGCCATGGCCGCTGAGCCTGCGCGTCCGGAGCCTGTGCTCCGCAACGGGAGAGGCCACAACAGTGAGAGGTCCGCGTACCGCAAAAAACAAAAACAAACAAACAAAAAAACTACAGCAATTAAAAATATATTTAGAAACCATGGCAAATGTGTTTGATAAAATGGCATGGGAAAGAAACATTTAAAACTGGCTGAAATAGGGTTCTCAAATTTTAACAGGCATACACATCACTCCAGGGATCTTGTTAAAATGCAGATTCTGAATCAGTAGGTCTTTGATAGAGTCTAGAGGCAGAAAGTCTGCATTTCTAACAAGCTCTCAGGTGATGCCAATGCTGCAGATAGCATTTTGAGTATCAAGGGCCTAGAGACATCTAATTTGGGGGTAGGGAGTAACATGAGGTTATGCCTTATATATGCTTTAGAAGGACAATGTGAAAACTCTAGTCAATCTCCTTCTCCACATTTTTGGAAATTCTTCTCACTATTTATAGGATTGATTGTAAAAATTAGAAGAAAATAATTATTTTAAAGTGCTTGACTCAGTTTCTGGTGTGCACTAAGTATATGATGAATGTTGGTTATTATCGTAGCCCTGCTTTTGAACTGAACCGTAATAAAATATCTAACATTACATCAAGTTTACTATGCACAAGATACTGTTCTACATTTTGCATGCATTAATTCAAAACACAAACTATTCCTAATCTCCATTTTATGGGTAGAAAAATTAATCATTGATAGGTTAGATAACTTGCCCAAAGCCCATAGGTAAAAACGGGGGAAACAGGGATTCAAATCCAGGTAGTCCCACACTAGAGCCAGAAATCCTGAGCTAATACACACATCACATTGTCAAATCAGAGTCACATGGGTCAGAGATCTTAACCAGTGTCAGGGTTTACTAAATAATGTCAAGGACACAGGAAATTAAAGAACTATATAAAGTAGAGCTGTCAAGAGTTGCTCCCAAATTTCTTCTCATGTTGGATAAAACTCTCTGTCCCAAAATACATGAAGTTTCTGAGTGAGGTTCACAGGATCACCTCACAAAAGACTAGCATATAAAACATCTCCATTTTATTTTATTTTATTTTTTGCTGTACACGGGCCTCTCACTGTTGTGGCCTCTCCTGTTGCGGAGCACAGGCTCCAGGTGCGCAGGATCAGTGGCCATGGCTCATGGGCCCAGCCGCTGCATAGCATGTGGGATCTTCCCAGACCGGGGCACGAACCCGTGTTCCCTGCATTGGCAGGCGGACTCTCAACCACTGCGCCACCAGGGAAGCCCAAAACATCTCCATTTTATACTACTGAGAGTCGCAAGTGACTTTCTCCAGGGTGCCATGCTGACCCATCCTGAATAATCCTCCAGGGACATCCTGCTAAGGGCATTTCAGAGATAAAGTCTTTTCCTCCTGGGCAAATTTCATTAGTTTGTTTACCCAAAGGTCAAGTTAAGAAGTGTAGTCCAGGGGGCCTTTTTTATTCCCCACCCACTCACCTCCTCCTACCCCACTCCCTACCCAACAGTGAGAGAGATGAACTGATCAGATGCCAGATACTTTAACTACTTTCAACCATTTAACCAATAGGCAACAGAGCCACTCTAGAGTGGATGGCACATCTAGTACAGTTAGACAAACTGGCTTCCTAAGAAATAATGATGATAAGGCAATTAGAAAATGCCAACAGCAGATTGGCAGTTATTTATTTATCAGAGGGCTCTTGCTCACAGAGAAGGTCAGAAACTAGGCAGATGGACAATAAAACCAAGGGGGCAATCACCAGAGTGCAGAGCGGGGCATGTGGTCCACAGTCAGGGAGAATGGGGAAAAATGTATCAAAGCACATAAAACAGGGGTTCAAAAGGGCAAAGCAGCAGTTAGTAGCCAAATGGGACACAGGAGAAAAGAGACTAGTCAGAGGATAGCAATAAAGCTCAGGAACACTATAATATTAAAATTTCAGCAGCTATTTGACTCAGGCCCGGGTTTTCTAAATGATTTTTGATGAATGTAGTGGCTAATCCTAGTGCACCTTGCCCGTGTCTTCCCAGTGGGAGTTGATTGGTAGCAGCTGTCTAGAAGCAAGATGACCAACTTGGGGAAAGCAGCAGTTCCAGGAGGGAAGATTAGACCCATCAGATCTGAGAGAAGCATACACTGGGGCCATTCCTGATATTAGTCAAAATTGCATAATTTTTAAAGAAAAATTTCTACAGATCCATTTATATCATTATATATATGTATATATATACACATATATATATAATTTCACAATATAAATCAACTGCTTCATTTATACATTCTAATTTTGCCTAAATTTTTGGCTCAAATAGTAAACCCTGGCTCATTATTGCTTCATTTTACCCAAAGTGTATCCATTAATGCTCATTTGCCAGAGTAGAAGTGTGCACTCATCCAGGATAAAACCCTTGAGCTGAAGAACACAGAATGCCAGGAAATTGCTCTCATGTGTGGTGACTAATTTAAATTTAAGACTTCTGGATTTATCAGCACATTTTAAATCATAATCTGTAATCCCAAAGATGCACAACACTTCTGTGTCTCTTGTTTGCTCTGATACAATGAGAAATGAATGAGGTGGAATCGACTTTAAAGGCTAAATGTGTCTCGGGATTTGTCAGGACCAGCCTCAGGGGAGATGTATTATGCCTTATCGAGACCAAAGAAGACTGAAACTCAGCATTTCCAAGAATTGCACAAATATATTTTTTAAATGAGTAGCTTAATAAAATACATTTAACAAAATGGTGACAAAGTTTCCTTTCAAAAGAGCTCTCATAAAATCCAGTAGCAAACACACAGTGTGTATCCTTTTGCTCAGTATTTTATCTGTGACATTCATCTATGTGGTTGCATATACTTATAGTTAATTCATTTTCATTCTATACAGTATTCCATTGCACAAGTATGACATTTTTTAATCCATTTTACCTTCGATATACCTTTGATTCAATGCTGCTATATGTGTCTTGTACATATATTTTGGGATGCATGTGCATGCATTTCTGTTGGGTATATACCTAGAAATGGAATTTCTGGCTCATAGGAAATAAGTATATTCAACCCCAGTAGAATATGCCAAATTTTTGTCTTCCCCAAATGGATATACATACTTACATTATCACCACGAGTGTGTGAAAGTTCTCATTGTTTCACAATATTTACTCTCATAAAGCCTTTCTAATGTTGGTCATTCTGATAGAACAAAAAATCCAGTAGCAAATCTTATAATAAAATGCACAGAATGCTGTTGCCTTCATCAAATAAGCTGTCATCTCTAACATAATTGGGTGATGGATGAAAAAACATGCACATTTGCTATTGATTTAGGACACTGAGCTGCTTTCCAGATCATTCAGCATTTTGTGATAAATTGTACCTACCAGCTCTCCTGAACTACTTGTTTGTCTGATTGTTTTCTGAGCCCATCATCTAGCAAATACTTGAAGAGTTTCTACTTTTGTGAATGAGATCACAGTTATTGCCTCAAACTGAGTCTTCATTGCATATCATTCATTTCTCTTCCTATAACTTTGTGCAAGCCACTTCTCTGAGTACCAGTTTCCTATGCTCTAAAGAAAGCCAGTATTTCTTGTTCTGCAAAACTCACAAATGCGTGAGGCACAGAAAGGCAATTTACTGCAAAAAAATAACATTAAAAGAGGTAAAAGCAGTATGAACATTAAACTATCATTATTATGAAAACCCTGTTGGGCCCATGATTTTTTATGTTATCTAGGCATTTTTATCAATTACATCCTTCACTACCTTTACTTCAGCCTAGCTTTCTATGTCACTAAGCCAAGTGAACATAATCAGTGCTTTATAGCAACTATAGATGTATGACACCTAGACTTCCAGTGATACAAAAATAGCAGAAAGCAAAAGTGAATCTATAAGCTCTTCTAATTTGATCTATTTTTATTTATCATTGCTAACAGAATTAATTTTAGTGCCTATGAATGCCAGCACATGCTTCTTTTACTGGCAGTTCTAATGCATTGCAAACATTTGTACATTCCCAAAAGCCTACATCATGCTATGTTTTGTGTTTTTTTTCACTTTTTTCTTAAGGTTTAGGATTCTAAAAAAAGAAGTCTGTGGTAGACCAACAGCATCCTTTCTTAGGGGATGCAAAAAGACAACATTATGACTGACACAAGGATTTTCCCAGACCTCTCTGTCCTCACGTGCATTATTGGTCTTGCAGAGAGGGCTGTGCCAGCATTTTCACTAGGTAAACAACCTTTCAGCTGAGCTGCTATTATCTACATAAACCATAGCCAGTGTCTGAACCAGGCACCATAATCAATGGAGGGTAAAAAGAAGACACTTTATTTAGTTCAAGGAAGTACAATGCACCAAGAACACCACACAGATGGTGCATAACTGTGAACAAAAAGAAGGCTGTCCACTTATGATCCTGATATATGTCAGAGGAAGACTCAAGAAACTTTGTGGGAGTAGGGGGGGAGCAGTGTATTTTTGAATTTATTTAAATTTAGAATTTACATTGATGCTTGTTAAAAATAAAGACCCTATCTCTCATCTTCTCCAACTGAATCAGGAATTCAGAGAGGAGACCTAAGAAACTCTATATTAAAACTGACTCTAATGCTGTACAGGCAGGCATTGGAGACAACTGCCAAACCATATATTACTACAAACTCATTGTATTAGTGATGAGAATGTTGAAGCTCATTGATTAATTAAGCTGCTCAGATTCCCCAAATACACCATAGCTAAAAGAATCTAGTCTTCTAACCCCCACTCCTTCCTTTCCATGGGCTATTTCCATGTGATCAAGATGTTTATGGAGATATCATTTTTATCAATGTACATTGACCTGTCCTTGGAAAAATCAAGACATCAAGCAGATTTACCTTAGGCTTAATTTCTGTGCTGATCCCAGCATTTCTTCCTTATCAAGAAATTCTTTGTTGTTATTTCTGTTCTGTAAAAGTAAATAAACAAGTAAATCTTCCCTCAGTAAAAGACCTGGGACATAGAGGCTACTACAGACATATGGCTATAGAAGTATGAAAAAGCTAACTAATCCTCTCCCTAGGTGACAAGTATAAAACTGTTCAGTATTGTGATTAAAAACTATTTTGTGTGCTCTAGAAGTCAATCAAGTGAAAACAAGAGATTGAGGAGCATTTACTCATAAAAACTGACATAGCTTTGCACAGTAACAGAGAAAATGTGTGGCCTTTTTGTCACATTGCCATCCTCTCAACTCAGTCTTTGAGAATGATTTCACCAGAGCAGGGAAGGATGGGAAATGAAAACTAGCAACATTGTTGCCAGAGGGGATGGCCTTGGTTTTAAGCAAGGGGTGTAAACCAGTGGAGACACTGTCAGTAAATGTAGCAAAATGAGTAGGAACAGCTGGGAAAATCTTAACATCTCCTAGCTTGACCATTCAATCCAAGATGGGGTGTTCAATGGCCCCCTGAAAATATTTAACATGAAGATTCTTGAAAGAAAAAGCCAGAAAACCCATGGCAAGCGCTCCATAATTTCCTTGCTGACTGGGAAATATGTACATGTGGAGGGAGACAGATATCTCAGCTGAAAGTGAAAGCCAAGGAAAGCTCAACAATTGGATAAACTTTCAATGTGTTTTCAAACCCACACTGATTAATTGGCAGAGAGCAGAAGCCTTACAAGTTCAATGTGTCTGAGAAGAGACGTAAGTGGTTGCAAATTGTGAAATGGAAATAGGGGAGGGGAAGATTCCACAGTTTAAGTCTAAAAACTAAAAAGGAAAGAGAAAGAGAGAGTAAAGAAAGACTCAAGAAAATTCAAAATTCAATTTTGCTACAATATTGTATGTACAGTTTCCAGTTTTCAACAACAGAAAAGAATTGAGATATGCAAAGAGATAGAAAAGTGTGACCAATATTCAGGAACAAATCAGTTAATAGAAATTGTGACTGGGATAAGATATTGGAGTGTGTGTGTGTGTGTGTGTGTGTGTGTGTGTTGCTTTTACAAATATGTTCATTTATTAAAGGAAGCCATATTTAAAGAGATAAAGGGATATATGATGACACTGTCTCAACAAACAGAGAATCTCAATAGAAAAATAGAAGCTGTGAAAAAGGAAAGAATCAAATCAAAAGTCTAGAGTTGAAAAGAACTAAAACTGAAATTACACATTCACTAATTAACTAGAAGAGCTCAACATCAGATTTGAGAAGAACAAATCAACAAATGAAGATGGATCAAAAGATATGAAATCTGAAGACAGAAAAAAATTGAAGAAAATATAGAGTCTCAGAGATTGTGGAACTACTTCAAGTCTATCAACAAAATTATAATGGGAGTCCCAGGAGGAGAGTAGAAAGAAAACATAGAAAAAAATATTTGAAGAAATAATGCTTAAAACCTGAAATTAGCTGTAAAACATTAAGCCACCCTGTCAAGAAACTCAATGAACGCTACGTAGAATTACACAAAGAGATCAACATCTATATACAAAATGCTCAAACTGCTGAAAGACAAAATCAAGAGAAAATCTTAACATCAATAGGAGAGAGAGTGGTCTATGGGAATATGCTGGAGGAGGAAGCTCCAGGAATTGGAAAAAATCTATTGAGCAGGAAAAACTGTCTAAAGAAATAACATCCAGAAAGATCTAAAATTGGATAAAAGACACAAAGCTACACATCCAAAAATCTCAACAAATTCTAAGCAAATAAATTCAAACAGATCCACACAGAAACATATTATAATCAATGGATGAATGGATTAACAAACTGTGCTATACGTGAATGGAATATTATTCAGCCATAAAAAGATTAAAATACTAATAAATGCTACTACTTGGATAACCTTGAAAATATTATGCTAACTGAAAGAAGCCAGACAGAAAAGGCCACATATTGAATGATTTATCTTACATGATATATCCAGAATGTACAAATTTGTAGTGACAGAAAGCAGATAGGGTTACCATGACATAGGAATAAGTGGAATGGAGGGTGACCACATAATGGATACAATGTATTTTATTGTGTGATAACTTTATTGTACAACATTGTGACTACACTAAATATCACATAAGGTTTTATTAAGCAATATTTACAAGTCACACTCTCATTCCTTCATATGTCTCAAATTTTTTGTTGAAAAGTGGGCAATAATTAAAAATAATAATAATATAATTTATATCACATAGATATGTAATATATATTAGAATAATTGCACTTCACTGTTGCTAATTGAAGGAAATGTGGTATATTTCACCAAAATTAACTCAGTATTAATTTGAAGTAGATTATGATAAATTAAGATGTACATTTTAATCACTAAAGCAACCAGTAAGGAAGTAACTTAAAAAATAGTTAAATATCAATTAATAATTAAAATGGTACATTGAAATAATTGTATGCCACAAAAATA
This sequence comes from Lagenorhynchus albirostris, assembly GCF_949774975.1. Lineage (NCBI taxonomy): Eukaryota > Metazoa > Chordata > Mammalia > Artiodactyla > Delphinidae > Lagenorhynchus > Lagenorhynchus albirostris. The sequence goes on from NC_083102.1 coordinate 30,590,574, forward strand.
TGAAATTAGAAACAGAGGAACAACAAAATGATATTTATAGAAAATATATGCAAAATTTCATATGTAAATCCAAGCATAACAATATTTATGTTAAATGGAATGGACTGAACACCTTAAACAAAAGCCAAAGATTTTCACACGGAATAAAAAGCCAGATCTAACTCTATGTTGTCTACAAGAAGCACATTTTATATTCAATAAAGCAAGTAGCTTGCAATTTAAAAGATTAAAATGATGTATCATACAAATATTAACCATAAGAGAATTGGAGTGGCTCAACTAAGACAGAACAGACTGCAAAACAAAATAAACTACTAGAGAAAAATTTTTTTTAAAATACATTTCATAAGCATAAAAGGGTCAACAGAATAAGATATAAAATTTTTATATGTATATTCACATAACAGTGCACCCAAACATGTAACGTGTAATACAATAAATACCAGAAATAAAGAGAGACTATTAAAAAATATTAGTTGTAGATAGCAATATCCCTCTCTCAGTATATGATAGAAAAAAGTAGATAAAAAATTAGTAAGGATAAAGAAGTTTTGAAGAATACTGAATATGGTTAATCAAATTGTTTATATAAATATATACATATGTGTGCATATATACATATAATGTGTACTGTGTATCTATACAATATATACTGTTGTGTATATGTGAATATATATACACACATACACACACACATATATATACACACACATACACTATACCCCAAAATACCATGAGCATTTGAGAACAACTAATCTGCTATTGTTGTTGGTTATGTGTGTATTTATATACACACACATATATACATGTATATATATATATATATATTTATACATGGTCAGAAAATAACAGCAAATCAAGCCTAAAGAAAGAAAAAATGTGAGTAAAAATATATGAAATAGAAAACACAAATGGAGTAGAAAAATGAAGTCTAATATTGCTTCCCTGAAAATGTCAACAGTTGATAAAACTTTGGTTAGACTAGCCAAGGGAAAAAAGATAGATAAGAGGCATATTACCAAATCAGAAATTCATTACTATAGATATCACAGAAATTAAAAGCTATAAGCAAATATTATTAAAAACAAAACTTTATACAAAGAAAGTATACAACTTTGTGGAAACGGATATATTCCTAGAAAAACACAAAATACCATAATGACTCAAGAAGAGATAGAAACTCTTAATAGACCTATAACAAATAAATGAATACAGAATTCTAGTAATTTCTTGTGCTAAACCCCAGTAAATGTTAAGCTCCTTAAGGGCAGAGTCATGTCATGTTTTCTTCTAAATCATTTACAACTGCAAGTGCTGACCACATATAAAATCAATAAAATGTGAGAGAATTATATTAGACAAAATTGTTTTACGTTACAGTAAGTTAGAAGACATGATACGATGACCTTCCCTCCAGAACAGGTCACATTATTTCTGTAGGCCCACAGGAAACAGAAGTGAATAACTTTCAATGTATAAAAGCATTGCCCTAATCCCCTGTACTATTACTGTTCACGGGAAACTAATATAATTTGCAGGCTTTGTGAATTAAAAAAAGTACAATCTTTGGTCAAGAACAATAAAAGACATTTTATAAATACCTATTTTCTCAAGTAGACCATCCATAAAAAAAAAAGGTGGAGAGGGAGCTTCAAGATGGCAGAAGAGTAACACACGGAGATCACCTTCCTCCCCACAAATACACCAGAAATACATCTACATGTGGAACAATTCCTATAGAACACCTACTGAACGCTGGCAGAAGACCTCAGACCTCCCAAAAGGCAAGAAAATCCCCATGTACCTGGGTAGGGCAAAAGAAAAAACAGAGACAAAAGAATAGGGACGGGACCTGCACCACTGAGAGGGGAGCTGTGAGGGAAGAAATGTTTCCACACACTAGGAAGCCCCTTCGCGGGCGGAGACTGCAGGGGGCAGAGGGGGGAGCTTCGAAGCCACGGAGGAGAGCACAGCAACAGGGGCACGGAGGGCAAAGCAGAGAGATTCCCACACAGAGGATCGGTGCCGACCAGCACTCACCAGCCCCAGAGGCTTGTCTGCTCACCTGCTGGAGCGGGCGGGGGCTGGGAGCTGAGGGTCCAGCGGAGGTCACATCCCAGGGAGAGGACTGGGATTGGCTGCGTGAACACAGCCTGAAGGGGGCTAGTGAGCCACTGCTAGCCGGGAGGGAGTCCGGGAAAAAAGTCTGGAGCTGCCAAAGAGACAAGAGACTTTGTCTTGGCTCTTTGTTTCCTGGTGCGTGAGGAGAAGGGATTAAGACCTCCACTTAAAGGAGCTCCAGATATGTGCGCGAGCCACGCCTATCAGCGCGGACCGGGAGACAAGCATGAGATGCTAAGGCTGCTGCTGCCGCCACCAAGAAGACTGTGTGCGAGCACAGGTAACTATCCACACCTCCCCTCCAGGGAGCCTGTGCAGCCCGCACTGCCAGGGTCCCGTGATCCAGGGACAACTTCCGTGGGAGAACACACGGCACGCCTCAGGCTGGTGCAAAGTCACGCTGGCCTCTGCCGCCGCAGGCTCGCCCCGCACTCTGTTCCCCACCCTTCCCCCGGCCTGAGTGAGTCAGAGCCCCCGAATCAGCTGCTCCTTTAACCCCGTCCTGTCTGGGAGAGGAAAAGACACCCTAAGGTGACACTACACGCAGAGGCGGGGCAAAATCCAAAGCTGAACCCTGGAGCTGTGCAAACAAAGAAAAGAAAGGGAAATCTCCCCCAGCAGCCTCAGAAGCAGCAGAGTAAATCTCCACAATTAACTTGATGTGCCCTGCATATGTGGAATTCCTGAATAGACAATGAATCATCCCAAATTGAGGAGGTGGACTTTGGGAGCAACGATACATTTTTTTTTTTCTCCCTTTTTCTCTCTTTGTGAGTGTGTACGTGTATGCTTCTGTGTGTGATTTGTCTGTATAGCTTTGCTTTTACCATTTGTCCTAGGGTTCTGTCTGTCCTTTTTTGTCTTTTTTAATACTTAAAGAAATTTTTTTCTTACTAATTATTTTTTATTTTTTACTTTAATAACTTTATTTTATTTTTTCTTCTTTCTTTCTTTCTTTTTTTCCTACCTTTTATTCTGACCCATGTGGAGGACAGGCTCTTGGTGCTCCAGCCAGGTGTCAGGGCTGTGCCACTGAGGTGGAAGAGCCAAGTTCAGGACACTGGTCTATAAGAGACCTCCCAGCTCCACGCAATATCAAACAGCAAAAATCTCCCAGAGCTCTCCATCTCAATGCCAAGACCCAGTTAGACTCAATGATCAGCAAGCTACAGTGCTGGACACCCTGTGCGAAACAACTAGCAAGACAGGAACACAACACCACCCATTAGCAGAGAGGCTGCCTAAACCCATAATAAGGCCACAGACACACCAAAACACACCACCAGATGTGGACCTGCCCACCAGAAAGATAAGATACAGCCTCAACCACCAGAACACAGGCACTAGTCTCCTCCACCAGGAAGCCTACACAACCCACTGAACCAACCTTAGCCACTGGGGACAGACACCAAAAACAATGGGAACTATGAACCTGCAGCCTGTGAAAAGCAGACAACAAACACAGTAAGTTAAGCAAAATGAGAAGACAGAAACACACAGAAGATGAAGGAGCAAGGCAAAAACCCACCAGACCAAACAAATGAAGAGGAAATAGGCAGTCTACCTGAAAAAGAAATCTGAATAATGATAGCAAAGATGATCCAAAATCTTGGAAATACAATAGAGAAAATACAAGAAACCTTTAACAAGGATGTAGAAGAACTAAAGAGCAAACAAACAGTGATGCACAACACAATAAATGAAATTTAAAATTCTCTAGAAGGGATCAATAGCAGAATAATTGAGGCAGAAGAACAGATAAGTGACCTGGAAGATAAAATAGTGGAAATAACTACTGCAGAGCAGAATAAAGAAAAAAGAATGAAAAGAATTGAGGACAGTCTCAGAGACCTCTGGGACAACATTAAACGCACCAACATTCACATTATAGGGGTCCCAGAAGAAGAAGAGAAAAAGGAAGGGACTGAGAAAATATTTGAAGAGACTATAGTTGAAAACTTCCCTAATATGGGAAAGGAAATACTTAATCAAGACCAAGAAGCACACAGAGTCCCATCCAGGATAAATCCAAGGAGAAACATGACAAGACACATATTGATGAAAGTATCAAAAACTGAATACAAAGAACAAATATTTAAAGCAGCAAGGAAAAAAAAAAGACATAACACATAAGGGAATCCCCATAAGGTTAACAGCTGACATTTAGCAGAAACTCTGCAAGCCATAAGGGAGTGGCAGGACATATTTAAAGTGATGAAGGAGAAAAACCTACAACAAAGATTACTCTACCCAGCAGAACCTCATTCAGATTTGACAGAGAAATTAAAACCTTTACAGACAAGCAAAAGCTAAGAGAATTCAGCACCACCAAACCAGATATACAACAAATGCTAAAGGAACTACTCTACGCAGGAAAGACAAGAGAAGGAAAAAACCTACAATAATAAGCCCAAAACAATTTAAAAAATGGTAATAGGAACATACATATCGATAATTACCTTAAATGTAAATGGATTAAATGCTCCCACCAAAGACACAGACTGGCTGAATGGATACAAAAGCAAGACCCGTATCTATGCTGTCTACAAGAGACCCACTTTAGACCTAGGGACACATACAGACTGAAAGTGAGGGGATGGAAAAAGATATTCCATGCAAATGGAAATCAAAAAAAAGCTGGAGTAGCAATTCTCATATCAGACAAAATAGACTTTAAAACAAAGACTATTACAAGAGACAAAGAAGGACACTAAATAATGATCAAGGGATCAATCCAAGAAGAAGATATAACAAACGTAAATATTTATGCACCCAACGTAGAAGCACCTCAATACATAAGACAAATGCTAACAGCCATAAAAGGGGAAATCGACAGTAACACAATCATAGTAGGGGACTTTAAGACCCCACTTTCACCAATGGATAGATCATCCAAAAGGAAAATAAATAAGGAAACAGAACCTTTAAATGATACATTAAATAAGATGGACTTAATTGATATTTATAGGACATTCCATCCAAAACAACAGAATACACATTCTTCTCAAGTGCTCATGGAACATTATCCAGGAGAGATCATATATGGGGTCACAAATCAAGCCTTGGTAAATTTTGAAATCGTATCAAGTATCTTTTCCAACCACAACGCTATGAGACTTGATATCAATTACAGGAAAAAAAAATCTGTAAGAAATACAAACACATGGTGTTTGTATGGTGAAAAACTGAAACCATTTCCACTAAGATCAGGAACAAGACAAGCTTGCCCACTCTCACCACTATTATTCAACATAGTTTTGAGAGTTTTAGCCACAGCAATCAGAGAAGAAAGAGAAATAAAAGGAATCCAGATCAGAAAAGAAGAAGTAAAGCTGTCACTGTTTGCAGATGACATGATACTATACACAGAGAAACCTAAAGATGCTACCAGAAAACTACTAGAGCTAATCAATGAATTTTGTAAAGTAGCAAGATACAAAATTAATGCACAAAAATCTCTTGCATTCCTATAAACTAATGATGAAAAATCTGAAAGTGAAATTAAGAAAACACTCCCATTTACCATTGTAACAAAAACAATAAAATATCTAGGAATAAACCTACCTAAGGAGACAAAAGACCTGTATGCAGAAAATTATAAGACACTGATGAAAGAAATTAAAGATGATACAAATAGATGGAGAGATATACAATGTTCTTGCATTAGAAGAATCAACATTGTGAAAATACCTCTACTACCCAAAGCAATCGACATATTCAGTGCAATCCCTACCAAACTACCACTGGCAGTTTTCACGGAACTAGAACAAAAAATTTCACCATTTGTATGGAAACACAAAAGACCCTAAATAGCCAAAGCAATCTTGAGAAAGAAAAACGGAGCTGGAGGAATCAGGCTCCCTGACTTCAGACTGTACTACAAAGCTACAGTAGTCAAGACAGTATGGTACTGGCATAGAAAAAGAAATATAGATCAATGGAACAAGATAGAAAGTCTAGAGATAAACCCACACACATATGGTCACTTTATCTTTGATAAAGGAGGCAAGAATATACAATGGAGATAAGACAGCCTCTTCAATAAGTGGTGCTGGGAAAACTGGACAGCTACATGTAAAAGAATGAAATTAGAACACTCCCTAACACCAAACACAAAAATAAACTCAAAATGGATCAAAGACCTAAATGTAACACCAGACACTATCAAACTCTTAGAGGAAAACATACGCAGAACACTCTATGACATAAATCACAGCAAGATCCTTTTGGACCCACCTCCTAGAGAAATGAAAATAAAAACAAAAATAAACAAATGGGACCTAATGAAACTTAAAAGCTTTTGCACAGCAAGGGAAACCATAAACAAGACGAAAAGACAACCCTCAGAATTGGAGAAATATTTGCAAATGAAGCAACTGACAAAAGATTAATTTCTAAAATTTATAAGCAGCTCATGCAGCTAAATATTAAGAAAACAAACAACCCAATCCAAAATTGGGAAGAAGACCTAAACAGACGTTTCTCCAAAGAAGATATACAGGGCTTCCCTGGTGGCGCAGTGGTTGAGAGTCCGCCTGCCGATGCAGGGGACACGGGTTCGTGCCCCGGTCCGGGAAGACCCCACATGCCACGGAGCAGCTGGGCCCCTGAGCCATGGCTGCTGAGCCTACGCGTCCAGAACCTGTGCTCCGCAACGGGAGAGGCCACAATGGCGAGAGGCCTGCGTACCGCAAAAAAAAAAAAAAAAAAAGAAGATATACAGATTGCCAACAGAAACATGAAAGAATGCTCAACATCATTAATCATTAGAGAAATGCAAATCAAAACTAAAATGAAATATCATCTCACACCAGTCAGAATGGCCATCATCAAAAAATCTACAAACAATAAATGCTGGAGAGGGTGTGGAGAAAAGGGAACCCTCTTGCACTGTTGGTGGGAATGTAAATTGATGCAGCCACTATGGAGAACAGTATGGACGTTCTTTAAAAAACTAAAAATAGAACTACCGTATGACCCAGTAATCCCACTACTGGGCATATACCCTGAGAAAACCATAATTCAAAAAGAGTCATGTACCAAAATGTTCATTGCAGCTCTATTTACAATAGCCAGAACATGGAAGCAACCTAAGTGTCCATCAACAGATGAATGGATAGAGAAGATGTGGCACATATATACAATGGAATATTACTCAGCCATAAAAAGGAACGAAATTGAGGTATTTGTAGTGAAATGGATGGACCTACAGACTGTCATACAGAGTGATGTAAGTCAGAAAGAGAAAAACAAGTACCGTATGCTAACACATGTATATGGAATCTGAAAAAAAAAAATGGTCATGATGAACCTAGGGGCAAGACGGGAATAAGGACACAGACCTACTAGAGAATGGACTCGAGGATACAGGGAGGGGGAAGGGTAAGCTGGGATAAAGTGAGAGAGTGGCATGGACATATATACACTACCAAATGTAAAATAGATAGCTAGTGGGCAGCAGCCGCATAGCACAGGGAGATCAGCTCAGTGCTTTGTGACCACCTAGAGGGGTGGGATAGGGAGGGTGGGAGGGAGGGAGATGCAAGAGGGAAGAAATATGGGGACATATTTATATGTGTAACTGATTCACTTTGTTATAAAGCAGAAACTAACACACCACTGTAAAGCAATTATACTCCAATAAAGATGTTAAAAAAAAGTGGAAGAGTTTTTACATATTTGCATGGCAAGCTCAAGTTTTTCAAACTAGCAGTGGCATAAATGTTGTTTTCCTTTTTATGAACAGCAGTATGCTATAGCACTGTCTGTGACAGGATCATCTTAATTCAGACTCTTCCTTGACATAGAAAATAACAGAATTTTGCTCTTGCTGTGGTCTGATTTCAGGTGTTTAATCAAACACTGTAAACTCACTCTTAAAATGTTTTAAATGTTGCCACCAAAAAGAATGTGAATAAATGTGCAATTTAATCACTAATTTATGTTAGTAATTATTAAATTTTGATAAAATCTGAGTCTGACAAGCCAAAACTAGTAGAAATTTCAATATGCATATACTGAAATTCTAATTTAATGATGTTTATTGTTAATGTTCTACAGTTGGTTTTACCTATTGATATATTATCTTAATCTTTCCAAGGAAACTTAGGTAAGCATTATTACTCTTATTTTTAGATTATTATCTGAAATTTGGATTTGATATTAAACTTGTCCAAAATCATGATATTAGAAAGAAGCAAGATTCAAATCCAGGTCATCTATGCCAAGAATATTCTTTTCATTATACTAGTTAACAATCTATACATAATTATTACTATTATCAAAATGATATTATTTTAATATACTTACTATAAATTGATAATCTCCAATGCCATATTAATCTTAGCAACAACACACTTATTAAACTTACTGAATCTGGAATATTACCTTTAAAACTAGTGAAAGCTAGGAAGAATTTTTTCTTCTCTGACAGTCTTGATTTTCATTAAAATCTTGTCCCCAAAATGTACTGCTCACAAAATACTTCATCATTTTCCAGACACACGTATATTTGATATTTTTATTGTGAGATTTCTTTTCTTTTACGGTGGCAGAAGTTTAGTAAGTATTCCCATAGTTCACCAGTATATAATCTGAAAATATCAGAAGTTTGCCAGAGGAAGTATTTGAAGGATTTTTAGGGTCACTAGCATTTAAAAAAATCTGATTAGAAAACATAAATGGGTTTCTTTATTTCAGAAATTGAAAAACTGAGTGACTCATGTATAGACTAGCTAGGAGAACAGATGTGATTTGTGTCATCAAGGAACTGAAATCCCACTCTTCTGTGATTAATGTTCAGTTGTCTCCTTTGCGTTCTTGGCCTATATTTTACATTAAAATTGTTATGATTTTAGAACTGAGTTCACAACATTTGTAGAGTTGATTCCTCCAACTTTGACAATTATAGATAAAGTTCAAACCACTAAATCTAATGCATATTTTTGTACTTGCATGTTCCACAAAAACACTGAGCACTCAGCCATGTCCCTACCTCTTATGAGAATCAGTAGATGTACAAATGCTACATTGGGAACTTCAGATTCATTGGCACAAAGTTTCACATCAAGATTTACATAAAAGATTAGAACACTTTGAATAAAACTATTTTATGAGTCTGGGTGCAAAAATAAGAAAGATGAGCAAAACTAAGGTGATTCTCTTTCAAAGGAGGGTATGGTAGGAAGAAGAATAGCCAAATAAGTGCAGTAGGTTGAGTGATGACCACACTGCCTCTCCAAAAAAAAAAAAAAAAAAAAAAGTGTCCCCTGGAAAATGTGCACATGATCTTATTTGGAAAAAGAAACTTTGCTGATGTAATTAAATTAATGACCTCAATATGAGATCATTCTGGATTAAGGCGGGCCCATGAGGGACTGATAAACATCCTTCCAAGAGAAGAGGAGAGATAAACATAGAGGAAAAGACCAGGTGAAGAAGGAAGCAGAGATTATAGAGTTATGTGACCACAGGCCAAGGAATCACTGGAGCCTCCTGAAAAGGAAGAGGCAAGGAAAAATTTCACCCATGACCCTTCTAACACCTTAATTTTGGATTAATGACCTCCAGAAATTTGAAAGAATAAATATCTGATGTTTTAATCTCCAAATTTGGGGCAGTTTGTTAGGGCAGTCACAAGAAATTAATACAGAAGTAATAGATTATTTAAATTATTACTTACAAATTTAAGGTGTTTTATATTCACTTTTGACTTAGTACATTTGGTAGACTAGGTAACCACAAAACGTGCATTATAAGAGAAAAAATAACTTTAATCCGATAATTGAGGTACTAAAATAACCTTAATATTAGAATTTTCTAGGTTTTTCCCTAATGTATATTCATTAATATAGAGAGAATAAAATTTCATCTCGGCAGTTGGAAATCTGAACCATGTCAAGAGTTAGGATAATTAAGTCTATAGGTCTAGAAATAGATTGTGTTGCATATATACATATATACACACACACACACACACACACACACACACACACACACACACACACAGATATATAAATATGAGATTCTTTTACGTTGAGGGGTAGGAGGCAGCCTCACCTCAGTAGTGGTTATACCAATGTGAGTGAAATGCTTACTCTTTGTTTACTTACAGTGGTGCACAATAATTCTTACACTCAAACGCACATTATAGTAACATAACTGTTTAATATCATTTAAAAAGGTAAAACTTTTACATAAGTATTTGTTCAGTGTCATCGCATACTATTCCTAGAGAACAATTTCATTTCGAGGATAGTTGCCTGCTCACAACTTAAAGTCACCTAGACCATGAAGAGACAACTGCACTCCCATGTTCATGACATTATTCACAATAGTCAAGATATGGAAACAACCTAAGTGTCCACTGATGAATAAATGCATAAAGAAATTAATATACATATCACTAATGTCAGCCTTAAAAAAGAGAGATCCTACCATATACAATAACATGGATGAACCTGGAGGACATATGCTAAGTAAGATAAGCCAGATATAGAAAGAAAAAAACTACATAATCTCACTTATATGTAGAACCTAAAAATACTGGTCAAAGGATACAAAGTTGTAGTTATGTAGGATGAATGATTCTATAGATCTAATATACAGCATGCTGACTATAGTTAATACTGTACTGACTACTAGAAATTTGCTAAGAGAGTAGATTTTAGATATTCTTATTACATGTACACAAAAATGATAAACATGTTAGATAGTATGTTAATTAGTTTCACTGTACTAATCATTTCAATGTGTATATGTACATCAAATTACCATGTTGCACACCTAAATATATACAAATGTTATTTAAATAAAATTTTTAAAAATCAAAAATCAAACAGCAGAAATATTTCATGAGGCCAAATTCTTAAAAGATTCAGACTCAAATGCTCTAATACTATATTACTACTAAAAGGAAAGAGCTAATTTTTTTTTCAGTTTGTTGATCTAATTTCAGGGAAGAACTGCTTCAATTAGGAAGTATGCTCAAATAAATAATCTGAGACTATCATCTGGAACTTTGGATTCTAATAATTGAACATACAGACATTGTTCAAAGAAAGTTTTAATTTCATCTGAAATAAAATTCATACTGAAATATTTTATCCATAAAAAGAACACTTTAACAGAAGCTGTTATTAGAAAATCTAACACTTTTCTTGTCTAAAAGTAAGCAACACACGAAATGCCAACAAAGACAGAAAATGGTTCTATAACAAATCTTGAAGGTATTCTATTTTCTCAAGTCCATATGATCTCACTCTAACCTGCAAGACAGTTCAGAGACAAGATATAGGGAATAGCTATGTGGGCAGCACATTAAAGCTACCTCATAACAGACAAAATGAAAAATATTGTTTTCAATGCCTACTTCCACATCTCCCAGAGGATTCTATTCATCATCCCTCACTACTCATACTCATGTGAGAAACAAGTATTTTTAAGATAATGACAATAATACAAATTTTATTCATGTCAATAAGTGATAATTCTACTATACTCTCTCTGATCTCATATAATCCTCAAAACAACCAACAAACTGATATTATTATTGCTTCTTCACAGATGAGGAAGTTGAGGAACAAATTTAGTGATCTGCCTAAGGTCACACAGTTAGTAAAAGAAAAAAACCAGGATTTGAACCTTGTTATGTGTGACTCCAAGGTCTGTACTTTTAATAATCTCACATTTCTGCTTGAGGAAGTAACGTGCAATTAAGGACTAACTACCAATCCCCTATAAGTATTACACTTTATTTACTAATCTACTTCTCTACTCACTGGCATTCAATAATCCACAAACATCAAAAGTGATGAACATTTTAAAATAAAACTGTAAAAACCTAGTTTGGCCTCAACCATGAATTATCAGGTGAAGGGAACATATATGAAAATAGGTAAGAAACTTTTGGATCTGATGATCAACACAAACATTAGCTATTATTGCACAAATAATATGGAGTATTTATATTTTTAAGATAGCAAAATATTACACTTGACAATTAACAATATATGTTTTTGAAAGGCTTTTAACTACGTGAACTAAATGTCGCATTGTTTCTGTGAACACTCCTTTTTATGTACATATTGTTTTATTTTATTTACACGTTTTTGTTTTTTTACAAAAACGGCATACAAACAGATGTTTGATTTTGAAAGTTTTACCTCGTTCAATAAATGTATCTCTGTTCAGATGGACACTAAGCTTCAGTGCCAATATTGTACCTTCACCACATGGGCAAGAAGATCTAAGGCAGGGGATACTATGTTCAGCTTTGTACTTTAACATAAAAAATGTTTGATTAATTGTCATCTGTCATTAATTTTTGTGGTCGGGGATCATGAAGAAACACACCATTTTAGTAAAATATCAAAATACTCTCTTCAAGATATATAGCTATATATGAATTAGCAAAATATTTTTTAATACATTATAAATTTCAACTTGACTGATTTTAGTCACATTAATTGAGGTATAATACACTTAGAGTAAAAAATCATCTTTTTCAGGGATATAATTCTATGAGTTTTGACAACGTTATACAGTCATGTAACCATGATACAGAACATTTCCATCATCCAAAAGTTTGTTCATGCCATTTGTTAATATGATGAATTGCATTGATTTTCAAATGTTATACTAACCTTGATTTTAAGAGCTAAATCTCATCTGATGTTGAGTTATTATACTATTATATAATGCAATTTGGATTTAATTTACTGAAATTTTGTTTAGAATTTCTGCATCTATGTTCATGAGAGATACTGGTCTATAGCATTTTTTTTCCCATGAAATATCAGTCTGATTTCAGGATCAGCCTGACCTCATAGAATAAGTTGGAGAATGTCCTATACTTTTCAATTTTGAGGAATAGTTTGTGTAGAAATGGTATTTTTTTCCTTTATGACTGACACTGAACAATTGCTTTTAAAAGAAGTTTGAAGGTTAAAAACAAAACAAAACCAAATCGAAAGAAAACAAAAAATAAGAATTCCCACTTATGGTAAGCTTTTCATTTCAAAGAAAATATCACTATTATTTTAGGCAGTTGTCTCTCCTTTTCTATGACTCTTATTCTGTTTATAACTCTCCTGTTGAAAATCTGGTTTTGCTGAAAGTCAAAATCTGTGCAGGCCAAGTCATCTGTTATACACAACAACTCATCACTATCCAACATTACCCAGGAACCCAGAGGTCTCAAAATTAAACTCACCAAAGAGTTCCAACACAGTTTAAACAACAACATATTTCTAAAATGTTTTGCACACAAAATAACATCCATGAATACATATATGTGCATGTATTTTCCCTAAAACTTGGGTAATCTTCATAATCATTTTTTCTTTTCTATAATCTGATGCCAATTATGGACAATGAAGCAGTTTGCCAGTGTGCTAAACTAAGCCAGTATGCTGTTATTTTTTTAAATGTTTTCATGGTTTTAAAACCTTCCTACCTATTCTCCTATTAAGCTATTATTACTAATGCTGATTAACTGTTATATGTTAGGAATAAGATAGATAACCAATTTTATGGGAATCTGTAAAATGTGTATCTGGCTATAGGCTTTGATGATTGATTTGTAAACAAAGTACCTGGACTTTTTATATGAAATTTAGGCATTCTGTTTTAGCTTCTTAAAGGCTACCCAAAATATCTCCACGAATTTCTAAATTCTTCTCTTTGTTATGAGAAGTTGATGGTACTGAAAGTCTTTTGGATAAATAAGATGTTAAAGCATTCTTAAAGCCCCCAAATGGATTACACAAATATCTACTAGAGATTTCAGGAATAATCAAGGGATAATCAAGTTTGGAATACCAATAAGTCATTACTAATCTACAAAGTCTGAGTTCAAGCACTTCCCAAATTGTATAATTAACTATATTCTAAAATTTCACAGTAAATCTCTAACATAAATAGACATTAAATTAGAAATATACACAAACTAGCATTAAAAAATCAAAATTCCATCATTTATAGCATGTCAGTTTTCCTTCAGTTCCCTTAAAAGGGTAGCTGAAAAAAAGAATTTGTGTATAATATTTCACTAGAGTTTGAGAAGCACCAACATTTTATTTACCAAGAAATATCACAACTCCCCTGGGCTTGAGGATAACTAAAAGACTGGGAGCTAATCATAGGATTATAAAATGCTTCCCCTCCCTCAAATCATACCACTACATCAATAGAGAGCTTGTACTTCTTTCTACTCAATGTTTCCATACACATAAAACTTCTCTTAAAAAATAAAGTAGGTATATTAATTTTATTTAAAAAAAAAACTCCCTATGCTTTAATAGAAAAATGATTGGGAAGGCAGAAGGAGGATCTACAAGAAAAGTACAGTTATGAACATACGTAATATACATATAAACATTAACATAACATTTAGAGACAGGGCTATATGTGACAACACATATTAAGTACTTTATATTAACATTCTCTCTGCAATATAAACATAATGGTAAACTTTTAACTTGGCAGGGGATTAAAGTAACTCATCCATGTTCACCCAGATATTAAGTGACAAAATTGGGAATTAATTTAAAGTTTGTCTGGCTTGAAAATCCAGTGTTTTGCAATAGTTTCCCAGATTTCAAAGAGAATCTTAATATCTAAAGCTTCTTGATATCTAAAGCGTTACTCTTAATATCTGAAGCATTTTCAGGTATTTCCAGTTCAAATTAGCACCAAGGATACTCCCAAACTAATACATGCCCAGGTATCTGCAAATAACATGCTCATTTTTTCTGGCTCCTATACATGCAGCCCAAGGGCTATCAAACAACATTACTTGTGTACTTTTAATGCATTTCACTGTCCATTAGCTGTAAAGAAAAAGGTACATGAAAATCATTTTTATTCTATTTTAATATAGAGGCTGGAACCGTAAGTTAAAATTAGGTTTGGTAATAATTTGAAGATATTTTGGATTGTTTTCTCTGTCTCCAGTCAATAAAATATATATATTTTTTAATTCTAGAAATAATGAAAATATTGAATTCATTTGTTGTCTGTCCTTTGCTATTTTGCATGAGAAATGTTTTCATCAAAAAGCCAAGTAGAGTACAATTATAGAACTTCAACATAAATATTAAAACCAAAGATTAAGGCACTAGCCCCTCTCATCAACCTGCTTATTTTTATGCAGAAAACTTTACCCAGAGCTCCAGATGAATAAATACTATCAAAACACTTATACTTTAGCTAAAAAATGTAATTACAACACAACATACTTCTTCAAAAAGTCACTGCTATCTCCACATTTTTAAATTTCTCTCTTTACTGAGAGACAGGGGGAAAAAAAGAAAAAAGGACAGAATACAAACCAAAGAAGAATTCCCCTGATCCTCATTTTGGCACAAAAAAAGAACTCTTGCAATTTTGGGGGAATACTATATCCATTCGTTACTGAAAAATAAAATTGGTTCTTTAGGAAAAATGAGTTGTACTCAGAGGCTTGGCAATCCTATTTAACACAAAGAAAAACTATTAAACCAGCTTAGGTCTCCCCAAAAGAAACTGAGATAAATAGTTTGAGGTCTTAAACAGTTCTTTGTGGTACTGAAGGAAAAGAAAGGGGACACTTACTGGTCACAGAGAGAACAGGGCCTATTTCTTATCAGCTGTAAATGAACTAAAATGATTACTGGGTAGTAAACATTCCACAGAAGCCACTGGAGTGTAAGATGTAGACTTCTGGAGAGATGTAGGATATCTGCCAATCGACAAAGTTTAAATCAGAAGAGCATTTGGTTCAGTCAAACGTTAGTTTACAGTATTAAGCTAAAATGTTTATAAAACAAAAGCAAACTAGAATTTTGCAGTCCAGAAAGAATGAAAATGCCATCCATTTTCTAGATGGTACAAACTTTGAGAGTTGTAACTTGGCTTCTTAAAGGCCTCAAAAATATCTCCACTTGTTTCTACATTATTCTCTTTATTTTGAGAAGTTGAGGGTACTACATAAACCTTGGATGAAAAAGATGTTAAAGCATTTCAAAAGTCCCCTAATGTGTTAAAGAAATATCTCCTAGAGACTTCAGGAATGATGAAGCTATAATCACAATTTGGGATCTTCTTGTCTCTTTCAAAATAAAGGGCACTACTAAAACTTGAATTATGAAATACTACTGAGAACAAACAAAAACACGATTTTTTTAGAATCTATTGTCCTTGGGGCTTTATTTACACTTGCATAAAAGTAGGTTTTGGGAGAGTGAGAAGAGGGCAATAAAGGGGCTACCTATTTAAGTGTTTTTGTGTCCTACAATGTGAAGTGTTTCAGAGTGTTGGCCAATGAAAGTCTGGTCCACTACCAAGGTCTCAAATGTCCTTTTACTCCTTATTTATACACACACATGCATGTGCACACACACATGCATGTGCACACACACATACATGTGCACACGAACACATACTGATGCTTCAGAATCTGTTTGGAGTCTGCACCTAAGGACCTTTTTCTACTACATTTTTTTACAGACAATTACTATGGTTATCAAATGTGTTAGGCAAAAATACTATGTAAAATTAGTTATATTGCTTATTTCCTTAAGCCATAGACTAAGAATTTATGTCTATCTTATCAAGTCAAGTACTTCTTTTTTCTGATCATTATATTAAAATATAAAGAGAATTGGCAAGACTTGCCCCAATCAACCTGACTGATTTTCTCAAGTCAAATTTCCTAGGACCGTTTAATCTCCCCCAATAAAAAGGGAATATATGTTTGGCAAATGAATGTCATATTAACCCTTTATAGAATCCCTCATTTTTCAGTCCTTTCCATTGGTCTCTAGATTTAGGCCCCTAATTTTCAGGTGGAAACTCTGCTCTCAGGGAGTCAGCAGTGAGCAGTGGCTAGAAGCAAGATCTTAGTTCCCTGTCCAGTAATCAAATCTGGGACGCCTGGGTAAAAACCAGGAATCCTAACCATTAGTCCACCAGGGGCTAGTGGCTAGAAGCAGGGCCCTGGCTCTTGTCTTCTTTGAAAAAAAAAATTTACAAAGAGACTGAGACTGTAAAACAGGCACAGAGTTTATTAGAAGCATAGCACGTGTGGGAGAGCTGTTTATTTGAGACAGAAGCAGTTTATTTAAGACAGAAGCAGCACAGAGCTACACACCCAGAGAAGGGTGTGGGCATCCTCACTAATAAGGAGCGTGCCAAAGGGGTGGTTTAAATCACTTATATGAGGGCGGTTTTTCTGGGTCTTTGTTTTCCTCTGGCCAATCATCTTGCTTTCTTTACCATATCAAATCTGACCCAGGGCCCTCCTTAATATGCACACACATCTTTTAGCTAAGATGGATTCCAGCATGAGGGTCTTTGGGAGATTGACAGCACATATTATGAAATAGTGCCCCATCCCTTTTTTGACCCCCAAGGAGCCTTTCTGCACATGTGCACTGGGGGAGGTCTCCCTGACCTCAAAAATGATAAATATGGTCATCTTATCTTTTTACTCTAGCAGAGCTCAACTCCTCTCTGCTCCCACCAGTAACTTTTTCCTTGAAATGTCAGAGGGAGACAAGCTCCAATTTACTCAGCTTGACAAACTCCAGCTGCTCATCTCAGGGGCCCGTCTACCTCCTATCTCAACCCCAGCTCTCGGAAGCTCAGTCTCTCCCAATGGGCATGGGAACAATAACCTTGAAAACACTCTTATTTTATTTTGTTTTAATTCTTTCAGCTGTATTTTTTTTTTCTTTTTGAGAGAGAGATAGGTGGAGGAATCTAAGCGTCTATGACTGTGAACCACAAATCTCCACTGGCCAAATTCTTATTTATAGAAATTCAGTGGACTGCTTGACATAATCCTCTTTTTAAGCAAGATTTCACATAAGTAAAACAAAATACTGTATGTTGCCTTCTAACAGATTATTGCAATTTAAAACCCATTTCAATTCTTGAAACCTCTACTCACTATCAAGTATCACTGAATTGAGCCACCCAAAATAATATTTTCTTTCAGTGATGCATACTTAAGTAAAAAAAACTAAATGAACATCCTATTTTCTTATGCACTAATGTTCAAAATAATTTTTTTTAAATATAGTATGGAACTAAAAACATTGGTATAAAAAATAATAAGTGAGTAAAACTATAGCCTCTATTAATTTGGTCCAAAAACAAAAAACAATTATCATCAGTCACCTGCCTGGGAAAAACAATTGGATAAGGTATAGAAGATAAACAAGTGTCAGGCAAATTTGAGTCTGAAAACCAACTCTATTATTAAAATCTTTGGGCTTTAGCAATGTTAATTCCTTATCTGGACCCTGTTTCCTTGGTTATAAAATGACCATAAAATCTACCTCTTGTGAGGGTCAAAGAAAATAGCAAACTGAGAACCAAAATCATACCAATAATCAACTAAGTCAAAAAATTAAATCAAATAATAGACATAACCATAATAGACACTGCTAGAAGTTGCCTTGCTGACAGAAAGGAAAGTCTTTAACTGCAGTAAATAAGAAGAAGAAAAAAAAAGAATGGTAGGGAAGAACTTAATGGAACATAAGGAGAGATGAACCAAAAGGGTATCTGTTGGGTCTGGGGGTGAAAATCCAACAAAAAACATTTAAAAATTATCCAATGCTGTAATTCAGAAAAATTTCCCTAACATGTAAGAAGAACTATAATTTTATTATGTTTTGAGAGCCTTATTAGCTTTTGACCTGAAATACTATTTTCATTTATGTACGGGAATTTTTAAATTGTTATTTGAGTTCTTAGGTACAATTTGGGATAACCACCAGCCCCCCACCCCCATATTTAAAGAATACATTTCTCATTTTATAATGAAAATTATTGCAAAATTTTTAATATAAAAATTCATGTTATTATTAGCACTTATCTGGTGAAGTATTCATTTTATTACATGTCTCCTCACCTAGACTCTAAAAGCACATTAATTAGAAACAAAAGAAATAAGGAAAATAAAGATTTTGAATTATTTATTTATGCGCACACACACACACACACACATACACGCTCACACACACAAATTTTAGGACAGTTTGTCAGCAAGGGATTTATAATTGCCCTGACTTATCCACAGTCTTTCTTGGAATATGCTGAAAGCCCAGAATGGGTTTTCTATAGTTGTCTACCCTATTAAACTGTGAGGTACTAGAGGAAAGATATAACATGCACTTCTGTATCCTGAGTATTTAGCACAATACCTGTCCAAAGAAGCTCTCATTAAATAGTAACTGAAAGAAAAAAAAATAAAACATTAAAAACAAAGAAATAAAGAAGGAAAGAGGAATGAAGAGATGGGAATAAAAATGATACATTTTCTTAAAAGATGCTATTTTGAAAATATAAGGAAAAATATGTCGAACTTTCTGCTCAGAATACAACCGTGAGTATACCTAGTACACCTATTTGTTCAACTCTTCAATTAAATGTCATCTGTTAATTCATACTTATGGTGAACACAACCTGTTTCTTGCAATGCGCTAGATGAGTAAATTTTTTTCCAAGAAAACAAAAAACTCATGGAAGGATTTTTGTTTTTTAAGGAGTATTGCGTATAACACACTTTACTTGCACATCTGAACACACAGTAAAATGAAACATTGCTAGGATTTTTCATGAACAAAACTGAAAGCATTACAATTTTCATTTCCATTCCCAGATTCAGTGTTCACTATAATAGAATAAGTTATTTCACATTTCTCAGAGGTTAAAAAAAGACAAAAAACACACCTTTGCTTAAATTATTCAACAGTGAAGTAAGGGCATAAGAAAGTGTAAAGGGATGAAAAAAAGAGGATGAAAAAATAAAGAGAAGAATTCAGCTCACAGAGAAATTCTAGAGTCAAAGATTTTGTGAATGAGCAGTCTTTTCTAATATGAAATATAAAAATACACCATATCAACTGGAGAAAAATTTAAATGTTTAATTACAAACTTATATTCATTTGCAACAATTTCTTCCTATAATCAACAAATGTCAAGGATAGGTGATTGACGATGACACCTTCCTTTCTCATTTCTTCTTCCAAGTCCTACTCAGAAAGACACCTGCATTTGCATTTCTTTCCCAGGGTTAAATGTGAAGGACAGCAAACCTGTGTGCCACTCACCCCTCAAAGCTAAGTGGTCTGTGGGAAGTTTATAAATTCAGACACCTTGTGGACCCATTTGCTCTTCAAAAGTATTGTCTGCCATCTGTCAGCTGAAGGACATCTGTGGATCAGCTGTGGGATCAACAGGGAGTTTGTCTGTGAGCTGAAGTTTTCCAAAATAAAGAAAAGGTAATTTTCAGATTTACAATAGCAATCCTGATCTCCAAGAAGCCTTAGGCTAGGGAGGAGAAGAGGAGCAGAGAAAGGAATATAACAAGGAATAGATAGCAGTATATATAAGAAAAATACCAAATAAAAGTATGATGTAGTCAAATGGAAGGAAGTCAGAGCAAACACAACAGAAAACACAACAGAAAATTAGAAGAATGAAAATAGAAGAAATGAAAAGGTATAGAAAGAGCAACACAGAATGAGGGAAATTTAGGCAGCAAGGCAAGTTTTTTTCTTTTTTAAAAATTCCCGAATGATAGCCATCAGTGTGTTTTTGAATAGAGGCCGGCAATGTTCTTTTTCCAGCTCTGCAGGTGTGCAGTTTTCATAGCTTCACACAGAACTGACTCCAAACATTCAATTTCAAATAAGAAAGCTTGAAGATCAAATTCAAAGATAAACCAAAAGGGACATCTCATCATTTAAAAAAATATAACGTCTTCCAAATTTAAGAGCAATAGGTAAGGCTACTTAGGTCACCTTACCCCTCTCACTGGAAGTCTATTTGTTAAAATGCTTTATTTTCTGATCCTTTGCCAAGGAAAATAGAGTGCAGTCAGTGGAAAAGCACTGTGATGTTTAAAAACAAAAAGTAGAATGCTGCTTTTAATCCTTTTGATGCATATAAGAAACTACACAAATTCATTTTGCAGACATGCTTTTATCTATTTGTAATTGAATTGAAAATCGCAGTGAGCTACTTAAAAGGAACTCCATTGAATGGATTGTGTTACATAATACAGCAACTTTCAAGTGTGCCATTGTATACTTAAGGCTCCTATCAGCCTTTAGCATTGTAGATAGTATACATGAAATCAGAGGCCAGTATATACTAAAAATAGTTAAGAGTATAGTTACTGAGCAGCAATTATAGACACAGTGCCTGTTACTAAGAGTGAAAAGAAGGAATATAAACACTGTCCCTGGTCCCAAGGCATTTAAAATCCAATTACTTTACTGGCAGTACAAAATATCATCATAGTTGTCTTATTTAGGAGGTTCTGAGAAAACTGAAAAGAAGAAATGATAATGATTCATTGCTTAACATTTTAAAAGGTTCTACAGCACGTTTTGATGACCAAGTACTACTGATATTCATATATATATATATATATATATATATATATATATATATATATATATATATGAGAGAGAGACAGAGAGATAGAAACAGAGACAGAGATAGAGAGAAGGAAAGAGGGAGAAAGAGAGAGTTCAAGAAATTGGCTCACATAGTTTTGTGGGGTTGGCAAGTGCAAAAGCTGTAGGGCAGGCCAGCAGGCTGGAAACTCACGGAAGAGTTTCTAGGTTCCAGTCTGAAAGCAGAATTCCTTCTTCAGGAAGCATGTCTTTGCTCTTAAGGCCTTCAGCTGATTGAGGCCAACTCACATTATAGAGGACAATGTGCTTTACTTAAAGTCAACTGATTCTAAATGTTAATCACATCTTAAAGAAAAACCCTTCACAACAACATATATATTAGTGTTTGATCAGACACCTGGCAAACAACTAGTCACCACAGTCTGACCGAGTTGACACATAAAATTAACCATCACAGTAAATCTTCAAAAACTGTCTAATCCAGGGCTTAATTTTTAATAGAGAAGGAAGTTCCCTCAGAACTTCTGCTCAATTATGATGCTGAAGTTAGAAATTCTAAGTAGATATGTCTATTAAACTTATCACTTAAGACACAGAGTCTAGAGAAAAAGATATGGGCAGGAGAGCACAAATGACATTTTCATCCTAAATTTCCCAATCTTTCCTTACTCTTTGTTCACTCTCTGTGGTAAGTTCACTTAGACAGTGATTTATAACTGCTTCATTTGATGTTTTTTTAACAACTCTACTTCTGCATTGAAAATATGGCTTTTTAAAAAGACATGAAGGGCAAAAGTACTTAGATATAAGTTAGTTTTCTATGGGAAATGACCCAGAAAAGCCACCAAAGCAAAGTGTCTCCCCGTAAAGAGTTGCATAATTTTTTAAAAAATAAACCCACAGATAGATTGCACAGAAAAATCATGTCTCTTTTCATGGTTAGTGCTTTTATCTGAGCACAAAAGGATTAGCAGCCCTCCAAGACAATTCAACTTCACAGCAACAAGTAAGTCAGCCAACTCTGGAGAAGGCAATTTCCCACATGAGTATTAACTCAGCCACCATGTTTGATTTACAAATGTTTATAAGGACTTCATGGCATTTAACATGAGTTAAATTATAATTTTTTGAATTCTGTGTGTTAATTAAGGGTTCAGACCTCTTATATGACTAGCAGAAATCCTTCTGCAGGTAGAAATAGTCAATATTTTACCACCAGGCTTTACATTTAATCATTTAATTTTAAAAAGGCAATTTAATGTAATAAAAATGGATAAATTTACCACCTCCATCACCTTGTACACCTTAAACTTACACAATGTTATATGTCAATTATATCTCAATAAAGCTGGAAAGAAATGAATAAATTTAAATATATTTAAAGCAAGTCTAGTGTTGTAGGTCAATTACACTTCAAAAACAAACAAACAAATAAGCAAATTCATAGAAAAAGAAATCAGATTTGTGGTTACCACAAGTGGGGTTTGGGGAGGGGAAATGGATGAAGGTGGTCAAAAGGTATAAACTTCTAGTTATAAGATAAATAAGTACTAGGAATGTAATGTACAACATGATTAATATAATTAACAATGCTGTATGTTATATATGAAAATTGTTAGGAGAGTAATCCTAAGAGAGCTCATCAAGAGGAAAACATTTTTTTCTTTTTCTTTTATTTTTATCTATATGAGATGATGGATGTTCACTAAACATTGTGATAATCATTTCATGACATATGTAAGTCAAATAATTATGCTGTATACCTTAAATTTATATGACATTGTATGTCAATTGTATCTCATTAAAACTGGAAGAAAAAAATAAGTCTAGGGCAAAAGGAAAAACAGTATTGTTGAGATATATGTTGGATACATAAAAATATTCAGATCACTGTGTATAATGAAAAGGTTTCACATACCCTAAATATTCACTTAGGATATTTAAGAAAAAAAAGTGTTAATACAGTCACTGTATTTTCTCTTTCTTTCTTGATTAATGCTTTTGACAGAATGATTTTCATCTAGCTCTCAACAAATCATTTGCAGATTTCATTCCTTTAATAGCATTTAAAACTTACCCTGGCCAACTATCCATATTTAACATAAATAACCCTAAGCTATTTATGTCAATTTATCATGGAAAATGAATTACATAGAATTTCAAAGAACACCCAAATTTATGAGAACAAACATATATGCATATGGAGATAGAGATAGAGAGAAACATAAACATACATATATGAGTATATATATATATATTTGAAAAACAAATAATGCTTATATGAATATATATGTTCTCATACATCTGCTTGAAATATAGTTTATATTTAAAATGTAGTTTAAAATAATTTGGGAAAACAAATAATGATGATATATATATGATGTTAATGTGTAAATAATATGAGAATATATGTTAGGCAAAAATATATTTGAAATATAGTTTATATTTAAAATGTAGTTTAAAATAATTTGGGAAAACAAATAATGATGATATATATATGATGTTAATGTGTAAATATGAGAATATATGTTAGGCAAAAATATATTTGTCCTTATTGTGTATATAATATTCATTTTAAATATGCATATATTTATATATATGTGCAATTAAAATTTTTGCTATATTTGAGATAATTTCAGAAAAGTAATATTCACAAATTTTTCAGAACTATTAATGTATAAGAGTCATTTTCAAATCATCATAATTCTTTTGGACTTTGCAAAAACAAAGCTCTACAGAATATTATAAATGTGTTAATTCATTAGCCTTTCATTTTATTCCTGTTAAAAAAATAACTTTTAAAGCTGCTTGCAATGTTAATTGCTCATTGCTTTCTTGTCTGGGAGAAAATAACATAAAATCAGTGATGTGTTTGTTTTAGTTTCTAAAGCCTAATGTGAAGGAATAAAATCTACTTAGCATAAAAGGATCTTCTTTTCTTTTAAGGTACTCTTAGTTTTAAACCTTATTATTTGCCTGTGAAAGGAAAATATGGTTTGTATGAAAGAAAACATGGAATTTTGTTCTCTCAGTTCTTGCTAATATGAAAAGTGAATACAGAAAGACTGAATAAAAAAATAAATAATAAATAAATAAATAATAAATAAATAAATAAATAAAAAATAAATAAAATTTTGGTGTCTAAATTTTCTTCAACAAATGGGTGTTGGGAAAACTGGATATCCAAATGCAAAATAATGAAATTAAATCTTACACAATACACAAAAATCAACTCAAAATAGATGAAAGATTTCAATTCAAGATCTGAAACTATAAAACTCCTAGAAGAAAACATAGAAGGAGAATTTCTTTACATTGGCCTAGGCAAGGATTTCATGGATATAACATGAAAAGCACAGACAACAAAAGCAAAAATAGTCAAGACTACATCAAACTAAAAAGCTTCTGCACACAAAAGATTTGCAAACCATGTATGTAATGGCATGTTAATTTTCAAAATATATAAGGACATCCTATAGCTCAAGAGCAAAAAACTAATAATTCTATTAAAAAGTTGGCCGAGGGCTTGAACAGACATTTCTTCAAAGAAGACATAAATACACGAAAGATGCTCAGCATCATCAATCATCATGAAAATGCAAGTCAAAACTACAATGAGATATTATTACCTCACACCTGTTGGGGTGGCTGTTATCAAAAACACAGAAGACAAGTGTTAACAAGGGTGTGGAGAAATTGAAACCCTCTTACACTGTTGTTGATGGGAATGCTAGTGCAGTGACTGTAGAAAACAGTATGGAAGTTCCATACAGCTTTAAAATTCAAAAATAGAACTAACATATGATCTACCAACTCAACTTTTTAGTATTTATACAAACAAATTGAAATCAGGATCTTGAAGACAGATTAATTAGCCTTCCTATGTTCATTGTGGCACTATTCACAATAGCCAAGACATAATAGGGAAGAACAAATCTGACTCCATATTAGATCTGTTCCTTTTACTTTTACCTTTGTGCTTTGTTGCCTGTGCTTAGTCATGCCGGCTCTGCACCATCTGTAAAAGAATGTTGTCTTTAGCCTGAAATAAACAGGATAGCCTATTCTCAGAACTCTGATCTTTAAGAGTCCATTCATACAAAGATCAAAACTTGCAGAACAGAGAATAACAGTTGCTTTGTTGGAGGTTTATAGAAACATCATGACCTGACCTACATGGACAGCCACAAGAACAAAGGATCCTGACACCAAGAAGTTTGCAACAACTAACCACACCCTTCCCTCACCTTGCCTTTAAAAATGCCTCGCTGAAACCATTTGGGGAGTTTGGGGTTTTGGGGGCACAGCCAACTGTCTCCTTGCATGGCCCTGCAATAAACCTTTCTCTGCTACAGACTCTAGAGTTTTGGTATTGTTTGGCCTCCCTGTGCATTGGGCACACAAACTTGCATTCTGTATGTAACAAAGATATGGGAGCAATTTAAATGTCTATAGAAGAATGAATGAATAAAAAGAGTGATATATACATACAATGGAATATTATTCCACCTTAAAAAAGAAGGAAATCCTGCAATATGGAAAAACAGGGATGAAACTTGAGGACATTATGCTAGGTGAAATAAGCCAGTCACAGAAGGACAAATACTACATGATTCCACTTATATCAGGTATCTAAAAGTTAAACTCGTAGCAAAGAATGCAATTTTAGTTGCCAGGGGTTGGGGGTAGGGGGACAGTGGGAGTTGCCCATCAATGAGTATAAAATTTTAGTTACACAAGATGAGTAAGTTTAGAGATTTGCTGTACAACATTGTGCCTATAGGTTACAATATTATATCATACACTAAAAAACCTCTTATGAGGGAGATCTCATGTGAAGTCTTTTTATCACAATAAAATTTTAAAAAGTGTTTTCTTATCATGCATAGATTTTTCTTCATGAATATTTAGATATAAGCACATCTCCACAGATATCACTTAACACTGCCTACTTTTCTTTCACACATACACACACACACACACACACACACACACACACACACACACACACATAAAAGAAAGGTAGGAAGGAAAGAAAGAAGGAGAGAAAGAGGGAGGGGAAAATAAAAGAAACTTCATAAGTTTATAAGTAAGAATTAGCCACAGATCCAAACTAGCATTTTTGAGAGCTACATGAAATACAGATCACTTCACAAGCAATCAAATTTTCAACTACTCAGGTGCAGTGACTTGTATTATTATCTGGCCAGCTTTGCTCAGTACCTTTATATGGTGCCAAAGGAACTGCCAGCCTTGTCTAAAAGTGTTCATTTGCTACCCAGTGATGACAATTACCTGTCTCCTCCTCTTTTATAGATTCTTAATCTTGAAACTGAAAATGCTGTCAGCCAAATTTATAGATATCATTATTTGAGACAAGAACATCAAATCTAGAGAGTATGTCAAGTTGTGAGTATGCCAGCAAGACAAGCCCATGACAGAGAAAGTAAATAACACAGGAAAAAGCCCAACAGGCAACAAAGTCAAATGATGGCTGCCAAGCCATGGTTGCTTGATCAAAGGCAATGGGTTAGGCTCCAGAGATCAGGTTAGAATTAAATGATTAACCCACAGGGTTTGAAGAGCTCACTGGGATACCAGCTAGAATCTCAGTGACCTAGAGGAATCCCCACAGACTGAAGCAGCTGCTGCTTCTGCTGTATAACTTGATGCCAACAACCCAAAGGCTGAATTCACTTCAATTTCCTCAGCTTCTAAATAACATTGAAAACTTATATTTTTACACAATATTCCATCAAAACATAGTCTAGACTGTCTCCTCCCTTCCTAAAATGCCATCATAAATATGCTTTAGAATTTTTCAGTACAATGGTCTCAACACCCTAAATCTCTCACCCATATGGAGAGGAATTAAGTTCTGTTCATTTCAGGCTACCTTCTTAACATAGCTGGGCAGGCTGCACTCTGGGATCTTTTCCAGATACCTGTGCCCTCCTCCTGGCATTGGAGACAAGCACTTTTCATCCTGGCTCTCTAATTCTGTGACCTCATGTAAGAGCAACGGGCATTGGACCTCATCTTCCCTTTACTTTCCCAAATTTTTCTGCTCTGAGTAGTCCATCTCCTGCTATCCTTCCCCTTCTCTAACTAAGACTGTGTTTCTGGACTATATAAAAGTAAATGCTTGTAGAGTACTTAAAAGTTTTCAAAGTGGCATCACCTTATTTTCTCAGTTCTGCTTTAATTTTAAATCTGCTGTAAATTAGAGAGTGGTTGTTATTCTCACTGTAGATAAGAGGAAGTGAGATTCAAAATACTAACAGTTAGTTCCTCAAGGACATGCAGTTAATAACATAGAAGCAATTTTGTGGTCCCAAGCCTAGCGTTTGCAATAGTAGACTAGTTCTTGCTTCCTCTACCCCTGACTGCTTTGGGTAGTTAAGGTGTCTCCCTTAATGCAGTATGGTATATATAAAATGTGATCAATGATCTTCTGTAGATTGTTTGAATTACCATTCTTAAAATACTATAATACAGCTAGAAAATTCATTCCTTAAGATATAATAAACATAAAATTTACGTTCAAGTCACTTAAGTGACTTTGATTAGAGGAAACCATGATATTAGTGTCAGAGAAACAGAGACCACTTTCCTTTTCTTTTTTTTTAAGTTGAAAATGAAAAATATCAATTTCCTGATAGTTTAGATGTCTGTAAAAACTAAATGCCATGAATAGAATGTCTTTATGTTCATTCATTCAGCAAGCATTTACCTAAGAACACCTACTAGGTGTACACACAATAAAGGCCTGTGACACACGTTTGTACAATGATGAAAGATTCAACAAAGAGCAGGTCCTGCTCTCTCTCTTTGAGGAGTGTAGACTACATTGAAATATGCACAAACAACTTAACCAGAACTAGTAAACATTACATACTTAATATGCACAAGATACTATGTTGAATACTTTACAGGCCCTACTTCATTCACAGATCAAAAACTTGAGCATATAAAGTTTATCAACCAGTCCAAATTTTTTAGTTGGTAAGAATCAAAATGGATTCAAACCAAAGTATACTGAAAGGAAAACAAAACAAAACAACGTGGCCAAGCATACCTTACTGGCTCCTTGGCTCAAGTTATTTACCTCTTTAGTCTCCTCAAATTAATTTCTGAAATAATGAATCCAAAAGCCCCCAAATATTCCCCAGATAAACTAGCAAGAGTCACCAAACCAGAGGAATAAAAATTGGTCCCTAGATACATATGAAGGAGAGATATCTTTATTGGTGTTATTGCATCTGACAATCAGAAGGAGCAAAACATAATCTGAAATGCTACATGATAAAGGAGAAAAAGAGAAAATATTCATTTCCTAATATCTCTAGTCCATGCATTAAGGGGAGTATTATGGCAAGTAGTGGAGGAGATAGGAAGAAGAGCAGTGCAAGAAAAGATCTGCACAGAGATAAGGTAGAAAGGACAGCCAAGCAGCACCATGCCCAGGAGCTCCGTATCTCTTTATCACAACACAGTGCCCTTGTCATGACAACATCAATAGCTGTGTAGCTGCCACATGGAAACCACCAGTAATATAGCCATACTCCATTAATCAGTAAAAGCATCTGCACCTATTACTCATGTAGTGAATAATGATTTAGCAGCTGTGCATCCTAGAATAAGGCTTTGTGATATTTAGAAAAACAGGGATAATTCACATATTATTCAGACAAAAATTCTAGCTTGTATGATTTACTTTTTCCCTCCACAAATAAACACAAATGATCTCTCCTGAAGAAAGCAAATGGTTTTTTTTTGCCTTAAGCAATGCCCATGGCTGTTAATATTTTGGTGGCATACATTTGGTTAATCAATAAAACAAGCATAAGGTATATTGCTTTTCAAAAGAGCTTCTTTGGAAGGTTTTCATTTGCTTCTAAATTTATATCAATTTAGAATTAACCAAGATGGAGACATAGGAGGTTCCTTAGCTCTCTTCCTCTCATGGATGCACCAAATGTACTGCTACATTCCCTCTGAAAGAGACCCCAGAAACTAACTGAGCAATTCCTACACATCGGATAAATGAGAGAATATCCAAATAAAAATGGGTGAAAAAGACTGAGATACTCACACCATAAGCCTCAACCCCAATACAGCACCATATAATGAGGAGGGGATCCCCATCGCCGAGCTTCTTCCTCAGGACTTAAGGAACATCTAGCACCACAATTTTAAGACAAAGAAGGTCACTATATAATGATAAAGGGATCAATTAATCAAAAGGATATAACTATTATAACTATTTATGTACCCCAAATAAAAGCACTCAAATATATAAAGCAAAATTAACATATCTGAAGGAGGAAACAGACAGCAATAAAATAATAACATGGGACTTCAATATGCCACTTTCAACAATAGATAGATCATCCAGAAAGAATATCAATAAGGAAACATTGGACTTAAGCTCATATGGCCCTAACAGATATATTCAGAACATTCCATCCAACAGTAGCAGAATGCACTTTCTCAAAAGCACATGGAACATTTCCCAGGATGAATTATATGTTAGTCCACAAAACAAGTCGTAATAAATTTAAGAAGACTGAAATCATATCAAGCATCTTTTCAGGCCACAATGGTAGGTGACAGAAGTCATTTATAAGAAGAAAAATAGAAAAATCACAAATATGTGGAGATTAAGCAACATGAACAAGCAATGAGTCAAAGAAGAAATCAAAAGATATATACCCTGAGAAAACCATAATTCAAAAAGAGTCATGTACCAAAATGTTCATTGCAGCTCTATTTACAATAGCCCAGAGATGGAAACAACCTAAGTGTTCATCATCGGATGAATGGATAAAGAAGATGTGGCACATATATACAATGGAATATTACTCAGCCATAAAAAGAGACGAAATTGAGCTATTTGTAATGAGGTGGATAGACCTAGAGTCTGTCATACAGAGTGAAGTAAGTCAGAAAGAGAGAGACAAATACCGTATGCTAACACATATATATGGAATTTAAAAAAAAAATGTCATGAAAAACCTAGGGGTGAAACAGGAATAAAGACACAGACTTACTAGAGAATGGACTTGAGGCTATGGGGAGCGGGAAGGGTAAACGGTGACAAAGCGATAAAGAGGCATGGACATATATACACTACCAAAAGTAAGGTAGTTAGCTAGTGGGAAGCAGCCGCATAGCACAGGGAGATCAGCTCGGTGCTTTGTGACCGCCTGGAGGGGTGGGATAGGCAGGGTGGGAGGGAGGGAGACGCAAGCGGGAAGAGATATGGGAATATATGTATATATATAACTGATTCATTTTGTTGTGAAGCTGAAACTAACATACCATTGTAAAGCAATTATACTCCAATAAAGATGTTAAAAAAAAAAAGATATATTGAGGCAATGAAAATGGAAACAGAACTTATCTAAATCTTTGGGATGCAGCACAAGTGGTTCTAAAAGGGAAGTTCATTTTAACACCTACATTAAGGAAAAAGAAAGATCTCAAACAACCTACATCTCAAGAAACTAGAAAAAAAAAAACAACTAAGCCCAAAGTTAGAAGAAAAAAGAAATAACATATACATGAACAGAAATAAATAAAATACAGACAAAAAGACAACAGAAAAGATCAACGAAACTAAGGGCTATGTTTTCGTAAAGATAAACAAAATATATAAACGTTTAGTTAGACTTAGCAAAACAAAAAGAGAGAGGACACAAATAAATATAAATGAAAAGAAGATATTACAACTGATAATATAGAAATACATAGAATCATAAAAGACTACAATGAAAAATTATACTTCAACAAATTGGGCAACCTAGAAGAAATGGATATATTCTTAGAAACATACAAATTGCCATCATGAAGAAATAGAAAATCTGAACAGACCTACTACTAGTATGGAGATGAATCAGTAATCAAAAACCTCACAACAAAGAAAAGTTCAAGATCAAATGGCTTTACTAGTAAATTCTCCCAAACATTTAAAGAACTAATACCAATCCTTCTCAAACTCTTCCAAAAATAGGAGGGAACACTTCCAAACTCATTTTATAAGGGCAGCTTTACCCTGATACCAAAGCCAGGCAAGGACACTACAAGAAAAAAAAAAATTACAGGCCAATATCCTTGATGAACGTAGATGCAAATATCCTCAACAAAATAGTATGAACCAAATTAAACAATACATTAAAAGGATCTTGATCAAGTGGGATTTTTTAAACTGAGATGTAAGGATGGTCAATATCTGTAAATGAATTAACCAAAATGAATGATAGGTATCATATGAACGTCTCAGTAGATACAGAAAAAGCATTTGACAAAATTCAATAGCCTTTCATAATAAAAACTTTCAACAAACTGGGTATAGAGGAAACTTACCTCAATGTAAAAAAGGTCATATATGACAAACCCACAGTTAATATCATACTCAATAGAGAAACGTTGAAAGCTTTCCTTTAAGATTAGGAACATACAAAGATGCCCACTTTCACCACTTTTATTCAATGTAATACTGGAAATCCTAGCAAGTAATTAGGAAAGAAATGGAACTAAAGGCATCCAAATCAGAAAGGCAAAAGTAAAATTGTCTCTGTTTGAAAATGACACAATATTATATGTAGAAAACCCTAAAGACTCTACCAGAACACTGTTAGAACTAATAAATGAATTTGGTAAATTTGAAGGACACAAAATTCAGTAAAAATGTCAGTTGTGTTTCTATACATGAACAAGCTATCTGAAAGAGAAATTAAGAAAACCATCCCCCTTTACAACAGCATCAAAAAAATAAAATATTTAGAGATAAATTTAACAAAGGAGGTGTAATATCTGTACTGAAAAACTGTCAGACATTGACAAAGAAACTGAAGAGGACACAAATAAATAGAAAGCTGTTCCTTATTCACGGATTGTAAGGATTAATATTGTAAAAATATAATATTCATACTACCCAAAGCATTCTACAGACTAAATGAAATTTCTATCAAAATTCCAATGACATTTTTCACAGAAACTAAAAACACTAATTTTTTTAATGAAAGCACAAAAGCTCCTGAATAACCAAAGCAATATTTAGAAAGAAGAACAAGGCTGGAGGCATCATACTTCCTCATTTCAAACTATATTATAAAGCTATAGTAATCAAAACAGCATGGTATTGGCATAAAACAGACAAATAGCTCAATGGAACAGAACAGAGAGCACAGAAATAAACCCATGCATATATGGTCAATTAATCCACAACAAAGAAGGCAAGAATATGCAATGGGAAAAGAATAGTCTCCTCAACTGATGGTGGGAAAACTGGATAGCAACATGCAAAAGGATGAAACTAGATCCCTATGTGAAAGTTTTCCTTTTCATAGAAAACCAAGAAAGAATTCCAGAGAATTGAAAATGCACTATTAGCATGTATGTCATGCTGTGCTTGTATAAGGGAGGGAGAAATTATAACATATGTTTCCAACTCATTTAGCCTTCTTAATTTATTGAAAGCATGTTCTTGCCTTTTTCAAATACTTTTTTTTTTTTTTTTAGATTTAGTGACAGTTCCCTATAGTCACATAACTCATTAGAATACTATTCCACCAGAAAAAGTGATCCACTTAGTCTGTGTTTTCTTGAATCTGACCATGAACCAGAGATAATTTATTTTTTTTTTCAAATGAGTTTCAGCTGTAAAAGAGAAACAGTCTTCCCAAAGGCAGAGGAACTTAGAGAAATCAACATTCACCATTCTGGCATGAACGTCAGCCTCCATAAACAAATCTGACAAATAAGTGTGGTCTCTAAGCTACCTACTTTCCTGCCCATCTGTTTGTATGGCACATTGCCCTTACTCAAAGGGCACTGCCAATTTTATTTTGAAAAAAATACAGTCGATATAAGGTGAGATAAATCATCTCTACAGAAGCAGAATTTGCATTGCAAAGACCGGCATATTTGGTTTTGATTTTGATTTTCTTTAGCTTCATTTTTGCTATTGCATTTCTTTTTCTAGAGGATAGGAGAGGGCATGTTAAATGAATTTTCAAATATGGGGAGAGGGAAGACTCAGAACAAAAAGTCCTGTTATCTTCTTATTCCAACTGGCAATGTGTGAAATTACAAACATAATTTATTAATGAGAAGGTCATTCTCAGCATCATCATCTGCATTTATTAACTGATTCTCCTTCAAAATACAAACCTTAAAAAAAAGAAAGAAATAAGAGTGAAATGAACAGATCTCAAACCTTGCTTCATAGAAGAACAGTTTGCAATTAAGATTAGGCAATTGAAGAACACATTAGTAGTGTGCCTATGAGATAAAGGCATCAACCAGCAGACACTTCATTCCAATGAAATCCCTTGAAAGCCATCACCATCCAATCTAACATTAATAGAGCAATAAGAATGATCTCAACCATAAACCTTTTATAATATTTTCTTGGCTTCACACTTTTTCTTCAAGAAGCTTAAGTACCTGGATAATAAACAATGAACTATAATCCTTAGTAGGTCTTTAAATTTAATTGACTTTGTTTTTGTTTTTTCCTTACTTTCAATGTATTTTTTCTCTTCTTCCAAAAAACCACCATATTAAATTCAAATATATGCTTTCTACTATGTTTATACTTATGCTATGATTACAGAAAGTTGGCATTACTCTGTAAAGTATCATTGATGAGAAACAAGGCTGCTTATTTCACCTACTAGTCTTTGTTCTCAGAGATGTGGAAGCTGTACACTAACTGTAGACCAACCTTTAGAGCTCTTACATTAAAATAATGCTGTCTATAGGAAAATGCCTAATGGCTTTTGCATCAAGAATCTATATTAAAAGAAAAAAATGAAACATTTTTTACTTCCCTCATAATGTACACTTCTTGAAAAAGTCCTGTGTTTTTCCCCAAGGTAAATATCTTGTGTGATATCTTACTTAGAGATATTCCAAGACAGAATTTCATGATTTATTCACTTTGCCTAATACAATTAAATAATATCTAATCAGATATGTAATATACTTTGTACAAAGTCACATGTAGATTTTATTTAATAAATAACTATATCTACGGGACTTCCCTGGTGGCGCAGTGGTTAAGAATCTGACTGCCAATGCAGGGGACATGGGATCAATTCCTGATCCAGGAAGATCCCACATGCCATGGGATCAACTAAGCCCATGCTCCACAACTACTGAGCCTGTGCTCTAGAGCAAAGAAGCCACAATTACTGAGCCTGCGTGCTACAACAACTGAAGCCCATGCGTGCTAGAGCCCACGGGCTGCACTACTGAAGTCCGCACACTCTAGGACCCACATGCCACAACTACTGAGCCTGCATGCTGCAACTACTGAAGCCCGCATGCCTAGAGCCCATGCCCCACAACGAGAAGCCACCACAATGAGAAGCCCGCACACCACAATGAAGAGTAGCCCTGCTCGCCACAACCAGAGAAAGCCCATGCACAGCAACAAAGACCCAAAGCAGCCAAAATAAATAAATAAATATTTTTTAAATTTTTTAAAAATTAAAAAATAATTTAAAATAATAAATAACTATATCTAAACTTTCAGACCTTTTTATCAAAGTATTTTTTTTATAAACTGGTAAATTCCTAAAGGATCATTTCACATTCTGTGTCAGTTAGTCCATCCATTCATCCATTCATTTCAAATTACATTAAACCCTAGTGCCAGGGACTGTGATGTGTGTCTTAATAGTAAGCAGCACTCATTTGTACACTGATGAGAATGACACAGTGCAAGGCTGGTGACACAAGAGAGTTTCGGGAGATTTTTTAAAAAGAAGCTAAATCCCTGAGATGTATATGAATATGCTTCAGAACCCAAGGGCAAAATTGAGGAAATTCTGTTTTCTCCATTTTACAATGGTTTTCTTCCCATTGTAAAAGGAGGACAAGAGGTGAAGATGGCACCAATATTCGTTGGTTTATAGATTTGACTATGAAGAGTTAAGCACTCGTCTAATGTCTTTTGTTTGCTCAGTGAAGCATGATATAAGGTTGTCAACTGGAAGTAACATGGGAAAAGAGGCGGGAGTTTTGGACAGTAAAGACAAGGTATGAAAAAGTCTTGTGATGAGAGGCAGAGTTCATTTGCTATAGAAAAATAATGGGATCTGAGGGCTGTATTAAGGACCCATTTGCAGTATCAGTATAAAGTCATCACCATACACCTTCCTGGTTGTGTGAGTTTTCTGTAGCAATTATTAGCTGCTAGACAGCTGGTTATATTAGGTTTAGGTTTTTGTCAAATAGGTGCAACAGAGTTGAGAGTATTTGTAAAGGCGCTATAATAATAATCAATTAAAGAATCTAGGATGGATAAAAAAATGTAATAGAATAAAGACAGCAAAGAAGTGGGTCTGGTGAATGTTGTATAATATTTACAATCCCACTACATCATGGTAGGTACTGAGTAATAATGCAAAATACATTATTTCATGCTATATTTCTACCTCAAGTTCCGTATTGGTTTTTGCATGTATTAAAGAGCAACACAGGTATGCTCAGAGGCAAGAATTCAATTGTCTATCCATAACTGGGGGCTTTAAGGAGGTATAAAGCTACATGAACCTTGCGTGTGTTGTGTGTCTATGCATGTATTTTTACTTCACACTATCTGCATGCCTTAGCATTTGTTCCAGACTGATATCCAAGGAAATAGCAGCTGGCTATGACACAGGATTTATGAAACTATATATTTTCCATTGGAGCAAATTTCACAAACCATTTTTAATGTGTCCCAAGTTTGAACATAAAGTTCATAAATTACCTATGATGAAGTTCAGCATAGACATATATTTTTACTCTAAAAGTTTGTAAAACTGTTCCCCATTCAATTCCACAAATGTAACAACTGTGAAACTAATGATTTGAAAATTACTTTAAATATGACAAAAATGAATTCAGTGAAATTAATTCTTCTCAGGTGAACTGACTCTTGCAAAGGTCTTTCACTTTATTGTAATGATTTAATAATTTTGCATATCATGATCGAAAATCTCCCCCAAAATATAAAGGACAAAAAACTAATGGAAGAACAGAGGACACTATTTCAGTCTCTTGAAAAGCAGCTGCCCTACAGAGAAATATGGTAACTTACAAGGACATGCACATTAGCACTCTATCCTAAACGCTTTAGAGAATTTCATTTGATATTCTTATTCTACAATATCAAATTTCTTTCAACACAACATTTTTAACCTATTACAACACACATTGCTGCCTATATTAAGAACCTTTCTAAAGGAAGGGAAAACGATAATATAAAAATAGAATGTTCATACCTAAGGAGACAAAAGACCTTTATGCAGAAAATTATAAGACACTGATGAAAGAAATTAAAGATGATACAAATAGATGGAGAGATATACCATGTTCTTGGATTGGAAGAATCAACATTGTGAAAATGACTCTACTACCCAAAGCAATCTATAGATTCAATGCAATCCCTATCAAACTACCACTGGCATTTTTCACAGAACTAGAACAAAAAATTTCGCAATTTGTATGGAAACACAAAAGACCCCGAATAGCCAAAGCAATCTTGAGAATGAAAAAAGGAGCTGGAGGAATCAGGCTCCCTGACTTCAGACTATACTACAAAGCTACAGTAATCAAGACAGTATGGTACTGGCACAAAAACAGAAATATAGATCAATGGAACAGGATAGAAAGCCCAGAGATAAACCCATGCACATATGGACACCTTATCTTTGATAAAGGTGGCAGGAATGTACAGTGGAGAAAGGACAGCCTCTTCAATAAGTGGTGCTGGGAAAACTGGACAGGTACATGTAAAAGTATGAGATTAGATCACTCCCTAACACCATACACAAAAATAAACTCAAAATGGATTAGAGACCTAAACGTAAGACCAGAAACTATCAAACTCTTAGAGGAAAACATAGGCAGAACACTCTATGACATAAATCACAGCAAGATCCTTTCTGATCCACCTCCTAGAGTAATGGAAATAAAAACAAAAATAAACAAATGGGACCTAATGAA
The DNA here is from genome assembly GCF_949774975.1 of Lagenorhynchus albirostris. Taxonomy (NCBI): domain Eukaryota; kingdom Metazoa; phylum Chordata; class Mammalia; order Artiodactyla; family Delphinidae; genus Lagenorhynchus; species Lagenorhynchus albirostris. Next base: position 30,628,115 of record NC_083102.1, read on the forward strand.
ACTTCAAAGCTTTTGCACAGCAAAGGAAACCATAAACAAGGCCAAAAGACAACCCTCAGAATGGGAGAAATTATTTGCAAATGAAGCAACTGACAAAGGATTAATCTCCAAAATATACAAGCAGTTCATGCAGCTCAATAACAAAAAAACAAACAACCCAATTCAAAAATGGGCAGAAGACCTAAATAGACATTTCTCCAAAGAAGATATACAGACTGCCAACAAACACATGAAAGAATGCTCAACATCATTAATCATTAGAGAAATGCAAATCAAAACTACAATGAGATATCATCTCACACCAGTCAGAATGGCCATGATTAAAAAATCTAGAAAGAATAAATGCTGGAGAGGGTGTGGAGAAAAGGGAACCCTCTTGCACTGCTGGTGGGAATGTGAATTGGTTCAGCCACTATGGAGAACAGTATGGAGGTTCCTTAAAAAACTACAAATAGAACTACCATATGACCCAGCAATCCCACTACTGGGCATATACCCTGAGAAAACCAAAATTCAAAAAGAGTCATGTACCAAAATGTTCATTGCAGCTCTATTTACAATAGCCCGGAGATGGAAACAACCTAAGTGCCCATCATCGGATGAATGGATAAAGAAGATGTGGCACATATATACAATGGAATATTACTCAGCCATAAAAAGAAACGAAATTGAGCTATTTGTAATGAGGTGGATAGACCTAGAGTCTGTCATACAGAGTGAAGTAAGTCAGAAAGAAAAAGACAAATACCGTATGCTAACACATATATATGGAATTTAAGAAAAAAAAATGTCATGAAGAACCTAGGGGTAAGACAGGAATAAAGACGCAGACCTACTGGAGAACGGACTTGAGGATATGGGGAGGGGGAAGGGTGAGCTGTGACAGGGCGAAAGAGAGTCATGAACATATACACACTAACAAACGTAGTAAGGTAGATAGCTAGTGGGAAGCAGCCGCATGGCACAGGGATATTGGCTCGGTGCTTTGTGACAGCCTGGAGGGGTGGGATAGGGAGGGTGGGAGGGAGGGAGACGCAAGAGGGAAGACATATGGGCACATATGTATATGTATAACTGATTCACTTTGTTATAAAGCAGAAACTAACACACCATTGTAAAGCAATTATACCCCAATAAAGATGTTAAAAAAAAAAAAAGAATGTTCAATAGATTTTTCATTCTCCTAATTTGGAAATCAGTCTCAAAACACTAAAGACCTAAATACAACTGTATTTCACAATAATCCTTACACTGAGCCCCACATCTTATCCACTTCATTTAAGTTAACAAGTCAGTTTTCTCCTTCCACTAAAACTAACTTCCAGTGACCACAGAAATAATCATTTTAGTATATGATAGAATAAAACCACATAATTTTTTATCATGATATACAAGATTTTCACAAAAATTCTTGCATTTACAATGGACAAGAATATCTGCATTTTCTGCTCTTTTTTTAAACTTTAGACATTCCATGATTAATGAAAAGAGAAATTTAATATACAGAGTGAATGTAAACTCAAGGAATATCTTTGAATATTCCTCCCTCCAGACAATGAGAACTCCAAAATGCACCTTTAAAGTGATATTAAGTGTAATAGAGTTTACCACTTGAAAAAGATCGCCCTTCTGTGTTTATACTTTACACAGATTTAAACAATGAGATAAGGGAAGAGGTCAGACAGACTGCACAAAATTGGGAAAATAAAAATAACAAGCTGCTGAAAGAATTCTATGCACATGACAGGATCAGAAATGTCTTTAATACTGAAATGAATTATTAACACATCAGCAATAGCTTCACTTTCAATTATAAATATAACCTGAATCTTTATTCTTTGTTTCTAAGTAATGTAGGCTGTAAGTAAAAATTTTAACAAACGGTAGTCTAGGTTGATGATATTTATTATTTAAAATAAGTATAACCGCTTTAGTCAAACACTAGCCTCTGCATAGATATAAATATCAAGTATGTATCAACTATGTAACAGTCTCAATATGATCCTCATTTCTTCCCAGTCTTTGCAATAAATCCTTAAATCCCCAAATTCATACCTCTCCAGAGATTTTCTCTAGGAATTATACTTTTGAGGTCATATCATTAAGATATAACATTGAGGCCAACTTCAGAGATGCAGCAGGAGCACATAAGCAGTTGGACCAGAACATACATGCTGGGAGAACTATCTGTGAAAACAAAAAAATTTGGACCCATTTTGTGGGGAGAAAACAGCCTCACAGAGGAAAGCATCTGGATTCCTGGATAGAGGGCAGTGTAGGATCAACCATTTTTCATGTTCTTTTGTGTCTCCACTATATTGCCCTGGATGGATCACTGCCTGAACTACTTGATGTGAGGAAGAAAAATAGTAGTTCCTGCCCCTGTTAACTCTTAGCTATGTACTATCAAGGAAGCACCAGAGCTGAGTCTGTGGGAGAGAGGGTAATAAACATGAGAACAGGAGCATGAATTTTCTGTGACCCTTCTCTCTTGTCTCTTCACTCCCTCCCACCTCCCAAGCCCATTACATTAGATTATTTCAACTGTGGTCGATAGTACTTAGAAAAAGTATAATTGCTACAAATTGAGGTAAGAGGGAAAGTCTCTGAGGATCAAGAGGGCAAAGTATCCCATTACCTCATCTACAGTAGTTTTCCTTCCTTTTCACCCTAGATCTCCATCCATAGTTTGCAGAGCATTCACAAGCTAGACCCTGAGATTTCACCTCCTCCTCCAAATTGGTATCACCCTACAAAGCAGTTACAATTTCCAAGTAAGTGTGCATTCCCAGGGATGAATACCACAATATTTTAGGATGATGACTACTAACTGAACAGCTAATTAACACACCTTAAACCTCCCCTCAGTTGGTACTAATTTTAGAAAAGCTTCTTCCTGATCCTAGGCCCTGACCTCCCTTGTCTTGGAGAAATTATTTTCAAAAACTTTTAATTGTAAATAATTTCTCTTCACCTGTGAGATGTAAATGTTTTAAAAAGCTTCTTGCCTGTTTTACAACCCAAGAATGTTTTAAGGCCTTTAGGAACCATCTCTTTAAAATATAATCATTGAGGAGGATAATAGTGCCCCTACTTCCCAATTTCTGTCTGTGGGAGGGCAGGAGCTTAACTTCAGAGGGTACATTGTTTCAAGTTCCAGAACTATCTTCTGTCATAAAGATACCAAAAAGTGTAATTTTCCTTGTGGTAAAGCCAGTTAACAAACACAAAAGCCTAAGATCTCCACTTCATTCCAGCTTTTGAAATCTCTACCACCTTTTATTTCAGTGGAGTTGAGTTCAGACGAATTTGGTCTCTCCCTTCGACTGTCACAGTATTGAATAAAGTCTTCCTTGTGTGCTTAACATTGTCTAGTGCAATTTTTGCTTTGACACACCTATGACAAAGTAAGCTGGATTGATGGACCAGAAAGAAATAGAATTTCAATAAGCATAAAATAAATTTAATGGGATAAGGAAAGATATGGGATGAATGAAGTAAAGACAATCAGTCATAAAAGCAACCAAATGGAGTCATTAAATATAAAAAATATGAAAACTGAAATAAATTATTCAGTAGAGAGGTTAAACAGCACAGTAGATGTGGCCTTACAACAAATTAGAAAAGTAGGAAAGCACTAAACACCCTGAACAATACCAGGGAAAAATAGAGTGGAAAATATAAAATAAAACTTGAGATATAAAGATGCAAGGAACTACAGGAACTCCAGAAGTGAGAAAAATAACACAATATCATTAGAAATCCATAGCCAGATAATAGCTTAAGAATGACATAGGTCTAAAAATTAACAAAACAAACTATTAATAATCCAAGGATAAACATAAACCCAAGAGAAAATGTATGAAATACTTATACACACAATAAATTACATGGTGAAATATATGCAAATAGTTCATACAGTGCTTAGAGGAGAAATAGAGCTTTGAATATATTATTTATTAAAAAAAACAGAAATAGAATTTAAATACATTATTTAACAAAAAATAGGAAGAAAATAAGTTGCACATTCAATCCAAAAACCAAAATAATGAAATAAAAAAGCATCAAAGAAATACGAAAGATTAAAATAAAATGACACCACAGTATATAAATTAAAGAATAAAACTAGGGGCTTCCCTGGTGGCGCAGTGGTTGAGAGTCCGCCTGCCGATGCAGGGGACATGGGTTCGTGCCCTGGTCTGGGAAGATCCCACATGCCGCGGAGCGGCTGGGCCCGTGAGCCATGGCCGCTGAGCCTGCGCGTCCGGAGCCTGTGCTCCGCAACGGGAGAGGCCACAACAGTGAGAGAGGCCTGCTTACCGCAAAAAAAAAAAAAAAAAAAAAAAAAAAAAGAAAAAAGAATAAAACTAATCAGTAAAATAAAAGATGGTACTTTGAAATAATGGATAATTTAAATTTCTAGCAAGTTTCACAAAGGAAAAAAGAGACAAGCTGCAAATAAAGAACAGAATAAAACAATAGTTGAATAAACACAGTTACCTTAAAAATAGAATTACTAAATTTCTTAAAAAATACAAAACGCCAAAAGTGCATAAGAATGAATTGAAAATTATGGAAAAATTAGATATTGAAGAAATGGAAATGGTAGTCATAACCTACCTTTCATAAACAAATACCATGCCCAGATGCTATTTCACGTGATTTCCAGCAGACTTTCAGAATATATTAAAATATTTGATCCCATTTATATGAGATGGTATAAATAGTAAAATAAAAAAAAAAAGGGAAAAGGAAAAGTGAGGGAGATCTGTCTACTTCAGAATATGAGGCCATTATAACTAAACTAAAAAAAAAAATTAGAAAAACATCTCTAGGCCTAATTAATAGGTAATATACATGAGAAATTGTAAATAGAACCTTAGCTAATTCTATGCAACAATGCATCAAAAATTACAAATCGTGATCAAGCAGCATATAACCATCATCTCTTGTCTGCATAATTGCAGTATCCTCCTAGCTGGTGTCCTTGTTCCCATCCTCATCTCCACTGCATAGTCTTTTCTTTATCTAGCAGTGTTCTTTATTGCAGGACTAAGATGTCACTCCTCTGCTTAAAACCTTCTATTCACTTCCCATCTCACTCGGAGTAAAAGCCAAAGTCCTTTTGTAATGACGAATTTTATGTGGCAACTTGATGGGATCAGAAGATGCCCAAATATTTGGCTAAATATTATTTCTCGGTGTGAGAGTATGTCTGGAAAAAATTATTATTTGATTTTGTGGACTCAGTCCAGTGTTTTGCCCTCCCCAATTCACTGAGGGCCTGAATAGAACAAAAATGCAGAGGAAGGAGGAATTTGGTCCTTCCTGCCTGATTGTTTGAGCTGGGACATGAAAATTTTCCTGCTCTGGCACTGCTGGTATACTGGCATTTACACCTAGACTGGAAACTACATCATCAGCTCCCCAGTTCTCAGGCCTTTGGACTGGGGCTGAATCACATCACTGGCTTTCTTGCTTCTCCAGCTTGCAGATGGCAGACCATGGAACTTCTCAGTCGCCATAATCATGTAAGCCAATTCCTTATAATAATATAATAATACCTAGATAATAATCTAAAATGGAAAAATATAGAACACTATAAAGAATTTGTGACAGAGGTGGTTATGACTAGAGAAAAGCTTTTTTATAAATTCTCTACTATAGACATAGCAACAAGTATATTAGATGATAAAGCTGTTATAAAACTATTTTATTTTATAAGTAGTATGGTCCAGAGAAGAATTCAAAATTATATGTGAATTAGTTCAAAAATGTGGATTTGAAATATATAAGTTTAAAATATCTAAAATTTTAGTATTAAATACTTAAATATCAAGTATTTGACTTATAAAATGCAATATTTAAAATTCAGCTGGATATAAATAGTGATCTTTTAAAGCTTGCCACGAAAATATAAGCAAAAGGAATATTCTTTCAGGCAAATAATAGGAACAATGTGTATAATATATGCACTTCCAATCAATGGAATTTTGCAAACATCAGGCTCTCATGTTTTGTTTTCCTTTTAACCAAATTTACAACCAGAGAAATGGAGTATGTGCAGAGATATTTCTTTCTCTCACTAATCTGGAAAGTATAGCACCAACCTTAGTTTTCTAAGGCATATCTTTCAAAAGCATGCAGATAGAGATCTAGTTTAAAATGTACTTTCTAAAGCCCAATCTGAAATATTTTATCACAACTAGCTCTCCTGTTCATTCACACTCTGCAGATGAATGCCAGAATGTTCAGAGAGCTTTTTAATTAAAAAGTAACTGTAGTGATATATAATAACCAAGCAGCTGACATACTGTAATTGCATCATTATCATTGGTTCTCCTAAGATTTTTATAATAAATGCTGAAATGTCCCAAGAAGCCTATTTGTAACAATATATACAATAAGAACTAACTCGAATTAATAGAGATCACCATGGCAATTGCTTCCATTTCAGGGATATTATGTGGTCTTTTAGTTAAAGTGTATAGAAATCCACACTGATACTAAATTGTCTCTCTGTGCAACTCAATAATGACAAAATAATCATCTATTAGAAGACTTTAACAAAGATGTTCTAGAAACTTTGAAATCGTTTTCAGAATTGTAAAGTTCAATGGTTTCTACAAGCAGGGCCCTCAAATGTCCCTTTACCACAATTTTGGAAAATACTCCTGTTCCTGCTCCCTCCAATAAAAACATATGCATACATGCACACACACCCATGCACATATATACAGTATACACACACATACCAATACACAGGGCTCTGTAAGTGTTAGAACTCTCTAATGGAAGCACCTTAAATGATTAAATAATAAATCAGTTCCAAATTGCAACATAAACTTCCATCATTCAAAATACTAAGATTTGACAAATGTGATTATTTTCTGTTTTGTTTTCTTAAACTATATATCTAGATGTCTAGTGATTATCATACCCTGTTATCCTTCATTCACATTAAATTTTAAGAATTTACCATCCTCAGCTCCAACACTGGATTAAATTCTTGTCAACTCTTACTTTAATCTAGAGTAAATATATCATTTCATATTTAACATATCAATATTTAACATCATCCATACTATCTTGTCATAACAGTGCATTCCACCATAAAATGGTTTCCTCTTATCTTGCCAACCTTGTGTCTCGTTTCTTCTTTCTATGTATTTCATCTCTAAACTCACCTCTGCCTATCTCTTGAGAGACATAAATCTGCACTGAACACTCCTACATTTCTTCATCTGTACGTACCACAAAACCCCACCTTTCTTCTCTAACTGTAGCTAGTCATTAAGAGATAGCCCATGTTCCAACTGGTTTGTAAAGTTTTCACTGACCTCCCAACCCCCAGCACATTCTCTCTCCTGCATTTCTCTAACAATTTTACCTCTACAACTCATTGACACATTTCATATATTTTTGTCCCATTATCTTTTCATATACATTTCTTACATCTTCCAATTACATTGATTGTAGTAGAAAGCAGAGATAGATTTGCTTACCTTTATAGTCACAAAACGTTCAGTGCATTTGTTCTATTAAACACATGTGACTGACTCACTGTGAACTCATTTTCTTTGTACATTGCTTAACTGATGATAATGAATCTTTAATGGTGGATTTTAGCTTAAAACTCTGGGCTCAAAAAAAAAAAAGGTCAGAAATCCTTTCCCTCTATCCTCATATTCAGTGATTCATCTATGTATAAGGTTAATCCTAAACACAATTTAAAATTTCCATAATAATAATAATAGATATTATACCTGGAATATAATTGATGTTAAGAGAGGTGTTCTGTTGCCATTGTTTTTAATCTGAACATTTAAGATTTAGAAATACATTTTTGACATTTTGAGTGTGCTTAAGTAGGCAATGTTGGCCATTAGCTAAGGAAAAAAGATTAGAGTCAAAAAGTCATGGACCCCTTACTCATTTGCTGTCTGACCATGGCAAATCACTAAATTTCTCTAAAGTATACTTGTCTTAGTCAGCTCAGGCTGCTATAAAAAAACACCACAGAGTGGATAGCTTAAATAAAAGACATTTATTTTTCATAGTTCTGGAGCCTAGGAAGCCTAAGGTCAAAGTTCCAGCAGATTTGGTTCCTAATGAAATCCCTCTTCTGGCTTGCTGATGGATGCCTTCTCTCTGTGTCCTCCACATGGCTGAGAAAGAGAAATTTCTAGGGTTTTTTCCTCTTTTAATAAATTACCTTCCAAAGGCCCCACCTCCAAATACCATCACATTAGTGGTTAAGGCTTCAACATACAAATTGTGAGGGGAACCCAAGCATTGAGTCCATAACAATATTCATCTATTAAATGAAAATATATTATAGGAAATCTTCAAGAAAATTCTTTTTTTTTTTTTTTTTTTTGCGGTACACGGGCCTTTCACTGTTGTGGCCTCTCCTGTTGTGGAACACAGGCTCCGGACGCGCAGGCTCAGTGGCAATGGCTCACGGACCTAGCCACTCCACGGCATGTGGGATCTTCCCGGACCGGGGCACGAACCCATGTCCCCTGCATCAGCAGGTGGACTCTCAACCACTGCGCCACCAGGGAAGCCCCAAGAAAATTCTTAAATAGAGCCTGAGAGCCCCTGGCACAAACCCTGCCCAAGTATCTGTTCCATTTCCTCCCACTCTTCCCTCTGATCACTTCTACTCTAGCTATACTGCTCTCCTTTCAGTTCCCTTAAAACTGCTTTATTCTTGCAGTTCTTTCTCCTGGGAAGTTTCTACCCCAAGTCTTCACACTGCTGGTTCCTTCAGATCTCTCAGGTTGTGTTCAAATTCCATCTCTCCAGTGATACATTCTTTTGCCAACCTCACTAAAAGACACTCCAGATACTCCCTGTTTTTTTATCTTTATTCCACTTACTGTTTGATATTTCCCTGTTCATGCATTATTTACTCTGGACTGTCTTCCCTAATAAAAGTTAAGCTCCATAAAAGCAGAGGCTTTGTCTGTCTTATCCACTGCTGAATCTCAAATATCTAATCTGTGTATGGCACAGAGTGAGAACTTATAGAATACTTGTAGAATAATTAATTATTTAAAAAGTTAGAATTTAGTACCCCACATAGAAGAATTCAATAAATGGTCTCTGTGTTAACATGGATATATAATTATTTCAACTTTAACAAAATAATCAAAATATCTGTGTTTTAATCCTGAAGTGCAAAGGATATAAAAATTTTGAAATAAGAAAGATATTTTCATATGAGTCTATGTAGTCCTTTGAATATTTTTAAAACAATTCACCTTCTTATATATTAAAATTTAAAGTAAATGCATTTAATTATCAATACATATATGAGTATTTTTAACATATGTAGTTTAAAATGGTTTATATCTGCTAACACAGAAATAGATTTTCTCACAAAATAAAACACCCTCAGACCCTTAAGGGCAGTCAATGACCTATGAAACCAACACCTAAGGAAGGGTAAGAGGTTTAAGCAGAATGCCAGCATCATATAGTTTGGGAATAAATGGAATAAAACACCATTGGTCTCTTTGATGTGTTCTGTCATCTTCATTCTTTTTTATGCTTTTGCTCTTCACCATCAATTTCTCTCCCGTGATTTAACATCATGCTGCCATGTACTCATCTTGTCATTTTCCCTCCTTTAATCTCTACACATAATCCATCATTCTCCCATCTTCTCATCCCTTTTCATTATTTTTCATTTTATTTTTTTCCTTAAATAACAGGTAAAAACAGCTTCTATTAAGCTGAAAGTGGTAACTGACAAAATACAAGAAATGGGGGAAAAAATCCTAACAGGCAGTGTTAGTATCACCTTTTCTCACATCCAGCCCCTCACCTGGAACTTTCAACTTTTTACTATTCTCTTGATTTCATCAGCTAGGGACATAAAAGTCTAATTTGTCTTAATTCTCTAATGTACTGTCTGTAGAAAGAAGTTATTAGATGTTATTGACCTGCCTCTTGAAGTGACTCCATTTCAAAGATATGTTTGTTTGTTTTATTATTTGTTCCCTGACACATTCATAAATTATAAAAACATTTCTAATACAAAAGGATAATCAATTAAAAAAAGGAAACATATCACCCTTCAAATCTGCATTCCCAATACCTCTCCACTCAGTCTCAGCAATAGCTTCCTCTCCTGCCAGATTCACAATACTGGGCATACAGAGGCAATAAACATTTGTGGAAATAAATAACTTCTCTAAAAAGAGTCTCCATCCTGTCCTTCCTTATGTCTCACTGCTTCCCCACATCAACACTTGACTTCAGTAAAGTAATTCTCCTTTCTGATGCCTAATCATGCCTTGTAAATTTTCACTTCCATGCCACTGCACACACTATTCTCTTCTACAATCCCCTACTTACTCCATCCCATGGAGGAATTATTTATTTTTACACTTTAAGGTCCAGATCAAGTATCACCTTTTTTCATAAGCAATCCTTAAAACAAATCTCTCCTTGATGCAGAATTAACTATACACTCATCTGTGTCATTTGGTCCCATAGGAACTTGTACTTATTCATTTATCACTTTGCAAAAATGATACTTATGTTTGTTCATGAATCCTATTTAAATAGGACAGGGCATTTTTAAAATTAACATATGTTACAAATGGATTTTCTACTTACAGCTAGAAGCCTTTACCTAGCACTGACTTAAAGGACTAAGATTAGAATTTGAAAAATCAGCAAGTTTATAGGAAAATGGTGATTATTCATTACAAAGCCAGATGTAACATAACACACTAAAATGGCATTTCAGAGAGGAGCAGTTTAAAATTAAAAAACGGTTCAAAAAATGGGTGGAAGACCTAAATAGACATTTCTCCAAAGAAGACATACAGATGGCCAAGAGGCACATGAAAACCTGCTCAACATTACTAATTATTAGAGAAATGAAAATCAAAACTACAATGAGGTATCACCTCACACCAGTTAGAATGGGCATCATCAGAAAATCTACAAACAACAAATGCTGGAGAGGGAGTGGAGAAAAGAGAACCCTCTTGTACTGCTGGTGGGAATGTAAAGTGGTACAGTCACTATGGATAACAGTATGGGTCAAAGAAGAAAGCACAAGGAAATTAGAGATAAATGAAAACAAAAACACAACATACTAAAACTTACGGGATACAATAAAAAGAGTGCTCATAGGGAAATGTATAGCTGTAGACATTTTTATTTTAAAAGAAGAAAAATTCTAATCAATAATGTAACCTTCTACTATAAAGCACTGGAGAAAAACAGGAAAATAAACCTATTTAAAATAATAAGGAGGAAAAATATAATAAAGGCTAGGCTAGAAATAAGTGAAATAGAGAATAGGAAAAATAATAGAGGAATTCAACAAAACTAAAAGTTGATTTTTTAAAATAATCAGCAACATTAACAAAACTTTAGCTAGATTAATAAAGAGAGAAAGAAAGAGAGAGTGTAGTAAAATTACTAAAATCAGGAATGAAAGAGACGACATCGCTGCGAATTTTACAGAAAAAAAAATCGTAAGAGAATATATGCCAATAAATTAGATAATTTAGATGAAATGAACAAATTCTTACAAAGACACAAACTACCAAAATGGACTCAAAAAGAAATAGAAAAGCTATATATGTTTATAACAAATAAAGAGATAGAACTAGTAATCAGAATATTTCCACAATGAAAAGTCAAGACCCAGTAGGTAAATTCTAGCAACATTTAAAGAAGAATTAATACCAGTTCTTCATAAATTCTTCTAAAAAATAAAGGATCAGTAACCATTCTCCAACTCATGCTATGATGACAGTATTATCCTAATACCAAAACTAGACAGACATCACAAGAAAACTTCACATCATATACCTTATGAATATAAATGCAAACATTCTAAAGATAGTAGTGAACCAAATACAACAACATATGGAAAAAGATTATACAGTATGGCCAAGTATCTATCCCAGGAATGCAAGTTAGGTGTAACATCAGAAAAACAATTACTATAAAGCATCATACCAATAAAATAAAGGCAAAACCACATGATCATTTCAACAGAGAAAGGAAAAGTATTTGACAAAATCCAACAACCCTTTGTGATGAAAAGGTTCAACAAATTCAGAATAGAAGGGAGATTCCCCATCTTGATTTAAAGCAGCTGGGAAAACCTAGAACCAACATCATACTTAACAGAGAAAGACAATATGTTTTTGCCTAAGATCAAGAACAAGACAAGGATATCTGTTTCCATCACTTCTATTCAACATTGTACTGGAGAGTCTAGCCAGGGAAGTTAGGCAAGAAAATAAAATAAAAGGCATCCAGATTGAAACAAGATCCTATTTTCAGGTAGCACAGTGTAAACAGAAAAAATATCCCTATTTTCAGGTAGCACAGTGTAAAATATCCCTATTTTCAGGTAGCACAGTGTAAACAGAAAATCCTGAAGATCCATTAAAAATCTACTGGAACTAATAAAAGTGTTCAGCAAGGTTAAATGATATAATATTAATATACAAAAATCAAATCCATTTCTACACTGTAAATGAACGAGCTGAGAATGAAATTAAGAAAATAATTCTACTTAGCAATAGCATCAAAAAGATAACATACTTAAAAAATTCAACAAAACAAGTGTAAAACTTTTACTCTGAAAACTACAAAACATTACTGAAATTGAAGACCATAATAAATAGAAAGACAAATGTGTCCATGGATTGGAAAACAATATAGTTAAGATGGCAATACTCCTCAAAGTAATCTACAGATTTAACATAATCATTGTCAAATTCCCAACTCTTTGCAGATATTGACAACCTAAAGTTAAACTTCCAAATGATGGAAATTCAAGCTACGGTAATAGCCAAATAATCTTAATGAAGAAGGAAAAAGTTGGATGACTCATATTTCCCAATTTCAAAAAATTATAAAAAGCTACAATAATCAACCAGTATGGTACTGGTATAAGATATCCATATTGACCTTTTCACTAAGTTAAAATATAAGGAAGATCAACTTGAGTAAGCGAATATGTTGGATATTTAGACACAAAAATAGAAAACAAAAAAGTAAAAATGCCCTCCAAGTGTAAAATGAATGTTCTACAAGCAATTTCTGTAGAATTGACGGGAATCCTCAGAAAATATATTTTAGAACTGTTTTAAAAATGTTTTGTTTTCATTAACTTATTTTCACTCTTTTTGATCGTTATTCAAGATATCTTAAAATACTTATAAGTCATAGTAATGAAAACAGTGGGTGTGACACTCTAGGTCCTGAGCCCTAAAGACAGGACACTTTCACCTCGTGTCTCATGAAACAATCCCTTTGGTAGCCCTGTGGCTCAAAAGTGTCCGGCTATGTTGAGATAGCCATGTATGAGAGGCTATGACATCCAGGAGCTTCGTTTACCAATCACAGGTGTGTCCAACCTTCCAACCATTCCCAGACAAGAAGACAGATACGTGTGTAAAATCACCTTGAATACTCCAGACCATTCCGTCTGCTGGCTGAATCTTACCAAGTCTTCTCTCTGTATCATATAGAGCAAAAGCCTCATCCAGCTGAGCTGGACCCCAAATTCCCGACCCATACAGTTATAAGGTATGAAAACATGGTAGTTGTTTTAAGCCCTAAATATTGGAGTAAGTTTTTACACAGAAATAGATAGCCAGAACATACAATAAGCATCCTCATCTGAAGGCAGGCTACATCTTTTTGACACACTGCAATTTCAACAGATGTCAACAGCTTTAAGAGTGAAGTTCTGCAAGAGCTCTGGTGAATGAGGCAAGGAGGTCCAAAATTACGCCTGAGGTCCTGGCCCCCTAGTCAGATTTTCTTTTCCTTGTGTCAGGGCAAAAGTACTACCAGTAGTTCTCTGGATAAAGAACATGACAGGGCATAGAAATAGCTTTATTAATCATAATGATATTTTTGATTTATGATAATCTATCTCTTTCTTTAAGGGGAGGAGGGAGGCATAATGGAAAGTCCAGTAAACCAGGGTACCTTGTTCTTATTTGTGGTTTTTCATTGTTTGTTTGGTATTGCTTTTTTGTTTTGTTCTTTTTTCCAAAGAAAAACCAGAGGAATTAGTTTAGGTGACTGGCCCAAGGTGTACTGAGTGCTGATATCTGAACTAAGTACTGGATTTTACGTGGTATATTTACCTATGTTAAGGTAAACAAAATCTTAAATTTTGCTACAACATCATCTATTTTTTTCCCTTACCTAAAGGCTAATCACTAATCATTCTGTTCTTATCAGCATTTATATGAAACATATGTAAATTGTCTATGGAAAAAATATTACATCTGGATACACAAATGGAAGAAAGGGAATAACATCTGATACCTAAACTCAAGACTTGGCTTTAATAAGCAAAAGATATTATATTTCTGTACCAGCTACTGAATTCAATAATTATGTAGGGAGACTAGCAGTACCACGGGGGGTCATTTGTTCCTTATTAAACAAAGGCCACTGGAGGGATCAGTGAATCTTAGGATTCTTGAATCTTAAGAATCAGGGTGTGTGTGTGTGTGTGTGTGTGTGTGTGTGTGTGTGTGTGTGTGTGTGTGTGTGTGTGTGTGTGATGCTTTCTATGCTTAGTTTCTTCTATAAGGCACAACCACCATTTTCTACATACAGACATATCAGTCAGGGCCCTCCAATTAGGAAAGTTCCCTTATATTCTTCTGCAATAAGACTCTCAACCCTTTTTTAGTTTCAGAGGTTTTAGATTGGACTAAAGCTGAATCATTAAAAAGCAGGCTCCCAGCAACATAAACAACTGTCATCACTGAGAGGCAGGCTGGTAGCTTTGAATGACACACTGGCAATGGCAGCCAGCTGCCAGGAGAATGAGTACATCCTATGAGCATCTCCTTAATCCTCTGATAATATTTTCCATTTCATAAAATTAATTATTTATAGGGTAATAATTCACTTAAACTAAAAGTAATAAATATGAAATGCATCTTCCTCAGGGTACGGACACTGCTCACTCCGACAACACAATCAGACATTATAAAACTTATATCAAAAATAGCTTAAGTATTTATGTATTATTCACATTCCTTGATCTAGGATTTTGAGAGGAACACATAACGAATGAACTCAGATATCTATTATAACAAAGCCTTAAATACTAGCTGAAAAGTTAGTCAAGGAATCAAGAGTACAGTTTGAAACATCAAGTTCCAAATTTTGATGGAAACTGCTTTTCTATAACCTCAGTCACGATAAGTTAGATTTATTCTGTTTTATATTCATGTCCATTGTTCAAAACTGTTCTCTGATGGATATAAATGTCAATGTCTGCCCTAAGAGTTAGATATAAAATGTTTCTCTTTCTTTAATGACTGGAAGTGGCAGAGCTAACAACGCTAATGTAACACTTCAGAACTCTAGTGTCCTCGTGTACCCCTTACACATCAGACAAAATTGACCTCTTGATCCTTTCATGCATTTCTAGACTTTGAGTCTAAAAATCAATGGCTCTGTTTACTGTTTTGCCACTTACCTTCTTCTGTTATGACCTGATGTTCAGATTCCTCATCCTTCTGACATTTGGTTCTCCTTGGATACAAAGTGTCATTACATATGTATAACTTTTTTTTTAATTAATTAATTAATTAATTTTTGGCTGTGTTGTGTCTTCGTTGCTGTGCACCGGCTTTCTTTAGTTGCAGCAAGCGGGGGCTACTCTTCATTGCGGTGAGCAGCTTCTCATTGTGGTGGCTTCTCTTTGTTGCGGAGCATGGGCTCTAGGCATGCAGGCTTCAGTAGTTGTGGCATGCAGGCTCAGTAGTTGTGGTGCACGGGCTTAGTTGCTCCGCGGCATGTGGGATCTTTCCAGACCAGGGCTCGAACCCACGTCCCCTGCATTGGCAGGCAGATTCTTAACCACTGTGCCACAGGAAGTCCCATATGTATAACTTCTTAACTCCTCTTTTAAACAAGCTCTCTTCTTGAAATCTAACCCAACTCTAGCAACTGCTTTACAAGTTTGGCATTTTAAGAGTCAAGGAAGGGTAAGAAAATCAAATAGAGAAATCTTGGTATGTACCAATTATACCCTAGCTGCTTTACATTTGTCATCTCCTTAATCCTCACAAGGCAACTTCAGTCTATCACTGTTCACATGTTTTACATAAAAGGAAAGTGAGCTTCACTATAATTAAATAGTATTAAATGGTAGAGTATAAAAACACTTTATTCATCAAAGGAGAAAAAACACTTCTCAATGATCAACTCCTGGGAACTTTGAACAAAATATGAAGATTGGATTTAAAAAAATAACTGAAAAAAAAGTACTTGCTTACTAAAAATTGAAATATAAATCAACGTAACTTAATGAACAAAGCATTTTAATAGACCCAAACTAATACTTCCAATTGTATTCGTCTTCATACCTGAAATCCCATATTCATGGAGATAATATGTGAAATTACCCTAGGAAGTTATTAAGAATAATCAGTGAGTACTAGGAACCTGACACCTCAAGAGAGAAGTACAGAAAATCATTCCACTTTGCTCATGTAGAAGGGAAATACAAACTCCTATACATCTTGCCTCTGCATGGGATTAATTAACTAGCTTTTTAGAATTAAATAAGTTGCAGTGTGGAAACAAAGCATTATTAATTATTAAAATAGCATTTTATTATAAGCATAACATTCAGATGTAGTATTTAGATACAGAATTTTCATAAACAATGATAATTCTAATATGTACACACACAGATGCATTATATATATATATTTAGTGTGTAAATGTGACAGCCAATACATACTGACTCATGAGGGCTAATGTTTAATCTTCAGAAACTTTGAAAGTTTCTTATTAAAGACAACTATTATTAAAAACTAAATTAGGGCTTCCCTGGTGGCACAGTGGTTGAGTCCGCCTGCCGATGCAGGGGACACGGGTTCATGCCCCGGTCCGGGAAGATCCCACATGCCGCGGAGCAGCTAGGCCCGTGAGCCATGGCCGCTGAGCCTGCGCGTCTGGAGCCTGTGCTCCGCAACGGGAGAGGCCACAACAGTGAGAGGCCCACGTACCGCAAAACAAAACAAAACAAAACAAAACAAAAAGAACAACTAAATTATATAAACTTATAATTGAATGAATTATAGTAAATATGAAGGTAGTTCATATTAAAAACATCATTTTCTGATTATTTTATCATGTTACTATTACATAAGTTCTTGAGATTAATTACATCTCTTGTCTCTGTGTGGCAGAAATACCACATAATTATGTGCTGCTGTACTTGCTGTCCAACTTCATGCAGTGATGTCACATTTATAGCTTGAAATTGGCTATGAGAGTATTTCAACCATCAAAATAAGCAAACACTAAGAATCAAGGCTAGGGACTTCCCTGGTGGTCCAGTAGCAAAGAATCCGCCTTCCAATGCAGGGAGGTGGGTTCAATCCCTGGTCGGGGAACTAAGATTCCATATGCCGCAGGGTAACTGAGCCCGTGCACCTCAATGGGACAGCCCACCTGCCACAAACTACAGAGCCCACATGCTCTGGAGCCCACACATCACAACTAGAGAAAGAAAACCCACACACCACAACTAAAGAGAAGCCCAAGCTCTGCAACGAAGAGCCCGTGCGCTGTAACGAAAGATCCCACATGCCTCAAAGAAGATCTGATGCAGCCAAAAAAATAAGGAAAATAAATAAATAAAATAAATATTTTTTTAAAAATCAAGACTAATTTTTCTGGAGAGTAAGTTGTTGAACACTTACTAGTATACTGTTATATATAGTTATGTGGTTTTTTCATTCATCTCAATGATCCCTCAGTTGATAACTGTTTTAAGAAGCTTCTTTTAGATCTGCAGTCAAATGAGTTTTCTAAGCCTATGATGCAAAACTTGATAGATTTACTCCTGTTCCCAACCCAGCTGACATCTGCAAACTACCCTTAAGCAATCAGTCCTGAATGCAGCTACCCTGTAGGCAGACAAATCTACAGATCAGGGAAAGAGAAAGAAAAGGCTGAGCCAAGCATGCTCTGCAACTGCTCTCAAAATCAGAGTATCATTTAGTTTATGTTTGACTGCTTGTCACAGAAAAATACAAACTATCAATTGATAAACAAGACAGATCCTACATTATAGCCACTTGGATGTAAGTGCTCCACGAATGCTATAGCTGTTTGACTTGCTGTTCCACCATTCTGAACAAGACATGACCCTCCTAAATATGAGTCACAATGACAGCAAGACCACCATCTCATCTGCACTCAGCCAGCAGCAAGAGAAATGAAAGGGAAAGAGCCCACCCTCTGTATTAAGGAGACTTCCTAAAATACCACTCAACTCTTCCCATCTCATCAATGAAAACAGGTACATGGCCACAATTATTGCAATACAAAGTGGTAAATTTAGTCTTTCAGTCAGACAGTGATGCTTGAGGTAAATTTTATGTTCTATTACTAATAATGAGAGAGTGAATAGAGGATCTTAGTAGTACTCACCAATTACATAATTAACTGAATGGGAAGAGAGGTGAGAAATGTCAATGTAGCTGAATGCTACTCTAGAAACATAAGTCATGGTAAATCATTGTCTACCATAACCTCTGCTTTCTTACTCCTTGAATCCATTATGATGAAGGCAGTAGAACTCTCACTTATAAAAGTGTATGTAAAAAGACTGCAAAGCAATTGCAAGGGACACCGCAAAAAATGTAAAGAATTGTACAATACTAAATAATTCTAATTACTTTTTATGTAATTAGTCATTGGACTTAGACATGGGGGAATGGGTAATCATGTATTCCTACAAAACATTCCATATTTAACATAAAAATTAATTAAATGAAACCTCAGTTCCTGTGACCAATTTGGAAGAGAAATCTACATTGTAAGAAGGCTAAAGTATAGTACCTTCTAAAGAAACAAATGTAACTTGACCACACTAATTACCAATTGTCTATAAAACTGGGTTTAAAAAGCATGACCAACATAAATCTTTAAGAATCTGCTATAATAAATGGATAAAAATAATCTGTAAATCTAAAGGTTATTTTTAGCTAAATTTGCTTTTCTGAAGAAATTGAGGATGTTTACAGTGTTTATTCTTAAGTAGTTTAATCATTATTATAACATGCATTTGTGTAGCAAACACTTTTCTTTTAAGTACCATTCTAATCCTTGTCTAAATTTCTGCAAATTTGAAACACTAGTGTCTGAATTAATGAGATTTACTCTAAATTATAATTTTTGCAAGGACACAGAAAGTTTCATCATCAGTAATGGAAGCATATTGAATATGCCTTAATATCTCTTCTTAATGTGACTTTGCAGTATTTTTGTAAGCACCAATGCAGAGACACTTAACATTATATGATTAAGTTAGCATGTTTTAAACATTTTGATTTTTTTCTGAACAGCAATAAATCAGCATGTTTCTAGATAATGCTGAGGAAGAGTAATATCTACAAAATGAAACATTTTGCCTAATATTTGCCTAATATTATGCCCTTGCTATAAAATTTCCTTTCCATTCAACTTCAACATAGGAATCATTTTTAATCAGAAAAAATAGGCATGAAAACCAAATGCAAAGCAGCAGAGGCTCAGAGTGAATGTTTGTTCTAATGAGAATTTAACTTCTGCTTTTGTCAGATAATTAAGTTCTTAAAGCTATAACTGACTATTAAGCCAAGGAATAGTCCAAGAAAAGCTATAATAAATTCCTCCAGGAATCTAGAAAAGAATTTCCCTATAACCTTTGTGCATTTTCTCATTGTTAAAGAGGTCATAGTTTCTCTGCAGCCAGAAGTACACCCATATTGCATGCCTCATCAATTTTGAGTCTGTGTACAGACCTGCAATTAATATCTAGGATGATGTTAGAAACATTAACAAAAACTCACTTGATCTAGCTAAGCTCATTTGTTGGGCCTTCAAGGTTAAATTAGTCTAATTAAAGGTGGTGGTGAATTTTACATTACTTTTGCATCCATTCTTCTACCCTCCAGACATTCTTCAAAAGACCTGAATGTTAACACTATCTTCAGGCTCCCTTTTAATGGCATAAACCTTACATAGAGTGGGACAGCTCATGCAAAAAACCAGAAGCAGTCAAACTACCTAATGTCATGAGAAATGATTAATTTGTTTCCTTGAACAAGAGAACAGATAAGCATTTGGTTGACCTAATCCATTGAGGGTCACTGGGATGGGATATTTTCCCCTAAACGGTTTTCAGAACCTTGAACACGATACTTCAATTCAGATGTGGTTATAGGGGGAAAAAAAGAATACACTGAAGATGGGTTTTTAAATACTATACATTTCTATAATTTGCTCTTAAGTAGATTTAGATTGTGATGATGGAACAATCAAAATCAGATACCAAAGAACGAATATGCTATGAAGTTGGGAATCAGTTTAGAATCTTACGGAAATTAAAATTGTCAGATGATACTCCTTCTTACTTCTCATTTGGATTAAGTGGGATCCTCACACACTGAAGTTTTACTGGATTCCTGAGTGTTTGAGGTAGATACTGATGTGACATTGAACTGATACCAGGGTTGCAGTGGAGTTTGAAAGATAGAGGCAAAATAATATCAAAATCTAGGCATAGACTACTGGCTTCCACTTAAAATGAAGAGAGTAGGAAATATCATTGTTCCCATGTAACAAGAAAAAGGTGGATAATCTACAAAATCATAACTTTTCCTGAAAATGTCTGAGAACTGTGATGGGAGGACAGCCAACTTGCTTAAAATTTAAGGAAATACAGGCACCTCCAAGGAAACATAGCACATGGTCAGACTCATGTTAAGCACAGCACTGGAGGAAGACCAGGCTGCCATGCCAGCAGTTAAGAATTCATATATATATGTATATATATACAAATTGTTAAAAGTTGAGTATGAATCAGGGTGATAGTATAGAAATCTCTTAGATCTGTAGACATAATGGTAGTTTTTAACCCAATCCCAGACTCTTCTCCACAGGACATCACTGAACATTCAGGAGAAAGAATGTGGGCAGGGTGGGTATTGGATAAGACCTCCACCAGTGGTGCCTGATTGGGGAAGGGGAGTGGACACTACTGCAGAAAAGCCATAAATCCCTGCAGAAAGCCCCTTCTGGATGATCACTCAAGAATAAAAGCTTTAAACTGCCATGGAAAGGTAAACAAATCTGTCATACCCAAGGCAGATGTCAAGACCCACTGCAGCTGGGGAGTGGGAAGTAACATAAAACTCTACCAATGAGAAAGTGGCATAAAACTACCCTTGTCCAGACTACAAGATAACTCCTACCATTAAGGGAAACTGAGAAGTCCATTACAGAGATCTAGGGACTCAGAGCCTGCCTGTGTCTGAGTCTGGACCAGGACAACAGAGCATACCTCCACTCCAGTACAGGCTAGCAAACAAGGTAACAGCCTTCTGCTGGGGGAAGAACAAAAGCATGAGACAGGCCCTCTCTGAAAGAATCATGAGAAAAAGCTTAAAATGAGTATGAAACCAAACAAGAAAAACCCTTCAGCAATCCAGACCTCTCCGTGTATACTAGTTAACTCTAAATAAATTATAAAGCCAGCCGTACACCCAAGTAACCATAATAACAGCAACACTCAAATTTAGGTCAACCTCTGACTACATCAGTTCAATTCCCACAGTGTAAAGTCATAAGGCACAATGAGCCATGCCTATACTCAGACTTAAACAAAAATTACCTCAGTCTCTATTTTTCAACATATGATGTCTAACTTTCAATCAAATATTACAAGACACACTAAAAAGCAAGAAAAAAATGACCTACTATGAAGAGGCAAAGCACTTAACAGATTCAGACTTAGATATCGGCACAACTATTAGAACTACCAGATAAAGAGTTTAAAATAATTATAATTAATATAAAGACACTAGTAGAGAAGATGTACAATGTGTATGATGAAAAGCATAAATGAGAAATTGAAACTATGAGAATAAGATTCTAACAGTTTTTGACATCGAATATCTAAACTTTAAACACCGAAGATAAAGAGAAAGTTTTGGAGAGTAGTCCCACCCCCTGCACCCAGAATGGAGCCCGTGTTTCTGCAGAGCTGGAACTCCTGGCTCAGGGTCTCTTCCCTCTGCCGTCACTGAACTGCCCCAGAGCCCAAGAGGAGGGCAGCCTCACTGAGGCGGCCGGCTCTGGAGGGGCCGCACCAGCCAAAGCCGCGACATCCTTAGGACAGCGGGCTGGAACCCTTAGTAATGTTTTCAATAGTGGCTGCACTGATTTACATTCTTAGCAACAATGCAGGCCACACTGCACAGCATGGGGGACCCTAGTTCCCTGACCAGGGATTGAACCCACACCCCCTGCAGTGGAATCGCAAATTCCCAACCACTGGACTACCAAGGAAGTCCCTGTCCTTTATTATAAAAAGAGGAGCTTCAAGATAGCAGAAGAATAAGGCTCAGAGATCACCTTCCTCCCCACAAATACATCAGAAATATATCTACATGTGGAACAGCTCCTACAGAATGCCTACTGAACGTTGGCAGAAGTCCTCAGACCTCCCAAAAGGCAAGAAACTCCCCATGTACCTAGGTAGGGCAAAAGAGAAAAGAAAAAACAGAGACAAAAGAATAGGGAAGGGACCTGCACCTAGGGGAAGGAGCTGTGAAGGAGGAAAGGTTTCCATACACTAGGAAGCCCCTTGGTGGGCAGAGACTGCAGGTGGCGGAGGGGGGAAGCTTTGGAGCCACAGAGGAGAGGGCAGCAAGAGGGGTGCAGAGGGCAAAGTGGAGAGATTCCCACACAGAGGATTGGTGCCGAGCAGCACTCACCAGCCCAAGAGGCTTGTCTGCTCACCCACCAGGGCAGGCAAGGGGTGGGAGCTGCGGCTTGGGCTTTGGAGGTCAGATCCCAGGAAGAGGACTCGGTTTGGCTGCATAAACACAGTCTGAAGGGGGCTAGTGTACCACAGCTAGGCAGGAGGGAGTCCGGGAAAACGTCTGGAGCTGCCGAAGAGACAAGAGGCTGTCTTGCCTCTGTTTCCTGGTGCGTGAAGAGAGGGGATTAAGAGTGCTGCTTAAAGGAGCTCCAGAGACGGGCGCAAGCCATGGCTATCAGTGTAGACCTCAGAGATGGACATGAGATGCTAAGGCTGCTGCTGCAGCCACCAAGAAGCCTGTGTGCGAGCACAGGTCACTATCCACACCTCCCCTCCAGGGAGCCTGTGCAGCCCACCAATACCAGGGTTCCGTGATCCTGGGACAACTTTCCTGGAAGAGCACATGGCGTGCCTCAGGCTGGTGCAATGTCACGCCGGCCTCTGCCACCGCAGGCTCGCCCCGAATTCCATACCCCTCCCTGCCTCCAGCCTGAGTGACCCAGAGGCCCGAATCAGCTGCTCCTTTAACCCCGTCCTGTCTGGGAGAGGAAAAGACACCCTAAGGTGACACTACATGCAGAGGCGGGGCCAAATCCAAAGCTGAACCCCAGGAACTGTGCGAACAAAGAAGAGAAAGGGAAATCTCTCCCAGCAGCCTCAGGAGCAGCAGATTATATCTCCACAATCAACTTGATGTGCCCTGCATCTGTGGAACACCTGAATACACAAGGAATCATCACAAACTGAGGAGGTGGACTTTGGGATCAATGATATTTTTTTATTCCCTTTTTCTCTTTTTGTGAATGTGTATGTGTATGCTTCTGTGTGTGATTTTGTCTGTATAACTTTGCTTTTATCATTTTTCATAGGGTTCTGTCTGTCCATTTTTGTTGTTGTTGTTTTTAGTGCTTGTTACCATTAGTGGATTTGTTTCTTGGTTTCGTGGCTCTCTTTTTTCTTTCTTTCTTTTTATTTTATTACTTAAATTTTTTTAAATAATTATTTTTATTTTAATAACATTTTTATTTTATTTTATCTTCTTCTTTCCTTTATTCCTCCCTTTTATTCTGAGCCAAGTGGATGACAGGCTCTTGGTGCTCCACCCAGGAGTCAGGGCTGTGCCTCTGAGGTGGGAGAGCCAAGTTGAGGACATGGGTCCACAAAAGACCTCCCAGCTCCATGTAATATCAAATGGCGAAAATCTCCCAGAGATCTCCATCTCAATGCCAAGACCCAGCTCCACTCAATGACCAGCAAGCTACAGTGCGAGACAGCCTATGCCAAACAACTAGCAAGACAGAAACACAACCCCACTCATTAGCAGAGAGGCTGCCTAAAATCACAATAAGGCAACAGACACCTCAAAACATACCACCAGACATGGACCTGCTGACCAGAAAGACAAGATCCAGCCTCATCCACCAGAACACAGGCACTAGTCCCCTCCACAAGTAAGCCTACACAACCCACTGAACAAACATTAGCCACTGCGGGGAGACACCAAAAACAACAGGAACTGCAAACCTGCAGCCTGCGAAAAGGAGACAACAAACACAGAAAGTTAAACAAAATGAGAAGACAGAGAAACACATAGCAGAAGAAAGAGCAAGGTAAAAACCCATCAGACCTAACAAATGAACAGGAAATAGGCAGTCTACCTGAAAAAGAATTCAGTATAATGAGAGTAAAGATGATCCAAAATCTTGGAAATAGAATGGAGAAAATACAAGAAATGATTAACAAGGACCTAGAAGAATGAAAGAGCAAACAGTGATGAACAATACAATAAATGAAATAAAAAATTCTCCAGAAGGGATCAATAGCAGAATAACTGAGGCAGAAGAACAGATAAGTGAACTGGAAGATAAAATAGTGGAAATAACTACTCCAGAGCAGAATAAAGAAAAAAGAATGAAAAGAATTGAGGACAGACTCAGAGACCACTGGGACAACATTAAATGCACCAACATTCGAATTATAGGGGTCTCAGAAGAAGAAAAGAAAAAGAAACAGATTGAAAAAATATTTGAAGAGATTATAGTTGAAAACTTCCCTAATATGGGAAAAGAAATAGTTAATCAAGATCAGGAAGCACAGAGAGTCCCATACAGGATAAACCCAAAGAGAAACACACCAAGACACATATTAATCAAACTATCAAAAATTAAATAAAAAGAAAAAATATTAAAAGCAGCAACAGAAAAACAACAAATAACACAAAAGGGAATCCCCAAAAGGTTAACAGCTTATCTTTCAGCAGAAACTCTGCAAGCCAGAAGGGAGTGGAAGGACATATTTAAAGTGAAGAAGGGAAAAAAACTACAACCAAGATTACTCTACCCAGCAAGGATCTCATTCAGATTTGATGGAGAAATTAAAACCTTTACAAACAAGAAAAAGCTGAGAGAGTTCAGCACCACCAAACCAGCTTTACAACAAATGCTAGAGGAGCTTCTCTAGGCAAGAAACACAAGAGAAGGAAAAGACCTACAATACCGAACCCAAAACAATTAAGAAAATGGGAATAGGAACATACATATCGATAATTACCTTAAATGTAAATGGATTAAATGCTCAAACCAAAAGTAATAGACTGGCTGAATGGATACAGAAATAAGGTCCGTATATATGCTGTTGACAAGAGACCCACTTCAGACCTAGGGACACATACAGACTGAAAGTGAGGGGACGGAAAAGGATTCCATGCAAATGGAATTCAAAAGAAAGCTGGAGTAGCATTTCTCATGTCAGACAAAATAGACTAAAAACAAAGACTATTACAAGAGACAAAGAAGGACACTACATAATGATCAAGGGATCAATCCAAGAGAAACATATAATAATTGTAAATGTTTGTGCACCCAACACAGGAGCACCTCAATACATAAGGCAAATGCTAACAGCCATAAAAGGGGAAATTGACAGTAACACAATCATAGTAGGGGACTTTAACACCCCACTTTCACCAATGAACAGATCATCCAAAATGAAAGTAAATAAGGAAACAGAACCTTTAAATGATACATTAAACAGGATGGACTTAATTGATATTTATAGGACATTCCATCCAAAAACAACAGAATATACTTTCTTCTCAAGTGCTCATGGAACATTCTCCAGGATAGATCATATCTTGGGTTCCAAATCAAGCCTTGGTAAATTTAAGAAACTTGAAATCATATCAAGTATCTTTTCTGACCACAACGCTATGAGACTAGATATCAATTACAGGAAAAAAATCTGTAAGAAATACAAACACATGGAGGCTAAAAAACACACTACTTAATAACCAAGAGATCACTGAAGAAATTAAAGAGGAAATCAAAAAATACCTAGAAACAAATGACAATGAAAACACAACCACCCAAAACCTATGAGATGCAACAAAAGCAGTTCTAAGAGGGAAGGTTATAGCAATACAATCCTACCTCAAGAAACAAGAAACATCTCAAATAAACAACAAAACCTTACACCTAAAGCAATTAGAGAAAAAAAACACCCAAAGTTAGCAGAGGGGAAATAAATCATAAAGATCAGATCAGAAATAAATGAAAAAGAAATGAAGTAAACGATACCAAAGATCAATAAAACTAAAAGGTGGTCCTTTAAGAAGATAAATAAAATTGATAAACCATTAGCCAGACTTATCAAGAAAAAAAGGGAGAAGACTCAAATCAATAGAATTAGAAATGAAAAAGGAGAAGTAACAATGAACACTGCAGAAATACAGAGGATCGTGAGAGATTACTACAGTCAACTGTATGCCAATAAAATGGACAGCCTGGAAGAAATGGAAAAATTCTTAGAAACGCACAACCTTCAGAGCCTGAACCAGAAAGAAACAGAAAATATGAATAGACCAATCACAAGCCCTGAAATTGAAACTCTGATTAAAAATCTTCCAACCAAAAAAAGCCCAGGATCAGATGGCTTCACAGGCGAATTCTATCAAACATTTAGAGAAGAGCTAACACTTATCCTTCTCAAACTCTTCTAAAATATAGCAGGGGGGGAAAACTCCCAAACTCACTCTACAAGGCCACCATCACCCTGATACCAAAACCAGACAAAGATGTCACAAATAAGGAAAAATACAGGCCATTATCATTGATGAACATAGATGCAAAAAATCTCAACAAAATACTAGCAAACAGAATCCAACAGCACATTAAAAGGATCATATACCATGATCAAGTGGGGTTTATCCCAGGAATGCAAGGATTCTTCAATATACGCAAATCAATCAATGTGATACACCATATTAACAAATTGAAGGAGAAAAACCATATGATCATCTCAATAGATGCAGAGAAAGCTTTCGATAAAATTCAACACCCATTTATGATAAAAATCCTCCAGTAACTAGGCATAGAGGGAACTTACTTCAACATAATAAAGGCCATATATGACAAAACCACAGTCAACACTGTTCTCAATGGTGAAAACCTGAAACCACTTCTACTAAGATCAGGAACAAGACAAGGTTGCCCACTCTCACCATCATTATTTAACATAGCTCTGGAAGTTTTAGCCATAGCAATCATAGAAGAAAAAGAAATAAAAGGAATCCAAATCGGAAAAGAAGAAGTAAAGCTGTCACTGTTTGCAGATGACATGATACTATACATAGAGAATCCTAAAGATGCAACCAGAAAACTACTAGAGCTAATCAATGAACTTTTTAAAGTAGCAAGATACAAAATTAATGCACAAAAATCTCTTGCATTCCTATAAACTAATGATGAAAAATCTGAAAGTGAAATTAAGAAAACACTCCCATTTACCATTGCAACAAAAAGAATAAAATATCTAGGAATAAACCTACCTAAGGAGACAAAAGACCTGTATGCAGAAAATTATAAGACACTGATGAAAGAAATTAAAGATGATACAAACAGATGGAGAGACATACCATGTTCTTGGATTGGAAGAATTAACATTTGAAAAAGACTATACTACCCAAAGCAATCTACAGATTCAATGCAATCCCTATCAAACGATCAATGGCATTTTTCACAGAACTAGAATAAAAAATTTCACAATTTGTATGGAAACACAAAAGACCCCGAATAGCCAAAGCAATCTTGAGAAAGAAAAACAGAGCTGGAGGAATCAGGCTCCCGGACTTCAGACTATACTACAAAGCTCCAGTCATCAAGACAGTACGGCACTGGCACCAAAACAGAAACATAGATCAATGGAACAGGATAGAAAGCCCAGAGATAAACCCATGCATATATGGTCACCTTATCTTTGATAAACAGGGAAGAATATACAGTGGAGAAAAGACAGCCTCATCAATAAGTGATGCTGGGAAAACTGGACAGCTACATGAATGAAATTAGAACACTCCCTAACACCACACACAAAAATAAACTCAAAGTGGGTTAAAGTCCTGTGTAAGGCCAGACACTATCAAACTCTTAGAGGAAAACATAGGCAGAACACTCCATGACATAAAACACAGCAAGATCCTTTTTGACCCACCTCCTAGAGAAATGGAAAGAAAAACAAAAATAAACAAATGGGACCGAATGAAACTTAATAGCTTTTGCACAGCAAAGGAAACCATAAATAAGACAAAAAGACAACCCTCAGAATGGGAGAAATTATTTGCAAATGAAGCAACTGACAAAGGATTAATCTCCAAAATATACAAGCAGCTCATGCAGCTCAATATCAAAAAAGGAAACAACCCAATCCAAAAATTGGCAGAAGACCTAAATAGACATTTCTCCAAAGAAGATATACAGATTGCCAACAAACATATGAAAGAATGCTCAACATCTTTAATCATTAGAGAAATGCAAATCAAAACTACAATGAGATATCATCTTACACCTGTCAGAATGGCCATCATCGAAAAATGTAGAAACAATAAATGCTGGAGAGGGTGTGGAGAAAAGGGAACCCTCTCGCACTGTTGGTGGGAATGCAAATTGATACAGCCACTATGGAGAACAGTATGGAGGTTCCTTAAAAAACTAAAGTAGAACTACCATACAACCCAGCAATCCCACTACTGGGCATATACCCTGAGAAAACCATAATTCATAAAAGATTCATGTACCACAATGTTCACTGCAGCTCTATTTACAATAGTCAGCACATGGAAGCAACCTAAGTGTCCATCAACGGATGAATGGATAGAGAAGATGTGGCACATATATACAATGGAATATTACTCAGCCATAAAAGGAAATGAAATTGAGTTATTTGTAGTGAGGTGGATGGACCTAGAGTCTGTCATACAGATTGAAGTAAGTTAGAAAGAGAAAAACAAATACTGTATGCTAACACATATATATGGAATCTAGGAAAAAAAAAAAAGGTCACGAAGAACCTTGGGGCAAGATGGGAATAAAGATGTAGACCTACTAGAGAATGGATTTGAGGATATGGGGAGGGGGAAGGGTAAGCTGGGACAAAATGAGAGAGTGGCATGGACATATATACACTACCAAATGTAAAATAGATAGCTAGTGGGATAGCTAGTGGGAAGCAGCTGCATAGCACATGGAGATCAGTTCGGTGCTCTGTGACCACCTAGAGGGGTGGGATAGGGAGGGTGGGAGGGATGGAGATGCAAGAGGGAAGAGATATGGGAATATGTGTATATGTATGATTGATTCACTTTGTTATAAAGCAGAAACTAACACACCATTGTAAAGCAATTATACTCCAATAAAGATGTTAAAATAAGTAAATAAATAAAGAGAAAGTTTTGAAGGCAATGAGAGAAAAAGGTACATTATGTTTAAAGAAATGGTGATAAGTATTATATCTGACTTTCTGTTAGAAAATATGAAAGTCAGAGTACAATGAATTGGCATGATTAAAGTGCTTGTAAAAATCTGTCAATCCTGAAATCTAAATCCTAAATTTAGAATCCTGAATTCTAAATTTAGTGAAAATATTCTTCAAAAATGCAGAAGCCATAATAGTAGCTTTAGACAAATAAAAACTACTATAATTCATTAACAACAGCCTTATACTTCAAGAAATGTTAAAGAAAATTCTTCAGCCATAAGGAATATTATAAAAGATAGACACATCTAAACAAAGAAATACTTGAAATAAACATACTAGACATTTTTTCTTATTTTAATTTCACTAAAGTATTATTTCCTGTCTATAGAAAAATAAGGAGGAATATAATTAGGTTTATAGTGTTCAAGATTAAAATATTTTATAAAGGCACAAAAGATGGAAGTAATTGCACACCTATTGGTGTAGGGTTCTTATACTACATCTGAAGTAGTATAATATCATTCAAAGAGAGACTGCAGTTAATTAATATTATAAACACTGACAACAATTGAAACATAAAAATTAGCTATAAATAATAAGCCATAGTGAGGATTAAATGTAATCATAAAAATAATCAAAAACAGGCAGAAAAAGGAGAGAATGGAACAGAGAACTGATAGAACATATAAAAAAACAACTGGAAAATGGTAGATTTTAATCCAACCACACCAATTAGTATAAGGAATATTATTGGTCTAAACACAGGGACTGTAAAATTGTATGAAGTAGCAAGACCCAAATATATACTCTTTATAAGAATCTAAGTTAAAGAATACAATAGATTAAAAATAAAGAATAAATATCGTTATATGATGTAACTCCTAATTAAAGAAAAAAAGAGAGGGAGTGATAATGGTAATACAAGACAAAATATATTTCAGAATAAGAAATATTACCAGAGTAAAGAGAAACATTGCATCATGATATAGAGAAAATACACCAAGATCACATAAAAGTTGTAAATGTGTATAAATTTAACAGTAGAGTTTCAAAGTACATGAAGCAAAAAAAACTGATAGAACTCAAGGGAGACATAAAAAAATACAATTATTGTTGAGGTTGCAGCATTCCATTACAGCAATAGAAAAAGTAGACAAAATCAGTAAGAATGTAAAAGATCTGAATAACACTACCAAAGAAATTGACTTAATTGAAAACTGGTAACACTACAAAACAGCAGCAAAATAGATCTTTTCTCAAGAGCACATGGAATATTCACAAACGTAGACAACATTCTAAGCCATTGAAAAAGCTCGAAAAGTTTAAAAGAATACAATGTATAGTTTCTACTATAACATAATTAAATCAGAAGTCAAAATATAAAATTCCCAATATTTTGAATTTTAAAATATTTAAATAGAATGAAAATTAAAGTATGAAATTTAAATATGTGTGACACAGTTAACATAGTGCTTAATATACAGCATTAAGTGCTTATGTTATGATTATATTATAAAGGAAGAATGGCTTCAAATCAATGAAGTTTCTACCTTATAAAACTTTAAAAGAAGAACAAATCAAACCAAAAGCAAGCAACAACAACAAAAACAATAGAGAAAAGCAGAAATCAATGAATTTATTTAAAAAGAGGAAAATTAGAGAAAATCAATACAAACAAAAGCTGATTATTTGAAAGAGAACAAGGAAAATGGTTAAAAAAATAGCAAACAATAAAGAAAAAATGAAACAAAATAAAAGTTACTAGTGTCAGGAAAGAAATACACTGCACTCTATACTCACTAAAAGCTCTACAATCATTTAAAGTGTAATACAGAATGATAACAAAAAATGTATGCCTCAAATTCTGAGAATTTAGATGAAATGGACAAATTTCTTGGAAGACACAAACTACCAAGCTTACTTTATAAGAAGGGCATCATCTGAACAGTCCTATATATGTTAAAGAAATTAAATGTGTAATTTTAAAACCTCCAGATGGTCTCCAGATCATTGTTTCAAAGCAGTATTTAAACTTTACCAAGATCACTTTAAATAGACATCCAGAATTGAGAATCCCTGCTCTGGGCTCTTCATCAATTATGGATGGGGGTAATTGGCGAGCCATGCAGTGATCATCAGAATTACTAAAATATTTTGGAGTAGCTGGGCTGGTCCACTAATTTCAAAAAATGAAGTTGAGGCATTTGTTTCAGGATAGAACTAGCAGGCTAAATTGACAAGTAAGAATGTTCCAGGGTATTTGACTGCATCAATGGTTTTCAAGCAAGGATGCAATACAGTAAGAACCTCTAGGGGTGACACACAGGCATCAGTAATTTTTAAGCTCTCCAGGTGTTTTCAATACATAGTCAATTTTGAGAAATACTGAGCTGAAAAGTGGAGAATTTTAATGAGGTTAGAGTTAAATCATCTTTATAAACACAGATTAGTAACATGTTTTAAAAGGCAGTATTTTATATTAGAAAGCCTTCCTTACCTCAGTTATAAACAAAAGCATCAACTTGACTACAGGCTTCCCACAGACTGAGAAGAGAAGCTATCAGACTAAACGTCCCTGCCCAACTATCTACTCAATATTCCAGGAGTCCCTTTCCCTGTGAGAATCCTGCCATGGACACAGCTCAATGAATGTCAAGGGATTCCATGTCAGATACAATCAAAATAAAAACATGATAGCAGTGCCATAGCACAAATAAGCAAAACAAATGATCTTGAAGATAAGAAGCAATGCAGCAAGGGAAAAAAGAAAACAGGCAAATATTCTAATCCGTGTTTTCAAAACCAAGTGTGCATTCAATGTAAAACAATAAACAAAGAATTCAAGTAATTAAAAATGAGCAAGAGCTGTATATTATATTGAAAACTACACGTCCTTACAGAGAGAAGTGGAAGAAAAACTAAATAAATGGTCAAATACACTATGCCCAAATATAAAAAAAACTCAATAATGTGTAAATATCAATTTTCCTCCAATTGTTTTAAAGATTCAATCTAATCCCACCATAAATCCAATAGGCATTTTTGTAGAAATTGATGAAATGTTTCTAAAATTTGTATAAAAATAAAAAAGACCTAGAATAGACAAAAAAATTAGGTGGAAGAACAAACATTAGAGAACTAGAACTATCTGATTTCAGGAATTAAAAAGCTACAGTAATCAACACAGTGTAGTGCTGATGTAAAGACAGACAAATTGGTGAA
This sequence comes from Lagenorhynchus albirostris, assembly GCF_949774975.1. NCBI lineage: Eukaryota > Metazoa > Chordata > Mammalia > Artiodactyla > Delphinidae > Lagenorhynchus > Lagenorhynchus albirostris. The sequence goes on from NC_083102.1 coordinate 30,660,939, forward strand.
TATAACAGAATAGAGATACATACATATTTGAGAAAGACTGAAATACAAGTCCAAGGACAACGAATGCTTTTCAACAAATGCAGCAAGAACAATTGTTCCATGAACATCCATGTCCCCTCTTCCCTAAAGGATGGGGGGAAACTCCAATGCATACTTCTCACCTATGCAAAAATTAACTGAAATTGATCCTACACCTAAATTTAAAATCTAAACTCTAAAATTTAGAAGAAAATCTTTGTGACTTTGAGTTAGATGAAGATTTCTTAGATATAACATAAAAGTACAATCCATCAAAGAAAAATACTGATAAAATGGACTTCATTAAAATTTAAAACTGCTCCTTGAAATACACCACTAAGAAAATGAAAAGATAAGTCACAGACTGTGAGGAAAATGTTTGCAAATTATGTATCTGATAAAGAACTTGTATTCAAAATAAAGAGCTCTGTAATCTCAACAATGCTTAAATGAACAACCCCGTTTAAAAAAATGGACAGAGTTTTTTTTTTTTTAAGCTACTTCACAAAAGAAGATACGTGGATGCAAAATATATGTTAAAAAATGCTCAAGAAGGGGCTTAAGAAAACTTCTGGAAAAAATAGATAGGCTCATTATCTTGATAACAGTGATAGTTTCTTGGGTGCATGTGTATGTGAAACTTACATTACACTTTACTATGGGTAATTATATATCAATTATACCTCAATGAAACTAATAAAAGTCAAATATTTAAGAAAAACCATCTAAATAATGGGTGCAATACCATCTAGAGCTTCCAAATCATTCCATCTATAGCTTCATTCCATCTATAGCTTTCCATCAATAGTGATAAACAGTATATGTAGGAAATTTTGTCAATATTCCAGAAAACATAAAAGGAGAAATTAGTAGAGAAACAGTATAGATGACATAAAACAAAAAACTTATTTAACATTCAAATCATATTCAACCCATCACTATGTTCAATCAATAATACCTCCAAATTATATTTTATGTAATTTAATACCTAAGTGAAGTCTTAAAATCTTTTCCAATTCACAAACTATGAGCCATAGATGATTGGACTCTGGAAATAAAATTAATTAAAGAAAACAACTTTTTCTTACAGAAGTTACAATACATGTTAGTATATGAGGAATCTATTCTTCTAACATTAATTCATTTTGATCAAATAATTGAAGGTTTGACTTGAAACTGTATTGAATTGCATCAGCATCTTTGAAAAGCATAAAGATAAGGCTGCACCTAAAATAAAGGAACTTTTTAATTTATGAATTTTTTTTTTGCTGAGATAAAATTGATATAAGGAAATAATTCAGCCAAAATATGGACTTCCTTTGAGAATACAGGCCACTATTTGGACTATATTATATTTTCTCACTATAAAAATAATATACAATGGAATATTACTCAGCCATAAAAAGAAACGAAATTGAGTTATTTGTAGTAAGGTGGATGGACCTAGAGTCTGTCATAAAGACACAGACCTACTAGAGAATGGACCTGAGGACACGAGGAGGGGGAAGGGTAAGCTGGGACAAAGTGAGAGAGTGGCATGGACATATATACACTACCAAACGTAAAATAGATAGCTAGTGGGAAGCAGCCGCATAGCACAGGGAGATCAGCTCGGTGCTTTGTGACCACCTAGAGGGATGGGATAGGGAGGGTGGGAGGGATGGAGATGCAAGAGGGAAGAGATATGTGTATATGTATAATTGATTCACTTTGTTATAAAGCAGAAACTAACACACCATTGTAAAGCAACTATACTCCAATAAAGATGTTAAAAAATAAAAATAAAATAAATCTGGGGAAGTTGATTGATGAGGGGGTAATGATGGCACTCTGACAATGCTGTCATACAACTCTCAGGTATAAACTCTCACATCTGGGATTAGAGAGAATAAGATAACCATCTTTTTGCCCACAGTTTGACTTTAAAGCAAGTACTTAATGTCTGAAAGATGCAATTTCTTTGCCTGAAAATGATCCTTACACCTCTAACACCTGTAATTCCCAAACATTATGACACAGTGATCATAAGTATCATCCCAATTTGAGTAACATGGGTTGTTTTTTATAATTGTCATGAGTACACACACTATCATTATAAATGGAAAAAGACTCAAAGTCTCACCTCATGCACAGAGTAAAGCAATGTTTTGCATCATATTGCTAAAAATGAGGACAGATCAGTGAAGGAATGACACAAGGACAATGATGAGAGTCAGGTATGGTAATATTTCATATTATTTAAGTATTTTATGTAGCCACATTCATGGAGGTAAATATCCCAGAAGCCATTGAATGTTCTGGAGCCAAGGCAGAGCCATTAGAGGGTGACCAAAGGAAAAAAAAGCAACATAGAAATGAGAAGTCTCTCAGAAAAAATGCCACAGTATAGGGACTGATTTTATAGAAAAATATAAATAGATGGGATATTTGAATAAATGGCTTTTTTTGGTTGTTGTTGATCTATAAAAGAAATAATTAAATACGAAGTGGTTACTGTGTTTAACCCCTGGTCTCTAAGATTGTTCATATGAATTCTCCTATTCAGTTCCATTTAATTGTATTTAATAAGCAACACAGAATTCAGAGAAAATATAAACTAGAGGAAACCACAAATCTGCTAATGCCTTGTTTGGTGTGTAAGAATGTTTTTGATATTATAGAATGAAATGTAAATTAGACGATCTCTGTAAAGTGTGAGCATGCAAAAGTCATGCCCTTTATACCTGGTCCCCCTCCCTTTCCAGAAGATATTCTACAGAAGAGTATCTAGAAATGTTGAGAAATTTTGGCTTAAAAACATATTATATCATTTGAAACAAGAAAATACAGCCATGCAATTTGTATAAACTGTAACCTGATAAGAAAATGAGTAAAATCTAAGGAGAATTCACATTACACATTTAATCAGCCAACTCCTCTCTTTACTCTCTCATAAAAATGGCATTGACAGTAACAAAACAACATAAAAAAAGGAGAAAATCCTACACAATCCATAAATGGAATACCTATCTTCTTGGTTAAGACATTTTTTTCTTTTGCTCAAAAAACTACAGATAATAGACTCTAAGTTCAGTCCCTATGGTAAGTTTCTCTATTTCCAGAGACACCTTCTACAAGAAAAAGAATCCCCTTCTAACTGATGGGTGAATTCATTAAAGTTGCAATCCAGTATCTTCACTATCCCACTCAAACTCTCAAAATAATTGTACTTTCTACCAAAGAGATCATACAGTCAACTTCTCAAGTCATTTGTCCCTCAGCCAGAAGTTGTTACCTAAATAGCCAGAGATTTAATTTTAGGTTTTCAGCAGATGCCACATCCTAAGGATATGAAATAAAAGTGAAAAAACTAAAATTTGATGTTCTGGTTCTTCAACTTACTTGTATTTAATTAAATATTTCATTATATCCCATAAATAAGTCAAATTCTAACTTAGTGAAGAGATTTTTTTAATTGCTTTCAGATGTAGAATATCTATTGGTCTTTTTCATCCATGATACATTTGGTCAAATATGATTAAACCTGTAAAGAATCACATATCTTTTAAAAAACTTTTAAAGCATAATTTTATTTTCAAGATAGCTTGATTGAGTACATGTCATCTGAGGAAAGGAACTTAAAAAATTCAAAGATAATTCTATCAATAAAAATCGGATGTAAAATAAATAAACATGAAATAAAATGTGAGGTTATACCAACATCAAATAAATGTTACTTTTTAATAAAGAAGCATCCTTTTCTAAGTTCTTATTTAGATCAGAAGTGTTTATGTTCCACATGAACAATTAATTCGCCAGTGTTAAAAAGGGCACTTCATTAAAATTTGTTATACACAGTTGAATAGCAATAAACAATATTGGAATTTTAATATAGTTAAACTTAATTGTATTACAACTCCAGTAATCATTAAACTACAGATATTAAGGAGACATTTATTATATAGAGCAACTCTGTAACAAAATATATAATAGGTATGTTATAATATAAATTAACTAAAGAGACAAATCATACCTACTGTATGCTTATATTGCTTCTGAATTCTCTGACAGATTTTCTTCAGCTCAATAAGATAGAACAAACATTAGACAGAAGAAAATTTCTATTGAGCCAAATTATTTATTTAACAAATATTGTTGCCATGTTCTTTCTAGGTGCTGAGCTATAGCAATAACATAGCATGTGTCCTCATAGATTGTATATTCTAATGGACAAAAATTTGGTATATTAGCTAGAGTGGTAAGAGATGACTGGGAACTTCAGTTTTAGGGGCATGATCAGGCATTTGGTTTTGGATTTGTTATACTGACAATGTCTGTTAGTCATCAAACTGGAGATGCTTAGTAGATATTTGTGTCTGGAGATCAGATTACATAACAAACAAAGTGTGAACATTTGAGAGTCACTATCATGGATAGGTAACGTTAGAAGCCATGATATTGGATGAAATGAGGGAATTAATAGAGATAGAAACAGTGGTCTGAGGACCAAGATTGATGGCACTCCAAGGTAAGAAATCAGGTAGATATGGTGAAACCAGTAGAGACAACTTGGAAAGCATAGCCAGTGACATAAATGCCAATTATTCCATGATCATTTGTTTAAAAAAATTATCCTTTCTCCACTGAATTGCCTTTATATCTTTGCCACAAATCAGTTCATAAAGGTCTAGATCCAGATAGGTGTGAGTATTTCCAGATTCTCTATTGTTCCATTAATCCATATTTCTATTTTGTGAAAACCACACTTTCTTGATTACTGTGACTTTTAATAACATTTGCTATCAAATAATATAGCTTTATTATTTTTCAAAGTTGTTTTGGCTATTCCAGAATGTTTGCACTTCTATGTGAGTTTACAATCAGCTTGCCAATTTTTACAAAACAAAACAAAAACACTTGTTGGATTTTTAATTGGGATTCATTTGAATCTATAGATCAATGTCAGGAAAATTAACATCTAATGAATATTCCAATTAATGAACACAGTGTATCTCTTTATTTAGATACTCTTTCATCTTTTCTCAGTAATGCTTAATAAATTTCACCATGATGGTGTTATACATTATTTGTAAGATATGCCATAAAGTAGTGAATAATTTGATGCTTTTTTGAATATTTCATATTTCAATATCTCATTGTTTATTGGTTGTACATAGACATACAGATGATTTTTGTTAGAGTGTATTTTGCAACTTTACTAACCTAATTAGAATATTTCTAGTAGAGTCCCTGGATTTCCTACATAGATGAACATGCAGTCTGCAAGTAATGAGAATTTCACTTCTTCCCTTTCAATATATAAGCCTTTTGTTCATTTAATTTGGATTTAGTGAATCCTCTGTTGATTTCCTTTTTTATATCTCATTAATTTCTCCTCCTTACTATTTCCTTCTTTCTCTTTCTTTGGTGTAATTTGTGTTTCATTTTCTATTACTACAATATAGAAGCTGAGGTGTTTAATGTTACAAATTTCCCTCTGTGTACTACTTTTATATACCTGACATTTTTTAAGGCATTATATTCATATATTCTTTTATTTCATATTTTTCTCTAATTTGCCCACCCCCTTTTTTCTTCTTTAACTTTTGGGTTATTTAGAAGTATATTGTTTAGTTTCCAAATATTTGGGGATTTTCCAGATATCTTTTTTAAACTAATTTCTGATAGAATTTGTTGTGGTAAAAGAACATGCTTTACATGAAATTAATCCTTTAAAATGTAATTTGTATGGCCATTGGTCAAATCTTTTATACATTTATTATTAATTTTCTGTCAACTTGTTCTATGAATCGAGAGAGAAATGATAAAATTTCCAACTATTACTAGGGATTTATGCTTTCTTTGCAGATCTCTGAGTTTTTGTTTTGTGTATATCTGGGCTCTATTATAGGAGTTTGCAAATGTTTAAAATGGTTATGTCCTCTATCTCTGGTTACTTTTTTGGGGGCTCTGAAATCTACTTTGTGTACTATGGGTATAACTACTCCAGATTTATTGTTTGGTGTTAACATGGTATATTTTTTCCATACTTTTCTTGCAACTTATTTGTGTCTTGAACTTAACAATTTGTTCCTTGTAAGCATTATACATTTAAATTTTGCTTTTTTAAAAAAATTAAATTGGCAACATCTGACTTCTAGTTGTTATATTTAGATTATTTAAATTTAATATGATTACTTACATGGTTTAAATCTGTCATCTTGCCATTTGTTTTCTATACATCTATTCCGCTTTGTTCCTTTTAGCTTCTTTTTCTTATACTTTTGGATTAACAGTAATTTTTATGATAGCAATTTATCTCCACTATTGGTCATTAGTAATAACTTATTTTTCCCCTATTTCATTGGTGACTTAGGGCATATAGTGCATATGTTTAACTTATTAAAGTCTACCATCAAGAAATATTATACCTATTCACATATTATACAGGAAACTTACTAAAGTGCACTAACATTTTCCCCTTCCAGTCTTTGTGTAATTGTTGTCATACAATTTAAAACTGCTTATGTTATAAACCCCAAGATACATTGTTATTGTCTTTGCTTTTATACAATTCATTACCTCTTAAAAAGATTTCCTTAAGTAAAAATGTACTTTATTTTTACTCACATATTTAATGTTTCTGGTTCTCTACATTCTTTTGCATAAAATCAGAGTTCCATCTGACATCATTTTCCTTTGTCTGAAAGACTTCACCATTTTGACTTCATCCATCATCATTCAGTTGACTCCCTTTACCCATTTTGACCTCTCTGCAACTTACCCTCTGGTAATCACTACTCTGTTCATTGTAACTATGTGTTTCTTTTTGTTTGGTTTGGTGTGTTCATTTATTTTGTTCTTTGTTTGTTTTTTATATTTCACATATGAGTGAAATCATAGTATTTGTCTTTCTCGTCTGACTTATTTCACTTCGTGTAACACCCTCAAGGTCCATTCATGTTGTTACAAACGGCAAGATTTAATTTTTTTTTTTATGGCTGAGTAGTATTATGCTGTATGTATGTATGTGTATGTGTGTGTGTGTGTGTGTGTGTGTGTATACACACCGCATCTTTATCCATTCATCTGTTGATGGACACTTAAGGTTGTTTGTATATCTTCATGATTATAAATAATGCTGTGATGAACATAGGGGTGCATATATCATTTTGAATTAATGTTTTTGTATTCTTCAGATAAATACCCAGAAGTAAAACAGCTGGATCATAAGGTAGTTCTATTCTTAATTTTTTTGAGCAATCTCCATACTGTTTTCCATAGCAGATGCCCCAATTTACATTCCTGCCAGTGATACATGAGGGTTTCCCTTTCTCCACGCCTTTGCCAATAGTTGTTATTCCTTGCCTTTTTGATAACAGCCTTTCTCACAGGTATGAAGTGATACCTCATCGTGGTTTTGATTTGCATTTCCCTAATAATTAGTGATGCTGGACATCTTTTCATCTGCCTATTGGCCATCTGTATGTCTTCTTTGGCAAAATGTCTATTCAGCACCTCTGCCTATTTCTTAACAGGATTGTTTGTTTTTGTTGTTGTTGAGTTGTATGAGTACTTTACATATTACTCCTTATCAGACATATGAATGCAAGTATCTTCTCCCATTCAGTAGATTTTCTTTTCATTTTGTTGATGGTTTGCTTTGCTGTGCAGAAGCTTTTTAGTTTGATGTAGTCCCATTTGTTCATTTCTCCTTTTGTTTTCCTTGTCTGAGGAGGCATACCCAGAAAGATATTGCTATGACCAATGTAAAAGAGTATACTCCCTATGTTTTCTTCTAGAAGTTTTATGGTTTCAGGTCTTATATTCAAGTCTTTGATCCATTTTGAGTGGTTTTTGTGTATGATGTGAGATAGTGGTCTAGTTTCATTCTTTTGTATGTGGCTGTCCAGTTTTCCCAACACCATTTATTGAAAAGACTATTGCTTCTCCACTGTATATTATTTGCTCTTTGATTGTAAATTGTCTATATATGTGTGGGTTTATTGCTGGGCTCTCAGTTCATTCCATTGATCTATGTGTTTGTTTTTTCTACCAATATCATGGTGTTTTGATTACTATAGCTTTGTGATATAGTTTGAAATCAGAGACTATGATACCTTCAGATTTGTTCTTCTTTCTCAGGATTGCTTTGGCTATTCAGGCTCTTTTGTGGTGCCATATACATTTTAGGATATTTTGGTTCTATTTCTGTGAAAAATGTCATTGGGAGTTTGATAGGGATTGTACTGAATTTGTAGATTGCTTCATGTAATATGGACCTTTTAGCAATGCTAATTCTTTCAATCCATGTTGCATCTATGCTAATCAGAGATACTGGTCTGTAATTTTTTTGTGTGTGTTGTCTTTGTCTGATTTTGATATCAGGGTAATGTTCTCAAAAATAAGTTAGGAAGTGTCCCCTCCTCTTCAATTTTTTGGAAGAGTTTGAGAAGGACAGGTATTAAAATCTTCTTTGAATGGTTGGTAGAATTCCCCTGTGAAGCCATCTGTTCCTGGACTTTTGATTTGGGGGAAAGTATTTGATTACTGTTTCAATCTCCTTTTTAGTGACTGGTCTATTCAGATTTTCTGTTTCTTAATGATTCAGTCTTCGGAGGTTGTATGATTCTAAGAACTTGTCCATTTCATCTAGGTTGTCCAATCTATTGGTGTATAGCTCTGCAAACTATTATTTTATAATCCTTTGTATTTCTGTAGTATCTGTTGATATTTCTCCTCTTTCATTTTTTATTTTATTCATCAGGGACTTCTCTCTTTCCCAGTAAGTCTAGCTAAAGTTTTGTCAATTTTGTTTATCTTAAAAAAGAACAGCTCTTATTCTCATTGATCTTTTCTACTGTCTTTTTAGTCCCTATTTCATTATTGCCACTGTGATCTTTATTATTTCTTCCTTCTATTGACTTTGAATTACTTTTGTTCTTCTTTTAGTAGTTATTTAAAGTGTAAGGTAAGTTTGTTTACTTGAGAGCCCTCTTGTTTTGAAGTAGGACTGTACTGCTTTTGTTACACCCCATTGATTTTGGTATGTCACATTTTCATTTTCATCTGTCTTCAGATATTTTTTTATTTCTTCTTTTATTTCTTCATTGACTTTATAGTTATCCAGTAACATGTTGTTCAGTCTTTACATATTTGTGATTTTTCCAGCTTTCTTCTTGTAGTTGATTTCTAGTTTCATACCATTGTGATTATAAAAGATGCTTGATATGATTTCAGTCTTCTTAAATTCACTGAGACTTGTTTTATGTCCAAACATATGGTCTGTCCTTAAGAATGTTCCATGTACACTTGAAAAAATGTGTATTCTGCTGCATTTGGATGGAATGTTCTGCATATGTCTGTCAAGTTCATCTAGTCTAATGTTCCAATTAAGGCTGTTGTTTCCTTGTTGACTTTCTGCCTAGATGATCTATCCAGTGATGTAGATGGAGGATCAAAGTCTCCTACTATTATTGTGTTGCTGTCAGTTTCTGCCTTTATGTCTGTCAATAATTGCTTTATATATTTAGGCACTCCTATGTTAGGCTCATATATACTAATAACTGTTATGTCTTCTTGATGAATTATACCTTTATCTTATATAATGTCCATCTTTGTCACTTTCTTTTTTTGACTTGAAGTCTATTTTGTCTGATATGAGCATTGCTACATCTGTTTTCTTGTGGCTGCCATCTGCTTGGAGTATTATCTTCCGTCCCTTCACTTTCACCCTATATTTGTCTTTAAGACTGAAGTGAGTCTCCTGTAAGGAGCATATAGTTGGGTCTTGTTTAGTAATCCACCCAACCATTCTGTGTCTTGATTAGTGAATTCAATCCATTTACATTTAGGTGATTATTGACGGATGAAGACTTAGTACTGCCATTTTATCTTTTGTTTTCTGATTGTTCTATATCTCCATCATTTCTTTTTCCTTGTGTTTCTGTCTTCCATTTTAGTTTGGTGCTTTTCTATGATGTTTTTCTCAGTTTCTTCTTTTTTATGTTTTATATCTCTGCTTCAGATTTAAGTTTTGTAGTTACCATGAGGTTTGCATAAAATGTCTAATAGAGATAATAATCTTTTTCACTAATAGCATCTTATCTTCATTTGCCTACACAGGTTCCTTCCTTTATCTCTTCCCCTTTTATATTTTTGCTCTCTCAAATTATCTCTTTTTATGTTGTGAGTCTTTACCAAACTGAAGTAGCTATAGTTATTTTTACTGCTTTTTTTCCTTTAAACTTTATGTTATAATAAAGTGTTTTAAAACCTATTCTGATATAGAGTTGCAATTTTCTGATTCTGTCTATTTATCACCTTACTCAAAGTTTTGAGTACTTCTGTCTTTTTGTTTTAGACAGAAGAGCACCTTTCAACATCTCTTATAAGGCCAGTCTAGTGTTGATGAACTCCCTCAGCTTTCATTTGTCTCGGAAAACCTGTATTTCTCCTTCATATCTGAATGATAACTTCACTGGATAGAGTATTATTGGCTGACAAGTTTTTATCTTTCAGTATTTTGAAAATGTATTTCCACTCTCTCCTGGTCTGTAGAGTTTCTGTTACGAAATCTGCTGATAACCTGATGGGGGTGCCTTTTTGGGTTACCAACCTTTATTCCCTGGCTGCCTTTAAAATTATTTATTTGTCAATGACTTTTGACAGTTTTAATATAATGTGCCTTGGAGAAGGTCTTTGTGCATTGATAGGGGATTAGGTGTCCTCAGCTTCATGGACTTGTATAGCCAGTTCCATCCCCACACTTGGGAAGTTCTCAGCTATTATTTCTTTAAATGAACTCTTTCCTCCTTTCTCCCTCTCTTCTCCTTCTGAGATACTCATTTTCCTAATGCTCCTCTTCTTAAAAGAGTAAGATAGTTCTCGCTGAATTTCTTACTTTTTTTTAGATCTTAATTATCTTCTCTTCCACCTACCTGTATTATTTCTAGATTTCCATCTCAACTTCTCTAATTCTCTCTTGCATATGGTCTTCTCAACTTCCATTGCTTTCTAATGCATTCTTCATCTCATTTTATTGAGTTCTTCAGCTCCAGAATTTCTGGTTGGTCCATCATTAAAGTTTCAATCTCTTTGCTATTCTTTCATTAACTTTATTCCTGAGCTCATTGAACTGCCTTTCTGAGTTTTCTTGTAGCTTGTCGAGTTTCTTCATGACAGCTATTTTGAATTCCCCATCAGTTAGATTGCAATATTCCAGACTTTAATTTCTGGAGAACTATCATTATCCTTTCATGATACAATGTTACTGTGGCTCTTCATGGTGCTTGATGAGTTGTTCCTTTGCTGGTGCATTTGAAGTAGCGAACACTTTTCTTCTTTAGGTAAAGTTTTTGTTGTTGTTTGTTTTTACCTGATTCTAAGATTAAACGGGTTAGAAATGTCTTTTGGTTGCCAGTAGATGGCACTACAGTACAAGTTTTTGGTTTCTCTTCCTTGAACTTCCTCTGGTTATACTTGAGAGTCTGCACTTTGCACATTCTACCACCTCTGCTCCCCCTTTGGCCATAGGTGTTGCTGTGGCCAGGAGGCTGGAGTTTTATGTGCTGCCTCTCCTGATGCTACCAGGTTCTCTGGGTCTGTGGGTTCAGCCACTGCAGCTGGTTGTCCAAGACCATAGGCACTGCCTCCACTGTTCGCCTGGTTCTGGCTCCTCTCTGTGTTCTAGTCCACCCACCTCTAGATATGCAGATGTGTGGAATTCTCTGGTGTTCTGGTGTGTTGGGCAGAGGCAACTTCATTGAGTTGTGGATTGTTACTGGTTGTAGATTTAAGGGGAGAGACAAAGGAAGTGTTCCACTCCACCATGGTGCTGACGTCACTCTTGAGCACATATTTGAGTTTCAATTCTGATAGTTTCTCTTGCTATGCCTTCAAGTTCACTAATCTTTGCTTCTGCAGGGTCTAATCTGTTATTAACCTCCTCTATTGTATTTGTCTTTTAAGATATTGTACTTTTTATCTCTAGGACTTTGGACTGTTGTGATATCTTCTATGTCTTGGCTTAACATGCTCAATCTTTCCTCTACCTTCTTGAACATATATTATAGTAATAATTATTTGTGTCACTATGTATCTGTTCCTATTGAGTGCTTTTTCTCCTCATAATGGGTCATACTTTCCAGCTTTGCTCATAATTTATAATTTTTGATTAGATATCAACATTGTAAATTTCACCATATTGTGTGTAATTTATCTTTGTTTTCCTGTAAATATTCTTTTTTTTTTTTTTGCGGTACGTGGGCCTCTCACTCTTGTGGCCTCTCCCGCTGCGGAGCACAGGCTCTGGACATGCAGGCTCAGCAGCCATGGCTCACGGGCCAGCCGCTCCACGGCATGTGGGATCTTCCCAGACCGGGGCACGAACCCGTGTCCCCTGCATCAGCAGGCGGACTCTCAACCACTGCGCCACCAGGGAAGCCCTCCTGTAAATATTCTTATCTTTTGTTCTAGAATAGAATTAAGCTACTAGGTAGCAGTTCAATCATAAGTTGTTGTTTTTTTAATATAGGGACAGAGAGGTCTTTAGGGACAATTTTGCCTCAATATCGATGCAAAGAACTTCTTTGTATGTTACCTAATGTCCCATGAATTATGATTTTGATTTGTCTATTGGAAATATAAACTATTTCTTGTCTTCTCTAATTCCAGGGATTTTTTTTCTTCTGTTCCTTTTGAGTAATTTTCCCTGGCCTTGTTTAGGTTTTTCACAGGTATGCACTGATCAGTACTTAGCTGAAGACTCAAAAGATCTGTGGAGGGGCCCTCCACAGATCTCTGTCTCTCTTGCTGCCTCTCTCCTTTTCAGTACTCTGCCATTTGAACTCTTGTTGCTTTGGCATTCTGTGTCTTTTAACCCTGTCTATCAAACTCAGGACAACTGTCCCATTCCCCTTCCCTGTTCTGAAGCCTGGAAACTCTCTTTAGTCAGCAATCTGTAGCAGTTGTAGGATTCACTTTGTTTCCCCTCTCTCAGGGATCACTGTTCTGCACTGCTTGAAAAACATTTTTACATATATATTTTTGGTTGTTTCAGACAACAGGGTAAATCTGATGAAAAAATTCCTCACTCAATTTTAAGTATATTACCTGTTGTTTTCTTTGATAGCCAAGGAGTACTTTCCATATTTTTTCATTAAATGAGAGCTTCCTGTGTCTGGGTGCTTTTATTTCAAACTTAGACCCTTCTTTTCCTTCTTTTCAATTCTCCCTAGTTTTTGTTCTCTCCAGACTCTGCCTTGTTCATCACAAAGTGCTGAAGTGAAAATAAAGAAATATTTGAGCTTTAAATGCTATTTTTTTCTACGGCAGATAATTTGAAATTTGTAGAGTTCCTGGTCTTCCAATTATATTGAATGCATTGGATTTATATGCTTTTGTTTATTTTTCTTATTCTGCATAGTTTGAGAGGATGCGTTGGGACATTCAGTTTTGTGTGGAAATACTACCTCAGCTACTCAGGAAATCTTTATTACAGTTTTAAATTAAGTGGCTACAGAAACAATATAAAAGACAGAGAGAGAGCAACATATTTGTTCAGTGATGGAAGAAATGTCCTCAAATAACTGGGCATTCTATAATAAACATTCAATTAAAGGAATTTAACATATATAATTGCACAGTTCTATACTTTGATTTCAAAGACAGACACATGTATACTGAATGTGGTACACAAGGCTAACAAAACACACACTTAAAGAACAGTTACAGGTTTTATTGAACTACAAATTTATACAAAATGACTGGATAAAACTATGAGAAAGTTTAAGATACACATAAATTTTGACACAATGATCTCATTTAGGCAATGTATCCTTTAGATATAAAAGTAGCAGTATTTAAAGATGAATTCAAGGGCTATTATTTAAACCATGTGTTATATGCAAAACAAAAAACAACCACAAAGAGTAAATACCCATCAACAAGGGAAATGTTGAATAAATATCAATAGATCCATACATTTTTACAAATATTAAATGAATTGTATCTACATTTCAATAATTTTTTCAAAGAGAAGCACAAGTTGAAAATTAAAATGTAAAGTATGTTTAGCATCAGTTTTTCATTTTCTAAAGATAACTTTGATTTTGTACATTTCTATATATGTGTAGGAATGTGAGGAAAATTGAAGATGGATACTCATAGGCCATTGACATTAGTTAGGTCTGGCAGTAGTAATGGTTTTCGAGGAAACAATACATGCTGTTGTATTGTTTCACTTGCTAAAGTAATTATTATTTTAGAATTTAAATATGTATATATATACATATGATAAGAAAACATTAAATAAATGGGCATACATTAAAAAGTTATATTTTGCAACCAATATGAAGCTGCACAAAGCAAAAATGAGGGAAGATTTGACCTAATCTAAACTAGTCAATGAGAAGCCCAAGAATCATATTTGTTCAAAATCTGAAAGAAGCAGTTGTTGCTCATCTAGAAAAGAACAGACCAGTCACTCAAGACTGGCACAAGAAGATGTCAACAGCTCTCCACACTATGAATATAAGTGCTGTTTCTCATTTTGAAGTGAACGTTGTATTAAAAGAAAGGATCCATAAAATATCAAACGGATTGTTTCAGGAACAAAACTAGACCAAATGAAAAAAACTAAAAATATTCACAGCTAGTAAGCTTTGAGATTAACAGGCATGAGAAACTTAATGAGTTCCTACAAATATTTAAAGAATGATTAGAGTTTCACTGACACATTTTCATTACTTTTCACAGAAGAAGGAACAAGAGAAAATAAAAATGGAATCATAAATGTTTGGTTAGACATTAAGTACGATTTCTTCACTGAAAGGCAATTAACAAATGAAAGATGTTTATTAAGAAGCTTAGGAAATAATTATTCATAATAATAAACTCCCCAATTCTTTATATTAATATAAGCTAATAGATGTCTTGCACTACGTATTACATTGTATTTTCAATTTCTTTTGAACTTCAGAATATTCTGTATAATAAAAAGGACACATTATAATTATTTCTATGTTGGAGGAAGTAAGCTGGGTCATATATCCTCTTTTACTAAAAAAACAAAATTTTCCACTGATTATTGATTACATCTTTTCTACAAAACTGGAAGCATATTTTAACTCACTTTCCAATAGCCTGTTAATTGATTCTTCTGTAGTCAGCACATATTGCAAGTAGACTCTCAGCAGAGCATAAATAAATACAGTAAAGAAATATTATGTTTTTAATAAAATGTTTGAAGTCCTTCTATTCTATTCTGCAATCTTAACAGTAAAATTACCTATTTTAAAAGATGCACTGATGAATTAGATAAAATGTCCTTCTACAGGACACAACTTTTCTGAAGCAACAATGTACCGTGTAAGGTCGGCAAGAAGCATTCAGTATTCCAGTACAGTTTCCTTTCCATTATTCCTCACCACATAAAGAAGGGACCATCTATCAGAAGTTTCCACATGCTGTTCAGTGGTTTGATGCATCAGAATCCCCTGTATGTCTCTTACAATATAAATTGTTAAGCTGATCTCAGAGCTATTGATTCAATATACCTTGGTGGGCTTCTAGAATCTATATTTTAACAAGTGTTTCCATTGATTTGGAATCCAATATGACTGATTTGAATTTTGTAATTTTTTACGTTTTGGGGAAATAATAAAAAATATGTTTTCAAAAGGATAAACATTTTCATATGTTAATTTAAAGAAAAAATGTCCAAATTTTATGTCATCATAATTATCTATAGAATAACCACTATGTATGCTCTAATTCAGCCCTATCAAGAATATAGAAGATACATTAATTCAAGAAAACTAGATATGAGAGTATCTCTGACTGCTGAAGCATACCACACAGGCATTATTTTTTAAACTAACACACCACATGAAAAACTAAAAAAATAGGATCCCTGGTTGGGTTCTCCAGGAAGCAGAATTTGAGATGGAATTCAACGTGCAGAATGCCTGTAAGGGAATGCCCTTGGGATCAACAGCTATAGAAGAGAAAGCAGATTTGAGTAGGTAGAGAAATGGAAGTAAATTGGCAGTTGGTAAATGCCTCCTCTGGCTCCACAGGAAGCTCTGGAGCAAGTATGGCTCATCAGAGTTGTCCTGGGTTGGTCTGAAATGGCTAAGCCTTTATAATCTCTCATATAAGTCACTGAAGGTAGGCTGCACAGGGAAGGTCATGACTTTTAGCAAAGAAGCTCTCCACATCTGAGGCAATTGCTAAAGGCGCTGACAACTGAAGGATATCTACTGACAAATGCTCCCAACAGCTGGGGCAACAAATCCTTCCTGGAGAGCAAATCTTTGCTGAGCTTTGCCATATCAACTACAAACGGTTGTGAGTTGTAAAATGTGAGATACGAAAAACAACTGTCCTAACAGAGCACTAATTATACACTTGAGTAAGACAACAGAAAATAATAATTTCTTTTACCACTGGAAGTTAATTTAAATAATATTATTATTGTCATTACATCAAGTTGTAATAATTCATGGATTTGGATTTTTGTGTCTGCTCTGTTTTGTTTGGTCCTGGAGAAAGGGATCCTCCTCTTTTGGTTTTTTGTTGTTGTTGTTGTTTTGGTTTTGTTTGGTTTTTCTCCTAAAGCAAGCTCCCTTATTCAACATACTTGGTATGTAATAGCAGAAAAGAAAAAATTTATTCAGGAACTTAGAAGTTTTATATCAAAATATCTGTTACACTCTCAGATTTATCAGTTTTTTTAAAACTGACTTTTAATGACTTGGGGGTGGTTACTGACTAAGGAAGTATCATAAATGTGCTACATTACCATCTTTTTAGTGATGTCCAGAACAATCTACATTGGAAATACACTTTTGTGATATTGCTGTCTATTGCATATTAACCTAAATCAATTTGATGATTCAGGAATTATTAGTTTCCTTTTGGTAATTATCAGTCCTTTATATAGAGGTAGGTAATGGATATAGGCCTCCCCACTAACAACCTATTAGGAATAAGGTTACAATTATAATTTTCACATGAAATACTACCACATATAGCTTTATGAACCAACAGAACCAAAATACATTGATAGCAGCTATTCTCTAACCGTACTGCAGTCACAGTTCTTTGTTTTTTGGGTGTTACAACAGCACCTTGTATGAAAAATTCATTCAAGCCAGGTGCAGCTGTATTCTCAGCTGAGCATTTACACAGAGTCATGTGACAAAGGATCCTCCGAGTCAGTTTCTGGACACTAAACCGTTGGAATAATAAATGCTCCAAATGGTACAGGTTATAGGGTTGAATACATTCTTAAAACCCTATTCTTGCAAGGGTGAGAATTCCTGCTCAACATTTCTGGCAATTCACACACTATGAAACTCATTTCATCAATTAAAGAAATCATTTCCATGATCTAGTATACTAACACATCCTCAAGTGTTGACTGAGTGTCATATTAGCAGAAATATTTAGAATAGCTTATTCTGCATTGTGGACTTCTAAATCAAATTGTTTAAATGCATCCTGTGGGGAAAGCCTTCCTAAGGAGGACAGTTCAGAAATTAGCTGTTCATATTGGTGGGAAGGGTAGGCTACAACTAACCAATACACACAAGTATTTCTCACCCAGGCTTCAATATCTTAAAGTAAATTACAGACAATTTAACATGGGCACAAGAATACAAAAGTAAAATTAAACTCAAGAACACAAAACAAAACTAAAATGCCAAATAAAGCATAAAATGTTATTATTGTAACTAACTTTGGTAACTATAGTCATCACCAAAATGTATCACCAAGATATTATACATTGTTTTTAGTATGTATGCCACCTAATACGTGACACCATGTCCAGGACCAAGGCAGCCTATTAGATATCCCTACCTAATTCACTCATTAGGTTCACGACTAAACACTGAGATATAGATTCCAAAATATACCTGACATATAACTCCAATGTTTGATACCTCTGTATATTGCTTTGAATAATTAAAATTTAAAATATTTTCAATGAAATGATAAAGTAGGAAATAAATCCTAACTAAAAAAGAAAAGGAAATGTGTAAGAGATTATGTGATTGTGTATGAATGTGTGTGTATTTATTTCCATAATGGAAAAAAATTCTCTGGGCACTAGGTTATATTGTAAATACTAAATGTCTAATGTCATGTATGAGAACAAAAAAGAGAACAGAATTTTAAGTAATGAGAAAATTATGAGGAAAAACAACTTTTCATATGGTTAAAATATCAAAAATGTTAAAATATCAGAGTGTTGCTCAAAGCTACTTGGAATGTATATACAGCTAGGACAATAAATGCATGTCACATTTTGTTATAAAATGTTTTCTAAAGATGATTACCCTGCCATACAGGATGGTGGGTGCTGTTTAGTTTACAACAGAGTGATTACTATTTTTTCTATGATTGATGTTATTACAATGTTGCCTTGTGCTTGGGCATCCCCAACAGAACTCACCCTAACATAACCAAATTCAAGACTTTTATCAGAACAGAAAACTAAGTCAACAACCACAGTCAGCCAGTGTTCTGAATGAGTACCAGAAACTAGCATTTGGGCAAGTCATTTTAAAATGACCTCAGGTTTTTACTCCTAGCTGTGTTGCACAATGAAGAGAAAGACAGTACAAGAAACACACAAGCACAGCCTCTTAGAGATAGAAGGATCATGTAGTCCAATCCCCATCTCAATGAAGGAATACCTTGTAGATCATGCTTAAGAAATGGGAATCAGTCTCCCCTACAATGAGTCCACAGCAGGAAGTGTTTGGTGCAGAGGATTCCTTTATTTGGAAAGCCATTATTCTCAGAAAGTCATTTATTATTTGGAGTGAAAATGTGCCTGCCCACTGTTCCTAGTTCTACATTGTGAAGAAACAAAAAATACATCAACTCTTTCTTCCAAATGAAAGTTTTTTAGATATTTTAAGATACAATAATGTCTCTGGTTTACCTTTTTTTCTTCAGGTGAAGCCTTCACAACTTCCTTGCTTGTCCCACACATGGACCCTCCAAACTCTGGGGAAATCTGCTTGGGGAGTATCACTTTGTCAATTTTCTTTTTTTGTATGGCACCTACAATGGGATATAATGCATCATCAGTGGAATAATAAAGAGTCATGGTCAGAGAATTTGTTTTCTGCACCCGGACACTATTCTGCTGCAACTTTAGCCGGATGTGGATATTTTTAGAGCAGTGTGTGGATGTCTGTCTACTTGCTCGTTTTCACCATGCACATCACACATTCTTTCCATAGAACTTGTAGCCAAACAAAAATCCTCAATTTGCATCTAGATTTCCAGTCATTCTGCAAGTATGTCATTTATTCTGAAAATCAAAATGCAAAATTTTATATCTAATCCTCCTATATATGCTGGTTGGCTTCTGTTCATCATACAGCTCTTTATGACCTTCAAAATCCAGGCATAATGAACTTCACATACACACAGGTACGTCACCTCTGCTCAAGGCCTTTGTTTGTACTGTTTCTGCTTCCTGGAAGACCCTTTCCAAACCCACACCCATCCACACTCACTTTTCTTAACTTCTTTCAAGTAGTTCACTAACTTTTGCTTATTTGTCAGTTCTGACTTCAAAGATCCTCCAGAACAGCCCCAATGAACAGTGCATTTATACACTGAAGTGCTCCTTATTAACATTCAGTGTTCTTACTAAACAGCCAACACTGGTCTCCCATGTTACACAGAGCATTCTGTAATTTGCACTCATATTTTCTGCCCTTTTTTTTTTTTACCATGTATAGCTTTTCTTTCATATTTAAACAGTGATGTATTTAGCATAAAAGATAAAAAAATATAGAAATCTTGCATTTCTGCCTTTAATCTAATAAATCATATTTTATTACCACATCCTTTCTTTGTTCATTTTATTTCTATTCCTAAGGATTCAGACATACTTTATTGCTTTTAGCATTTTTCAAATCCCCCAATTTGTGCATTGGACATCCTGAGGCTATTCTTAAAGACTCACAACAATGTATAATATTTTTCAACATTTATATATCCCTCTTTCTGATGTTTGAACATTTTTTTGCAAGTTGAGCTTATAGTATAGAGTCAATAATTTCTTTAGATGACTATCTTTTCTCTTTTTCATTTGAATTGCTTTCAACTGCAGAATTTGAATTATATTTTAGAAACTCTAATTTTTCTTCAGCTATATTCCTTTTTAGAGTTTATAATCATAATAATCTACCTAAAGTGTTTAAGTCATTTTTATAAAGCTTGTTAAAGTATAATCTAAATATGAAAGTGAAAAAGTCATAAGTGTGTGACTCAAACAATTTTCACCAAGGAAGTACATCCATATAACCAGAGAAGTCAGAGAGATTTGAAGAAGCAGAGATGCACTCTTGTTTGCCTTAAAGAAACAAACTGCCCTATGAGGAGGACCACATGGCAGGAGACAGTGAGAGACCTTTAGGAGCTGACATTCTTGGTTCTACAACCACAAAGAAGTAAATTTTTGCCAACAACCAATGAGCTTGACAGAGGATTTAAAGTTTTATATGAGATTGCAGCCCCTAGCAATACCTTATTTTCAGCCTGATAGGCCACTGAGCATGGGAGTCAGGTAAATCATAGTCATAATCCTGACCCACAGAAACTGTAAGATAATAAATATGTGTTGTTTTGAACTATCATGTTTGTGGTAATTAGTTACACAGCAATAGAAAACATAAACATACTAAGTCAGAATCTGGATTTTTAACAAGAATCCTAGTTGACCCTCATGTGTGTTAAGTTTGAGACATTTCTATGTAGTCTATGCTGAAGAAACTGTCCGCAGCAGCTCTAGAAAAGGGGATGAGAAATAACAAGGATCACAAAACTACTTACCATGAATCTTAATGGTTAAAAAGTAGCATAAAAGGTTAATATCTGAACATTTATATTTATAACTTCATCACAGGTGTGATTATATTTTGCACATCATAAATTATATATGAAATAGAAATATAAAAAGTTGAAATAAACATAAAATGTTTTAAATATTTAATTTTCTATTTTATGGTATAAAATAGTTTTCTCACTAAGTTTATTAGTAATAATGTTAATAACATTATTATATATATAATTCTTACATGGTAATATTAGTGACCAACTTACTAAATGTTCAGTTTGTTTGAAAATTGTTGGCTTACATTATTGTAGAGAAATCTGAATGTAAGAATATACATTCAGTTTATATCTGTGCTTAAATTTTATGGGTGCAATAACTTTTAAATTGAGAAATTTACATACACTGTAATATGTTGTAATAAACTGACAAGGGACAAAAAGCATACAGAGTGCCCAGATCTTGATTTCTAATACTATTATTCAATAATAGGAAGCAGGGATCTTTGGATAAACAGCTGACTCCAGGACTGGGACAGGAAATACAAAAGATGAGCCTGAATTTTCTAGAGCTTCTTGTAGGGCCAGAAAGTAAGGAAGTACTAAACAAATAAAACAAACAAAACACACACACAACAAAACAAAACACCACAATGATGCAATATATCTAAGGGACATAGGAGCTAACTGCGTCCCTTTGCCAGTAGCCAACACTGGAATAATTTGAGCAACAAAAGAAATAAAGCAGTAATGGATTATAACTGAAATTATAAAATAATTCAGTATGAGTTCATACTGACATAAATGACTGAATAAATAAATGGGGGACAAAAGACAAATCTCCAGTGAAGAATTATTCCAAATAGTTTATTTAAATACTTTGCCTTTAAGGATGTGGAACACATAAGCTTCTGAAAAGCCAAAACAATCTTGAAAACGAAAAACAAGGCTGGAGTCATCACATTTCCTGATTTCAAAATATATTATAAAGCCACAGTAATTAAAATAGTATGGTACTGATATAAAGGTAGACATATAGACCTATGAAATAGAATATAGATGGCCAACTGATTGTCAACATGACTGCCAAGCATACACAATGGGGAAAGAATAGTCTCTTCAACAGTAAGTGCTGGGAAAACTGGATATCCACATGCAAAATAATGAAAATGTATCTTAAACCATATACAAAAATCAACTTGAAGTGGATTAAAAACTTAAAAAGTAAGACTAAAACTGTAAAACTCCTGGAGGAAAACACAGGGGAAAAGCTTCTTGACATTGGTCTTGGAAATAATTTCTTGGATATGACACCAAAAGCACTGGTGACAAAAGCAAAAATAGGTAAGTGAGACTCCATCAGGCAGGTAATCAATCAGTCATTCAGTCAGTCTATAATTTGTTTTTGTGTCTGCTGATTAGCAAAGCAAGGTTGCAAGCCAGCCCACATACAATAGGAACTCCATGTACACTTGTGGTGAAGTCATATGACCACCACTGTCCTTTCCCATAGCAGCCTGGCTAGGGAGGGAAGGTAAACGCATGTAGAAATGAGATTGTGAAGCAAGTCAATGTGCAGTAATAACTTCAATTTATTGAATATCTATTATATGCCAAGGAAATTTTAGCTGCTTTACATACCTAGTCAAATAGTAACAACTCAGTAAACTGGACATTATTATTCTTATTTATCTGTAACTGAGACCCAGAAAGATTAAATAATATGCTCAAGGCATGTCCTCACAGGTACTAAGTCACAAACCTTATATATGAATCCAGGAAGCAGTTGGGCCCTTGCTCTTAATCACCAGGGCACACTGATTGCTGATACAAATATAACAGATATAGTAAGGGACACAGTAAACATGTGCTTTGATAATCATGCTGTGCAAGTGATTTTTCTTTCTTACGTAGCAAAATGTGAGCATTCTTTAACAAGAAGAAAAAAGACATTTCTTATATACGTACAGAGGCTACTCAAAGGTCTACTCTGATCTTGCTACTGAAGAGGCACACAAATGAGATCTCAAACAGCCAGAAGCTGACGGTCAATTTGGGGTTTACTGTGAATCCCTGAATTCAATGACTACCTTATTTTACTTCCCAATATGATCAGGTATAAAGTTAAATGACCCATGACTTATGCTGGCATAAATTTCCAGCTGCTACTCAGATATTTGGAAGTTGCTTATCACTAGAGCATGAGTTTTCTCACCCCACTTACCTCTCTTTTCTCAACTACCTACTATTTCTTTGTTTTTATAAGAGAAACACAGCAAACAAAAACAAATTCATAGAGTTCTCTCCTGGTTTCCAAATGGTTGATGTGTACCAGGTGAGAAATCCAGTAAATCAATGGACACATGCTGCTAAATATCTGCTTAAACTTTCCCCTACAGAATGATATTAGGAGATTCATGTAAAAAGTTGTACATACTTTACATGTCATACAATCAGATTTTAAGAAATTCTCATCCCACCAATCATAGTTGAATTCTTGGATCCCCATTAAAAATACCACTAAATTATGAGAGCAACACTTACATAATAAGAAAGCAAAAATGTGGTGGGATATTTACAGTTTCTGGTATATTAGTATTACCATGTTAGCTCAATAGCATCACCCAATTAGGTTTTAAAAAAATGCTCTAACAGTGGTCTTTGCAAAGATAAATCTGAAAGCACTCTGAATATACAAATTAATTATCCTGTTTAAACACAACATTTTTTGATAAATTAAACTGCTATAGATGAAGTTAATAAAGGTATCTGGAATACAAACTACATAATAAATGAAAGAGTTAAAGATATGTCTAGAAAAGAGAAAATGGATCCGTGCAATAACTGTCTTCTTTAAACATCTGAATGTCACTTCCATTCACTTCACTCTGCATGATAACTATAACCCTTTTTGAAACTCATGTTCCCCTTTTCTGTTAGGCCTTCATACTTTTGTCTGCATCAGAAACAGCTGCTCTAGGTAAAGGTCTTTTCCTCTTTGAAGACTTTCTTGACATCCAACCTCACTGGTGAAAGGAGTACTTTCCTTAGCTTACAACTCACTGTACTTACTTCATCGCACTGATCATAGTGGCTGACTGTTTGACTTGCACACTTTTCAGGGGCAGGGATATTTTAATATCCATTTCCACATTCAGGATCTGATACTAACTTTGGTCACCAGCTAAGTATGTGTGAATGAATGGATGAATGAGTGAATGAAGAGCATACAGAAGGCAGGGTAGTCTTGCTCTCTGTTGCTGTCATGTGCCCTTTACCATTGGTTGAAATTATAGAGACAAAGAAATGACTTCGAGAACCATCAAGCAGGATGCAGATTACTTTTCAAGGTACTAAGCTGATAGCCTTTAGTGTTTGGGCACAGGATGATGTCAGAGGCACGATGGATGAGATCCCTCCATTTAGAGGAATTTGGAGTAGATAACTTCAAAAATACTTTTTGGGTCTCTTCTTAAGCTGGACACTTTGATAAAATCTGCATTAGCTATACCTAGAGTAAATCTATTTCACATTCAAATTCTGTCCACATACAAGTAGTTCTTTTAAATACAAAAAGATTATTCTCTACTGATCACATACCTGCTAGTTTCCTTTTTAAAGATAGTGTGAAGTATGGTGCATAAAATGAAACTGATATATAGTTTTTAAAGTTGAGGTTAATGAAAAGTACCTCTTAATTACACTTCCACCCTTGCCCTGAATTAAGAGTGTGCTTAGATAAATTGTCTTAACTCTGCATCCTAACAATGAACACTATAATCTGCCTCACGAGGGTACCCTGTGTACTTATGGCCTAAATTTTCTAAGTTAATCAAGATGAGATATGGTATGTAAAATGCAAAGTCATCAGTATTAATACAATTCTGTGAGAGTCACTGTTAAAACTCTTCTTTCCCTGTTTAACTTTTTTTTTTAACAAACTATGCTTTCAGAATAAATTAATAAATTCTGAATGAACTAACCAAAAGGAAAAATACAATATATTACCAATACCAAATGTTATCCATGGAGAGTTAGCAGTAATAAAATATGACATCAAATAAAATGACAGGGCCATTCAGCCAATGATGGACACTTAGGTTGCTTCCATGTCCTGGCTATTGTAAATAGAGCTGCAATGAACATTTTGGTACATGACTTTTTTTGAATTATGGTTTTCTCAAGGTATATGCCCAGTAGTGGGATTGCTGGGTCATATGGTAGTTCTAGTTGTAGTTTTTTAAGGAACCTCCATTCTGTTCTCCATAGTGGCTCTACCAATTCATATTCCCACCAGCAGTGCAAGAGAGTTCCCTTTTCTCCACACCCTCTCCAGCATT
The DNA here is from genome assembly GCF_949774975.1 of Lagenorhynchus albirostris. Taxonomy (NCBI): domain Eukaryota; kingdom Metazoa; phylum Chordata; class Mammalia; order Artiodactyla; family Delphinidae; genus Lagenorhynchus; species Lagenorhynchus albirostris. Next base: position 30,686,138 of record NC_083102.1, read on the forward strand.
TATTGTGGCACATATAAACAATGGAATATTACTCAGCCATAAAAAGAAACAAAATTGAGTTATTTGTAGTGAGGTGGATGGACCTAGAGTCTGTCATACAGAGTGAAGTAAGTCAGAAAGAGGAAAGACAAATACGGTATGCTAACACATATATATGGAATCTAAGAAAAAAAAATGTCATGAAGAACCTAGGGGTAAGACGGGAACAAAGACACAGACCTACTAGAGAATGGATTTGAGGATATGGGAAGGGTAAGCTGTGACAGAGTGAAGAGTGGCATGGACATATATACACTACCAAATGTAAAATAGATAGCTAGTGGGAAGCAGCCACATAGCACAGGGAGATCAGCTAGGTGGTCTGTGACCACCTAGAGGGGTGGAGTAGGGAGGGTGGGAGGGAGGGAGACGCAAGAGGGAAGAGATATGGGAACATAGGTATATGTATAACTGATTCAGTTTGTTATAAAGCAGAAACTAACACACCATTGTAAAGCAATTATACTCCAATAAAGATGTTAAAAAAAAAAGACAGGGCCTACACAGAATTTTAATTAGCTATCAAATTATACTTAATTTTTTAAAAAAGTAAATGACAGAAACATATACAACAAACCATAAAATTGCATCCTGCTTCAAACTCTAATGTAAATATTATATGCTCTGAAAATAAAGATATAAAAGATTTAAAATTCCCTTAAAGTTATTAGTTTGTACCATATGAAATTTTCATCTTAAAAAACTGCAATTCCAACTCCATAAATCACCGCAAAAATAAGTTAGAGTATTGAAAATTTATATAATGCCTCCCATTTTTATTTTTCAGAAAACATGTTTTTCTTTAGAAAATTTTGGCTTTCTACCTAAATTCAGAACAATGAGGGAGATTTCAAGTATAACAGTCTTTAAAATTCTTCTGAAAATAGGGATGATGATAGTGTAATGCCTGTCACATAATACCTACTAAATGAGTATGAGCCTATAGAGAGAGGGGAAAAAGGAAATTAAGAGGTTAGCTTTCTGGAATAGACTTATTATATTTGAGATGCCACCACACTTCTGTTCCATCAGCTTGTGTTGATGTGTGTGATGAAGCACTCATCATGTGACAGGGAGGATTCCACACACATTTGTCTATTAAACTGTAAGGACAACTCTATTATTATTCTATTTATAGATTAGAAAACTGGAAAGAGAAGCATAAGTAATTTGACCAAAGTAAAAAAAATCATGAAATGGAACATGAGGAATATATGGGTTCAGTCTCTAGAGCAAACCCTTCACTCTGCTGCCTCTCTTGTGTGGAAGGCCATCAATGAGAAAGTTCAATTATTACTGGCAGAGTAAATATAACTGGGTCTTCCTATATTTGTAATTTTAGTTAAAATTAAGAATGAATTGATGGATTTTTGGCCTTCATTTAGGATATAAAAGCAAGAAGCAGTGTCACTCCTACCTAATAACAAGAAGATGAATAATCAAGAAAATCACAACTTTTCTTGAATACCTCAACTAGAATATGTATTTGGTCAGCCAAAGGTCCTCAACTATTTCCACTGCATTGTCTTGACCTTTAAAAAGTTAATGTTATTGTGTTCCTAAATTACTTTAATAACCTCTATCAATATACACATATAGGAAGCCTAATTTCATATCATTCCAGCTTTAGATTTTGTGTAAATAAAAATAGTGCCTAAAAATTATTTTTTTAAATTTTATATTATGGAGTCAACATTGTTTTTCACTTTGGGTTTGAGAATGGTCATAAAATATATATGGTATAGAAAAAAATTCATCACCAATATATTTTAAAACTTTATTTTGGTCAATTACAAATAAACACAAAGCTCAGTAATTACTTTGAAAACAAATTTTTATGTTTTATCTCCATCTAATTATTTTCACTTGATTTGTTATCACCAAACCCTCTATTCCCAAGAAATTAAGAGTATAAAAACCTTCAAAAATAGAAATTTTAAAATCAGAAAATATCAAAAACAGCAAATTTTTCTCTGTCTTGCTTTTATAGCATCAGTCTATCTAGGTGGTTAAATTTCAGCATTCAAACTATTTATCCAACCTCAAGTTTTCAAGGGTATTTGTGAAGCATTTTTAATAGATGCCTTACATTCTTGTCTTTAAAAACAATTTTAAAGCATTTCTAATAATCATGATTTTACTAAAAGTTAAGTGTTTTCTTTTAATATGGGTAAGGTTTTTTAAAGGGAAAATATTAAAGAGTTTAAAATTTAACAAAATACACAAGTTTCATTAAATAGTCAAAGCAAGTCCTCCAAGATTCATTACTTTTTGTTTACATTAAACATTTCTAATAGAGACTGAAAGGAAATAGGAAAGGGCTATACACAGGTGTTTAGAAACTTTACTTGCAGCTCATTTACATAACACAGAGACTATAAATACTTGTACAGTAAATTCGTAAGTAAGTGAATGAAAGTGTCTGAAAGTGCTTTACTGGTGCAAAATTACTCATGGTTAACTCTGCCCTAAATCTGCACAACACATACTGAATACCACTGTACATTCTATGGTTTTCTGAGCCAACATGCCCTAAACTCTGTTAATAATATACCTCCTGAGTTTTACTTTAATATGACGCATCATAATTACCATGGCCAATGATCTTGCTCTCTCTGAGTATTCCTTAACAATAACACTCCTTCAAAGGTGTGGTGTTAGTGTATTTCTCCTAGTAGACTCCTTACTCCACATCCCGAGTCCCTAAAAGTGGGGATGTGGAATAGCACACTCCTTCCTGAACCAATTGACAGGTCTGGACACATGGAAATTCTCTGAAAAATATGTTCTATGTGTTCTCCTGATCTTGTGAAAAGAGACTTGTCTAGGTTTCATGGCCAGCACTTGAAATAAAAGCTGCTAATTTGATAATCATAATAAAATGTAATTCAGTCTAATGGGCTTTGGACTTTTCTTGAACCATTATATACATCAGAATTGAATAATTCAGAAGATATTTTTTGAGATCTTTACTGTAAAATCTACCTATAAGGATATCTAGAAAAACTTCATTAAAGGAACGATCATAATTACAATGTTGACATTCTTCTACAATATGAGTAATGGCTATTGATTTGATATTTGAAATTTAAATCTCTGAATAATAGCTAACCTATGTTACATTCTCACAAAATTATCAAATCCTTTTTTTCATGATGAAGCCTAGTGAAGGATACTCTTACTGCATATGTTTAGTTTTTGTAAACAGTAAGGAACTCAACACACATCAGGATTCCTTCCTGTGCATGGTTTAAGATAAAATTGGAGCCTCTAAATCCAGGATGAATACAAATTTGGGAAGTACAATCACCAGCATTAGACTTGTCATCATATTCTCAAGTTTCTGGGTCAGCAGAGTTAATTAATTATTACAAAGGTTTAAGAGTAAAGTTATAAATGATATTAATAAATAAGTGAATTCATCAGTTACATAATTTGTATTGTAATGTTCAAAAACATAAGCAAAATCACTGACACATATTTAGTCAAAATAAATAAGAAAGTAAGTTACTGCTTGTCCTCAATGATTTTGATAAAATAAAATACCAATATTAAAGTATTATAGACATATAAGAAATAACTGAATCTAAAGGAAATATAATTGGAGCTAAATGTAATTTCTTGTCTGAAACTTTATACAAATATCATAGATTTTCTTTATTTAAGAGTCAAGCCAATTTCTCTCTCTCTACTAGATTCTACCCATATCAATTACTTGAATTCATGCATTTAGTAATTCATTTAGCAAACAATTATTGAACATTATATGTAGAAAAAAATAAAAATTTGTGAATCAGCTTTTTCTGCATCCACCCATTATTTGAACTGCCTACTGTTAAGGCTAGTGGCTGTATTTTCACATGGAAGAGTATTACCAGTCTTTTCAAACTGATATGATTTCTGACCCAAAGAACTGCCCATCTGTCTCTAGAATATATCTACCTCTATTATATTTTCTTACACACTGATTTAAATTATTATCTCTAGAAATTCTAGCTTAAAATGGAAACCACTCCCACACACAGAGTTTCACAACAAATTTCAGAGAAAAGAACACAAAGTATTCTGAGTGAAGCACAAAGCAACATATAAAAATCTACAGAATATTAGTTTGTTTGGGAGGCTATTAACCAGAATACTGGCCATCCTTAATGTCTTTGTCAAAGGCTTTTTCTGTAAGAATCATTGTGTAAGTGTAATTTTTATAAGTACAAGAAGTTATCCAAAGTACCTAGGCTAAGACATGCCTTGAGAGAGACAGGAACATGAAACTGGAAAACCCCAAACTGTCAGGAACCAAGTTATGGCTATTTCTATCTTTCTCTTTTTTTTTTTTTACCATCTTTATTGGAGTATAATTGCTTTACAATGGTGTGTTAGTTTCTGCTTTATAACAAAGTGAATCAGCTATACATATACATATGTCCCCATATCTCCTTCTTCTTGCATCTCCCTCCCACCCTCCCTATCCCACCCCTTATCTTTCTCTTTTTAATTCTCTTCCTTCCTTGATTCTCTTGGCATCCCTGCTCCATCATTTTTACTTGTCAATGCACTTGAAAGATGGTTAGTATACAGCCAAACTAGCTACATAATTTAAGTTCAGGAAAAGAGCCTATTCCAATCTTTATCAATATGTAGGATCACGTGATAACAAACCTGGCTGACAAAGATCATCAGTGTGGGAAGTGGTGGGAGGCAGTACCATTTTGAGAGAGGAGGGCGTCATCATGGTCTAGGTGCACATTAAAAATGGTGGCTATTATACCTGCCAACATTACATTTCATGGATTTTTAAGGTCTTTATACAACTTTTGAGGCATTTATTTTTCTCTTTTTAAATTCTAATTAAAAGACAAAAATATGTTAATGCTGCAGTAGTTAAGACAATGAATCTACCAGTATCTAATCTAGGATCATGTCAGTTCAGGTCAAAAAATTATTGTTAAAGGGTCTTAAAGTTCCACAAAGTCTGATGGAAAATATTAATAAATTTACTCAGAAACATGAAGAAAATGGCATATTAACTTAAAAATAAGACCCAACAATATATATTTGTAGCAAATGTTTAAGGTTTATATTATTTAAGCTGGTAAGAAAACATTGATTCAATTTAAAATGACCAAAAGAAAAAAACATAATCAAAAGATATAAAAAGACAATTTATGCAAAAGTAAATACAATTAATGAACAAACATGAAAATGCTTCATTCAGCACAATCTATCAAACTATTTTCAATGCCAGGGATAAAGGATCAGTCTACTGTCCATAGCTTACAACCGTGTGTCCACAGAAGTTGTGCCCAAAATGAGTACTAAAGACTTATTATTAGATTTTTAAAAAGTAGAATTTCTGAAATGCAAAGTGTCTTAAATGTTATTTTGCTTTAGCCTCACATTGTATATTTCCAAAGATAGCAGAATTTAGTTCTATTTTAATTCCTCTAAAAATGTATTGTCTTTATATTTCATAACTTCTATAAACAATAAAATAACATTGACTTTATACTCATTTTGCAAAAATGAGACATTTATTGGAATGTTAGATTACCATTGGTTTAGTAATAATTGAGCTCTTGGCCATATTCTACCTCATTGTGCACATATAATTTTTTGATGGGACATGGAGAAACCATATAAGTGAATATCATATTCATAAGTTCTACATGGATACTGCTTATTATTTACATTAACTATTTGTTATCTATGAAATATTTATCCTCATATATAGTATATTTATACTATATTTTCTTTATGTGCATTTTTCATCTTTCTCTAATGGGAGTTTATTGAGAGATAAGAACAAGGCTTGCTAAAACCACAAAGAAATCTGATTATCATAGGTTCAGTCCAGACGAAAAATATATACTATGAGAGTTAACTATAAGACAGACATTAGACCAGTGGCTGGAAATGCAGAGGTGATAAAGACTCTGCTTGTAAGGATCTTAAAAATGTAGTAGGGGGAAGACAGGCAAATAAAAGTAAAATATAGTAAGGAGGAAACAAGACAATTAAAACATGGTATGGAAAAAAGCTAAAAGGAGCTCTGGGACTATGGGTGAAGGACCCTTTCAGAAAATGGGGAAATAGCTGTTAGAGGAGATGATGTTCGAACTGAATCTTACCAGGGACCTCACTTAGATGATATAATGGTGATGGCTCATATCTTGCTTTCCTCTTTTAGATTTTCATTTATAAACTATTTTAATATACACATTTGGGAGCATGACTTTCTTCTTCAAACATCAGCTATCTTCAATGGAGAATAATCTGTTAGTGGCAATCTAAACTCAGAAATCAAGTGCAGTTTGTTAATCCTGGTTATGTGCGACCTAATATACAGCTTAATAAATGATCCAGTTTAATCAATAGCACCATTCAGAGAGTATAAATGTCATTTTTTAAAACTTCTAGTACATGAATTAGCTGCTCTGGCCATAGTCACCCAGAGTCCAAGGATCGGTCAGCATTAAATACTAGCAGAATAATAAAATAAGTGATAAACTTTCCAAATAAAATTTCTTCCAAAAGTGAAGTCAGGAAACACTGTATAAGTTGTAAAAATTCCTATGAAAAATACTAATTTTCCAAAATATTTGGAAGTATGCATTTTCTTGGGGGAAAAAAAAGGAATTAAACAGGTGGCTTCTGATTTACCAACATTTGATATACCGATCAAAACTGCTACCAACATTTATCACTAAAAGATTGAAAACTGATTTGTAAGATGTCATTTATGAGTCTCAAAATGGGTGCCTGCAATGCCTTACTTACCCTGTCTTTCAGATTTATACCTTTTTCAGATGAAATACCTGGAAGAAAGCCTCCAGACTGATATGTAAAAAGCTGAAGCATATTCACTTGACAATTATGTGTAAAGCAGCAGATCATAAGCAGCCAAAATTCTGAAACCAGCAAAGGATACCAGAAGAGAAAGAACGTGAAAAATAAAATGATAGACACATAAAGACTATAAGAGTAGAGCCCATTATTGATGGCTACAGATTCTGAGACATTTCCGTGGGCATCCTTGTTTCACAGAGCTATTGAGTAACTAATGTTTATAATGGAGGAACAAAGTCATCAATAAAATGTGCAAGATGCTATGTTTAAGGGGACATGGAGATGCATAATTTACTTTAGATATATTTCAATTGTAATATTAAAATGCCCAAAAATGTTTTGAATATGAAGGAGAAATGATATTTATGTAAAAGATTCACTTCTGTGTATTAGTGCAATTTACAATTTCAGAAAATAGCTGTAGAATATTATCCTCATTTTTATTTTGTTTTGGTAATTTGCACTTTATCAAGCTATGTTTTATGAATTTATGATCTTTAAATACAAAAAGCCCAGAGATAAATCCACGCACCTATGGTCAACTAATCTATGACAAAGGAGGCAAGGGTAATACAATGGAGAAAAGACAGTCTCTTCAAGAAGTGGTGCTGGGAAAACAGGACAGCTATATGTAAAAGAATGAAATTAGAACACTCCCTAATACCATACACAAAAATAAACTTGAAATGGATTTAAGACCTAAATATAAGACCGGACACTATAAAAATCTTAGAGGAAAACATAGGAAGAACACTCTGACATAAATCACAGCAAGATCTTTTTTGACCTACCTCCTAGAGTAAAGGAAATAAAAATAAAAATAAACAAATGGGACCTAATGAAACTTAAAAGCTTTTGGACAGCAAAGGAAACTATAAACAAGACAAAAAGACAACCCACAGAATGGGAGAAAATATTTCCAAATGAATCAACAGACAAAGGATTAATCTCCACAATATAAACAGCTCTTGCAGCTCAATATTAAAAAAAAAAACCCAATCAAAAAATGGGAAAAATACCTAAATAGACCTTTCTTCAAAGAAGACATACAGATGGCCAAGAGGCACATGAAAAGCTGCTCAACATCACTAATTATTAGAGAAATACAAATCAAAACTACAATGAGGTATCACCTCACATGGGTTAGAATGGGCATCATCAGAAAATCTACAAACAACAAATGCTGGAGAGGGTGTGGAGAAAAGGGAACACTCTTGCACTGTTTGTGGGAATGTAAATTGATATAGCTACTATGGAGAACAGTATGGAGGTTCCTTAAAAAACTAAAAATAGAATTACCATATGACCAGCAATCCCACTACTGGGCATATACCCAGAGAAAACCATAATTCAAAAAGACACGCACCCCAGTGTTCATTGCAGCACTATTTACAATAGCCAGGTCATGGAAGCAACCTAAATGCCCATCAACAGATGAATGGATAAAGAAGATATAGTACATCTTCTTTATCCTCTTTATAATGGAATATTACTCAGCCATAAAAAGGAATAAAATTGGGTCATTTGTAGAGATGTGGATGGACTTAGAGACTGTCATACAGAGTGAAGTAAGTCAGAAAGAGAAAAACAAATATCGTATATTAACACATATATGCGGAATCTAGAAAAATGGTACAGATGAACTGGTTTGCAAGGCAGAAACAGAGACACAGATGTAGAGAACAAACATATGGACACCAAGGGGGGAAAGCAGGGATGGGAGGTAGGTTGGGGAGTGATGGTGGGATGAATTGGGAGATTGGGATTGACATATATACATTAATATGCATAAAATACGTACCTAATAAGAACCTGCTGTATAAAAATAAATAAAATAAAATTCAAACAAACAAAACAAAAGAAAGGTTTAAGGGAATAAAGAAAACTAAGGAGTGGCTAATTAATTTACATAATAGCATTTCAAAGGGCAATGATAAAGACTATCACACTGAAGCCCAGAACCTAAGTGACTAGCAAGTTTAACATAATACTAACATACTTTCTATTGAACTGTTTTAATACAACCTTTCCTCCTTCCCTGCCATTAAAAAACACTGATGACTCTTATCTACTATAGAATGAAATTCAAACTCTGTGGCTTATGTGTTGAATAAATGGTTAAAGGATTGAATCAAAAAAAAAAAATCGTATGATCAAGCTAACTAAGAATGTTGTCATATCAAATCTTTTTCCACCTATATCAGGGGTCCCCAACCCCCGGGCCACGGACTGGTACTGGTCCACGGCCTGTTAGGAACCAGGCCGCACAGCAGAAGGTGAGCCGCAAGCAGAGAGAACCAAGCTTCCTCTGCCACTCCCCATCGCTCCCCCCATGGCTCGCATTACCACCTGAACCACCAACCCCCCAACCCCCCCTCCCCAGTCCGTGGGAAAACTGTCTTCCACGAAACCAGTCCCTGGTGCCAAAAAGGCTGGGGACCGCTGACCTATAACCTCTCATTGATATACTATGAAACTATTAAAAAATATTTCCATTAGATAAGCTACAAAAGTTTATGACCAGTTCCATAAAACTTAATGTAATATGCCTATGATGAGTTTCCCGAGCCTAGAATGCACTGTATTTTCAAGAAAACTCACTTTAGTATCCCTCAACTCACAATTTGGTCATTAATCATTTGCACTCTTTATCATATAAATGTAGTTTTCACTTTATTTCTTCTGTAAATGAAGCTCTTCTCTGAAAATAACGCTTACTAGTACCAATAGAAGTAAAACGTAAGCATTTTAATTCCTAAGCATTTTAATACAGAGCAGAATTACTCAATTGGATAGACACCCTGAAAAAAATACTGACTTCTACATCAAGCTTTACTTTCTGAATTGCAAAGTGTCTTAAATATTATTTATATTTGCTTGAGCATTATATCTTATATTCATAAATTTCATTCAAATAACAACTCATTTCTGCCTTTATTCTAAATAATACCCTTTTATTCTAACAAAAGATTTAATATGTATTATATTCTCTAAAATACATTATGGATATAAGTTTTTCTATAGAAAATGGAAAATGCAATGATATTTTGAAGTTTGGGGAGCATGCCAAGAACATAAAATGATACCAACTTATTTTTCCCCACTAATATTTCTATATGACATGGAAACCATGATTTCAGTTTCTTTTTATTTTCCCCTACAAATATCTTCTTTATGACCTAAAAGTATATTGCTTCATATATCATATGAAAACATCTTATTCCTTTTGGTCATATTTTTAAATTATACTCATAACAGGTACTTAGTTGAAACTAGATATCTACCCGAATTTGAAAACTTATACTCACATAAAACCTGCCCATGTATGTTTGTAGCAACTTTATCCATAATTGTCAAAAACTCAAATGAACTAAGATCCTGTTCAATAGGTGAATATATAAATCAATTGTGATAAAAAATACTGACTTCTACATCAATCTACATCATAATTTCCATATCATAGGAAATTATTCAGAATTAAAAAGAAATAAGTTATCAAAAACACAGACATGGATGAATCTCAGATTAATATTTCTATGTGAAAGAAAGAAGTCATTATGAAAGTCCACATATTGCATAATATGACATTCTGAAAAGGCAAAACTAAAGGCACAATAAATAGTCCAGTGATTGCCAAGAGTACAGGAGAGGGGTAAGGGCTGAATAAGTGAAGCACAGGTTTTGCTGGTTTGTTTGTTTAAGGCAGTAAATCTATTCTAAAAGATACTGCAATGGCGGATACCTAATACTATAAAAAATTCAACCTTAACATATACAATTAAAAAAATATTTAGAAGGCCAGAGAAATCTAGAATAGAATGCAAATGTGGCAAAAGAATCCAACTGCATTATAAATGTATGAAACAATCTCACTGAAGAAGATAAGGGGGAAAAAACTGCTGAATTAAGTAACTCTGGAAATGAGTGGGGTCGGTAAGACTAAAGGCAAAGGAACTAACTATAAGCACTGTGCTCTACTTGATAAAGTTGTTTCCAATGGAAATAGGGGTTAACAATTCTGATACTGCCATACATGTATACTAGAATTGAAAAACTGAGTAAATTGGTAGCAGATAGTGGGATACCAGTTTCTCAGTATTTGAGTGGGATGTCACAGATAAGCAAGGGGAGGAGGCTAAAATCATTCATATGGTAATGGATTAGAGTGGGATACATCAGTAAAAATTCATGTTTAGCGTAATATAGATACAGATGAATACAAAAAGAAATATGTATAGATATGTGTATAAACTAAAGTTATTATATACACATGTATCCTTGCTCCTTGCTCTGTAAGCTAGAAGCAAAGTCACTCCAGTATTAAGGAACACATTTAGCACCCAGATCCAAGTTTCTAATACCATTATCCAACAAATGGAACCAGAGGTCCTTGGAGAAATGGTTGATTCTAGGACTGGGGTAGCAAGTACACAAGTTAAGGCTAGAGCATCTTATAATGCCAGAAAGTAAGAAAGTATTTTTTTAAAAAACATAATAATGTGGTTATGTTAAAGAAACCAAGGAGCCAATTGATAGATTCCTCAATGGATAAAGCTGAAACAATCCAGGAAAAAATAAGTATATTAGATTAAAATTCAAAGTATAAAATAAATATCTATGAGTCCATACTGATGAAGGAAGGAAGGAAAGAAGGTCAAATTCATTATACAAATGAATTATAAATAATAATATTGTATGCTACAACTGAAGGAGGTGAAGCATGACTCTTCACTCCTTAAATGTGGGTTGTGTACAGCAACTTCCTTCCAAAGTACAGTATGGGGAGGGAAGAATAAGAAAAACTTCATAGTAAAGAAAACTGACAAACACTACCTCAGGCAAGTACTGAAGATTAACACCAGAAGTGATTTCATATAGACAATAGGTACACTTGATATGATGTGATGAGTATGTCACTTTAATTTTGTTGTCTTTCACTTCAAAACCAATTATGAGAAAAACATCAGACCAATATCGACTGAAGAACATTCTACAAAATACCTGACCAGTATTCCTCAAAACTCTCAAGGTTATCAAAAACAAGGAAAGCCTGAGAAACTGTTTCAGCCAAGAGGAACTAAGAAAGGATGATGAACTAATGTAACACAGTATGCTGAAAGGGATTTTGAAACAGTAACAAAACATTGGGTAAAACAAAAGATTTTATCCAAAAATATCTGGATGAAATATGGACTTTAGTTAATAATAAAGTATACTGATGCATGATTCATGAATTGTGAAACATTTATGATAGCAATGAGTTAATAAGAGAAACTTGGTGTGGCGTATATGGAATCTCTGTACTCTTTTTACTACTCTTTTGTAAGTTTAAAACTGAAATAAAAAGTTTATTAAAATGAATGAATTGAAATGTGTATACACAAGTATCCACATAATGGTAATATGCCTCACGCATAGTCATGCCTATATCTATCACTCAAGATTCTAAAGTAACCTACAACAGTGCTATTATATCATTTAATAACATTAATCTAACAGTAATTAAAATTCTAGACTTGTAAGGTGATCTTATTTTAAGAAACATTTGTTCTTTAATTAGACTATAACTACCATATTCTACCAGGAAATTTTTTTTGATGTGTTTTCTGCCCAAATTAAATGATAAGTAGAACAACTCATTCAATGTAGATTTTCTGTACAGCTTGATTAAATTATTGTAAACTACTCATCTGTGTATTATTATATAAGATTACAAGCTTTTGAATAAACCCCAAATAGTTGACGAAGTTGGAATATATCTAATTACGTCCTCAGTTTACACAATGATCTTGTATTTCAGTTAAAGTTTATTGAATGGATAGTGTATTTCAAATTAATATCTTATCATATGGTAAATACTGAAGATTAATTGAAATGACCATTTTGTTAAAGCAGTAGACATATTTGAACTATGTTAAAGAAAAAAATTATTCTGACACTTGTCAAAGTGATAAGACTTTATACAGGACTATTGTGATAGGTGTCAAGACTATGACAAGAAGGGAGAGAGACAGGGCTCAAGGCTGAATATAGCAAGGAAAAGTGAGGATTTATAGCCAAGGAGCATAGTGTGAGGTTAGTAGATGGAAAATTACTAAGAGGAGACATAAAGGGTAGGGAAATTTTTGCTAAACCGACTTAAAATTCTTGCTGAGGCAGGCCAAGATGATCAGATATCAAGGGTGGGGAATAAGAAATTTGATCAGATATGGAGGGGGATCAGGTATTCAGGGTAAAGGATTCTTGTTGCAACCGAACTAGGCAAACCAAAGACAAGGCCCAAAGAAAAGGCTTAGATGAAAAGAGGGCTCAGAGAGTCTGTCTTAAGTTTGGACAGCTGAGACAACCAATTTACGTACTCATATTAAGTCAATTAAGACAACATGTAAGCCATATTTGTTATTTTTGAGGTGACTTCAAAGACAATTTCGTATTTTCAATCCAGGTAGCTGTACCCAATATGAGTCTATTTTTAGACACAAATAAAAAATAAGTTTCTGTCATTAGGTTTACAGTACATAAAAAATATGTTCCTTTTAGAAATATAACTTCTCGGACCATATTAGAAAACTGGGTGATCATTTATTTTAATCACAAAAACGTTCCATGAAGAGCCAGCTACCTAACATTTGTCCTGCCCATCAGCCTGCCCAAGGCACACACAGAAGAAAAGCAGAGGGAGGGTTTTCCAGCTCTCAGTTGTCATACCTGCAGCAGTGATCTGACTTCCTTCAAATGCCTGCTGCCAGCCTCAGTTGATCTGCACCCCAGAGGAATGATCTAGCCTTGCCTGGAGACTGTGGAGCAGCACTGACTTGAACTACCCAGTAATCTTCTCTGCCACCCAGTGGGCTGCCACTGTAGCTTCTTTAATAAGGTTTGAAATCCTCTTCTAAATTCTTCATTTCTTGGGTCCTCTCCTTCATCCCTAGGCATCTTTCAGAGTTCTCTTTCCATCTTAATTATCACTCTCCTTATCACAGCTTAATAATCCTCTATAGTAACTTTTCTCTATTTAAAGTACTGTGTGCTTTCTCTTTCCTGGTTAGACCAAGATTGATATGTCCTGTAAAACCTTCTCCCTCAGAATTTACACAAATAGAAGATGGATCGATGAATGAATGGACAGATGGATGGATGGATGAAAGGATGGAAGATGACAAATAGATAGATAGATATTTACGTATATATTGTGTTACTTTGTATTGTGCAAATGAAATGCAATATTTATTAACTAATTGAATCAAATACACTGAAATCCATTTTGACTTCCCACTTAATTCCCTAAGCACCTGCATAAATAATCCATACAATTCAGCACTATAAATTAGATATGGAGAGGATTTAGTTAGAAAATTTAAGATATCTGCATAAAAAACAAACAAATAAAAAAAGGAGAACTTGAAAATATCCAGTATATTACTTATTAGAAGAAAAAAAAACGCCCTTCATTGACTCCTTTGGAATGAGTTATTTTTCCAGAGATTCAAAATAACAAGTGGTACATATTTATAGACAGGTCTGTAAAAAATGTAAAAAAGGCAGTAAGGTGGACCTTCCCTTAACTTCCTTGAGACCCAAGAAATGATGGCTCCACTAGACTGTTTGTTCTATAAGTATGTAAATACAGATCTGTTCTTAGTCCCACTTTATGAAATATATATATATATCTTAATTATCTAAGTATTAAAAATACATTTCATTTTAATATATTCAGAGATGATTAGTAAATTCACTTAATTATGAAATTTATTCATCTTGAAGGAAGTTTAAAATAAAGACTACACTCTAAGAAGAAAATACTCCGTTAGAGGATTTATTTGGAAAGCAAGTAAAATGAATCCATATGATTAAAAGCTAACTGTAAGTATACCAAAAACTCCATTACAACTACTCACCCATATTAGCATAATCAATTTTTTTTTAAGTAAAATCTATTTTCTTTTTAAATTTTATTTTCACCACATGCATGGAATTTAATTCAAGCAAAACCAAATCTCAATTAGTAACTGGAAAGTATATAAAAATTTCCTGGAAGTGCCTTATGTTTTCTAAAATATGAATTAATTAAAACATTACAGAATATTAACTATTAAATGTATTTCTAAATTAGAAAGAAAAGATTAGATTATTTTTGTATGAAGATATAAAGCATAACTCCAGTTAGGAAAGCTTTTCAATATTATTTAGAACAAAGAATTCTAAATATCCTACATTCTCTAAGGTGTGTATTGCTATGTCAGATACCCCTTATGAAGAGGATTTGTTTTAATCTCTCTGAAAATAAATATCATGAAAATATTATTGACAAAATTAATGTGGTTAATGTTCATACAGGATTTTTAAATCATGATACGTGTCTGTAGACATTTTCATAATTAAAGTTTACACAAATAAGACTTTTCCAAAGACTATTAATGAATGTATTTATCAATGTGATAAACCAAGTGTCTGTGTATAAATTTTGGGGAATTCAAATATACACAAAAATTGCAAATAGCATCCATTGACTCTTGGTCAATAATAAGGCACAATCTATGGCTAAAAGTATAAACTTCAGCAATGAAAGGTCAAGAAAACAAAATTCATGAACTAGCCAATTTTTTTTTTCTGTTACTTAGGTACATATTAGGTACCTAATATTAGGTACATATACTGCAATAAAACTTTACAAACCATGCTTAATGAACACTGTATTATGTTGATGTAATGTGAACTATCTTTGGGGAAAAGGTTAAAAAACATGGCTTAAGATTCCTTTAAATTTTATTACACTAAGATATATTTAGTGAAGGATAGCATTTAGCTGAGTTAAATTTAAATTTAATAAAAGAAGAATCAAGCAGCTGAAGAGAACAATGACAGATACACCACTCCTGAGAATAAGAAAAAGAGATTAATGAAGTTAGATTGTGAGAGATAATGCCCTGTGCATTTTCCTACTCTGTAAAAGTTCTGAACTGGGGTAGACTGTAACTGTAAGGTCTATGTGATTTTCTTAGGCTGCTTCTCAAGAATGGTGAAGTTGAGGATAGTGTATTTGGATCTTCCCTCACTTGGTTACAATAGGATCTATCGCTTTATGTTATAGCCAAGGAAACTGAAAGAGACACATTTCTAATTAAAAAACTTTAAAGCTACTATAGAGTGATTATTAGCAAAAGAGTCATGTAAAATATCTACATAAGATATTAAAAGATAGTTAACACTTACTCAATGCATATGATGTGCCCACAAACTATCAATGCATATTTACCACAACATACTTATGAGACATTCAGACCTCATATTTTGTTAAGCCCATTTTACTGATGAGGAAACTAAAATATAGAAAATATTATATTAAAATTCCCAGTAAATAACAGGCAGACTTTGATTTCAAAGGCAATTCCCTAAGGAATTAGTTTTTATTTCTATTTAAAGTTTACCGAAGTATAATTATATACAATAACATGTAGTATTTTTAAAGTATGAGTTTTAATTTCATTTTCCCTTTGTTCATGACAGTATATAGAAATACAGTTAAATTTTTCTATTGATCATTGTATTCCTTCATCTTACTAGTTCTAGGAGATTTTTACAGCTGCTTTCTCATCATCCTCCTCTCCCTCCCTCTCTTATTTTTATGATCCCATTTAAATATATTAAGTACAAAACAAGTAAAAATAATTTATGCTTCTGGGATGTTCCAGTTGGTGTTACCCTTGGGGTGGGAAGTGACTGGAAGGGACATGAGACTACTGGTAATGTTCTGTTTCATTGTCCAGAAGCTGATACACAAGTGTGTTCAATTTGTCATGACATCCATTGAGCATTATACTTATTTATGTTTCTCTATAGGTACACTGCATTTCAGTAAATAATTTTCAAAATAAAAAATAAAACAAACCCAAAAATAGTGATACTGTTACTGCCCTATTTATATATTTTTCATCCAAAACCCTACCAATAATCACTAGGCTTAAAGCTTCATAAACACTGAGCTAGCATTAACAGTCTAACTTTTGAAAGCTGCAAGCAGACTTCAAATACTAAAGAAAAAAATATATAGTAAGGTAAACTTTAAGACAGTTTATTGAAAATGATGACATTATTCATTTCAAGAAGATAATAATATCATAGTCTACTAGACATTGAATTTACTCTATCTTTTCTCAAATTTCTCAAGTATTCAACATTTTCCTGGTCAACCAAACTAACATTGGATTTGATTTCATGCAAATTGGCATTAGACTTTTAATTTGTATATCATGTGATATGTAAAGGGCAGAGCACTTTCATCATGTGGATTAATTTTCAGTATAATACAATAACCAATAATTAATATCCAATAGAGTTGGGACTTGGAAATGGATAATAAAATGTTTAATGTGTGACAAAAATGAATACAAAGGGCATGATTTAAAAGAAAAGGAAATATCATTAAAAAAACCCAAAAAACTATAACTTAAAATAGGTCATGGCTAAAAAAAAGAATGGAGTCTCCCCGATTAATTTTGTGAGTTTTAACCTGTCAGTGTTTCTTCAGTTCCAGTTGTTAGATTTTCACTCCTGCTTTCTTACCTAGAATTAGTTAAACTTCCTTGTCTAATTTTGGATTCCACAGGAATATCCAAATTCTTGAGAAGACATATAGCGATTTAGTCTGGTAGTTACCTCTGTCAATATAATCTGATGTAATATTTAATACATGCCACGTTCAACCCAAATGTCACTTTGGACTTATCTACCATTCGAGAATTTAAGAAAAACTAATTTTAAACATCAATTTTGTCATCTGTGCAAATATGGTATCCTTCCCAGAAACTCTATAAATCCCAAACCCACTTCTTTTTTTTTTCCCCTGTCTCTCCTCATCTATAGAGATATCTTGATTTTGCCCCAAGAAAGCCTATAAACATATATTGGCTCTTTTGCTGGTTTACAATAGAATAACTGGCCAAATAATCAGTTTGAAAACTTTACTGGAGACTTGAAGAATTTCATAAAGATATTAGGTCACAAAACAGAGAGCCTTCTACAATATCCTTGGTTTCTAGTTTACCTTCTAATGATTTGAGTTTGGGATCTGCTGCGTATGAGTTTTATTACAGGAAATTCTTGTGAGCAAAAATTAGGTAGAAGTGATCAGAAGTTTGTAGAGACATGAGAAGGCAATGTATCTCTGACCACTGTGAAGGAGAGAAAGAAGGGAGAAAGACTAGATGAAAGAATCTCAGATCATAGTGCAGTCTAAAAAGTTAGGCAAGGCTAACCAGGAGTGATTGAACCAAAATTATCCATCAGAGAAATTCTGCTTCTCCCAGGAACAGGGCTGCCTTAGTTTCCCTGTTGCACTCAGTCATTCACTTGCAGCAGCCCATGGGAAACATATAATCAGGAGAAATGCAGTGATGGATTGAGTAGAGTAGCTCAAGTCATCAGACATTGTATTAAGAGATCTGAAGGCAAATTTTCCTGACTGGCAGAGCCCATCCCTTGCACCACACAGATAATCCACACAGGTATGGGAAGGATTGATCTCCTGGGTCTCACTTCCTAAGAGGCATGTCAGAAGAGGGAGGTTAGTGAGACTAACTGTATCCCCGATCACTGCAGTGTATTTCAGGACTATGACTGGTACTCTCCCTACTCCACTGTCCATTGAATAGAATTTCTCCTTGACCAGACGGTAGTTAGACTTCTCTAAACACTCTTCTTGACTAAGCCTCAACTTTGGAATTCATCCTTGCCAAGTCTAACTTAAGCAAGAAACTTTCTAAGTCATCCTTGATATCTGATAACCCTTGATATCTGATGAAGTTCCTCATCTCCCACCTTTGATGTATAAGTCATTGGCCGGCCTTCAGCAAGAATCCTGTTGTTGGTTTAGCAAGAATCTCCCTAACCTTGATATATCCTTTTAGTAATCTTCCATCCATTCACACCCTCACTCTGCTCATTGGCTATAAATCTCCAAGTCTCCTTGCTGTATCTGGAGTTGAGAAAATGGGGAAAGTCTCTTTCCCCTATTGCAGTAGTTTTAAATAAAGTTTTCCTTACCATTTAAACAAGTGTCAGAATATGTTTTTTCCTTTAATAGTATTCTGAACCCCTCTCCCCCCTCATCTATCACCTTCATAGGTCTCAGTGGCTTACTTAATAGTTAAACAAAACCTCCATCCCTACGGGTTCTGGACATTTCATTATCATAAACTTCTCAGTTTGCAAATGTTGTATGTGCTCATTCATAGTTATATTAGAGCAAGGGAGTACCAGGAGAAACCTACAAAATCACTAGGTTGATAAAAGGGCCTGACCTCTCTTACTAGCCAGTGTCAATTGCCTTTGCCAGTACTGCAACACCTCTTCACACCTGCGAGTCTCTAGGCACAAAAATTCTAAAGGGCCCTGACAGCATTCAATGAAACCCTTGCAGATTTGCCTGGCTAAATGTTAAACCCTTTGTTAGGACCAGAACTTTCAACCCTGAAGAAGCCAGAGTTGTGATATACTGTGAGTGAGGTAATCAGCTCAAAAAATATTCCATGGTCTTTCTCAGAAAAAAACTTCCAGTTTTTCAGGCATTCGGCAGTTAGTTGGGCCCATGTGACTAGTTATGACCAATGTAATGTTATGAATCTCTTCCAGGACAAACTAGTGAAAGACCCTCCAACTGCAGTGATGTTCCAAATGGTTAAGATACTAGGCACTGGAGTCATCTTCAGCAAGGTCCCTAAGGGACTGAGGATGTAATCCCCCACTCAGTTGCATTTCTTGAGTGAGGAAAAGAAAAACTTTCAATGATTTAACTCACTGATATTTGAGGTTTAATTTGTTACATTAGCATGACAATCTTTTCTGAGTAAAACATACCTAAATTTTTTTAAAAACAGAATTTATTGTCAATACCTTACAGAAGTTTACAATATACTTATATACATATGTGAATATATATGCATTTTATATAACTAAATATAAAAAATGTTGGAATGTTATTTTTCCTCACAAAAATTTGCCTTTCATATGAAGCTAACACATGGTTGTTCATATTATGTGTATATCAAATAGAAATAGGATGCCTTTTTTGTGTGTAGAGTGTAGATCTGAGTTCTCAAAACTATAATTTAAATATCCAGAATGAATGGGTGGATTATCTTCCCCATCTCTGGAAACAGAACTTAGAAAAAACAGCCAGCCATATGTCATTATATTTAAATAATATGTGAACACAATAATGGTGATCAACAAGAGAAACATTACCTAGAAAGAACACTTACACACATAAATGCACTTACATACATACTCATATGTATCAACATGAAGACTATCTGCACACACTTACATTCACACAACCCATAGGCACAATAGTCTGTGAGATTGAAAATAGGGCAGTTGAAGATCAATACTTATCATATTTTCAAGACTCCCTTAGTGAATGAAGTCCTTAGTCTCTAAAGCAGACTGTCATTGACAAGAGCCATCTTTCTTCAACAGCATTTGACAGATGTAATTGATTAAGAAATGTCTAGAACTGTTATTAAGCTCAAACTATACAGGTAAAAATCCAGAAAAGGTCTTCTCTAGATGGTAATCTAAAATAAACTTTCAATGTCAAGCTTGCTCTACTACCAATCATCCACTTCTGACTTTAATAAGTGCATTCTTCCCTGTGTATCTATTATTCTATTAATTATAAAATGCTATATCCATACATTTTCTTTGAATACAGAATTCTTTCAATGCAGACATGATTTATAATTAGAGAAGAAAGGCAGTTTATAATAATATTCTGTAGCCAGTAGCTTAAAAATCAGTTACAATTTGTGGGATGTAATGCTTCCAACCCACACTTCAGAACAATAAATAAATGACTAAAGAAACTCAGGAATATATCTATCAATCCATACACTTGAAAATAAAAGTCTTCATGCTATACAACACAAACCATATTTATTGTTAATGAAGAGCTTTTACTGAAACAATATCCTTCTTCTTAGGGCAATATTACCTTTCCAAAATGAACCTTTCCATTAAGCAAAAAGTAAGCTAAGTAGTTAACTCTGTATCCCTGTTTCCTGTGCCACAACTGGTTTTATTTAGGGTCTTTCTTAGATTATGACAAACTATAAGATAGTGAAGAAAGTTATGTTCTCCAGAAGACAAAAAATTAAAATCATTATTTATATTTATATTGAAAAACAATGTCTCTGTTTTGGGACAAATTCCCCAAATCTTGAAACTTTTAGCATAGTTCTAGCATTAAGTTCATGCTTTCAGAGGAAAGGATCTAAGCACATTTTGAAGAATAATAGCAAATACACTGAATTGTAACTACGAATTACATTTATTTAGTCTTTCTATAAGTACTTATTGAGTGTCTTCTATATCTCTGATGCTATAGGGTTAGCTATGAAAACAAAATGAAATAATGATTTTGTTCTTAGGAGGCTTACATTGTCATGGGTGAAAGAAAAACAAAATTAAGTAAATCAATTAATAAAATTATATTATTATGCCAGAGTATAAAATTAAACTATCACTCTAGAGAATAATTTGTTAGTAATTAGATAAATTAAGTGCATAAGCATATTGCTAGCAGAAAGTGAGATAATTTAGGTATCCATAACTAGCATACTTCATCAGTAAAATATGGTGTGACTTACAGTGAAATACTGTCAGAGGTAACAAACTAAAGGTACATATAGCATCACTGATAAATTTTGAAAGTCTGTTGACTCAAAAAATTAGAAAATCAATGAGAGCTATAACACAATACTTTTTACATAAATTTAAATATATACTTAACCAAAACTGCATTATACATGTTTTAATAAAATACCCATACTTCATTCATTTACCAAACATTAGAGTGGGATCCCTGAAGAATCAAACAAGGAAATGACAGCAGAGATCCAGGGAGAAAAATAAATAATAAAATAAAAATAATAAAAAATAAAACAAGAGAAGGGACTTGTACACAACATTAATGATAATTTCCCATGGATTGAGAAATATTTCCAACTAAATCCTCTATGTCAGAGACTTGCAAAAAATACAAAGAACAGAATAACATGATCAGACAATTTGTTATCAGGAAATACAATGCAAAGCAATGGTAGGCTACTGGCTTCCTTCTCTTAAATTGGCAATAATGACAAAGTGTGCTAATATCCAGTACTGATGAAAATGCAGGACGATATAAATTCTATAAAGTGTTGAGGGAGGTATAAAATGATGTAATATTCTTTCAGGACAAAAATGTTAATGGTACATGCTAAATGATCTAGCTATTTAACTTCAAGAGCTGTATTATAAAACTAAATGTTCCCCCATGATTTTAAAAAATATTGTGTTTCCACTCTGGTACTGGCAGTTTTGCTCCCTTATAATAGACTTTTTTGATTATAACAGCTTAAATTTTATGGATAAAATTAGAAATTTTATTTTTTTATAAAAGGTAACTTCCTGAGAAATCTGTAGTATAAACATAGAGAGGCGTATTGTTGAGGAAGTCAAAACTTGGACCAGGGATTGCCAAAGTGTGTTTCCTGTATTTTTTTTAATAGATTTTCTCAGAGGTTGAGCCAAAGTCATGAAGCAGTATGGGACATTAAAACTATGAAACCTGCAATTTTTCTTTTTGGCTGGGGGAAATAGGGTAAAACGTCTTGGAAACCTTGATGAGGCAGATAACCAGAGAAGAGGATTTCCTAATTCTGTGTATGAATGCCACATACATATGTGTGACAGATTCAAAGAAGCACTGAAAAGGTTTAAGGCACTTAACTAAAATTTTAAAAGGAATCACATACAGCAGGTAAGGTAGGGATTAAAGATCCCTATCCAAGGAAATTAGATAGATAGATGATAGACAGATAGATAGATAGATATAGACATACACACATAATATATATAATATCATAATTAGATATAGACATGTATATATACACAGGCATCGTAAAAATATAGTAAATTATATTGTATATCATATGATTTCATCAAAAATATCTGTAAATATCTCCCTCCCTAAAAGTGTACATGAATTTCTTAAGGTTAAGGCTCTCCAAGAAATGGTCTCATCTCTCACTTTCTTTACATACAACTGCATGTCAGTCATTATTCTCTAATAGCCACTTCCATATTCAGAGACTCAAACAGTTCTTTCTCTGAATTATATTCAAAATTTCCAGCTACTTTTAGGCATTGCTGCTAAATATTGATCAATGCTTTCTTTCTTATCTCATCCCAGGTACCTTGCCACCATTCATTAGCAGTCTAATTTGTCAAATGAACAATACATATTTACTCTAACTGCTAAAGAATAATTTATAAGTATTCAGATCATTGAAACCAAATGGAGTTTATACTAGCAAAACTCCAGTAAACAGGATTGCAAACAATCAAGAGTACTAGGAGCTATCAGATCTGAAAGCAATTATCTCATAGAGTACTTTTACTTTGT
Organism: Lagenorhynchus albirostris; assembly: GCF_949774975.1. Classification (NCBI taxonomy): domain Eukaryota; kingdom Metazoa; phylum Chordata; class Mammalia; order Artiodactyla; family Delphinidae; genus Lagenorhynchus; species Lagenorhynchus albirostris. The sequence continues at coordinate 30,709,467 of NC_083102.1, forward strand.
CAAATTCAATGCAGCATATTATACCACCTAAATGATGCCAAACAACATGCAAACTCCACCTAGGACAGAGCACTATTGTGACATACAAGTATGTTCCTAATTATAAAGCTAAATAAACATCAGATTTTGCCATGATAATCTTTTCAGGTTCAAATAACCACAGATAATAAATAAATTAGCCAATAAGTCCTCTAAATATGTTCATGTATATGGGATCATATTGTGTGTGTGTTTGTGTGTGTGTGTGTGTGTGTGTGTGTGTGTGTGTGTGTGTGTGTGTGTAGTTGCTGTTACTCTTTGCCCAAAATGTAGCATCAGCAATTTTGGCAGAAAAGAATACTGAGTAACTTTGAACAAATATCATTCGTCATAACATTCAATTTAGAAAGCACTGCAACAGTTTCAAGTAAGGGCAGAAAATAAAGTCATTAAAACTCTGAAAACTCTACCACATGGTTCCAATCGTGGTGTTCCCTTTATTGCAGTCAAACAGAAAATAGTCTTTACTATTGAATATTCATCTACCACTAGCAATAATTACTTTTCTAATTAATGTTTTTAAGTTAACTATGCATTACAGGATAAAGAACACATCCATGTTACAGTAACTGACAGACTGCTGCCAGCCTTCTTTGTGTTATTATGCAAATCATGTACTTGATGCTAGAAACATACTGAATGGTAATTTCAGAAGTAAAACTTAGCACACAGAAAGTTATCTTGACCATTTTAAATTCATCTCTCTTTAATTTTCTACAAAGATAATAACAATCCTGCAATTGGTTTAAAGCATGTAATCATAGGAATAGGACAGCCTTAAAGACCACTAATAAATACCCCTCCCCTAAGAGAGAACTACAAGGAAATAATTTTAGGAGGTAAAATACCCCCTTTTACAAAGGAGCTTCTACAAACTCAAAAAACTCTGACTTCCAAACATTCCATTCTTCTTTGTCCTATCACTCGTTTCATATCATTGCTTAAGTCTATTTTCTTTCATTCACTTTCAACACAGAGAGGAGTACTTTCATTTTAAAGAACTATATTTTAATTTTTCCCAGCCAAATGATTCTAGTTCATCTGTAATTTTACATGAACAGGGTAATTCCTAAATTAACTTAATATGAGTTTTTTGATGACTATTAATTTTGACTAAGAACTACAGAAGACACAATCACTGCATATGCCATAATACCTGACTTTGAGAAATTAATACTCTTGTTGCAGGCAATACATATACTTATAATGTTATCAAGAATTTTTTTTAAGCAAATAGAAGACCCATAAAATTCGATATAAACAGATTCCAAATATATAGAGAATAATTTATATTCAGATTTAGAAATATGAGAAAGAAACATTTGTTTGTAATTATCAAGGCATGCTTCTCAGAACATTCAGAACTGGAAATAACCCTTCAGTAACTGGTAGATTATTTTTAAGTGAAGAGGGGAAAAAAGAAAACATTTCATGTGACAAAAAAAGATATAACACTTGATGTTCTGCAGAGATAATGGGTGACATAATTTAATTTGAAAATCATCATGTCTAGAGTGTTGCTGAATGGTAGAAAAGTGCAGTAGGACAGCTTCAGAGAAGGGGTTTTAGTATGACTGGGATGAAGAGTTTGAGCTCATAAGAAATGAAAGATAAGAGCAGGTTCTTAAATGAGAAAGTTACTCTTTTATAGCAATGCTTCTGGCATCACTTTATAGATTTCATTCCAAATAATTTCCATGTAATTAAAATTGAACCCTAGCTTTTATTAATTTCTGGTTATTAAAAATACTCCCAAAAGGAAAATTAATTTCTTCTTCAATGATCTAGTTAGAGATTTCTATTTCAAGTACATGTGAATAAAAGGAAAGACATGAGATTCTTTGCCAATTAATCTAATACATAATCTTCTAAAGAAAGTTAAAAGTTAAAAAAATATATACTGAGATACAAGTTAACATTTTTTGTGAAACTGACAGAAAAATTTAAAGTGTATAGACAAGAGGAGTAGAAGCAAAGTAAACAAAATGTATCCTCAGGGGCTTTCTAAAGGAGAAAAGTTTCTTTTAGAAGAGCTATAAAAGCAAAGTAGTAGATATACATTATTCTGAATTGCCTTTGGATGGTACTGCTTTTGTTTCTGGGCCTAAGGCATTTTTATTGAGAAATTATTTTAATGGAATGATTATCCTTAAGTGCTATAGACTATTCTACAGCTTTATGGTTTTTCCTTTTACAAAATTATATTCACATATTTTCTGTCATTATTTTAATCAAGTAATTTATTATTCATTCCAGTCTTTTAAGTGACAGAAAGTCTATTAACAAAAATGTTTCTTATGCAGACATCAGAAACACATTTTTGACACATTGCTAAGGGGCTCAAAAAGAAGCATATTTCTAATGAATTGGCTCTCAAGATGATCCCAAGACTAGCAACATCAATCTCACCTGGCAACTGCTGGATAGAAAACTCAGGAAACAGAACCCACCAATCTGATTTTACAAGCCTTCAGGGTGATTCTGATGTTTGAGAACAACTTAGATTAATGTTATATATTTATATATTTGTATATTTATATATTGTATATTTATATATTGTTTTAATAAGATATAATTTAATAAGATATAATTAATGAGATTGTATCCTTTTTTGAATTATTATAATGTAGTTATTACTCTTTTTTTGCATAGCAATGCATTTTATCTGCCACACAACTAACCCTTTTACGAGAAATTTGAATTGATATGGCGCAGAGTTGTTCTAAAAGTTTATGAGTAAGAATAACATACTAAAAGTAAGGGAAATGTGTACATTATAAATAATATAAATATCTTGATTAACATAATACTATATAAAGATGCATGATTCTATTTTATAGTAGAAGGTAAATTTTAGCTAAGACAACATACCTAACCGACAGGTATGTATGTATATACGTATGTATGTATACATATATGAATACAGGTATGTATGTGTATACACGTGACACATATACCTGACAGTATATATTTGCCAAAATTATTGACTTATACACTTAAAATTGGTGAATTTTATCCTATGCAAATTTCACCTCAATAAAAGTAATAAAAATTTAAAGTATCCCTTTACAATTCCACATAAATTCCTCTCTCCCATATTTGTACATCTCCACAGAAATTCCTTTTATCCTGAGCTAAATGTTATTTCTAAATTATATCATAGATTTATCAACCTAGATGAGCCAAGCAAATACAGTCCTGGGAACATTTCAGATTTGATACGTAATTTAGCTTTGAATGTGACAAAAGTAAAGTAAGCTCACCTAAAAGGTTGAGCCCTAGATATTTCAGAGGAAACAGGAAATTATTCTATCTCTTATTGATGCTAACACAATGAACTCATGAACAGAGAGATCAGCGCTTTCCTTAATAAGGATCGGAAAGTTCCTGCAACACAAACTATATAAGCATTGTCATCCACCTTGTGACACTAAAGATGTGCCTATAGAAGGTACAGGCTTTTAAGTCAGATAAACATGGCATGTAACACTAACTCTCCAAAGTGTAACAAATATGGTCAAAATAATAAACCTGAGCCTCAATATTCACATTTGTATATTAAGATTAAATGTGCTAACATCTGAATAATACCTAGCATAATAGTATGTACTCAGCAAGCAGACAGCAGTTATTCTTCTTTAGCTGGCACCTGTGGCTCTATAGTTCCCCCAGCCTCATTATTTCTGATATAACCAGACTGGCAATTGCATTATATTCTTCTCCCAAATACTCAATTAGGGATGACCCCAGAGCTTCTTAGCTCTTATCTTCCAGTGAGGAAGACTGGTAGGCTTGAAGGCAGGGAGGGAAGGAAGCAAGAAGCAGGTAGGTGAGGGCAGGTCCTCTACCTTCAGTATTCTCTGTGCCTGACTTCCAGTACTGGGCCAATGAAATGAATGTCAACTCATGGGGTTATTTCTGGAATGGCTACTGTGCCCCTGGAAGTCCCTGCCAGTTATAGGAATGAGAACATACATACATAAGGAAATAAACAAAAGTGGAGAGATGCCTCCAGGTAGTGTCCATCAATAGCCAGGACCTGAATGGATTTCACCTACGCAGCCAGACCCCTAGAAACTCCAGGGGCTAGCTGGACAGGCTCATTCAGTCCTTTCATTAACCCTGCAATAAACGCATCTTTACACGATGAAACTTTTTAAACTCTGCTTATTACAATATGATAGGGTTTTATTCTCTGTGATAATGTAATGATCATGCCTTTTATTTTCTATTTTTCTATGCTTTGACATTCTGGGGCCTTGCTGACCCTGGAGAGACTGTCCATTCCTGTGCTAGCCAATTCCTAGAGACATTAAAGGACTCACCTTTGAACATGGCTATCATATGCAAACTAATTAATACAGAGCCCATTCCACCATGACCTCCTTTATTGGGCTCTTATACTCCAGGCCACTATCCTCCTGCCCTAATAACCACAGGGCCAAGTACCAGACAAGTTAATGACAGCCTCTATACCCTCTATCCCATGGAGCCCACTGAAATTATTCAAACTAGTAAATCCTAACACTGCTTATCGTGCTTTGCCTTGCCTTTCCCAGGGAAACCACAGTAAAGGTTCTTGCCCACGTTTCCCTGTCACTCTCTGTGCTTCCTGACTGAACCTGCTGCTTCCCTGTGTGCTTCCCTGCACCACATGGTGAGTCATGGCATGCCCTCTCCTCTTGGGAACTGTAACAAACTGCCTTTTCAATGGCAACAGTCTCCTGATCTGTTGACCTCACCATTCCTAAACAATAATAAAATCTACATTTTAAAACAGATAAAAAGTGTGACAAGATATTTAACCAGTACTTCTCAAACTTTAATGTGTAAAAAAATCACATGCACATCTTGTTAAAATGAAAATTCTAAATTAATAAATCTGGAGTGGGGCGCTACACTTCCAACAAGGTAATGCCAAAGCTTCTAAGTCTATAAACCACACTTTCCATAGCAAGATACTAAACTAGACACACCCAGTTTCAATACTCTGTTTTCTGTGAATTTAGCCTAATTATTTTACCTCTTCACAAATGGTTTCTTTCTTTGTAAAATGGAAATTAAACACAGTGCCCACCTAATAAGTTATTCTAAGGATAAAATGAGGCAATATGGATAAAACAACAAACATTTATTAAACTCTGTATATAAAACTATGAATAGTATAAACTTCCACATGAATTACTTCAGAACATAAATTACTTGTATTTCATTATTAAATATTATAGAAATAGCAATTTACATTTGAAATGCTTGTTATAGATTTTCTGTATCTGTTTATTAAAGTAAGTCTCTGAAGATTACTTCCCTTTGACATTATTAACATTCTTATTTTTATGCAAAGTTGGAAGTCATAAAATTAAATCTCACTAAACATACAAATATCATTGACAGCTCTCAACTTCAGAAGGAATTTCTTCAAAATTTTAACTGTGTTTTTGAAGTTGTGTTTCCCAGAGCACGAAGTAACTCGAAGTGTAACTTGTCTAGCCTATTCACAAGTTAAGAAAGGCATTCCTCAAAAAAACAAAACTTATAACAACGTTCTTTAAGCCGGAGTAGTAATAACTGTATAACTTACTGTAAAAAAAAAATATAAAAACCCAAAAGAACCTTTGAGACTATTTAATGAAGAACTTAAATCAATCTTTGTAATAAAACTGAATTTTACCAACAACCAAGTAGGTATAATTCAGTTAAACAAATCAAGACTCTGTTGTGTGTAAAACCCCACAGTAGCATGAGGAAGAGGAGTGGAGACCGAATAAGGCAAATGTCTTATGAGAAAAATAAATCCAGTAATGGTGATTTTCAGAAACCTTCTTGAGGATAAGATTAGTTTAAATAAAGAAATGTGAAATTTGAAATGCTTCATAAAAGAGTTTCAATTACAGATTAAAAAATGAAAGATAAAATGGGGTAAAATCAACAAAGACATGAATGTGGGAGCTATTGGACATGGTGAGGGGAAAATGGGTCAGGTTTTGCAGTTTGGTAATATAACACCAACATAATGAAGTATCTATACAATAAGATATAAACTAGAAAAAAAAAGAGGCTGGATCTAATCGTAGAAGACTTTTGATCTCAGATGAGGTCTCACAATAATACGAAGCCAGCCTATAAAAGCAGTTTGACTTTGTTAGCGAACAATATGTAATGGTGAACATAAAATAATAAACTGGAGAATTGGGGCATTAAAAGAATCTATAAGAATCATTAGGAAAGAGAACAAATTAGGGCCAAGCAGAGATGCTTTACAGAATATTTCATATAACATGCTACTTTTGAAGGGTAAAATTTAATGTTGAAGAAATAGCATCAGCCTCTAAAAATTATGTTTAGGGAGATTAAGAATAGTAGCTAAAAGTAATAAAATTTAGGACAATTTTCAGGAATCAAAATATAAATGACTAATAAAGTTGAAAAATGATCAACCTTTGAAAAGCATGAAGAAGTAAACAAATATTTTTGCTTATAAAATTATCAAATACTAAAGTATGACAAATCCAGAATTTTCAAGTATCCAATGCATGATGAGAATTATACTACTATGCTAAGCATGTAAATTCTGACAGGTTTTCTTGTAAAGAACTTTGGCATTCAAGAGGCTTAAATAGGTTCAAACCCACTGTCCTAGTCAGTTCCAGTCAAAGAAAAGTCTATTATAATGAAATAATCAGAAACTCGAAAAATATGTACAAAGACATTAATCATAATATTGTTTTTATTAATAAAGCAATAAAATATTTTAGTGTTCAACCAAAGGAAAATAAGGTTTTAAGATATGAATAAACTCAACTCTTTACTCTTTATTCCATTTCCTACACCTCGGGAATCGACTTTCACATTCCCATAAACTAATCATATTTAAAAATTATCATCTATACCATTCACATACTCGAATGAGGGGAGTATTCATTTAATTTCCATCAAACCCCATGGTCTGAAGCATACTCTCTTGTACAGCAGAGGTCCCAGAATGAATACATATATGAGAAATGCAGGAGATAATATGTCTAAAAGGGGAAAAAAAGCAGATATAAATACCAAAAGTATGGTTATTGGTAGATAACTTTGCTAATTATTTGAAAGAAACAAATGAACAAACCGTCCAAAAAGAAAATAAATCAGGTGATTTAGGCATTGTTCAGCCTGAAGGAAAGTGATGCGATTCAAAAGTAAACAATACTTCTTTACTCTCAGATAATTCACAATCTAGTAGAACTATTACAGTGCTTGGCAAGTTTACAGTAATATATATATATATTAATCGCTGGCAAATACAGTCACCATCTACAGAAATGTTATCTCCTTTCTTTTCACTAAATAGCTTTCCCTGAGTTATCTGAAACATGAAGTAAACTTTATAGTCCCTATAATTCATGTATTTTGAGGGCATATGTGCTTTCACAAAATACAAGAAATGATAAGAATAATGAGATGCATAATAATAGGGAATTAGCATTATTACCTATTGATCTGCTACTTAATATCAAGACATAGAGGGTAAAATGTCCATTTAATGATACAGGCTAAAATTACATTCGCCTTTAATTCTGAGAGACATCATGATGTTTTGGAAATAGAGCTCTACTATAAAGGGAACCTCTTATTTCTCTGACCAGTTCTGGTTTTAAAATGTCACATGATCTCTCCTGGCCTGAAGAGAGACTTTAGAATAAGATACTGACGTAAAGAACTTCCAACTCCCAGACCTATGATTGGAGTACAGCACTTTTAACCTAATAACTTATTAATTGGGTCAGGTCAATTTTTCCATGAAAATACAAGCTAGGTATAGAAAATAAATTAGAATGATGCATATTCTGAGAGTAAATCCAATAGGAAATGTTAGTTGATTTTTAAAAACAACCTTTTTAACATTTATAATATTACAAATGTTTCGATGTGTAAGTTCAGAAGCACAAGGAGACTCTGAAATATTTTGCTCACTATGGTACTGTTCCCTCTAAAATTTTGAAAGGCTACATGATTAAAACACTTTAATTTTTATCGTGCTCTAGGTAGCAAGTATATAAGCACTGTTATACCAACTATAATAACTAATTGTCCTGACTTGTTTTCTTATGAATTATAAAAGCAGCAGTAACATGCTGCTCTTTAAAACAATGGCAGCATATTTGTGACAGAAAAATTATCTAATTACTTTCCCTTTGCAAGATTAATTGCCAGTCAATCAGTTAATCCATCCTTCTGAAAACACATTTCTTTGGTAGCCAGTTAAATTATAGGTATATTGGTAGGGATACTGGGTACTATAAATCTTGAAAAAATTCAGTGTCTTACCTGTTATTTTGAAAAGAAAAAAAATAGTCTAATTTTCAAAAAATATTCAGGACCTATATTTAAGAGAAAATATTTCATAGAGTTTGGGGACACTTATTTTGACTGAATTGCACATTGTTTGTTTTTAATTAAAAGGCAAAAGACTTCCTCTATAGCATAGGACCATTACTCATCTAATATTGCTTAAAATATTGCTGTTTGATTTTTTTTCTTTTCAGATAAGAGCCCAAATAAGAATATAGTGAATTTGAACAGTAAAGTATTAAATATTAATGTTGTAACTCAAAGTAAGGATGAAAACTATTTTTAGATTTTCCTTTTCAGTTCTGCTTAGAGTGATAACTTATTTTCAATCATTAAGAACTTCTGCATGGTAAAAAGAACTTCTGCATAGTCACAAAGGTAAATCTACCTCTAAAACATAATTCCATAAATGTTAATAGCATTACCAAAGCTTTAAATGAGCTATTTTCCAATAACTCATTATGCATCAAGCCAGCTAAATCTGATGGTAATTAGGTTCCAACTATATAAAAAACTAAATAACAGATAACATTTATTTATTACATTTTGTTCTGTAAAATGTTTGGAAAAAGCTCTTGAAATGATACAGTCAGAAAACAGATACCAAAGACAGATAAGGACACTAAAAGAAAAAACAACAGGCCAATATTCCTGATGAATACAGATGCAAAAATTCTCAAATATTAGCAAACTAAATTCATTAATACATTAAAATGATCATATACCATGATCATGTGGGATTTATCCCTGTGATGTAGGATGATTCAACATACCCAAATTAATAAATGTGATACATCACATTAAGAGAATGAAAGATAAAAATCATATGATAATCTCAATAGAAGGAAAAGCACTGGACAAAATTAAACAATTGTTCATGATAAAAACTGACAGCACAGTGGGTATAGAAAGAACATACCCCAATATAATAAAGGCCATATAAGTCCACAGCTAACATCATACTCAATGGGGAAATGTTGAAAATTTTCCCTCAAAGATCAGGAACAAGGTAAGTGTACCCACTATCAATGTTCCTATCAAACATAGTACTGGAAGTCCTAGGCTAAGCAATTAGTCCAAAAAAAAAAGTAGCAAAATTAGAAAAGAAGAAATAAAGCTGTCTCTATTTGCAGATGACATGGTGTTATATAGAGAAAATCCTAAAGACCCCACCAAAAACTCTTAGAACTAACCAACAAATTCAGTGTTTCAGGATACAAAATTGACATACAAAAATTATATGGAGCCAAGGCTTACAAAGTCCCCCAGGAAAGCTGGCCTGGTGATTGGCTTACAGGACCCTAGGGCTGTAAAAGGGCTGAGGAAAGTCATCTGCAAACAGAACAGGAGTTTTAGCATATATTGCAGGGCTCATAAGTAACACAATTCTCCCATATATATAAGTACTACACTTGAAATCTTGTGAAGAGTTTCCTTGAGTGAGTTTGCTAGTAAACTGACAGAAAAGCTAAAAATAGAGGCTTTAAATATCCCATACAAGATTCCTTAAGAAAATTCTAGACAGAAGTTCATTCTGTAGCCTTAGAAGTTGATTGTTTTTTGTTTGTTTATGGTTCTAGCTTTGCAAAACAAACTTAAGAAGAGCTATATGGATAATTAAGAATAGTACTGTGCCCATGAAATAATCAGGACAAACCTAATGAGACTATACTTTTTTAATCAAAAATAATCATTGGAAATAATTTATGTTGACAAGGAAAAACACTGGCAAGAAAATTTATCAACGATTTTGAAATGAACAAAAGAGATTACTAGGTGTCCTTTCAGTGTAGTTCTGGTACTCCAAAGAATGTTTTAGGTACTATCAGACTGTGTAAAAATGTGCACCCTGATTGCTCCTCTGTTGACTATGCTAATTTACATCTCTGCAATTTTTTTTAATTCAAATTCCAATTGTTCACTGCTGGCATGTAAGAAAATATTTGAATTTTGTATATTGACCCACTATCCTGTAACCAAGCTATACTGGCTTATTACTTCAGAGAGGTCCCTATAGATTATATGGCATTTTCTAATAGACAATTATGTCATCTGTAAATAAAGACAGTTTCATTTTTTCTTTCCAATGTGTACACTTTTTAAATTTCCTCATTTTTTATAGATTCCTTGTTAATTTAATTGTGGTCTGAGAGGATACTTTGTATGATTTCTATTATTTCTATTCTATTATTTGTTAAGCTGTGTTTTATGGCTCAGGATGTGCTCTACTTTGGTGAATATTTATGTGAGCTTGAAGAGATTGTGTATTCTGCCAATGCTGAATGAAGTATTAGCCAATTAGATCAAGTTGACAGTGATGTTCAGGGCAACTATAGCCTTACTGATTTTTCTACCTGTTGGATCTGTGGGAACTGTCAATTACTGGTAGAGGGATGTTGATGTCTCCTATCATAGTGATTCAACTATTTTTCCTTTCAATTCTATCAATTTTTTCACATGTACTTTGATTCTCTGTTGTTAGTTGCATACACATTAAGGATTGCTATGTCTTCTTGGAGAACTGACCCCTTTACCATTACATAATGCTCTTCTTTATCCTAATAATCTTATTTACTTTGAAATCTGCTTTGAGATTCACATAGCTGCTCTGGCTTATTTTTATTAGTGTTACCATAACATACATTTCTCCATCTCTTTACTTTTAACTTCTTTGAGTCTTCATATTTAAAGTGGGTTTCTTGTAGATAATACATGGTTGTCTCTAGTTATTTAATCAACTCTAAATAAACTGGTGTAGCCACACCATTCACATTTAAAATAATTATTCATATACTTAGATAAATATCTAACATATTTGTAATAGTTTATTTGTTGCATTTTATCTTTTTCTTCCAGTTTTATTTATGTATAATTGACAAATGAATATTGTATATATTCAAGGTGTGAAACATGTTTTGATATACATATATATTGTGAAACGATTACCACAATCAAGCCAGTTAACATATCCATCACCTCACATAGTTAACATGTTTTTGTGTCAGGCGGACACTTGAGATCTAATCTTGGCAAATTTCAATGACAAAATACATTATTTTAAACTATAGCCACCATGCTGTACATTAGTTCTGCAAAACTTACCTATCTTAGAACTCAAAGTTTGTACACTTTGACCAACATCACCCCACTTCTCCCAGCCCCCATCCTTAGTAAGCACCATTAAACTCTTTGTTACTATGAGTTCAACTTTTTATATTTCAACATAAAAGTGAGATCATGCAATATTTGTCTTCATGTATCTGGCTTATTTCACTTAACATAATGTCCTCTAGATTTATCTGTGTTGTCACAAATGGCAGAAATTCCTTTTTTAAAGCTGAATAATATTACATTATATACAGGGAATATATATATATATATATATACACATATACATTTTTTGTCTTTATCCATTGATTGTCCATTGACAAGCACTTAGGTTGTTTCCATATATTGCCTATTGTGAGTAATGGTGCAAGAAAAATGAGAGGGCATATGTCTCTTCAAGAAACTGATTTCATTTTCTTTGGATATATACCCAAAAGTGAGATTGCTTTTCTAGCTTGATGCAATTCCATTTGTTTATTTTGACTTTTGTTGCCACAGCTTTTGGTGTCAAATCCCCAAAAATCATTGCCAAGACCACTGTCAAAGAGCTTTTTTCCTTATGGTTCCTTCTAGGAGTTTTATGATTTTCAGGTGCTACATTTAATTTTTTAGTCCATTTTGAGTTGGTTTTTGTGCAGTGTGTAAGATAAGGGTCCAATATCATTCTTTTACATGAGGATATCCAGGTTTCCCAACACCATTTATTAAAGAGAATGTCCTCTTCCCTTTGTGTATTCTTGGCACCTTTTTCAAAGACTAGTTAACCCTATATGCAAAGATTTATTTCTACATTATCTATTCTGTTCCACTGGTCTATGCATCTCTTTTTAGGTTAGTACCATACTACTTTGATTAGTATAGTCTTAAAATGTATTTGAAATCAAGAAGTCTGCTGCCTGCAACTTTGTTCTTGCTCAACACTGCTTTTGTTATTCAGGGTATCTGGTTCAGTTCAATTTTAGGATTGTTTTTTCTGTTTCTGAGAAAAATGCCATTGGAATTTTGATAGAGGTTGTGTTGAATCTGTACATCACGTTGAGTAGTATGGATATTTTAACAATATTCATTCTTCCAATCCATGAAATGAGATATTTTATGTGTCTTTTTAACATTTCTTTAATCAACATTTTACAGTTTTCAACATGTGTCTTTCACTTCCTTGGTTAAATTTATTCCAAAGGATTTTACTCTTTTTGATGCTATTGTAAATGGAAGTATTTCTTAATTTCTTTTGTTATTAATGTACAGAAATGCAACTGATTTTTGTATGCTGATTTTCTATCCTCAAACAAAAAAAATTCTTTTTAATTTGGCTAAGCTTTTTTTAAATTTTAAATTAAAAAAAATAAAACATCCACTTACAGAAGAGATTCAACTTATCTGCTTTGAGGAAATATATATTAAAGAAAATGGAAGGTTAAAAAATTTCAAACGTCCAATAATGATGAAAAATAAATGTATCCTCTGTAAAAATCTGGACTAACTTTTAAGTCATTCATATTCATTCAGTATTCAGAGTAGGAGGTGAAATACCAGAGTATTGAAAAAAAAACTTCAAGACTTTACCATTTTACTTTACTGAATCAACTTCACTGTCATTAGTTCTAACAGGGTTTTTTATTTTTTTGTTTTGTTTTTGCTAGAGTTTTCTATATACAGAAATATAGTTTTCTATGTATCTTGTTAAGGTTTCCTATGTTTCTTATGATCATGTCATCTGCAAAGAGAGATAATTTTACTTCTTCCTTTCCAATTTGGATGCTTTTAATTTATTTTTCTTGCATAATTGCTCTGGCTAGGACTTCCAATACTATGCTGAATAGAAGTGGTGAGATTGGGCATCTTTGTCTTGTTCCTGAGCTTACAGGAAAAGCTTTCAGCTTTGCACCATTACAATGTCATATGTGGGCTTGTCAATATGGTCTTTGTTGTACTGAGGTACATTACTTCTACACCTAGTTTAATGAGTCTTTTTTTCTTCATGAAATGGTGAATTTTGCCAAATGTTTTTCCTGCATGTGAGATGATCATATGATCTTTATCCTTCATTCTGTTCATGTGTTGTATTACATTTATTGACTTGCAGATGTTACACCATTCTTGCATCCCAGGGATAAATCTGACTTGACCATGTGAGTGATCCTATTCATGGTGAATTTGGCTTGTTTATATTTTGCTGAAGATATTTCATCTAAGTTCATTAGGACTATTGGTATGCAATATTCCTTTATTCTAATATCCATGTTTAGCTTTGGTATCAGGGTAATGCTGGACTGGTAAAATAAGTTTGGAACTGTTCCTTTTTCTTCAATTTTCTAGAAAAGATTGAGAAGGAATGGTATTACTTTTTCTTAAATATTTAGTGGAATTCACCTGTGAAGCCACCTGCTGCTGAACTTTTGTTTGGTGGGAGATTTTTGATTAATGATTCAATCTCCTCACTCATTATCAGTCTGTTCAGATTTTCTATTTCTTCATGATTCAGTCTTCGTAGTATGTTTCTAGGATTTATCCATTTCTTCTAGGCGACCCAATTTGTAGGGTGCAACTGTTCATAGTGACCTCTTACAATGTTTTGTATTTCTGTGTTGTCAGTAGTAATGCCACCTTCCTAATTTCTGATTTTATTTATGTGAGTCTTCTCTCTTTATTCTTAGTTACTCTAGTTTAAGATTTGTCAATCTTGTGTATTTTTTTCAAAAAATCATTCAGTTTCACTGATCTTTTCTCTTGTTCTTCTAGTCTCTAATTCATTTATCTCTGCTCTGATCGTTGTTATTTGCTTGCTTCTGCTAACTTTTGACTTAGTTTGTTCCTATTTTTCTGATTCTTGAAGCATACAGTTAGGTTGTTTGCAATCTTTCTTTTTTTCTTAATGTAGGTATTTATTGCTAAAATATTTACCTCTTAAAACTGCATTTTGCTACATCCCATAAGTTTTGGTATGTTGCATTTCCATTTTCATTTGCCTCAATATATGTCCTTATTTTCCTTTTGATTTCTTCTTTGATCCATTGACTGTTTAACAATGTGTTGTTTAATAACTTCATATTTGAGAAATTTCTAATTTTTCTCCTGTTATTGATTTCTACTTTCATACCACTGTGGTAAGAAAAGATAATTGAGAGGAGATGTTCAAGATGGTGGAGAAGTGAGACGTGGAGATCGCCTTCCTCCACACAAATACATCAGAAATACATCTACATGTGGAAAAACTCCTACAGAACACCTACTGAATGCTGGCAGAAGACCTCAGACTTCCCAAAAGGCAAGAAACTCCCCACATACCTGGGTAGGGCAAAAGAAAAAAGATAAAATAGAGACAAAAGACTAGGGATGGGACCTGCACCTCTGGGAGGGAGTTGTGAGGGAAGAAAAGTTTCCACACACTAGGAAGTCCCTTCACAGGCAGAGATGGGAGGTGGTGGGGGGGAAGCTTCGGAGCCACAGAGGACAGCCCAGCAACAAGGGTGCAGAGGGCAAAGTGGAGAGATTCCCGCACAGAGGATCAGTGCCGACCAGCAATCACCAGCCCAAGAGGCATGTCTGCTCACCCACCGGGACGGGTCGGGGCTGGGAGCTGAGGCTCGGCTCGGGCTTCGGAGGTCAGATCCCAGGGAGAGGACAGGGCTGGGCTGCGTGAACACAGCCTGAAGGGGACTAGTGGGCCACAGCTAGCCGGGAGGGAGTCCGGGAAAAAGTCTGGACCTGCCTTTGAGGCCAGAGACCATTGTTTCGGGGTGCACGAGGAGAGGGGATTCAGAGCACCATCTAAACGAGCTCCAGAGACAGGCGCAATCCATGACTATCAGTGCAGACACGAGAGACAGGCATGAAGTGCTAAGGTGCTGCTGCAGCAACCAAAAGCCTGTGCACAATCACAGGTCACTAACGACACCTCCCCTCCAAGGAGCCTGTGCAGCCCACCACTGCCAGGGTGCCGTGATCCAGGGACAACTTCCCCCAGAGAACACACGGTGCACCTCAGGCTGTTGCAACATCACGCTGGACTCTGCCACCACAGGCTCGCCCCGCATTCCATACGTCTCCCTCCCCCTGTCTTGAGTAAGCCAGAGCTCCCTAATCAGCTCCCACTTTAACCCCATCCTGTCTGAATGAAGAACAGATACCCTGAGGTGACCTACATGCAGAGGCGGGGCCAAATCCAAAGCTGAACCCCAGGAGCTGCGTGAACAAAGAAGAGAAAGGGAAATCTCTCCCAGCAGCCTCAAAAGCAGCAGATTAAATCTCCTCAATGAACTTGATGTACCCTGCAACTATGGAATACCTGAATAGACAACAAATCATACCAAAATTGAGGTGGTGGACTATGGGAGCAACAATATACATATTTTTTACTTTTTTTGTGTGTGAGTGTGTGTGTATATGCTTCATTGTGTGATTTTGTCTGTATAGCTTTGCTTTTACTATTTCTTCTAGGGTTCTGTCTGTTCATTTTTTTGGTTTGTTTTCTGGGTTTTTTGTAATTAGTATATTTTAAGTGCATGTTATCATTGGTGGATTTCTTTTATGGTTTGGTGGCTCTCTTCTTTCTTTCTTTCATTTTTTTTCTCTTTTGTTATTACTTTTCAATATTTTTTATTTTTACTAATTATTTTTTATTTTAATAACTTTATATTTTTCATAGTTTCTTTCATTTTTCCTCCCTTTTCTTCTGAGCCGTGTGGCTGAGAGGGTCCTTGTGTACTGGCCGGGTGTCAGGCCTGTGCCTCTGAGGTGGGAGAGGCAAGTTCAGGACACTGGTTCACCAGAGACCTCCTGGCTCCACATAATATCAAACAGCAAAAGCTCTCCCAGAGATCTCCATCTCAACGCTAACACTCAGCTCCACTCAATGACCAGCAAGCTCCGAGGCTGGACACCCTATGCCAAACAAGTAGCAAGACAGAAACAAAATCCCACCCATTAGAAGACAGGCTGCCTAAAATCATAAAAAGGTCACAGACACCCCAAAACACACCACCAGACGCGGTCCTGACCACCAGAAAGACAAGATCCAGCCTCATCCCACAGAACGCAGGCACGAGTCCCCTCCACCAGGAAGCCTACACAACCCACGGAAACAACCATAGCCACTGGGGGCAGACACCAAAAACAACAGGAACTACAAACCTGCAGCCTGAGAAAAAGAGACACCAAATACAGTAAGTTAAGCAAATTGAGAAGACAGAGAAACACACAGCACATAAAGGAGCAAGGTAAAAACCCACCAGACCAAACAAATGAAGAGGAAATAGGCAGTCTACCTGAAGAAGAATTCAGAGTAATGATAGTAAAGATAATCCAAAATCTTGGAAATAGAATGGAGAAAATACAAGAAACGTTTAACAAGGACCTAGAAGAAATAAACAGCAAACAAACAATGACGAGCAATACAATAAACGAAATTAAAAATCCCCTAGAAAGAATCAATAGCAGAATAACTGAGGCAGAAGAATGGATAAGTGATCTGGAAGGTAAGAGTGGAAATAAATATTGCAGAGCAGAATAAAGAATGGAAAGAACTGAGGACACTCTCAGAGACCTCTGGGACAACATTAAATGCACCAACATTCGAACTATAGGGGTCCCAGAAGAAGAAGAGAAAAAGAAAAGGACTGAGAAAATATTTGAAGAGATTATAGTTGAAAACTTCCCTAATGTGGGAAAGGAAATAGTCAATCAAGACCAGGAAGCACAGAGAGTCCCAAAGAGGAAAAATCCAAGGAGAAACACGCCAAGACACATATTAATCAAACTAACAAAAATTAAGTAAAAAGAAAAAATATTAAAAGCAGCAAGGGAAAATCAACAAATAACATACAAGGGAATCCCCATAAGGTTAATAGCTGATCTTTCAGCAGAAACTGTGCAAGCCAGAAGGGAGTGGCAGGACATATTTAGAGTGAGGAACAGGAAAAAATTACAAGCAATATTACTCTACCCAGCAAGGATCTCATTCAGGTTAGACGGAGAAATTGAAACCTTTACAGACATGCAAAAGCTAACAGAATTCAGCACTACCAAACCAGCTTTACAACAAATGCTAAAGGAACTTCTCTAAGCAGGAATCACAAGACAAGGAAAAGACATACAATGACAAACCCAAAACAATTACGAAAATGGTAACAGGAACATACATATCGATAGTTACCTTAAAAGTAAATGGATTAAATGCTCCAACCAAAAGACATAGACTAGCTGAATGAATACAAAAACAAGACCCTATATATTCTGTCTACAAGAGACCCACTTCAGATAGGGACACATAGAAACTGAAAGTAAGGGGATAGAAAAAGATATTCCATGCAAATGGAAATCAAGAGAAAGCTGGAGTAGCAATACTCATAGCAGACAAAATAGACTTTAAAATAAAGACTATTACAAGAGACAAAGAAGGACACTACATGATGATCAAGGGATCAATCCAAGAAGAAGATATAACAATTGTAAATATTTATGCACCCTACATAGGAGCACCTCAATACATAGGTAAATGCTAACAGCAATAGAAGGGGAAATTAACACTCCACTTTCACCAATGGACAGATAATCCAAAATGAAAATAAATAAGGAAACACAAGCTTTAAATGATACATTAAGATGAACTTAATTGATATTTATAGGACATTCCATCCAAAAAAAAAAACGGAATACACTTTATTCTCAACTGCTCATGGAACATTCTCCAGGAGATCATATACTGAGTCACAAATCAAGCCTTGGTAAATTTAAGAAAATTGAAATCATATCAAGTATCTCTTCTGACCACAATGCTATGAGACTAGATATCAATTACAAGAAAAAATCTGTAAAATATACATGGAGGCTAAAAAAATGCACTACCTAATAACAAAGAGATCACTGAAGAAAGCAAAGAGGAAATCAAAAAGAGCTACAAACAAATGACAATGAAAACACAATGACCCAAAACCTATGGGATGCAGCAAAAGCAGTTCTAAGAGGGAAGTTTATGGCAATACAATCCCACCTCAGGAAACAAGGAAGATCTCAAATAAACAACCTAACGTTACACCTAATGCAATTAGAGAATGAAGAACAAAAAAGCCCCAAAGTTAGCAGAAGGAAAGAAATCATAAAGATCAAATCAGAAATAAATGAAAAAGAAATGAAGGAAACATTAGCAAAGATCAGTAACATTAAAAGCTGGTTCTTTGAGAAGATAAATAAAATTGATAAACCATTAGCCAGACTCATGAAGAAAAAAAGGGAGAAGACTCAAATCAACAGAATTAGAAATGAAAAAGGAAAAGTAACAACTGACACTGAAGAAATACAAAGGATCATGAGAGATTACTACAAGCAACTATGTGCCAATAAAATGGACAACCTGGAAGAAATGGACAAATTCTTAGAAAAGCACAACGCTCTGAGACTGAACGAGGAAGAAATAGAAAATATAAACCAACCAATCACAAGCACTGAAATTGAGACTGTGATTAAAAATCTTCCAACAAACAAAAGCCCAGGACCAGATGGCTTCACAGGCAAATTCTATCAAACATTTACAGAAGAGCTAACACCTATCCTTCTCAAACATTTACAGAAGAGCTAACACCTATCCTTCTCTAACACCTATCCTTCTCAATTCTATCAAACATTTACAGAAGAGCTAAGACCTATCGCAAAATATAGCAGAGGGAGGAACACTCCCAAACTCATTCCATGTGGCCACCATCACCCTGATACGAAAACGAGACAAAGATGTCACAAAGAAAACTACATCAATATCATTGATAAACATGGATGCAAAAATCCTCAACAAAATACTAGCAAACAGAATCCAACAGTACATTAAATGGATCATACACCATGATCAAGTGGGGTTTACTCCAGGAATGCAAGGATTCTACAATATACTCACATCAGTCAATGTGATACACCATATTAACAAATTGAAAGGTAAAATCTATATGATAATCTCAATAGCTTCATAAAAAGCTTTTGACATAATTCAACACCCATTTATGATAAAAGCGCTCCAGAATGTAGGCATAGAGGGAACTTACCTCAACATAAAAAAGGCTATATATGAAAAACCCACAGCCAACATCATTCTCAATGGTGAAAAAATGAAACCATTTCCACTAAGACCAGGAACAAGACAAGCTTGCCCACTCTCACCACTATTATTCAACATAGTTTTGTATGTTTTAGCCACAGCAGTCAAAAAAGTAAAAGTAAAGAAAATCAGAAAAGAAGAAGTAATACTGTCACTGTTTACAGATGACATGATACTATAGAGAATCCTAAAGATGTTACCAGAAAACTACTAGAGCTAATCAATGAATTTGATAAAGTAGCAGGATACAAAATTAATGCACAGAAATCTCTTGCATTCCTATACACTAATGATGAAAAACCTGAAAGAGAAATTAAGGAAACACTCCCATCTACCTTTGTAACAAAAAGAATAAGATACCTAGGAATAAACCTACCTAAGGAGACAAAAGATCTGTAGGAAGAAAACTATAAGACACGGATGAAAGAAATCAAAGACAATACAAACATGTGGAGAGATATACCATGTTCCTGGATTGGAAGAATCAACACTGTGTAAGTGACTATACTACTGAAAGCAATCTACAGATTCAATGCAATCCCTATCAAACTACCAAAAGCATTTTTCACAGAACTAGAACAAAAAAATTTCACAGTTTGTATGGAAACACAAAAGACCCAGAACAGCCAAAGCAAACTTGAGAAAGAAAAACAGAGCTGGAGGAATCAGTCTCCCAGACTTCAGACAATACTGCAAAGCTACAGTCATCAAGACAGTATGGTACTGGCACAAAAACAGAAATATAGATCAATGGAACAGGATAGAAAGTCCACAGATAAACCCATGCACGTATGCTCACCTTATTTTTGATAAAGAAGGCAAGAATGTACAATGGAGAAAAGACAGCCTTTTCAATAAGTGGTGCTGGGAAAACTGGACAGCTACATGTAAAAGAATGAAATGAGAACACTCCCTAACACCATACACAAAAATAAACTCAAAATGGATTAAAGACCTAAATGTAAGGCCAGACACTATCAAACTTTCAGAGGAAAACATAGGCAGAACACTCTATGACATAAATCACTGCGAGATCCTTTTTGATCCACCTCCTAGAGAAATGGAAATTAAAACAAGTGGGACCTAATGAAACTTAAAAGCTTTTGCACAGCAAAGGAAACCATAAACAAGACGAAAAGACAACCCTCAGAATGGGAGAAAATATTTGCAAATGAAGCAACTGACAAAGGATTAATCTCCAAAATATACAAGCAGTTCATGCAGCTCAATATCAAAAAAACAAACAACCCAATCCAAAAATGGGCAGAAGACCTAAATAGACATTTCTCTAAAGAAGACATACATATGGCCAAGAAGCACATGAAAAGCTGCTCAACATCACTAATCATTAGAGAAATGCAAATCAAAACTACAATGAGGCATCACCTCACAGCAGTCGGAATGGCCATCATCAAAAATCTACAAACAATAAATGCTGGAGAGGGTGAGGAGAAAAGGGAACTCTCTTGCACTGTTTTGGGGAATGTAAATTGATACAGCCACTATGGAGAACAGTATGGAGGTTCCTTAAAAACTACAAATAGAACTACCATACGACCCAGCAATCCCAGTACTGGGCATATACCCTGAAAAAACCATAATTCAAAAAGAGTCATGTACCAAAATGTTCATTGCAGCTCTATTTACAATAGCCAGGACATGGAAGCAACTTGTGTCCATCAACAGATGAATGGATAAAGAAGATGTGGCACATATATACAGTGGAATATTACTCAGCCATAAAAGGAAACGAAATTGAGTTATTTGTAGTGAGGTGGATGGACCTAGAGATTGTCATACAGAGTGAAGTAAGTCAGAAGGAAGAAAACAAATACCATATGCTAACACATATATATGGAATCTAAAGAAAAAGAAATGGTTATGAAGAACCTAGGGGCAGGACAGGAATAAAGACACAGATGTAGAGAATGGACTTGAGGACATGGTGGGGGGAAGGTTAAGCTGGGACGAAGTGAGAGAGTGGCATGGACTTATATACACTGCCAAATGTAAAATCGCTAGCTAGTGGGAAGCAGCCGCATAGCACAGGGAGATCAGCTCGGTGCTTTGTGACCACTTAGAGCGGCGGGATAGGGAGGGTGGAAGGGAGACGCAAGAGGGAGGAGATATGGGGATATATGTATATGTATAGCTGATTCACTTTATTATAAAGTAGAAACTAACACAACATTGTAAAGCAATTATACTCCAATAAAGATGTGGAAATAAATGTTGGAGTTAAGATGTTGGTAAAGCAACATGTTGGAGTACTGATGTTGGTAAAGCAATTATACTCCAATAAAGATGTTATAAAAAAGAAAAGATACTTGATATGATTTCCATCTCTAAATTTATTAAAACTTTTGTGACCTAACATATGATCTATTCTGGAGAATGCTCTGTGTATACCTGAGAAGAATGCATGTTGAAGAGAATGTTCTGTATGTTTGTTAGGTCCATTTGGTGTAAAATATAGTTTAAGTCTAATATTTCCTGATTCGTTTTCTCTCTGCGTGAGTTAGCCATTGTTGATACCGGGGTACTGAGGTCCCCTATTATTATTGTATTGCTGTCTATTTCTCCCTTCAGGTCTTTTAATATTTGCTTTATATAGTTTTGTGCTCTGATATTGGGTGTATATGTATTTGCAATTGTTATATCTTCTTGATGAATTGACCCCTTTGTCATTAAATGACCTTCTCTGTTTTTACGAGATTTTAGGACTTAAAGTCTATTTTGTCTGCTATAAGTATAGCCACTCCAGATGTCTTTTGGTTTCCATTTGCATGGAATATCTTTTTCTAATCTTCCACTTCCAGCCTATGTCTGTCCTTAAAGCTGAACTGAGTCTCTTGTAGGCAGCTTAAAGATGGATCTTGTTTTTTTTGTTTCACATTTTTTTAAAATCCATCCAGCCACTCTGTAATTTTCAATTGGAGAATTTAATTCATTTATGTTTAAAGTTAAATTATTAATAATAAGGACTTAATATTGTCATTTTTGTTGACTTTTGTCTGTTTTGTAGTTCCTTCTTTTCCTTTTTTCCTCTTTTTCTCTATTCCTTTGAGATGTGATGACTTTCTATAGTGATATGTTTATATCCCTTCTCTTTATCTTTTATGTATCAACTTTACGTTTCTGCTTTGTTGTTACTATGAGGTTTACATAAAACACCTTATAGTTATAACAGTGCATTTTAAGGTGATAAAATTTTAACTTCCTTCATATACAAACCCCCCACACTTTTACTTCTACTTCTGTCTCCCACATTTTGAGTTTGCTGCCACAATTTACATATCTTTGTAAATGTATCCATTAATAAATTATTATGGCTATAGTTATTTTTAATACTTTTGTTTTTTCACCTTTATACTAGTTAAAAGTGGTTTAAAAACACCATTACAGTATTAAAGTGTTCTGAATTTGACAATATGCCTACCTTTACCAGTGAGTTTTATACTTTCATGTGCTTTCATGTTACTAATTAACATCATTCTGTATCAGCTTGATTAACTTCCTTTAGTATTTCTTGTACAGTAGGCCTAGTGGTGATGAGCTAGGTCTTTTTTTTTTATCTGGGAAAGTCTATCTCTCCTTCACTTCTGCAGGACAACTTTGCTGGGTAATACATTTTCTTTCTCTCAGCACACTGAATATATCAATCTATACTCTCTTGGCCTGCAATGCATCTGCTATGAAATCTACTGACAGACTTATGTGGGCTCCCTTTTAAGCCTTTTTTACTCTTGTTGCTTTAGAAAGTCTATCTTTGATTTTTGACAGCTTGATTATACTGTGCCTTGGTGAAGTCTTCTTTGAGTTCAACCAGTTTGGGTATTTTTGATAGTCATGTATCTGAATTTCTATATCCTCCCAGATATGGTAAGTGTTCAGCCATTATTCTTTTAAATAAGTTTTCTGCTCCTTTCTCTCACCCTTCTCCTTTGGGGTCTCCCATAATGCAAATGTTAGCTGTCTTTATGGTGTTCCATCAATCCCATAGGCTTTCTTCATTTCTTTTTGTTCATTTTTTACCTTCTCTGACTGAACAATTTCAAATGACTTGTCTTCAAGTTCACAGATTTTTTCTTCTACTTGATCAACTCAGTGATTGAGGCTCTTTATTGCATTTAAAATCATATTTATTGTATTCTTCAGCTCCACAATTCCTGTTTGGTTCTGTTTTATGATTTCTATCTCTCTGTTAAACTTATTTTTTTCATGTATTATTTAGCTGATTTTATTGTGTTGTCTTATCTGTTTTCTCTGGTAGCTTTCTGAGCTTTCCTAAAACAATTATTTTCAATTCTTTGTCAGATCTTCATTTCTTTGGAACTGGGTATTGGAAAAATATTGTCTTCCTTTGGTCACATCATGTTTTCTTGATTTTTCATTTCTTTTAAGTCTTGTGTTGCTGTCTTCACATTTAAATAAGGAGTGAGTCTCCTTCTCCAGGCTTTACTGACTGGCTTCAGGAGAGAAATATCTTCACCAGTCAGCCCAAATTTGGTTTCTGAAGCTCTCTTAGACCTTTTCAATCTATGTTTCTTGTTCCCACTTGGGGGAAGGGGAATTAAATATGCATGACTTCTCTCAATCCTGCAAATCCAGACAGTGTCCTAAGAGCCTCCATTTTGTTGCACTAGGGTGGTGCCCTGAAACACTCAAATTTCTGTACCTTCTCCCAATGCCACAGAGTTGATTTTATTTTTGCAGATGCTTAATTATGAGCCATATCTAAGGGCTCACAGTCACTATCCATGAGCTTGCATGCAGGGTACCAGCCACAGGGGTGCAGTTGAGGTGTTCAGAGAGTTGGGTGTTACTGTGGGCCACTTGGGGGTCCAAAGGTATGGCATTCCAAGCAGCCCTTGGTCAGACTTGCTGATGGAGTCCAAGAAGCAATATATAGGATCCTTGGCCCTTTGTTGAATTCTGATTTCTGAGAGCTGCAATTTCCCATTTCCCTTCTCTGTTCCCAGTATCTCCCTATCTCTCAGCTGTGCCAATAATTTCCATATTCTGGGTGGAATGAGGAAGAAGTAGGCCTCATGGGTAGCAACCCATAGCTGGGGAAGTCAGGTACTCAGTACACTCTCACTCCAGTGGGAGAAATTATGGGTTGAAATATTACTCAGCCATAAAAAAGAATGAAATAATGCCATCTGCAGTGCCATGGATGGACCTAGAGATTGTCATACTGAGTGAAATCAGAGAAAGACAAATATCATATGGTATTGCTCATATGTGGAATCTAAAAAAAAATAGTACAAATGAACTTATTTATGAAACAGAGAGTCACAGATGTAGAAAAAAAACTTATGGTTACCAAGGGGGCGGGGGGGAGGGATAAATTGGGACATTGGGCTTGACATATATACACTATATATATAAAATAGATAACGAATAAGAACCTATTTTAATGCACAGGGGACTCTACTCAATACTCTTTAATGACCTATATGGAAAAGAATCTAAAAAAGAATGGATATATGCATATGTATAATATAACTGATTCACTTTGCTGTACAGCAGAAACTAACACAACATTGTAAATCAACTGTACTTGAATAAAAAATTAATAAAAAGAAAAAAGAAAAGGAATTATGTCTCTTGGTACTAAACTGTACTGCCTTGAGGGAAGAATGACAATGGGTAAAATGAAACTGTTCTTCATACCTTCCTCGATACATGTATTCTCAGATTTTTTGCTCTAACAGCATGCTGGAACTTCTCTGCAGGACTCCCAGACACCCAGAACAGTATTCTTGTCTATGAATGGTTGTCAAAATCAATGTTCTGTAGAGGGATAACAGAGAAAACTCCTGTTCTTCCATCTTGCTGAGGTCACTCCCCTGTTGTCCTTTATTTTCTCTTCCCCTTTTCAGACTTCTCTGATTTTAATGGACTATTTTGTATGTTAAATTAATGCATCTCCTTTCTTAGACCATAAATAATTCTTCTTAATTTTTAGTGGATGCCCTAGATCTTACAATAACTAATCTTTCAAGTATCAATAGCATTATACGGCTGCAAATACTGCTGTGTACGTTTTATGCAGATACCTTTTAACAGAATATTTCAAATTCCTTTTTCATGTTATTACTGTTTTTCATTTCAAATATCCATATGCAAGCATCATTTAGTACACTGTTAATTTATTGCTTAAACAAATAATTCTGTTTTAGATCAGTTAAGAATATGGAAAAAATTAAGTATTTTCTTTAACCTTCATTTATTTCTTCTCTAATGCTTTTCCTTTCTTTATTAGACTGAAGTTTCTGACCTATATAATTTTCACAATGCTTGCAGAACTTCTTTTAACATTGTAGGTGAAGTCTGCTAGCAATAAATTCTCTTTGCACTGCATTCCAGTTTGGAATTTTTCATTAACCTGTGTTGTTCAACAGTATTTTCTTTAACTTTCATTTATTTCTTCCCTGCTGATTTTCCTTTCTTTATTAGATTGAAGTTTCTGACCTATATGATTTTCACGATGCTTGCAGAACTTCTTTTAACACTGTAGGTGAAGTCTGCTAGCAATAAATTCTCTTTGCATTGCATTCCAGTTTGGAATGTTTCATTAACCTGTGTTGTTCAAATTCACTAATTATTTTCTTAGCCATGTCAGGCTTACTAATGAGTACACCTAAGACATTATTTTCTGCTACAGAGTTTTGCTTTCTAATGTTTTTTTTATTCTTCATACGAATATCCATATTTCTTCTTACACTGCCCATCTGCTTTTACATGTTCTCTACTTTTTTCATTAGAACCCTAAACATGTTAACCATAGCTTTTTAAATTCCCTGACTGATAATTCCAGCATTTGTGTCATGGTTCTCATATCTGGTTGTCATGACTTCAGAGTGGTTTTTTGTTTATGTCTTTGCCATCTGACATGACTCTTTAAAATAATTTTTATTGGAGTAGAGTTGATTTACAATGTTGTGTTAGTTTCTGCTACACAGCAAAGTGAATCAGTTATACATATACATATATCCACACTTTTTAAGATTTTTTTCCCATATAGGTCATTACAGAGTATTGGTAGAGTTCCCTGTGTTATGACTTTTTAATTGAAAGCTGGACCTGCTATATAGGTATTAATAATAGGGAGAGAGATAAATATTTTTCTAAAATAGTTTAAAGGTGTAGTGTGTGATGATTTAACATATACATACATTGTGGAATGGTTATCACAATCAAGTTAATTAACACATCACCACGTCACACAGTTACCATTTTCTTTTTTTATTTTTTAACATCTTTATTGGAGTATAATTGCTATACAAGGGTGTGTTTCTGCTTTATAATAAAGTGAATCAATTATACATATACACATATCCCCATATCTCTTCCCTCTTGCATCTCCATCCCTCCCACCCTCCCTATCCCACCCTTCTAGGTGGTCACAAAGCACTGAGCTGATCTCCCTGTGCTATGCGGCTGCTTCCCACTAGCTATCTATTTTACATTTGGTAGTATATTATGTCCATGCCACTCTCTCACTTTCTCACAGCTTACCTTTGCCCCTCCCCATATCCTCAAGAGTCCATTCTCTAGTAGGTCTGCGTCTTTATTCCCATCTTGCCCCTAGGTTCTTCATGACCATTTTTTTTTTTTTTAGATTCCATATATATGTGTTAGCATATGGTATTTGTTTTCCTCTTTCTGACTTACTTCACTCTGTATGACAGACTCTAGGTCCATCCACCTCACTACAAATAACTCAATTTCATTTCTTTTTATGGCTGAGTAATATTCCATTGTATATATGAGCCACATCTTCTTTATCCATTCATCTGTTGATGGACACTTAGGTTGCTTCCATGTTCTGGCTATTGTAAATAGAGCTGCAATGAACATTTTGGTACATGACTCTTCTTGAATTATGGTTTTCTCAGGGTATATGCCCAGTACTGGGATTGCTGGGT
Organism: Lagenorhynchus albirostris; assembly: GCF_949774975.1. Taxonomy (NCBI): domain Eukaryota; kingdom Metazoa; phylum Chordata; class Mammalia; order Artiodactyla; family Delphinidae; genus Lagenorhynchus; species Lagenorhynchus albirostris. Next base: position 30,736,968 of record NC_083102.1, read on the forward strand.
CATATGGTAGTTCTATTTGTAGTTTTTTAAGGAATGTCCATACTGTCCTCCATAGTGGCTTTATCAATTTACATTCCCACCAACAGTGCAAGAGGGTTCCCTTTTCTCCACACCCTCTCCAGCATTTATTGTTTGTAGATTTTTGATGATGGCCATTCTGACTGCTGTGAGGTGATACCTCATTGTAGTTTTGATTTGCATTTCTCTAATGATTAGTGATGTTGAGCAGCTTTTCATGTGCTTCTTGGCCATCTGTAAGTCTTCTTTAGAGAAATGTCTATTTAGGTCTTCTGCCCATTTTTGGATTGGGTTGTTTTTCTGATATTGAGCTGCATGAGCTGCTTGTAAATTTTGGAGATTAATCCTTTGTCAGTTGCTTCATTTGCAAATATTTTCTCCCATTCTGAGGGTTGTCTTTTCGTCTTGTTTATGGTTTCCTTTGCTGTGCAAAAGCTTTGAAGATTCATTAGGTCCCATTTGTTTACTTTTGTTTTTATTTCCATTTATCTAGGAGGTGGGTCAAAAAGGATCTTGCTGTGATTTATGTCATAAGGTGTTCTGCCTATGTTTTCCTCTAAGGGGTCTTATAGTGTCTGGCCTTACATATAGGTCTTTAATCCATTTTGAGTTTATTTTTGTGTAAGTTACCATTTTCTTAATGTGAGAATTTACATTAATCCAGCAGGAAGTTGTGCTATGTTTAATGTTTATTTTAGCTATAGGTTCTAGAGCTTCAAATTCCAGTAGTGTCCTTCTTCTTGTCTCCACTCTTGACACAGGTCTTCCCTATGTACTCTCCTTAGAGTCTTCATCATGCAGCATTTTTAGCTTCAATCCCCTATTGTTATGCTGGAGCTCCATTGTGGGGGAAGAAAAGCATTCAGGTGTTGCCTGATTAAATCTCAGTCTTTATTGGGCCTGTCTCTTGAGGTTGTAACCTTCACAAGTTTGTACAAAGGTACTGCTTTTATTTTCCCCAGACTCAGTTCCCTTCTATGGCACCAGCATTCATGATCTGTATTCTTGAAGACCAGACCCCTCCTACCAAATATATTTTTGTTTCTCTCCTTTACATGAGATAGGAAGACTCTAGGGGGCCAGACTGCGAAGAAATCTCCTTTACAAATTGTGAGTAATGGTCAGAATTGAGCTCTGGCAGAGTCTTATTTTCTGGAGAGTAGGACTTCTCTTTTTCCAATAAATTTATTCACTTATTTATTGGCTGTGTTTGGTCTTCCTTGTTGCATGCGGGCTTTCTCTAGTTGCAGCAAGTGGGGGCTATTCTTCATTGTGGTGCGTGGGCTTCTCATTGCGGTGGCCTCTCTTGTTGCAGAGCACGGCCTCTAGGCATGCAGGCTTCAGTAGTTGTGGCACGTGGGCTCAGTAGTTGTGGCTCACGGGCTCTAGAGTACAGGCTCAGTAGCTGTGGTGCACAGGCTTAGTTGCTCCGCGCATGTGGGATTTTCCCGAACCAGGGCTCAAACGTGTGTCCCATGCACTGGCAGGTGGATTCTTAACCACTGTGCCACCAGGGAAGTGCCTATGTGCCATCTTTTAAAGTTTAGATTTTATTCTGGAGTTCACAAGGATCCAATATATTTTTGGTTGTTTGTTTTATGATGTTTTGTTTTAAGCAGGGATGTGACATGATCAGTTCGATTGAATGAATTTGAATTGTTCAAAGTAATGTGGATCATACGTTTTTTGGCCAAGCTATCCACTACCAGCTGAGAAAAAATATGACTTCTCCTATATTTTAGGGTCATGGGATATGATGAGCATTCATATGTCCCCTGCATTGGCAGGAGGGTTCTTAACTACTGCACCACCAGGGAAGCCCTATTTTTTTATGAAGGTTCTTGATGTATGTTACGGTGGTTATTCTTCCTGACTGCCGTAATTTCTTTTATAGAGACCCAAAGATTTTTATCATCATATCACCAGCACCTAGAACTTATACTTATTGAACACTTCTCTGAACTCTACTAATAAGTGTTTGATCTCCTTGATGATACTTTGACAAGCAAATACCTATATATGGTCACATGAGAACACAGTAGAATGAAATAAGAAAAAAAAGCTAAAATAGCAAAAAAAAGTTGTACTTTTTTTTTTTTTGTATAGTACTTTGTAAGTACTGAATCATTGAAAGGGTTCATTTCAAATGTTACTGATGTGAAAGCTCAAAATTTCTTCATAGGGAAACATGTATCTATGTACTAAAACAATCAAAATTATACAATAGTGGATGGAATTTCAGGTACTCTCAACATTATCCCAAATCTGAATCATGTTGAATTTGATCTTCACTGGCATTGTTGCAGTTTATTATTAGTTATTAAACATTGTAACCTATGACATTTGGATTCATAAATATTTTTATAGACTCCTTTATAAGGTTAGATTACTCCCTAAATTTAATTGTAAAGTAAACCAGGTAATTCATTAAAATTATATAATTTTGAAGTAGGACACTTCATACTTTTAATAAAGACCTAGAGAAATAACTAACAAACTCAATGTGCAAGACAAATAATTGAGCATAATACAGTGGACCAAACAGAATTTTTAATTCACTCAATATTATATAATGCATAGCTAAAATAACCTTTAGCTTATAGATCTGTTATCTGGACTATAAAACGAAGTGCTATAGTGCCATCTCCTGGAAAGTATAATGATCTAGAAGAGTAGGTGTAATTTAATATGAGCTTTGTTTAATAAGTATTTCATATTAATCAAATCAGTAGGGGAGGGGAAAAGAGAGATAAGACTATAGATTTATATTCTGAGAGTAAAAATGAGTATTTTTAATATTGAGTAAGTGTGAGACTAAATATTTCACCCTTGTAACATTATTTCTTTATCCTTTAGAAACTTACATCAACATACACCATTAAATCCTTTAATATTAAGGGCATGTGCTGAACTTACAAAGATATAAGGTTAATCATTTTAGGGCATGAGCTTAAGTTCCTGTCTAAAATCAGTTAGGACTCTCAGTTTGTAGGAGCCCACCCCCCCTTTATAATCCTACAGCAATTATAAAAATTATTAGAATAAGATTGGCCATAAAAGTCATTAGAGTCAGATACTGAGAGTCTGCCAGTTTATTGAGAATAGTTATCTGTACCTCCAGATAATTCACAAACCTAAACTTTCTCTTAAAAGCATAGTTACAATTTTTTCTAATAAAAAGCCTTTAATTGTTTCTTCAGAAATTTATTTTTGTGTATCCTATTAAAAGAGTTATTTTTGAGCTATTGAGTCCTCTGTGCTCAATATTTAACCCACTTCTTCTTAATTTTCTATCAATGGAGTTACTATTGAGAAATGCACTTTATTTTTACTTTCTTGTAATGTCTTATGTGATCTTGATATTTTGTGTTGAATTTTTAACCTGTTACATTATTTTTAAGATATTATATTGAACTGTATACACAATGAAATTTTGTTGTACAAGTTACTATTTAGGTTTCACTCTGATTTTTTGCATGGTACATATATAATTCACTTTGTTCTTATGACATTGTTATTTAATGTTATATAGGAAATGTTACAGAAAACTGGTATCTTAAACTTATGAACAAAATGATATTAACAATAATATTTATTGATCCCTAATTATGATTTAATAGTTGACACAGGGAAAGCTACAAATATACAATATGTAATATAATAAAAACTAGATAATACAGAAATTATGTTTTCAATATAAATTGTCTACCAAACAACCATGAAATATCAAAAGTACAGTGTTATCATTAGTTAGATATTTATTTGTTTCTGTACGGAGAAGCTATAGCAATGATTGTTGAATAGGAATAATTAGGATTTAATCTTTTTTTACATTCAAAATCTTTTTAAGCATTTATCAAGTTTATTGTGGAATAATGTATATACAATGTACTGTATCTATTTAAAGTAGACAATTCAATGAGTTTTGGCAGCTGTGTTCACTGTAGGAGCTACAAGCTAAACTGAAATAAAGAACATCTCCCTCATCCCCATTCTATTCTATCCTTTTATCTACCGCCTGCCCTAGAAAACAACCATTTACATTTTGGTTAGCATATTATTTTGTAAGTTTATATAAAGTAATCAAGTATTATATCAATATAATACTTTGTTTCTAAATTCAACACTCAACATAATTATTTTGACATTCATGTATGTGTTCATGTTTACCAGTAGTTTGTTCCTTTAATTGTACTTATTTATTTTATTAGTTCACTCAGTACCTTCTTTCCTATGAGTAGAAGGTTTATTTTATTTTATCTTATTTTATTTTTTTTGAAGTAAAATTCCTTTACAATGTTGTGTTAGTTTCTGCTGTACAAAGAAGTGGGTCAGCTATATGAATACATATATCCCCTCCCTCTTGGATCTCTCTCCCCCCTACATCCCACCCATCTAGGTCATCACAGAGCACAGAGCTGAGCTTCCTGTGCTATACAGCAGGTTCCCACTAGCTAGCTATTTTACACATTGTAGTGTATTTATGTCAAACCTAATCTCTCAATTCATCCCACCCTCCCCTTACCCTCCATGTCAACACAACCATTCTCTATATCTGCGTGTCTATTCCTACCCTGCAAATAGGTTCACCTGTACCATTTTTCTAGATTCCACATATAAGTGTAAATATACAATATTTGTTTTTCTCTTTCTGATTTACCTCACTCTGTATGACAGACTCTAGGTCCATCCATATCTCTATCCATTCATCTGCTGATGGACATTTAGGTTGTTTCCATGTCCTGGCTATTGTAAATAGTGCTACAATGAACATTGGGGTACATGTGTCCTTTTGAATTATGGTTTTCTCTGGGTATATGCCCAGTAGTGGGATTGCTGGGTCATATGGTAGTTCTATTTTTAGTTTTTTAAGGAAACTCCATACTGTTCTCCATAGTGGCTGTATCAATTTACACTCCCACCAACAGTGCAAGAGGGTTCCCTTTTTTCCACACTCTCTCCAGCATTTATTTTTTGTAGATTTTTTTGATGATGACCATTTCTGACCGGTGTGAGGTGACAGATCATTGTAATTTTGCTTTGCATTTCTCTAATAATTAGTGATGTTGAGCATTATTTTGCTTTATTTTATTTTATTTTTGATTGTGGTAAGAACACTTAACTTGAGATCTACACTCTTAACAAAATTTTAAGTGCACAACACAGTATTGCTAGGTATAAGCACAATGCTGTACAGCAGATTTCTAGAACTTATTCATCTTATATAATGAAATATGGTTAGGATTTGACACTCTCATTCTCTGTTAATGGAAATCTGTATGGATTTCAGATTTGGATGATATAATTACAACTGTTGAAAATAGTAGTGTATATGGTTTTGTGGGAACATAACTTTTCATTTTCTCTTGGATACTTATCTAGGAGTGGAAAGGCTGGGGTCACAATGTGGATGTATGTCTAATGTAACTGCAAAGTCTTTCTTAAATAAATCAGCAAAAGAGCCTTCTTTTCCCCCTGAATTCTTATGGATGGTTATGTGTATCTAAGTTTCAGAAATGCTCAAATCCAGTCTTATATATTAGTTATGTGTTTCTATTCTATAGAAACTCTACTAAAACCACATGCAAATATGGACCTTTTCTCATTTTTCTATTTTACATCAAATACAATGCCCTGTCTCTCATGTGTGCTTTAATAAACATGTTTCATAAGCAAATAATTTAAATTTTAATACAGAAGTATTTTCATATATCTCGGTTTGGCCCCTCTCCCATCCTAGTGACATGAGGTTCCTACCATTCTACCTCCTACTATTTTTAATACACTTAATTGTTATCTTAAAGGAAGATTCAGTATTGCTTTTAAAGGACATGTGAATGCTGAAGAGTGGATTCAAGTTGTTTTCCAGTGAAGAGAAATGAGGTCATAGTATGTCACCATATTTATGGAGTACTAAAAGCCAACAGACACAGGTGGAAAAACAAATAAACCTGAACTTAAAAAAGTATTTTAAACACCTGTTTTGAAACAACTGGTATGTAGTAGATTTTATTCTAAGTGACACAGAAATGAAATTAAGAGAAAAGTTCTAACCTGATGTTAGAATTGAAACTTCAAAATTGGTTGTCCTTACTGCCTGCTTTGAAGGTCAAGACTGCATGCTGAACAACAAGAGACAGAGGCCAAAAGACAAGAACACATCCACCAAGAATGAGTTAAGTGTGATTTCATGATTATAAAACACCTTCAGAAAAGGCAATATACTAATTAAAAGTGCTTTTGGACATGAACAAGCCAGATATTTCAGCAATATTTATAGATGCGATCCTTGGTTTAGACAAGCCAAGTAATACATCGAATATACTAAGAAACTTTCTTTTCTCATCAGACATGATGAATAGGAATTACCCATCCCCTGTAGAATATATATTCCTCATGGTCAACAGAAAGAAATTTTCAGTCTGTAGAATATATATTCCTCATGGTCAACAGAAAGAAATTTTCAGTCTACAAGAGGGTTTTAAAGTCTTTTGCAGGCAAAAATACTGCCGTAAAACACTATGCTTTGAACCATGGTACTACAGGGACAAAATAATTGTTTGCAATTCTTTTAATAATGAAACTAATTTCTAAAATAGATTTATTTCTACTGTTTCAAATAGCTCTCTGTTTAAATCATTTTACTGGAATGATTGAAAATTAGTTGAAAATCACTGAAGGTTTATATCAACGAGTATTTAAATCCAGAAGCCAGCTGAATAATTAAATTTGGATTATTGAATACAAACTCCAGAGATGTTATCAAAAAAGAAATAGACAGTTAATGTTAGGACATTATTCCCGTGAAAGAGATGGGAGAGAGAGAATTCTATAAATCCAACATTTCAGAGCACTGACTTAGATTACCAAAGTAAATAATTTTAAAAGGCAAATTGCTTTTGAAATATTTTAATCAATCTTAATTTAATCTAACAGTCATTTACACCTTATTGTAAATTAGTTCAACCACAAATCACCTCACCTTTATATACTATTTTTATTATACATTTATTATCTATTTTTCATCTTATTTATCCCATCAAAACTTATCCGTTTTCAAGGAAAATGACTTTAGATAGTTGTCAGAGCATTTATATGTCTTGGTGTAATGGTTAATTTTGTGTCAACTTGAATGGCCACCAGTAGGTATATCCTACTGGTTCTATTTCTCTGGAGAATCCTGACTAAAACACCTGGCCTGAAATGAACTGGTACCTAAAACAAATTGTAAAGTCTTCAAATTTATCTACTGCCAGGGGGCCTCTCTCTTCAGAAACATCAACATCACATTGATCAACATAATATGCATTCAAGCTTAAAAGCAAAATAAACAGCCTGATAGACATCAGTTCAAAGCCTGATTTGAACACTTGCTAGCTATATGGTCTTGGATGAATTACTTAACCATTGAGCCACAGTTTCAATATCAGTAAATGAAAACAGTAACTATTGCTTTGCAGGGTTTTTTTTGAAATTATACATTATTTATTTAAAATCCTGAAATCCAGTAGTGGTCCAATAAATAATATTTTTATTTATTATTATTATTTTTTTTATTTATTATTTTAATCATAGAATCATTACATTGCCAAAAACCCAAAGTCTTTCTGTTCTGTTTCAACCCATAGAGAGTAAATATTTATGGGCAAATTTTTACAAAATCATAGCCAGAATGTATGTTCTTAGTAATTCTTTTAATAAAGAATTATTGACACTGATTGAAGATTGTGTGTATCAGATATTTGTATTCACTAGATCATATGCCTCTGAAGTAAAAAGAAACAATGTTACTTATGTAAATAACCAGATAAAATTTAGTTTAAAAAAATACAGTAGTAAATCTGCTGACCTAAAGAAAAATAAAATACTTCCATTTAAATATGTGATAATATTCCATAGAAAATATTGCAGTTGTTATAATTAAGCTCTTCTTCTATAGTGTTAGCTGAGAACCTCTAATGTTTTTAAAACTAGTGAATGTTCACTTCTTACATAAGAAGAATTTCCATGACTTATCCATTGTGCTAAATACCCAGTCAAACTTCTTCCTAAATTTATGTGGTAACAATTTGAGGCTTAAAAGCATAGTTAGAGATACACCTATGTGAAGAGCTTTACTAAAAGTGTGGTGAAGCAACACTGCATATTTATATACACTTTGGAAAGTCTCATCCAGGTAGCACTGCAAATTAAATTCTGTGGCATCCCCTCAGAAAGAGTATGCAGAGGTATTCTTGGAAATCATTCTGGTTTGTCTAGATTTTCACATATCTAAATCATGCATGATTTCCTAAAATTTTTTATCATGGTTTGCTTCCATCTAACTAATGCATAATTTGGTGCTATATCTTCATCTATCTTTTCTCCTTGATTTACTTCAAAATAAAACTTGAACCATCTCTCCATTACTTCCATATAGTTTAGGCAATAAAATATGGACTCAGATAGTTAATGTTGTTGACCTCTTAGGATTAGAGTATATTAGGGTTAGAAGTCCAGAGACTTCTAAACAAAAGATATAAATAAATATTTGTATATATATGCAGATACCTGTATATTAATTGAGACATGACTTGTGAACATCAAAACTGGCATACTCAATTGATTAATAAGAACAATTTGATGTCTCTTAATGTTTACATGTAGCCATTAATAGACAATTAGATTTATTCATCCATTATATAAATTTTGCTAATAGGTACAAGATACCATTATAGGCACTTGATATATATGAAGTTTAATAAAATTTTTCAACTTCTAGAAGCCCATAATGTGAGGGAGTAAATAATCAAAAGTCAATAAAAAGCAAAAATTAGAATAGCATCATAAATCAGAATGCATAAGTTCTCATATGATTTCATAAGTGTTTCAGAAACTAACAATGTACAATAAAATGAAGCCAGAAATCTAGAAGGAAATCACAGGTGAGGACCACATTTTCTGAGAACCTTGATTATCCAGTTAAATTAGGTACTAGACAATGAGAAAATTTCAAAGATTTGTGAAAACAACAAGGACATCATCAAAGCTATATTTTGACGCATTAATCTTGCAAAAGAATGGAATTATCTTGAGTTCAGAGAGAAGACAATAGGTGAGACCAACAACAAGGAGGTTATTAGAGGCTCTCTTAATTGTCCAAATGAGAAGCAGTAAGGGAACTCTCTATAACAGAGCAATGCAAATCAAGAGAAAAAGTGATTTGAGAGATGATATGGAGGTGGAAATAAGAGGTTTTGGCAATTGGTAATGGTGGCTATCAGCTAAACCCTAATTTTTAATATAATTAAAATTAAATATAATTATGGAAATACACTAAATAGTGAAGTTCTCCATTAAAATGCTCATCTTGTTTGGAGATACATGTTATAGCCAAGTGTATTCAGGAGGAAGGAAATTATAAAAATTATTTTAGGATTTCATCCACTTTCATGAGCTTTACCTACATTTTTTAAGCAGATGATTCTCAACTACTTCTACTTAAAAGAAGATGTGGTACATACATACAATGGAATATTAGTCATAAAAAAGGAAGAAAATTGTGTCATTTGTAGTGATGTGGATGAACCTAGAGTCTATCATACAGAGTGAAGTAAGTCAAAAAGAAAAACAAATATATTAATGCCTATATATGGAATCTAGAAAAATTGTACTGATGAACCTATTTGCAGGGCAGGAAAAAGAGATGCAGACATAGAGAACAGACTTGTGGACATGGGGGTGGGGGTGGGTGGAAGGAGAGGGTGGGACAAACTGAGATAGTAGCATTGACATATATACACTACCATGTGTAAAACAGATAGCTGGTGGGAAGCTGCTGTATAGCATAGGGAGCTCGGCTCGGTGGTCTGTGATCACCTAGAGGGCTGGGATGGTGGGGAGAGGAAAGTCCAAGAGGGAGGGGATATATGTATTCATATAGCTGATTCACTTTGTTCTACAGCAGAAAGTAATACAGCATTGTAAAGCAATTATTCTCCAATTAAAAAAATTAATAAAAATAGTATTTAAGGTATTCCAAACTTCTGTTCTATTTAAAGTATCCTAATCATTTTTCCAACATTTACAGTTGGACACGTTTCTGGTATTTCAAACCCAAGAAACCCAAAATTTAGCTTTTCATCTCCCTACAATCTGCTCCAATCCTTGTGGTCTTTAGCGTCACTAAAGAAGCTTCTTTAGCGAAGCTTCTTTTGGCTTCACTGAAAGTCTGCTTCCCACATATAAACAAAACAAAATAACAACAAAAACGTCTAGTCATCAGTGATGAAAACCAGTATTCTCTTGGATTTGGTCCTCTACCTTTTCAAGAACTTTGAAGAATCTGAGATTTTACTCTTCTTTTAAGGTAACAGAAGACATATTTCATGCTAACTTTCATGACAACAGAAGACATGAGACTCGCCATTATTCACATCACAGCAAGTAGCATGAGTTTTATGCTCACATTGGTTGCCCTTGTCCTCCAAATAGCAGACATGACATGGAGTGACCCAGCTGGAAGCTGCACACGCAGTAAATTTTTGTCACAGCTGAGGAACTCCAAACTTAGAAAATCCCAGTGTTTCAACGGAGTTGCTAGAAAACCTTCCTGATCTTTGCCTCTGAGGAAGATATTACCTTTATTATCATGGTCAGGGATCGAATCTGCCCTCTGCCCTGGAGGGAGAGAGGATCTCTATTTTCCAAGGTTGCTTGCTGTACAAACATCTTTGAAAAGAGTTCAGAACAAAAGCTAATTCAAGACATGAAGAAATGTCATGAAGAATCATTCTCTGTCCTGTCTGGTTCCCAGTCCTGTCAATTAGACTTTGAAATATCATTTCCTAATAAGGATGAAAGGCTTAAGGGAAAGATGGAAACAGAGAAAGTTCGTAAGGAATATCAACAACCTGCTTTTGAATCTTACTCGAGCCTTAAGAATATGCCTAAATACTATCTTATATATGCCAACTTGATAATGAAATATTTTTTGCTTGCACAACCTGGTGGCTTGGTGTATTAAATAATACCCAGGTTGCTTATGGTCTACTCAGAATGCAGGTTCCCTGGTATCCTATATCCAGGTATTTAATCTCTACCAGGTCTAGATATGAACTATTCGCCAAAAACAGCTTTGCCCAGATGTAAATACTGGTCACAACTTGGCAGGAACATACTATTGCAGTACAGCACCATTAAACACTGAATCTCAAGACTACTATCCTCATTCTTATTCCATTCATTCTAAGGGCCATTCGATGTAGCATGCCCACTGCTAGTGAATGCACTGGTTTAAGCAACACAATTATCAAATTCACTTTTACATTTCTTATTATATACAAGGAAACCGAAATCCTGATTTAGTTTTTCTGATTATGTTTTTCTAAGATTTGATAGTAAGCTGGCCTCCTTGAATACAATTAGTTCTAAGCATACTGATGTAATGGAATATCTGAATCTTGATATCCATATGCACATAATGAAGACTTTAAAAGGTCAATGCAACCTTATAAATTGAGGGGATGGATAAATAGGTTTCTCTAGGAGACACACCCCTTGGCCTCATTACAGGTATTCTTCCTCTCAATGTATGTTCTTTTCAGCCTGTAACAACTTTCACTCTGCTGCCAATAAGGCTCAGCTTCAGGATAAATTGATTAAACCATTCCTTCTATCCAAAGTCAGAATTAATAGCATGACTCCGTACAGCTTTGGCCCTTTATGTTTACATCCATCTCTTTGTTTAGATTGTAGTTCATTTTAGCTAAGAACTATAACACATTCATATGCATGATCCAGACAGCATCTTGAAGTGTGCCTTGCAGATATAAGTAAGTTCCAAAATATATGTTGAATCAATTAGAAAAGCTTCCTCCTCTATTGCACCTTGACTCACATAAAGTTGTTGAGTAACTCAAGATCTGGTATGTTATCTTCAAGATATATTGCTCTCACCAATAAAAAATACAGAATGTATAAATCACAAATAGGCAATTAATATATTCACAAAAATATATATATGAAAATATATAAACCTCAACTTAAATTTCATTAAAACAATAAGATGCCTGTTTCTTACCTAAGCATTGGCAAACATGAAAAAAGATTCTTAATACGTTGATTGGGGAAAACAGACATGCATATGAGATGATATATACAGTGCTGATAAGACTGTAAATCAGCATAACCTTTCTGGAAAGAGATTGGGCAATATGTATGAAAAGCATTAAAATGTGTATTCATAGTAATTATACTTCTATGAGTTCACCTAAGGGAAATGTGTACAAAAATATGTTTATAGATATTTAACACAGCACACTATACCCTTCTTATTTCACATAACATGAACATTCTGCATCTCATTAAGATAATCTTCATAAATATATTTATTAAAGGATTCATAATATATTTCACATTCATATACCAACTTTTTTTAGTCATCACTAAAGTGTCAAATATCCAAGTTATTTCTGCAATTTCATCATTATAAATAATGTTGCAATGGATATCTTCCTCTGCATATATCTTTAGGCTAGAATCTTAGAAGAGAATCACTGGATAAAAAAGGAAGGTGCACTTAAAATATTAATGCATATTTCTAAATTTCTTTTAAATTATCATCGAGTGTTCTAATTTAAACTTCCATTAGCAGTATATATGAAACTCTCTCACCACTTCATTAGTATTATTATATTTTTAAAATATTTTTAATACATTAAAAATTCGTACTGCTGCTCTTTTTATTTTCTGTTGTTCATTTTAATCTTTTACTACACTTGTTAAATTTTCATACATTTACTGGTAACACGTATTTCCATTTTTGTAATTTTTCTATTCATTGTCTTTACTGTTTCTCTTAGTCCTTAGAGGATTTTGTCCTATTGATTTTGATGAGGTTCATATATGAAAATATCAACTTTTGAAGCACACTACTTTACAATTTTATGTAACTACAACTATATATCTTTTCCCCCCATGAGATAGAAACAAATTTTTATGTATTTTAAAAATACTATCCACAGACTAAATAAATATTCATCTACATTGTTATTTGTTGCTTTACATTTATGCTTTAATAAACTTGGAATTTACTTGGAATATACCATTTTGTGGGAGGGAGATAAGATCCTAAATATTTTTCTAATTTTTCCAATGTCATATATTTGAAAAACCCTACTGTTTCGAATCTCAATTAATATACAACTCTTACTCCATTTCATATCAATTACCTATACGTGGCTCTATCACAAATTAACTTCCCATACATACCAGGGTCCACTTCAGGACACTTTCATTCTATTGTCAACCTAGCCTATACAAGTACAATAAAATGTTCAATTATTTTTTCTTTTTAATATTTTAAGTATCTAGTAGGACAAATATTCCTTTATTGCACCTTATTTCAGATTATGTATAGCATTCATGTCACTTAATTCTTTATATAATCCCTTTGGTGACAGCCCACATTATCTCTTGTAAAGGAATATTAACCTAAAACACCATGGTATTCCCAGGTGCTGTGTTTTTAGGCATGAAAATATAATTCTTCCCCCAGAGACCAGTCTCTAAATCAATAAGCTGTCTGTGTCTGGTATGGAAGGTCTGCTTAGAGATGGTATAATGAATAATGTCGGAGGCTATAGCAGGATATATGGAGTCATTTAAAAAAACTTCTTACAGGCTGGAACTAATACCCACTAAAGCCCCACTTACAAGATGAAAGAAAAAGTTTCTAATATAGCAAAATGCTGAGGACCAAGAAAGAGTGTACATACGGTAAGAATTTTTAATAATGGCAAGGTTTGACAGTCTTCAGTGGCATCCTTGAAGAGCTGATTCTTCTGGAAGTTTGGAAAGACTAAAATCTTCACAACTGACAGATATCAAGGGTTTGAGCTCAGACTACCAACCTTAGGCATTCACTAAGCAAGATTCTGCTTCCTGAGATGACACTAACCTCCTTGAAGGTGGAGGAAAGAGCTATAAACTCCGAGGATTCACACAAGTACAAAGATGGCTCACCTCAAGGTTAAAGGCATTCTAGCCTCAAACTCAGCAGTTGACAACTCCATTGAACGTCAATCACATTTTATTTTTGTTTTTTAGAAAAATTCTGCCAAGATGAACTATAAAAATAAACACAAATGGGATTTATGGTAGCTTTTAGCAGATGCCTTAGGCCAACTTTCAGGATCAATGAATTTGTTTCTGACTTTAAGGCTTAGAATAACTCACTTATTGGAGTAAATAGTTTGTCTAATGTTATCCTTTTAGAACATACAATAAGTGGAATTTTCTTCATCAAGTCAAAGTGTTTATTATTAGAATCAAGTTAGAGTTATTGATTCTTCTCCACAAAGTTGTTATAAACCCTAAGATAGTCCTGAATTGTGTAGGTCACAGAGGACTCCTTTCTAGAAATATCATATATCTATTTCTCCATTGAAGCCTAATTTCTAGAAATAATCCTTTAGGTGTCAGGAAGCAATAACAGAGGCTACACAATCAAGCAAAGTGATAGTACATGGCAGTGTTTTAGAAGCACTCAAAAGAGAACAAAAAGCAAATGCAACAACCCATTTTCATTTGATAAAAGATCCCTAAAATCACCTTATATTAAATAAAAAGAGCATACTTAGAGAAAAATACTTTTAAGGTGATTGAATTAAAATTAACATTCATTTATCTACATAACCACTAGCACACATATAACTTGTACATACCTATCGGTGTAAAAACCAAATATATTGTTCTAAATATCACTTATGTGCACATTTGGTGGGTAGTGAACCTGGTATTGTTTATATAATACTGAATCACTACCAAGAAGAAGTCAATGATGTATTTATATGTTTATTCACTTATTTAGAGGAAATTACTAAAATAATACCTCATAATAAAAAAACTGGGAAATCCCAGAATTCCACTGCAAATGAAATGCATTTATTTATTCACTCTTTCATTTAAGAAGCATGCATTGTTTACCCACTATTTTCCCAGGCACTGTGCTGGTCCTGTGCATGAAAAGATGCATAAGAAGCTGTTTTTTAAAAATTCATACATATCCCAGGCTAGTCAAGTGATGAAGCCTATACTACTAAGAGCTAAGATTCTCTTTTCAAATGCATTGGGGAAACTTACTTTCTTACAAAAGTAAAGTAATTCTTGATAAACCTAAAATCATGGTATTGAAAACTAGGAGTAACACAAAGATTCACTTACAGAGGAAGAAACTGAGTGCTTATCTGATATGCTGGAAGTCATGAAACTAGAATGTAGCTCAGCTGGGTCTATAATGATGTCCTTTCATATACTCTTTCTGGTGGTTCCTAAGGCCCAGTCAGTAGAGCATACCCAGTTGTTTCCAAACAATATGTTGAGGCTCACCCATGAAAATGGACCTTTCAGAGGTAGAGTGCTAAACTTTTATCAACACTTAAGATTTAATTTAACTAATATTAAAGATATATACTGCCACAGTACAGTAAAAGTAATAATAACAAGCAAATCATTACTTAGTGTAGAAGAGCAGGTTAATGTAGAAGAGGATATGACTTTCTATAAATAGAAAAATTAAATGGCAGGTGGAGGGAAATAGTTTTCATTCTCTTGTTAGCAGACTTTACCCTGTAAACTAAGTAATATTTTATACCATCACAGTATTTCTGCAAAGAACAAAAGCTAAGGTTAGAAGGCACATATTATATAAAGAGAATGACAAAAAGATGCCAGACGGGGCTTCCCTGGTGGCGCAGTGGTTGAGAGTCCGCCTGCCGATGCAGGAGACATGGGTTCGTGCCCTGGTCTGGGAAGATCCCACATGCCGTGGAGCGGCGGGGCCCGTGAGCCATGGCCGCTGAGCCTGCGCATCCGGAGCCTGTGCTCCGCAACAGGAGAGGCTACAGTGAGAGGCCCGCGTACCACAAAAAAATTTTAAAAAAAATAAAAAAAATTTAAAAAGATGCCAGACATTCCCACTAAGATTTTGAAAAGGTGAGGAAAACAGTTCTGGAAACATCTTGCATCACCCACCTTCAACCCACATAAACAGAAAATTTGATTTAAAATTTACAAAGTGTAAAGGAGGCAATTCATAGCAAGATATCAACCCAATAAAAGAATATGGTAGTATTTGCCTTCTCCCACATGAAGAGGATTATTCCGCTACTAGGCAAAAGTAGGGAGACTCCAAGAAAATCACACTTAAAGAATAAGGTCCCTAGAAGTAGTAACACTTTGCATATGTTTCCTAGGGCATAAGTTAAAACAGAAATCTGGTGCTTCATCTCACCTGGAGATGTATGAAAGCAAGTGGCAGAGCAAAACATTCTACTATGGAAAAAAGAGGCATCATTATCGTAGTCTACATTTTTACCATTTGCTTGACAAGGATACATTAATTTCCTGTGGGCAAGTGAACAATGTAGAAGATAGCAATACCAGATTACTTAGAAGGAAACCAGTTCAAAACTGTTCTACTAGATTAAAAGAACACCAGTGATAAGAGATTCAAAAGAATAAAGCTGGAAGCCGAAACTGCAAGTCTGTCTGTCCCTAAAATACAAACAAAGTGTACACTGCCTGTGTTGACACTGTGCAGTGCAGAGTTCCCCACAGGAGAAGTCACATATGTTCCACAGAAGAATACAAGTTTAGACATCTATCAAACAGGTGGTTTTAGTAAATACCAGTTTAGCAATGAGACCCTCACCCTTTTCTGCTAATATCCCTTGCCCAAAGCTAGAGGGGAAATGGGGAGATACCTTGGACTGGACATGAGATTGATGCTTTACAATACATTAGACTGGAAATTTTAACATCTAAAAGTATGTCATAATTATCAAAATAAATTATTCTTATAACCCAATGTCACCAAAACTTAGGGAATCTGTCTGGTATCTTGCCAAAAGAAGAGTATCTGAAAAACAAACAAGTCTTTCTCTTACGATACTCAACCAAAATCAAACTGTTCAATTAACTAGATATACTTAATAATATATTTATGCAGCAATTAAGTTTTTTCCTGACATTTTAAACATAAAATTGAAAGGATTTTTCTATTATTTGTAGCATATAAAACCTATGCAAATTTTCAAGACTATATAGGCTCTCTGACAATAGAAATCAAATAGTTTTCATTTTCAAAATAAGCAGCTAACATAGTAAATGAATGGCTAGAGCCTAATCTATATAGAACTAAAACACAACTACCTAGTAGCAGCCCTAGCTTTACCAAAATGTCTTCTCTAGGCTGCTAAAATCCTCATTTAATCCCTATTTACTTCACTGTTATTTGTTTAAGTTTTCCTTTCTGAAGATAAACACTCTTGAAAATGTATAACAAATAATGTATTTGGCAAAGTGTTATGATACAAAAACATGATTGTATTTCTAGATACTAGAAAAATTAAAATTAAAAAATTATTTACAATAGCATCAAGTCATAATATACTTACAAAATATATGCAAGACCTCTACATTGATGAAATAGATTTTAATTTCCTAAATAAATCTGATTACTATAAGCCCCTCTTACAATGTGATTTTGACACTCCTTCCACCAAGAGACAGGATCTGTGACTCCTTCCTACAGGCAGTGGTTTGTAACTACTCTCACTAACAGAATATAAAAGTCATGTTATGTGACTTTCAAAGCTAGGTCATAAAAAGAATTAAACTTTGACCTAGCTCCCTCTTGAAACCCAGGCACAAGTTAATGAGGAATCCCATAACACACAGGACACATGCCAGTGTTCTGGCTAACAGCCACAGATGACATCTTAGCTGATTGCCAGTACCAACTGCAAGGTATATAGTAATGGCCTTCAAATGATTTCATCCTCCAACCTTTGAGATACTACAACTCACACTGAGTAGAATACAGATAAGCTCTCTCTTGAGCCTTGCTCAAGTTGCACATCCATGAACTAAATAAATGTTGCTTTAAAACTCAAGACACTGAGGTAGTTTGTTATACAGCATTAGAGCAATTGAACAACCTGCACAAATGAAAACTACAAAACACCAATAAGACGAATTAAAGGGAATCTAAATAATTGGAAATACACATAATATATCAGTTCTTCCCAAAATTCATTTATTGGTTTAATGCAATCCCAATAAAATTTTCAGCAAAATTTAAAAGAAACTGACAGACTCTTACTAAAATTTATATGCAAATAAAAATTACCTAGAAAGCCACAATAATATTGCAAAACAAGGACAAAGGTGGACTTACAATATCTGATTTCAACACTTAATTTAAAATATAGTAGATAAGACAATGTAATATCAGGGTAAGGATAGACATCTACACGAAGGGAAAATTACAGTCCAAAAACAGATGAACACATAAACATTTATTCATTTTGGACAAAGATGTCAAGATAGTTCTATGGGAAAAGGAGATGCCTTTCAAAAAGTGCTTAAACAACTGTATATCCATATGAAAATACCAAACAGAAAAATTATGTTTAAATAGACCACAGACCTAAATATAAAAGCTAAAACTCCTAAATGTCTAGAAGAAATTATAGGAGACTACTTTTACAACCTTAGGTTAGACAAAATGCACTAACAATAAAAAAAAGAAAAATGGATAAATTGGATATTCTCAAATTTAAAATTTTCTGCTTTTCAAAAGATGTCACTACAAAAATGAAAAAGAAAGCCATATGCTAGGAGAAAATATTCTCTCTATCATTTGTGTGGAGGTTATAACCACTCTGGGGATTTATTTCTTAAAATTTAATCATATACTTACTACATAACCCAGAAGTTCCATTCCTACATGTTTATCCAAGAGAGAGTAAAGTATATGTATATACGAAGACTTATAAGTAAATATACATATAGTAGCCTTATTAATAACCCCAAACTGGAAACAACCCAAATTCAAAAGGTGAATGGATAAACTAATTGTGGTCTATTTATACAAAGAGATACTATAAAAAGAACAACAACAGAAGAATGGAATATTAATGCACACAATTAGATGGATGAATCTCAAAAACACTGTTGAGTAAAAGAGCTTAGACACTGTACGATTCCATTTACATGAAATTCTAGAACAGGTAAAACTAATAGTGACAGAAAGCGGATCAGTGGTTTCTTGGACTGGAGGTGAAGGAGGGCAACACAAAAAGGTATACAATGTAACTTTTGAGGTGATGTAAATGTTTAATATCTTTATTGCATGGACTACATAGTTATATACATTTGTCAAAACTTATTCAGCTATACATATAAAATCCATACATTTTTACTCTAGATAAATTGTACCTTAGTAAAGTGTGATGGGGAAAAATATACTTGGAGGTAACATTAAACTATTAACACTTTGGAGTAAAAGAGTGTATGAAATGCCTGAGAAGTTCCATGAGCCATTCTAAATAGAGTTCACTATTTATTCCTAACAAACAGTGATGACATTATCTCCTTTTCCTATAATATCCTACTATCCTCGGGCCTAGTTTTAGCTCTTTGGATATGATTACATTAGCTTCATTACAATAAAAGAGGTTTTAAGTGGGCAAACTGCCACAAACCAATTGCTGGTTTCTAAATGAGGTTTAACTGCTTGTCTACATAATGTTTACATGAGATAGAAACTGTATAAGATATTCTCTATTTTTTGTGTGTGCATGTGTCTACATATCACACAACCCTATATGTGAACTAAGAAACTATATTTTTTGGAGTTTTTTATCTAATCACATTGAAATTGCAGTATGTTTGATCTGCTTTGTGTCAATCAATGTTTCTAAAAATATACAATACCACCTCACAATACCTCAAAACTATTGACAATTCATTATATAAACAATAATATTGTACAATAATATCAATAAAATATAAATAATATAAATATATAATTAAAATAATAAGAAACATTACTTTTGTGGCTTGCTATACGTCAGGTACAATTTTAAGATCTTAACATCTATTCACTCATTTGATCATCATAGTAATCCTATGTGGAAATTATTATTATTATTTACCAGTTGTGTGAATGAGAAAACACATGCTGATGATGTTAAATAACTTTATTCAAAATACTTTTAGAGCTTAGGAAAAAATTCAGTAAAGTTATTACATTTCAGTTTCTTAAATGTGAAATATGTATTTTTTAGAATAATCCTGTGAGATAAGAAACTGATGGTTGTTAATTCTGTAAGCTAAAAAACATATATTATGTCATATTTACCTTGCTTACCAAACCAGGCGGCTTATCAGATTTAAAAGTGGAGTCCACAACATGGCACTTTTATGATCTGTCTCCTAAAATTCCACCCCAGGCTGCTTATGTCCCTTATGAATGCAGTTGATTAGTTCTTTCCTCTGGTTACATGGGAAACAACACTCACCTGGGCAGCTTTCCCAACAGGGCAAAAGAGCTCTAGCTAATGCTTTCATTTCTACAATTAGCTCAGAGGGACTGCTTCCACAGTTTTAGTGTAACCCATGCACCAGGAATAAGAAAATTAGACTAACATATGCCAAACAAAATATGTAAATGACTTAGATTGAAAAAATTTCCACAGACTGCAATGTGGCATTTAAAGTGTTGTCACATTTACTATGATATGAATAAAATCAATGTAATATTGAGAAACTAACTTTGAAAAGATTTGGCAACATTTACTTTAGGATTATGTTGAAAGAAAAAACATCACAGGTGTTAAAATTTTTAGGAGACTAAGAATGCTACATGAAATTATGCTGTGGATGTATTTTTTGCTTATGTTTCCTTTGTAATTATTTCCTAATAGTATAATCATCAATCACCTGTATCAACATTTTGTAATATAACATAGGTTCAATCAATTTAAAAGTGATATTATATAAAATTTGCTATTTTCAAATCAGAACAAGCTGGTGAGCAAAAACTATGAGCCAAATATATTTTTAAGTGATTTCTTGAAATATTTGTCATCTAGTGGGTTTTTTTTCCTTTTAAGTATTCAAACACCCAGTTTATGATCTATTCCCCAAAAGGTACCATAGCCCACAAGCCTGCTCTAAAATAATGACTAAAGGAAGCTTTTAAGACAAAAGGTAAATGACACAAAGAAACTTGAAACATCAGGAATTTAAAAAGTGTAATAGAACTGGTAAAACTATTGATAAATATAATAAAATATTTTTCTCTTCTTGGTTTCTTTAAAATACTTGAATGGTTGAAGGTAGAAATGATCAAATTGTACTATGTGACTTTCAATGTATGTATGTGTAATATATAAGAAAAAACAGCACAAGATTTGAAGGGGACTTTTATAATGGTAAGATTTCTCTACTCAGATTGAGGTGGTAAAATACAATATTTATCCTAAATAGATTGTGTAAAGTAAAATTCTGTCATTTCTAGAGAAAACACTAAAAATTGCAAAAGAAATATAGTCAAAATCATTGTAGATAAATTAATGTAATAAAACATGCTCAAATAATCCAAAAGAAGGAAGAAAAGGTAGAGAAATGAAAAATAGAGGGAACAAATAGAATCCAAATAATAAAACATTTGACCCACATTCAAACATATCAATAATTATAATAAATGTAAGTGGTCTAAACACACGAATTAAAAGACAGAGATTTTAATAAATGGATTAAAAATATGACCCAACTATCTGCTATGTACAAGAAACTCACTTCAAGTAAAATGATATGGATAAGATGAAAGAATTTTAAAACTGGAAAAAAGATATGCTACAGAAATCAAAAGAAAGCAGTAGTAGTACCTATAGTTAATAATACTGTATTATGCACTTAAATTTTTATTAAGAGAATAGATCTCATATTAAGTGTTCTTACCACATAATAAAAGAGACACAAAGAAACTTTTGGAGGTGATGGATATGTCTGTTACCTTGATTGTGGTGATGATTTCATGGGTGTTTGAATATATCCAAACTCATCAAATTGTATACATAAAATTTGTGCAGTTTTTTAAATATATACTATATACTGATAAACTTTTTTTTAATGAATCAGCAGTGGTTATATAAATATATGAGAGTTACAATATAGGAAATTGCAATAAAATATCACTTAAAATAATTATGACATAAAATAAATTATTAGGTATAAATCTAATAAAACATGTGCGGGGTATGTATACTAAAAACTATGAAAGTGTGATGAAAAATATTTTTAAGATATAAATAGATTAAGATTCATACCATGTTCATTGATTAGAATATCAAAATAGGAATCATGAATTAGCCATTGATTGATCCACAGCTTTCCTGTAATATCAATCAAAATCTTAGCATTACATTTTATATATAGACAATTTGATTATAAAATCTACTTGGGTAAAGAAATTTCCAAGGCAAGCGTAATTGAGACAGAAGAATAATATGATTAAAGTAGCTAATGCATTTTGACAAAGAATTCATTTAAAGGAGTCATATTACCCAATGTTAAGAAATATTTAAAGATACTGTGAACTAGTAAAAAGATATGCATATAGATCAATAAAACAGAATACAAAATCCAGAAATTGGCACATATAAATATGGCCATTTGATTTTTGACCAACACACAAAATATATTCAAAGGATAAAAGCTTATCTTCTCAACAAATGGTGTCGGGCTAATTGGTCACCTTTATGCAAAAAAACCCTCAAAAAACAAAATAACAAATCTCAAACTAAACCTCTCATGTTATATTAAAATTAACTCACAATGAATTATAGCTCTACACATAACACAGGGAACTGTAAAACTTTTAGAGAAAGTGATAAAAGAAAATCTTCATGATTCAGGATTAGGTGAAGAGTTCTTAGACTTGACACAATAAAAGTAAGTGATAATAATAGTAATAAATAAATTTCATCAAACTTAAAACTTTTGCTCTTTGAAATACCCTGGTAAGAGGAAATATAAATATCAGACTGGGAGAACATATTTGACAAAGAACCTCTATCCAGTGTATATAATAAATGCTCAAAATGCAATGATAAAAAAAAATGCAATGATAAGAAAATAAGCAACCCAACTAAAAACTGAAAAGAGCATGGAGAAAAATTTCACAAAAGAAGATATAAGAAGGGCAAACAAGCTGATAAAACAATGTTTAACATAATTGGCCACTAGGGTTATGCAAAGTAAAACCACAATGTGATACCACTAAACAGCTATTAAAATGTGATGCAAAATGACAAAAAATTACTAACTGGTGAGGATGCAAAGCAAATGGAATCTCATAAACTGCTGGCGGGGATGCAAATGTTACAGGCACTTTGGAAAATAGTTTGTCTTTTTCTCATAAAGTTAGACATAACCTTACTATATGACCCAGCAATCCATCTCTTGGATATTTACCCTAGAGAAATAAAAACTTATTGTATTAGTTTGCTATGACTGTCACAACAAAATACAAAGACTGGGGGGGGGGGAGAATTAAACAGAAATTTATTTTATCACAGTTTTGGACATTGGAAGTCCAAGATCAATGTACAAGCAGGGTTAGTTTCTGGTGAGACTTCTCTCCTTGTTTGCACACACCTTGCTGTGTCTTCAAATAGCATTTTCTCTGCGCATGTGCATGGAGAGACAGAGAGAGAGAAAGAGAGTGTTCTGGTGTCTCTTCCTCTTCTCATAGGGATATTAGTCCTATTGAATTAGGGTAAAACTTTTGTGACCTCATTTAATCTTGATTACCTTCTAAAAGTTCCTATCTCCAAATACAATCACACTGAGGTTTAAGAGTTCAACATACAGATTTGGGGGGGACACAATTCAGTCCATAACATTCCATCTTCTGATCCTCAAAATGCATGTCTTTCCTGCATTCAAAATACTTTTGCCCTATCTCAACAGCTCCAAAATCCATTCCAGCACAATTTCCAAGCCCAAAATGTCATCTAACTCAGATATGGGTAAAACTCAGGTATGATTCATCCTGAGACATATTTCTTCTCCAGTTGTGAATCTGTTAAACCAGATAGTTATGTGTTTACAAAATACAGTGGTGGGACAGGATAGACATTCCCATTCCGAAAGGGAGAAATAGGAAAGAAGAGATGATGAGCACCCAGGAAGTCTAAAACCTAGCGAGGTAAATTCCACTAGGGCTTAAGGCTTTAGGATAATCCTCTTTAGCTCAATACCCTGCTCTCTAGTCCAACTGGAGTGGCAGCATTACTCCCACTGATGCAGGTAATGGCCTGTTCCCTTTGTTCTGCAAGGTGACCTTCCCTCTGAGGCATTTAATGGAAGCATCTTGCTCTGCTAAAACTAAGGAGGTAGCCCCATCTTCTGAAAGCAAGGAAGAAACAGCCCTGCTTCCTGGGTCTGTGGTTAGCATGGCAGCCTTGATTATCTCTGAACTGCCTTCAGGGTCATTCTTCCCTTTTCTTGAAGACAAGGTATGATGGAATCCAAGCAGCTCCTTTGCCTCAACCCTGTAGAATCCTAGAGACCCAACAACCTTCCTTCATTCCATACCATTTTCTATGTGCCCTTTAGTTCCAACTGGCAGTGTTTCTGCTGGTATAATCCCATCTCTACCACTGCCTTCATCTGATATGGCTGATTAAATTCATGGATAATCTCTTTATGAGGTGATCATTCAGCCACATACTTGCTTTTTTTTCCATAATATTATTTTTCATTTTTTTGCAATATGGATAGGCTATTTTCCAAATCTTCAAATTCTGGTTCCTTTTTGCTAACAGTTTCTTCAATTTAACTCTCCTCTTGCATTTTATTATACACAGTAAGGAGAAACAAGGCTACACTTCAACACTTTGCTTACAAATTTTCTTTGCTAAATATCCAAGATGGTGGCTCACGAATTCTATCTTCGACATTACAAAATACCATAGACTGGGGGGTTTAAACAACAAAAATTTATTTTCTGACAGTTCTGGAGGCTAGAAACCCAAGATTAAGGTGCCAGCACAGTTGGTTTCTGGTGAGACTTCTCTCCTTAGTTTGCAGATGACCACCCCCTCTCTGTGTCTTCACATGGCCTTTTCTATTTTCACATGTGCAGAGAGAAAGAGAGAGAGTTCTGGTATGTCTTCCTAGTCTTATAAAGACATAAGCCCTATTGGATTAGGGCCCCATCCTAATGACCTCAATTTACCTTAATTACCTTCTTAAAGGCCTTATCTCCAAATATTCAAAACGGGCATTAGGGCTTCAATAAATGAATTTGGGATGGACACAAATCTGTCCATAACAGTAATATTCACACAAAAATGTCGAAACAAATATTCAAAGCAGCTTTGTTTGTAACGGCGAAAAACTGGAGAGAATTCAAATCCTTCAGTGGTTGAATGGATAAACATTGGCACATGCATACACTGTTATTCCGCAGAAATTAAAGAGAATAAACTATTGACACATAAAATTATGATAAATTTCAAAGGCATTATGCTGAGTAATAACAGTTAACCTCAAAAGGTTACATACCATGATTCCATTTATATAATATTCATGAAATGGCAAACTTCTAGTGATAGAGGCCGAATCCAACTTTGCCAGAGATTTGAATTGGTGGATGGTGGGAGAAAGAGTGAAACTATAAAGGGGTAAGACAAGGAAAGTTTCCTTGGGTTTATATAATAGTTCTGCATCCTGATTATGGGTAGTTACATGAATACATATGCTAAGATTCAGAGTACTGGACCCCAAAAATAAACGTTATTTTTACTGTATGGTAATTTAAAAAATAAAATTAGAAGGAAAAAAAAGAATGGAATGGATGAATAAAGATGACTCAGTAAATTAGAAGTCTTGCACAGGCTGGTTCTTGCTCAACAATGCAAGGAACTCAGCAATATCTATTTATCATGAGGCCTCGCACAAGAAATCAAGTTTGAATTGAAAAGAAGCATGACCAAGATTAAGTTTGAAATGGTCTCCAGGTGTGATAATTAAAAGAAAAAAGTTGCCTAATTTTTCATTTCTATCAACTGAACAGATATTATGTGAAAACATTGATTAAAACAACGTAATTACTGATTTTTTCTGAAGTACAGGCAAAAAAAACCCATAAAATTATTTTAAATTTAATATATCTTCATTGTATTACTTATAAATACTATCTCATAAGCAGAAAACCCATATATGCACAATAATTAAATGAAATCTATTTTTTAAATATTTTAACTTTCAGTTATGTAAGACAATAGGTGTACACATATTTTTATGTCTTTATGAAGATATATTTGCCAAGTTGAGAGTACATGAATGACATTGTATTAGTCAACTTTTGCTGCAGTAGTGGTCTCTCACAAACAACTCCAAAATCTCAGTGCTATAGCAGGAAATATTTATTTTTACTCACATTACACATTATAGCTGCAAATTGGTTGTAGTGCTATAGCTCTGCTCTAGGCTATGGATGGACTTTGAGCTTGTCCCATTATCTTCTCACTGTCAAGAGACATACTGTATAGCACATGGAACTCTTCTCAATACTCTGTAATGACGTATATGTGTAAAGAATCTAAAACAGAGTGGATACATGTATATGTATAACTGATTCACTTTGCTGTACAGCAGAAATCTATACAACATTTTAAATCAACTATACTCCAATAAATTTTTTTTTAAAAAAAGAGTAGTTGTACTTCTGAAAACAAGTTTCTTTCTGATATAATGTGCTGAAATTTTATAATTTTTAGTCGGTATCAGAAATCCTCTTAATGGAGGATCATATATGTTTTGGAAATACCTTAAATATCTGTCTGACTTGAGTGATCAAAATGGAAAATCAAGGGGTCTAAGCACCTTGTCAATGTACCAGAAAAGAAAGCTAAACTGTTCTGATTTAAAACTGAAGGAAAATTTTGGGGATATGGGAGGGGGAAAAAAGAAAGGAAAAGAAGGAAAAGGATAGAGGATCCATTGAGATGATATAAGACTAAGTACCATTGGGAATGAAGCTAACTTTAAAAATATTACAGAATAGGAAGGAATTTTAACAGTGGTCAGATTGATGATATACTGCACACTATAAATTACTCTGCAGTCCTCAAATTTCCTCAGTAAAATCTGCTAAACTCAAATGCCTCTTGAGAGTGTTTTGGTGAGGATGGTAATGAGTTTCACTTTAGGGTCAACCTGGCTTGAAAGAGAAACAGCCACAGTATGGAAAACAAACTTCTCCCTGAACAAACTTTCAGGAACACAAGTTTGGAACCAGAAGTGACCATGGAAAATAGAAGCCCTCCGAGAACTCTCAAAAATTTAGGGGAGGGTTTTGGAATTCCACTGGCCAGGGAATGAGGAAGGTGATATATCAGGCAATCTTATCTAGGTCACAAACGGCAGGGAGGGAAACTCCAGGTCACTTAGAGAAATACCTGACCATATTTTCTGTCACATGAGAATTGCTGTTAAAATCATGGCTCATTTGCAGCCCACATGTGGCTCATTAGTTTATATACTTTTATTTTATTCTTTTATTGGAGTATAGTTGCTTTACAATGTTGTGTTACTTTCTCCTGTACAGCAAAGTGAATCAGCCACATGTATACATATATCCCCTCTTCTTTGGATTTCCTTCCCATTAAGGTCACCACAGACCATTGAGTAGAGTTCCCTGTGCTACATAGTCTGTTCTCACTAGTTATCTATTTTATACATAGTAGGGTATATATGTCAACCCCAATCTCCCAATCCATCCCACACCCTCCCTTGGTATCCATATGTTTGTTCTCTACATCTGTTTCTCAATTTCTAATTTGCAAATAAATTCATCTATACCATTTTTCTTGATTCCACATATATGCGTTAATATATGATATTTATTTTCCTCTTTCTGACTTACTTCACTCTGTATGACAGTCTCTAGGTCCATCCACGTCTCTATAAATGACCCAGTTTTGTTCCATTTTATGACTGAGTAATATTCCATTGTATATATGTACCACATCTTCTTTATCCATTCCTCTGTTGATGGAGAAAAGAGAACCCTCTTACGCTATCAATGTAAGTTGATATAGCCACTATCGAGAACACTATGGATGTTCCTTAAAAAACTAAAAATAGAACTACCATATGACCCAACAATCCCACCTCTGAGCATATACCTGGAGAAAAACGTAATTCAAAACGATACATGCACCCCAATGTTCATTGCAGCACTATTTACAATACCCAGGATATGGAAGTTTATATATTTTAAATCTTATTCTTGGTTCTACTTTATATCTCCATCACAGATTTTCCTTCTGCTTATGTCTTATTCTTTATTTTTACTACTTTTCTGTGCCTTTGAATTGTGCTAATCCACTCATAAATTGTGTTTGGAACATGCTTTGAAAGGAAGACAGCAAGAGAGGAAGGGAGAGAAGAAGAAAGAAAGAAAGGAAGAAAACAGCAGGTTTCAAAAAATTTTGGCCTAATGTCTCTTGGATTTTCAGTTATTTAACTTGTTCTCCATCAGTTTGCCAACAACAGCTCTTCAGCCTCACCATACCCCTTGTAACATACATACTCAAAACACAATTCTTATAATAAATGAATCCACATTCATCCATTTATAAAGCTACTATAACTGATCTGCAATATAAGTAAGATGGATTTTACTGCTCTCTCAACACTCCACAACCTTTCTTTCAAAAGACAGCACATACTGACGTGATGATTTTCTAGGATCTGGAGTTCACGTTTTAGTTAGGAAACCAAAAGTGCTGCTGCCCAGAATAGGAATAAAGTGATGACCTTACAATCAGTAGGAACACGATGCAATCAAGGAAGCTCATTATTCTCACATTGTTCAGAGAAGTGCAAGGTAAAGGCTATTTTTACTGTTTCTGTCTTTTCCTTTTGAACATCTCTTCAAACTTTTGGTGGCCTGGTGATTGTTTATTTATAATTTTCTAGGGTTCTCCTCACCTCCAAATAACTAAGTGCCTAGTGACCTCATAAGTTTAGTCCTCCCCTGCCTTGATACTTCATTACAGACCTCATCTCCACTGGACTATCACTCCCTCCCCACTGACAACATGTGTTTATTCTTTACCTCACATTTTGAGGAGCTGATCTCAGACGGCAATAAGACTCTCTTAATACAGAGGAAAAACGAGACTTGGATTAGCTTTACAGATTCCAGTGATGAAAAAAGGGGAGTGGGTGTATGGGACACATCAGTAATGCTGTATGCCAGACTCAACTTCTTTCATGACACAAACCCTTGTTCCAGTGGAAACAAAGCAGAGACTATCAAATGACCTATGACTTTTGGCTTTACCAAAAAACAAAACAAAACAAAAAACATATTGAGAGAATCAGAATCATTCTCTTTGTGCATGGGGAATTTCATCTGAGAAATACAAAGGAATATCACAGTTGGTGGACGACCCTGGTGCTGAATAGTAATAATGTAAAATAAAGAAACTGTCTGAAGTAAAGCATCTCTTTCTTTGCAGCTACAAGAACTTTGACTAGTGGATGGTAATAAAAAAAAAGAATTCCTGAGTACTATTAACATATACCCCATCTCTGCTCTCATAATACCCAGGTCTATCAAAGCATTTGCCACCTTATAATTATTAGTTTACATTTAGTTTACAATTATTCCCGACATCACCTACCAGACAATGGGACACTATGAGAGCAGGGAATGGTCCTGTTCATATTTGTATAATTAGTGCCTAGAGACTTAAAATAATTGTTTAATAAATAAATGTAAAATGATTCCATTTAGAAACAGAGTCCATTTCCCCCTACTCTCTTAACCCCACCAACCTGAGGAAAAACAGCAGGAATCAACAACACAAAGACACTCACATAAATAAGAAAAGGAGATAAAATAGGGTTAGGGGAATAGTAAGGAGAAGGATAAAAAATTCTAGCAGTTATGGCTTAAGGGAGAGTTAAGAAAAAATGCAAGTGGGAAGGGAAGACACCAGTAAATATGGTTTAGCTTGTTATTCTACTTAGTAGCACTGATACTTTCCATTCTTAAACCAAATAATTTATTTTTTAATAAAAACAAATCTGGGCATTAGGTATATATTTGTCAGGATCTTCTGACCACAATGAAATCTTATCAAATAGCCTCCATATTCAGTTTAGACATCAATGAATTTTTTCCCTTAAAATGTCAATGTGTAGATAACCAATAAGTGACATTGGAACACTTTTTTATGACCTCAAATTTTTCAAGTCAATTAATTAATTTCTTTCTGACTCCCTTATTTGGCCTTATGATGTAAATTAACTCATTCAACCAGTCAATCCATGAAATTAACTTGGTGATAACTTAAGACAGTTTACGGAGAGAATATTTCCATATATACATAATCCCACTCTCAGTTCTAATGAAAAATTGTCCCAAACGTTAATCATTAGACAGCCACTCCTGAAAAAAATCACCCAAATGAATTCTTTCTTCAATTAGACACTTAGAAGTTTCAATAAAATTTCCCAGGGACTTTTCAAAGAATGGATTTGCCTGGTTATGTTCAAAGTATTCCTATCATGAGAGCTGGGTGATATTCAACATAACCAAATATAATGCTAGTTTGTTTTCTTCAGTTTAGAAAAATACCTTCTTAAATAGCTTGAAGGTGAGTGCTACCTGAATCTATTACTATTGTTAGAAATTATATCTAGTGATTTTGCTCTCCATTTCATTCATAATGTGGAAAGTAGATAACTTGTTTGTTTTGCTTTGCCTTGATCATAGATTTATGCCTCTAAGAGTTTATTAACTATATTGGTAGACTTGACTAAAATGTAATAAATACACACGCACACCACGTTTCTATCAATGCATTATCCTCTTTAACTATCTGCTTCATTCATTAAAAAAAAAAAAGTAATACATTACACAGGTGGTTATGAAAGAGTCAAATAACAGAAGTATTTGTAATGAAGAGCGATAAATTCCTGCCTAAATATTCCTCTTTCTACCCTCAACCTAATCTGATTTCCTCCCCCCTTATAGTTAACTTTCAAAAATCTTTTCTTTCGAAGTTCATTTGCTGATTACCTCCACATCTGGAAATATTATTGTATCAATTACTATGGTTTGTCAACTTTACATATTTCCTACTGACTTCCTTATATTCTAGGTAAGGATTCCCTCCCT
Source organism: Lagenorhynchus albirostris (assembly GCF_949774975.1). Classification (NCBI taxonomy): domain Eukaryota; kingdom Metazoa; phylum Chordata; class Mammalia; order Artiodactyla; family Delphinidae; genus Lagenorhynchus; species Lagenorhynchus albirostris. The sequence continues at coordinate 30,768,025 of NC_083102.1, forward strand.
TCCACCATTAATACTTCCTCCCTCTGATAGTATTGTTTTTCTAACTAATTTAATTGTTCAACTGTTGAAATTCAAAAACATATTAAAACTACATCTCCTGTACCACTGAAAAAAGTCAGTATATCTTGACCTACTATTTTGGTTATTCTTATAAGTGTGGTGGTATCTCACTGTTGTTTTAATTTTTATTTCCCTGATAACATATGATGTGGAGCATCTTTTCATATGCTTACTGTATTTCTTCTCTGATGAGATGTTTGTGAAGATCTTTGGACAATTTTTAAATTGGGTTGTAGTTTCCTTATTGTTGAGCTTTAACAGTTCTTTGTATATTTTGGATGATAGTCTTTATCAGATATGTCTTTTACAAATATTTTCTTCCAGTGTGTAGCTTGTCTTTTCATTATTTTGACAATTTCTTTCACACAGGAGAATTTTTTTTATTTTAATGAAATTCAGCTCATTATTTCTTTCTTTCATGGATCATGCCTTTGTTGTATTTAAAAATCACAGCCAAACACAAGGTCATCCAGTTTTCCTCCTGTTATGCTCTAAGAGTTGCATAATTTTGCATTTTAAATTTAGGTCTGTGACCCACTTAAAGTTGTGTGAATGATGTAAGGTCTGCGTCTAGATTTTTTTTTTTTTGCATATAAATGTTCAGTTGTTTGTCAATTGTTAAAAAGACTATCTTTTCTCCACTGTATTGCCTCTGCTCCTTTGTCAAAGATGAGTTGACCATATTTAAGTGGGTCCATTTCTGAGCTCTCTATTCTGTTCCCATTGATGAATTTGTCTATTCTTTCACCAATATCACAAAGTCTTTATTATGGTAGCCTTATAAGTTGTGACTCAGGTAACGTCACTCCTTCAACTTGGTAATTCTCCTTCAATATTATGGTGGCTATTTTGGGTCTGCTGCCTCTATGTATAAACTTTAAAGTGAGTTTTTCAATGTCCAAAAAATACTTGCTGGGATTTTTTGAATCTACAGATCAAGTTGGGGAAAACTGACATCTTGACAATTTTTAGTCTTCTTGTCAAAGAACATGGAATATCTCTCCATCTATTTAGTTCTTCCTGATTTTACTGAGAAAGTTTCTAGACATTCACTAAGTATGATGTTTCCTGTAGATTTTTTGCAGATATGCTTTATCAAGTTGAGGAAATTCCCCTCTATTCCTCATTTACTGAGAGTTTTGATTGTGAATGAATGTTGTATTTTGTCAAATACTTTTTCAGCACCTCGACATGGTCCTCTGATTTTTCTTCTTTAGCTTATTAATGTGATGGATTACATTATTGATTTTGAAATGTTGATTCAGCCTTGCATACCTGGGATAAATCCCACTTGGATATGGTATATAATTATTTTTATACATTACCAGATTTCACTTGATAATAGTTTCTTAAGGATTGTTGCACCTATATTCATAAGAAATATATATACATACTATATTAACCAGATGACTTGCAGCTTCCAAAGAGACAAGTAGAAACATTTTGTTAGATTCTGTTTCTCAATAAAGTAATAAAGTGGACAAACAATTGTCAACTCAGCTATGACTCAGAAAATAAAAATGTAGCAATTTCATGCATATTTACAAGGGTAAGTCCATAAGTTTTCAGCAGCGTCCAACATACATTTTTATAAAAGTAGTTTGACAATAACATAATTTACTCTCTTGGGAAAATGCTTTTATCTTAGATTTTGAAATCAAGAGCTGTTCACTATGGATGAAGAACAGGCTCCACTAAGAAGAAATGTGGAAATAACATTGATTGAGCATGCTATATGACAAGCAATTTGTTATGATCTTTCACAACCTGTATAGCAATTTTTATAAGAACATTGTGGCTTTATTGTCTTGGAGAGAAAAGGAATGGAGAGTCTTATAAAATATTTTTAGGTTTAGATATTAAGTAGTCTTTTTAAAGATGTACCACTTTGGCTAAATTAATTAGTTAGATATAATTTTAGTACAAATTTACTCACTAGTATGGTAAGAAATATCTACGACTCAAAAGTCTTAATTAGAAATATTATTAAATTTAGCCTTCAGAAAGAAGATTAAACAGCTGAGCCAGTAATAGTAGATTCTTGCTTCATTAAAAGAGTCTTGGGGTGAAAATAATCTAATAAAAGATATCACTTCTGACATAGTAAGTTTGAGAAAGAGTGCACTGTTTTTGATGGTAAGAGAAAGGAGGTAAGAATAATATAACAGTCTGGCCAGGAATGAAGAATAATGCCCTTGGCATTTACTTTCTATTTACACAAAACTCTGAAACAACCCAAGCCAGTCAGTATTCTCAAAACAGGATCTTTGGCAGGGAGGAACTGAGTTTAGTATAGTCTTGATCTCAAGAGGAGTCGATAATATACTAGGCTACACCCATCTAGAGGAAGACACTCAGGTCATGAAACTACCATGCTTTTGAGGAGGATGAGAGAACATGGGCAGATGGGTGGTTAGTCCCACTCCTTCTCTGTCCACAACACTCCATAAATATTTCCCTTCCTTTCCCTTCCCTTCCCTGTCCTGTCCTTCTCTTTTTCCTTTCCTTTCTTTTCCTGTCCTTTTTAAAAAAATATATAGGCACACATAAATAAGATGTTGTGGGTTAAAATAAGATCCTTCCTAGAAACCTTAAAATTTATATCTAATGTTTAAAGATTCTTTAGAGTTACAACTTCTGGAACACTACTCACAACCATCCCATGAAAATTAACAATTAATCAAGTCTGAATTAATTTGCCAAGGGGATACTCCAAGTAAAGAGCAAGACCAGGAGGTTATGGAACCCCTGGTAACCTCATTCTAAAGGTCCTGCCCTAACAGTCCCTGATGAACTTCAATAGCACAGAGAAATTATAATGAGATTATTTAGATAAGGAACAAATGCCTCACTTTCTCTTGTCATCCCTGAGTATCTGTCATCTCCGAGTGTCTCGTGGGATGCTCCTTTTCATTTTCACTTGATCTTATATCCTACCATGTTGCATATATCTTCTTTTAAAATATGTAGCATTCACTCAAACTATTCACTCTTGTTAAATTATCCAAGGGAGCACTTCCTCTGTGCTCATGGCTCCCTTTGAACTCACTATTAAGTCATAAGCAGAAGAAAGGGCAGAGAGGAATTTACCTGTAGGACTGAATTGAAATGTCAAGACATATGCATGAGCAAAGATAGAAAAGGACTAGAATAGGGATAACAAGATGATAAATATCTCTATTTTCTGATAAGTATCTTTTCTAATAACTTCAAAGCACTAAACCTTCTATACGTTAGACATTACACCAGAGAAGAATGGCAAATCCTTTAAAATCAGTCACTCATCACTTTATGAGAAATGAAATACTGTAAGTATGCATCATAAAGTTGTGCATTCCATTATTATATGCTGAATGTTCATTCCAAAGAAAATGAAAGACAAAGGAAATATTAAGCAGCATAAGAAAAGCCATAGCATTATTAAAAAATCTAACAATATTTCATTCTCCCAGAGTCTGGGATAATGAAATTTTACAGTAAATCTTTATCCATAACTAGTATACTTAATGTAGGTTTTAAATTTAAACTCTGGATTTATGCCTATAGAACTGACAAGTCTCATTGCCATTCAACACCACTTTCATCTTGGCTACAAAAACGGTATTATTAAAGACAAGATGCAAGTCATATTCAAGAAAATTGATTTACTCTACTGAGCAATGTTGACTTTGGATAAATGAAAAATGCATAAACCTGGAGATCCTTGAATGTGAATTTAAAAAAAGCACTTATTTTTGCCTTCTGTTTAGATTTAAATGTTCAGAAGTTGATCATAGGCACATAATTGACTGGTAAAAGCAACATGTGCTACATCCCTCCAGGACCTGAGTGGCTGACAAGAAGCCCAAGACTACTCATCAGAGATTACGCCGGAAAGTAGAAGAACCTACCCTCCTGTCTTGCATAAGATAAGAAAAGTTCATTATTCTGTCATTCTACACTAAAAGGAACACAATATGTCAATTTAATAGCATATTAATATTATTTTCATATATTTTAAGCTGATAAATCTGGAAAACTTATAATATTTATTGACTTCCTATTATGAACCTGAACCAGTGCATTGTCTAAGGAATCAGAGATGAGGAAGAGACAATCCCTGCCTTATAGGAGAAGGCAATCTGGTAGAAGACAGATACAAAAAAGAGATAATGTCAAAGTAATTCGGGAAATACTGTAAAAATGGTAATAAAAACGATGTTAATATTTATTACATGCTTAAATGTGCAAGGATACCATGCCAAAGTGCTTTTTAATTCACTGAATCTTCTATGCAATAAGTACTATTATTATTATAAATATCCCCAGTTTATAGATGAGGAATGGAAAGCTTATAGAGGTTAAGTTTACTCAGATAGTATAGGATAGCTTGTAAGATCAAACTAGACCTGTCTGAGGCCAAGACTATCAATCACCCTGTTGCCCAGCCAACCAGAGAAATGCTCAGAGTCCTGTAAAAGCCTAGAGCAAGGGTACTTAGCCTTGGTAGAAGTCAAAACAGGTTTCCTGCAGAGGAGGCCTAAATTGAATTAAGTCAGGTGAAGGAGGAACGAATGTTCCAAGATGTTCCAAGAAGTGAGAACAGAAAGAGCAAGAAGATAGAAGTGTAACAAAATCTCAGTGTTGTCTCCTTACTACATCATGAATGCTGAGGTGGCTAGTAAGCTGAGGCAAGGGGGTAGGTCAGGAGGTAGTTTACATCCTTTGTTAAACAGTTTGACCTATGAGGTACAGCATTTAAAAGATTTCCAGTTTGAGATAACAGATTCAGTTACAGCTTAAGAGAGACCAACTACGTAGCTGTGTGGGTCAGGTGAGTAAAATTGAAAGGGCGAGGGATAATAAGGACAGAATTGGGGCAGCAATAGAAGATAGCGTTAACTTTCATGTTCATAGCCTCACACACGGTAAACACTAAGGGTATGTTAAACTGTTAACACTTCTCCCCTAAATAATTCAATGCTTGATAAATAGCTCATTAATTTAAATATAGAACATTTGCTACTTCAGAGCAGATATTTACCTAAATCAAATATAAGGACTTGATATTCTTTCAAACGGACAGAAAATACTAGCTTTTTCTTCCATTTATTTCCTAGATTGTGGAGAAAGAAAAAGTCTAGAAACCCAGTTCCCAGTCAGTTATCTCAGTGTTAGTTCCTGCGTCCTCTGTGAGAAAGAAAGCTCATAAATTTATAAGAATGAGGATTCTGGGTGAAGGACAAACCACACTGAAATGACTAAAAACTTAAAGTTCTAAATAAATGTTAATATTTCACTCAGTCTATATAGTAAACATTTATATGTCCACCTCTTTTTTATATTCCAAGTTATATCTTAAAAGATTGGTGGAAAACTTGTTTAATCAGCATGGGAATCCTGTAAAAGGTGGCCTTCACATTATAACACAAAAATATAGCAGCCAGAAGGTATGATGTTATTGTTGAATTACTAAACCTGCTGAGACATTAAGACATATACAGTTTGTTAAGATTCTATTAAAGTTAAATTAAACTTGTAAAAGAAGCTAACCTTCTGTACTTACAAATTTTTTTCATTTATGACAGGAACATTTCAATTAGCAATCTAAGAATGCAAAATATCAACAGTGAATTCTTTCTAATTAGTTTCACTCTGAAATCAACAGCTTAGCTAACAAAGGATATCTCCATTATCGGACTTCTTTTTATGTTAATGAAAATAAAAATTATTATAAATTACTTAATTTAGGAAATATAATTGGCTCAAAATAGTATGAGCAAAGTATTGGCTACTTTACCTCGACTTAATTTGTTTTTAATATAAAAACAATTACGAAAATTAGGCAATTTTTTAAAGTACATCTTTATACACATCTTGAGTTACATCTATTTTCTATATGTACATCTGTCAGGAGTTCAGCTGGGCTGGGATAGAGAGAGCTGAGCTGTCAGGTGTAGAAGGCCAATTAAAGCGACAAAACATAAATGAAAGAGTTAAGCCTTTAACTGTTTACTACAATGAGTAAGAGAGAGTCTAAAACCTGGAGAAACTCTGAGTCACCCTGTTCCATTTTTCCTCTTGGAACAGAAACGCTGGCCAAGGAACACTGGCTGGTGGATCAGCTCAGATGTGGGGGTCACCTCACTGTTGAGGGAGTCCCAAACAAAAAGCTCAGGCAATTTTAAGGGCTGGCGGGTGGTGGGAGAATAGCTAGGAGTGGGAAAGTACAAGTAAGAGTGGGGAAAGGCGTCTGTAAGGTTCTCCCCTCCACCCTTTAGGAGACCTTGGCAGGTGCATGAAGAGCACCTCTGTCCAAGGCTCAGATAAAGAGACCTATTTTATTCTTTTTTATGGCTGAGTAACAGTCCATCATATACATGTACCATATCTTCTTTACCAATTCCTCTGTCAATGGACATTTAGGTTGCTTCTATGTCTTGGCTGTTGTAACAATGCTGCTAAGAATACTGGGATGCATGTATCTTTTGAGATTATGGTTTTCCCTGGATACATGCCCAGAAGTGGGATTACTGGATCATATGGTAGTTCTATATTTAGATTTTTAAGGAGCCTCCATACTGTTCTCCATAGTTGCTGCACCAATTTACATTCCCACCAACAGTGCAAGAGGGTTCCCTTTTCTCCACACCCTCTCCAGCATTTATTGTTTGTAGATTTTTTGAGGATGGCCATTCTGACCAGTGTGAGGTGATAACTCACTGTAGTTTTGATTCGTATTTCTGTAATAATTAGCGATGCTGAGCATCTTTTCATGTGCTTTTTGGCCACCTGTATGTCTTCTTTGGAGAAATGTCTATTTAAATCTTCTGCACATTTTTTGATTGGGTTGTTTGTTTTTTTGATATAGAGCTGCATGAGCTCTTTGTATATTTTGGAGATAATCCCTTGTTGGTCGCCTCATTTGCAAATATTTTCTCCCATTCTGTGCATTGTCTTTTCGAAAAAGAATGAAATAGTGCCATTTGCAGCAACATGGAGGGACCTAGAGATTATCATACTAAGTGAAGTAAGTCAGAGAAAGACAAAGATATGTTATCACTTATATGTGGAATCTAAAAAGAAAATACATATGAACTTATTTACAAAACAGAAACAGACTCACAGACTTCAAAAACAAACTTATGTTTACCAAAGGGGAAAAGTGGGATAAATTAGGTGTTTGGGATTAACATATACACACTACTATATATAAAATAGATAATCAACAAGGACCTGCTGTATAGCACAGGGAACTATACTCAATATTCTGTAATAACCCGTATGAGAAAAGAGTCTGAAAAAGAATGGATATAGACATATGTATAACTGAATCACTTTGCTGTACACCTGAAACTAACACAGCATTGTAAATCAACTATACTCCAATATAAAATAAAAATTAAATTCAAGAAAAATAAATAAAGAGACCTAGAAATGAAGGCACCTGAGCTAGCAATGAAACTATGTGAAAGATCATGATCAGCCAGCAGGGCCCTGAGTCCTTGGCTGCAACTCCCTTCACAGAATGCAATGACTGTGTACCAAATCTGGTGTGCAGAATGCAGTTTTCCCATGAGGGCTATCAAGTCAGCTTGAAAAACACACATATCTTTCTACTAAAATTTGGTGTGGAAAACAGCCACATCAAATAAAATATCCACTGGTTTAATACTTCTACATGATTAACAAAATAGGTCATTTCTACAACTTGACTTTAAAGCATCAACATATTGGTAATCCCATGCATAAAGGGCATAAAAGAAAAATGCCTATCTTGTTAATTGACTGAGTTTTTACTCCCCAACCTGGATGTTATTTTCTTGTGTACATAAGTTACCTCTGCCATGCTCCATTTATAATATTCTCACTATCCAAATTCAGGTACAGAGTAAATAATCATCAAGAAAGACACTTAGTGTGATACCAGTGAACATCACTTATTAGGATCAGATATCCTTTTCCTGACCTCTCACTGTGGATATACCAACAACAATTATAAATGCAATCATCAACTCCCAAAAGTAGCAATAGACAAAAGGCAAGAATCAAGAACCCAAAGAATCATGAAATCAAATCAACGATTTTTTTAAACAAATACCTCATAGAGAGTTCTGTACAAAGACTGCATGGAAGATGGTGAATGGAACCAAATTTCAAAGTCCAAAATTCACGAAATATAAATTTGAAATGAATCTAAACCAGAAAAAAAGAAAGCAAATAAACATCACTTGAAGCTACTGAAAGTCAGGAAAAAGCAATGGGCAATGGATGTGGACTGGTGAAAGAAGCTTCAGGGTGGGTGATTAAATATATGAGTAAAACAGGAATAACAGTTTGCAGAGAAATTCAAGTAGCAAGGTCAGGAAGATAAGAAGAGGAAAAAACTTCAGACATACTAGAAAAGGAGATGCTTATTTGAAGTCACTTAGTCTACCTGGCAGTATTTTATACACTGCCTTCTAAGAGTCACAACGTTCCCAGGAAATGGAGGTTCCATTTTTCTGTTCCAACCATTTCAGTAATTCTTGCATATAAATGTCTTAAGTAAATATAAACCAAAATCTAAACGTCACCTATAACTGTGCCAAAAAAGATTAAAAAAATACTAATTGAGCAGAGAGCTCCCATTGATTAGCACCACACACAGTACAGCCAATTAATTTAGAAAAACTGTTCATTAAAAAAGGCTCAAAAGACAGCCTGCAAATGTTATGAAAGGTTTGTATAGACAATAATAATTTGTCCTTTTAATTTTTCATAATTCTAATATACAGCTTTATATAGTTAACTGTTTAAAACTGAATAAGCAATGGTAATGAAAACCTAATGTTTATTTCTCTTTACTAAATATCAAAAATTGTACAAGGTTTATTACTGTCATCTCATTTAAGAGTGCTTACATGAAAACTATGAGGGGACTACTTTTCTCACCCCACTGAAACTGAGCAATGATATTTACAACAGCTCATGATTCAAGAGAAACTTGAGTTCATAACTGCCATAGACAATTTTCTTTGGTGACAGATGATCATACTCATTATCTATTTCAATCACAGCTTCTTCTCTTGCTGTGTTTAACTGCATTACTCCCCATGGTTTTGGCAAGATGATGCAAAACTAAGTAATTTAATTAATCTCAAGTCATGACCAGTTAGTTCAATCAAAACTAGTTTATTGTTTATATATTTCTGACTATTTTTTATTTAGCTGCTAAGAAATGATAGTCTAAATGCATCCAAAATAAAAGTAGGGATTTAGTGAATAATCAACGTACAGTTTGCCAGGCTTGGGAGCATATGTAAATACAGAGATTTTTTTCAGCCATCAGTTAACTGATTCACATCACATAACCTGTTTGTTACATTAAAAGACACTTATCCTGGACTTCTCTGGTGGCACAGTGGTTAAGAATCCTCCTGCCAATGTGGGGGACACGGGTTCGAATCCTGGTCCGGGAAGATCCCACATGCTGCGGAGCAAATAAGCCTGTGCCACAACTACTGAGCCTACACTTTAGAGCCCACGAGCCACAACTACTGAGCCCACGTGCCACAACTACTAAAGCCTGCATGCCTAGAGCCCATGCTCTGCAACAAAGAGAAGCCACCGCAATGAGAAGCCCGTGCACCGCAATGAAGAGTAGCCCCCTCTCGCCGCAACTAGAGAAAGCCCATGGCCAGCAAAAAAAGACTCAACACAGTCAATTAATTAATTTTAAAAAAAGACACTTATCCTGAGCTATTTAAATTTAATTTTTCAGCTATGTATGTTTTAAATGTAGTTTGCAACCCAGATTCATTTCCCTTCACTCCCTTTCTTTACTGCGATAAAAATAGCTCCTTCATAATATTATGTTTTCTTGTGGTGGTTTATCTTTTGGAAAGAATAAACTTTACCAAAGATGAGAAAAATGAATCAGAAACCAGAGTTCATTAATCTGAATTTCAATTTATATATTTAATTTCAAATTATATATATAATTCTAATTATATCTTATTTTGTTTTCATGATAGCTTTTTAAGAAGTAGAAGATGGAAACTGTGGCTGAGAGAGAGACAAGCAGGAATTGAGAAACGTAAAAATAAAATTAATGAACCATGTGAAATTGTTGATAACCTGGACTATTCATAAGATAGTATTATTAATACTTATGAACATATTATTTAGTTATATAAAGTCCTAAAATATTTTCATAACAATCTATTCTCCAAAAGATAAATTCTCCTTAGAGTAAATTAATGTTTTCTTTTAGATAAAAGTATATGAAGAATATATTGATAAAGGATAAAAATATATTCAATATATTGATGAAGACTATATTGGTAAGAACTCACTATATCCAAAATTATGTTCCTCTGCCCTTTAATCTCCCTCTTTCTCAGTCCCTAGGTCTCCAGCTACTGCAAAATGGCTGGGAGTCAGGAGCACATTAAACATTACTTTAAAAGATTTTATGAAGACAAAAGGAGGTTTATGAAGACAAAACTTGTTAACTGAAACAATATATAATAAAAAGAAATAAGTGAACTGGTCATTGGGTGAATTGGCTTTAAGCTAATTGACCTAAAGCCCAGTTCTGCTTAAGCCTGGTTCTTCTAAAGAGATAATAGCCAAGGTTTCATTTGGACATGTCTGGAACCCAGCCATGCCCAGTCCATATGGAAAACAGTCCTTCCACCTGGTCTCCATTATACTGTGTCTCAAATATGATCTTCATTCGTGTCAGTTTAATTTTTCAATCTTCTCTTCTACCATTTCACCAACATTTTATCCAACAGTGTTATCACCAATATTTCCAAAACTTCCAGGGAAACTGTGTAACTCTATATCAAGTAAACAGAGCCCACTTATTAGGAATACAGATCCTTATTTAAAGACTTAAAATTTGTTTTGTTTTTAACATAACAACTTTCCTCATAATTCATTTTATAGTTTGCTGAATATTTGCTTCTTAATGGCCCATTGAGTTATTTGGCAGAAGTTCTGCTGAATCTTCATTGCATATAATTATTATAGTCATCTGCACATTTATATATATCCATCTTTAGTCTCTCATCTCTGACATTCATGATAAATATGCTATACCCAATAACCTGAAAAGAAATTCTTATGGGACTCCATAAATATAGCTGCTTATAAACTTAAATAAACTATATTAATAAAAACATGTTATTTTGATTCTCCAACTAATTTTCACTGTGTAATTATATTATCCCCCAGGTTTTATAAAAATCAAAGTGCTTAAAGGTGTAATAATAGTTTAATAGGCATAAAAAATTATATTCCAAAATGTGGGTCAGAGTTTTTCACATAACTAAAATTTTCGCAGTAGTGAAAAAAATTCATAGTATCTGCATTTAAAAATAAATTCTGCAATTTCACCTAAAATACATTTCATTAATACATATATACATTAAATCGATAACTTTAAATATTTCTATTATTCTAATAAAGTGAAATTTCAAAGCACAACTTGATATGTAGCAGTTTTAATATTACATACTATGAAGTAGTTGAAATGCCTATGTATTGCCAAAGCAATATAAATAACTTCTTCACAAAATCATAGTAATTAAAGCAACTGTTTACATTAAAACATTACTGAACTTCTTTCTCAGAATTATTGTCAAACTGGACTGGCATTCTTGTGCTTCATTTTAACAGACTTAGGAGGCAGTGCTTTAAAAAATATTCTACATTGATAATTTATGTTCAAGTTATTTAAATAAAATGTTTTATCCATAAATATTTTATAGTTTCTATATTAAAATGAGGCATTAAATGTCCTTTGAGGGCTTCCCTGGTGGCGCAGTGCTTAAGAGTCCGCCTTCCGATGCAGGGGACACGGGTTCGTGCCCCGGTCCGGGAAGATCCCACATGCCGCGGGGCGGCTAGGCCCGTGAGCCATGGCCGCTGAGCCTGCGCGTCTGGAGCCTGTGCTCTGCAACGGGAGAGGCCACAACAGTGAGAGGCCCGCATACCGCAAAGAAAAAAAAAAAAAAAGTCCTTTGAATTGTTCTTTTAAGTGCACAATTTTCATCCCTTTCCCAATGTGATAAATTGCCAGCTCATTTTAGAAACAACATAAGTGGAGGAAAGAGAAACCAGGAGGCAAGCAGTAGACAGTTTTACATAACTTTATAATGAACTCGTCCTGGAATTATTGTAAAAGAGACCTCTTTCCATCTGGGGAACTGCTGTTGGGTCACCAATTCATCATGGGGTGGTATAAGTCTCTGCTCACAACAACAGAGAGAGCCAAGGACAGGAATCAGGACAAGACACGGTCCAAGTGAGGCATTTACTGAAGGTAGGTCTGGACCTACAGATGGGAGATTCTGGGCAGGCTTTCCTCCAAACCAATATTCTTTAAATATTTTGTTCAATCTTTGTTAATGTGCGCAAGTAGAAAACTGTCCACTTATTTAAAATGTGTTATTTCTTTCTTTATATTCAAGCTAATAGATATGTCATAAATAGTAAGTATAATACTGCAATTTAACTTACTTTATATTTGGAATTATGTCTATATTATTGTTTTTCCATCATTCATGAAATGGATGTAGTAGTCATTCAATTTGGATTAGAGACATTTACTTGCTTTCCATCCTCTAGGGTTGTCAGATTTATTAAAAAGAAAATAAAACGAACAGGATAGTCACTTAAATTTGAATTTCTGGTAAACAGCAAATAATTTTTAGTAGCAACATATCCTAAATACTGCATATCCTATATTTTAGTATACTCCAATTTTTGAGACATATTTACACAAAATGTATTCATTGTTTGTCTGAATTTCAGATTTAATTGGATGTCCTGTATTTTATCTAGTAATCCTACCACCCCCATTTAGAAACTGTGGAACTCAATTCGAGTTAAAATATAATAGCCAGAAATGTTCTTTGCCCAGAAATCTTCATGGGGCATACATTTTTTTTTTTTTTTTTTTTTTAGCCATTTTTTTTTTTTTTTTTTGCGGTACGCGGGCCTCTCACTGTTGTGGCCTCTCCCGTTGCAGAGCACAGGCTCCAGACGCGCAGGCCCAGCCGCTCCGCGGCATGTGGGATCTTCCCAGACCTGGGCACGAACCCGCGGCCCCTTCATCGGCAGGCGGACTCGCAACCGCTGCGCCACCAGGGAAGCCCCGGGCATACATTTTTTAAAGGATGAATTGCAGGCTAAGTATCCTGGGCAAGGAAGCTTCTGGTAGAAGATAAAGCTGGAGAGTTTAGGCTGTTTTCTATTCCACACAGGAGTTGAAGGAGATTTGTACCAGGAAGATAGAGGAAGAGCTAAAGAGAAGACAGAATTAATTATAGGATATGAAAGTGGTAAAATCAACAGGGAAGGCTATTTGTCTGAACTAATGGAAGCTAAAGCTGTAGAGTGCTAATGTAACAAGGATATTTTCTGGTCAAACTAGGCAGCCTTTAACTAGTCCACCTGCATCGCTCTAGCCCCCCTGAAATTAGTCTTCACACAATAGCCAGAGCAATCTTTTCTAAAAGCAAAGATGATTTTGTCACTTCCATGAATAAGATCATTCATGACTTCCTTTTGCTATTAGAACAAAGATCATTCTTCATCTGGCCCTTGCTTCACTTTTCAGCTATATCTGCTACCCTGTTCCCTCTGGCCATCCCCAAGCTCTCCAACTACACTGGCTCTTTATCTCTCAGACCTGGAATTGCTCCCTGTGCAATAGAGCTTTGAATCTTTTGTTCTTGATTTCTATGTCCTGTGACTCCCATTCATTCTTCTGGTCTAAAATGTCATTTCCTGTCAGAAGCCATTCTATACTTCCCTGTCTGTATCAAATCCCTCTATTATATGCCGTCATCAAACAGGGTACCTCTCCTCTCTACCACTGGTTACGAGTTGAATTTTCTCATGTCTACCACTCTTTATGATAGCAAATATTAGAGAGATATACAAGTAGAGAGAATAAAATAATGCAGCCTCATGTTTCCACTGCCCAGATCCAGCAAAGAGCCATGCATGGCAGTCTCATTTCACTATGTCCTCACCCAGAACTCAATCATATTATTTTGGGACAATGCCCACTTCCTTCCAAATAATTCAGTATGTATCATTAAAGGATAGGTACTCTTTTAGAAAAGTTACTGCAACTTAAAGTATGAAGTATGTTTGCATGATTATTTGATTCACGTCTGTCAACCCCTTTGGACTATAAACTTCAAGAGGATAGAAACTGTATCTGTTTTTTAATTATCATTGTATTACAACATCTAATACATTTGAGCACAAGGCAGTTTCTCTGGCCTATAAATAGATGTTGATTGAATTGTTTCATGTATTCTTTTCATTTTACCTTACCCCTTTTAATTTACATTTTTCATCTATCTTATTTCTAGTTTTATTATATTTTGTAACTAGAATAAGAAGTACTACCATAGGGCAACATCCGTTGATACCTCAGAGGGTAGATTAGCATGTCAAACATATTTATTACTCCTGATTCAATTGTAGCCTAAGGATTTCCCTTCAGGGAAGGTTGATGGATGAATGCCTAACACAACATCAACTGAAATGCAGTGGAGTATGTCAGAAAGTTTCCTCAAATGCTTACACAGCATACAAAATTTATGGAGTGAATATTTTTTAAAAAATAAAATCTAACAAGGTGAAATTTAATAAGAAAAAAAATGTAAAGTCCTAGACATGGTCAAAAAACACCTCATAATTCCCAAGTAAAGACCATGGTTTAACATGAGCTCTTATGAAAGAGAAAAATGGAAGTTTATAAAATGGATAAGCTCACTGTTCATGGCTTATTTGCCTACAAAAAAACCCTTGTACTCAGTAGACACCCATTAAATATTTCATGAAAGCAAAAGTGAATGAATGAGTGAACTGTAAGTTCTAGCTGCTACAAAATGTCATTTAAAACTTGGGCTGCATTAATTGAAGTGCAGGCAATGGAACAAGGGAGGACACATGCCTGTTCTGCTCTCAAAAGCCAGATCACAACTGTAGTAGGGATGTGTCCAGTTCTGAACAACATACTAAAAGTGGATGTGTAAAGCCTATTCAAAGGGAGGTTGCCAAAATGATGACACTGAAAACCCAGTAGGAATAGCATAAGATATGACTGGAAGTGAGGCAGTAGGGTCATTGTGTTTAATTATACAAAGAGTAATTTATCTGGAAAGGGGGTGAGATTTACTCTAGGTGGCACCAATGAATAGAATGAGACTAAGTGACTAGAGGAAAAAAATTCAACTCAAAATAAAAGAAAGATATGCTAAAAATAAGACCTAACCAAAAATATCAGAGAGAAGTGTTAGAAACTAGTTTTTATTTGCTTTTCCTTTTTGAGTGTTTGTATGTTTCACCTTTTGAGATGTTCAAGCATAAGGCAGGCAAGCTCTGGTCACAGGTACTACAAAGGGATTAAGAACCCTGGATAAATTATCAGACTAGAAATCTGTAAGACACTTCCAACAATTAATCTTTTAAAAATTTCCTTTAAGATAAGCAAAGGTAAAAATGTTCTTAAATACCTCATTAAAAGTGGCAAAGCAAAAAAATATATAACAAAGTCTTTTATTCATAATACAAAAAATATTTTAAGGATATGGAACCTCACAGGTCCAAGGCTTATCTGGGGGAATGTGATGAACTAGAACACTACAATGATGAAAATGTATTAGATTTTCACCTGTACTTTTCTAGAAATAAACTCAGATACTTATGAATAATTAGCTAAAATTATTAATATAATTTTATTATAAAAATACAATAAATTTTAAAATATGAATGTATAAAGGGACTTTATCATTTAAGAGGTAACCTAGTCTAATCCTTATAAAAGTCCCTCAAAGTGTCTCTCTAGCCACTCACTGAACACATACAGGTCTAAGAAATCCACTCTCTCAAGAAGTAGCTTTTGAAATGTGCTGGAAATTATTTTATGTTAAGTTAAATTTTCCCTCCCCATAATATCCACTTTTCATCCTAGTCCTATCCTCCAGAACTTCCCAAAATCTATCCAAAGCTTCCTACATATGTGAGTCCTTAAAATAATCAAAAAGAGCACTCATTCCTAATTCTTTCCTTCTTCAATGAAACATTCTCAGTAATTTCAGGAAATCATGTCATGATTTCCAGATAGTGACCCAGAAATGTGCTCACTGCTTGCCCTTGAACATTCTTTGATTTGATTGAAGGACCTCCAAAAGTGAGCTTTCCTGGAGAGAAAACAGTACTCTAGGTGAAGTCTGGCCAGTAGCACAAAGTAAATACACCTCATCCCTCCCTCATTTCTGTTAATGCAACGTCACAAAATACCATTGACTTATATTGAGCTTATTAGCAACTAAGTTAAAGTTCTTCTTATCACTCGATATAAATTGACATGTTAACTAGCAGTGGTATTTATTAGCATCTAAGTTAAAGTTCTTCTTATCACTCGATATAAATTGACATGTTAACTAGCAGTGGTATTTATTAACAAATAACCGAAGTTTCTATGTAAATACTATAAAGTTCTCACTTATTTTTTTAAGAAATGGGTTTTACTCAATTAGTGAAATAATGGGTGAAAGTGTTATTATTATTCCCATTTTAAAATGAAAAAATTAAGACACAGATTAAATGTCATGTTGAAGCCCATAACCAAAAATTAACAAAAATTATTCTAGAATTATCCAAGGCCTATGCACTGCACATTTCACTACACCATGATACCCTCTCATAAGTGTTTTCCATGATCTTTATTGATAGCGCTGCTTATCACAAAATCCTTCATGTAGCAATATGCAATGACTAAATAGAAACATATACTCTTCACTGTTTTTTATCTTCCTGTGTACATTTTAAAAGTATGTGAACAAGAGGTTTGTGGTTTGTTTAGTACTTTTGAACAAGAGGCTTTTCTTAAAATTTTTTTTAAACTACCTTTAATTCAAGCTGACAGGCTATTTTTCTTAAGAGTCTAGAATGATGAAAGTAGCATTTTATGCTCAGACTCTTGAGACAGTAAACAAAATAAGAATCATGTGCTTAAACCAAAACTTATGAACTATGGATTCAAAATTTATTAGCATGGAACTAAAAGCCATTTTAAAAATTGAAAATGATACAGTTTTCATCAGCTTTTCAGTTTCTTTACAGCAGTGAACTGAACAAATCCACTAGAGCTACAAACATATTTCAGCAGGACAAGTTCAAGTAGGATCCTGCTGAAGAGACTGTGGTTGATGCCCAGGAAGCAACAGCAAGGTCCTTGAACTGGGATATCTGAAGAAACTTGATATATGTAATTTATACATCACTCAGTAGCTTTGGAAAATCCTTACTTTCTTATATTATCATAGACATGTATGTAGCTACGTCTGCAATTAATTATTTCTGTAAGTTGCTGCGATAAATTATAGATAATATCCTATCTGATTGAGAACCAGATTTTCTCTGAATTCACTGGGTGCTCTGCATACCATTCTGGAGCATCTAGGGGAAAACAATATCCAAGTCTTTCATCTGCAACTACTAATCATCTGCCATGAGTGGGGAAACCCTGGTCTGGCTATGTCAGGGCAATGATCATGGATTTGCAAATGATGCTCATTTTGTAATACAGCCAACCATGACAACTCAACCTCTCACCCTTCCTGATGATGACACTCTCCCACCCTCCATGGTCATATGAAGGTTTGCCGTTTTATCTTGTCATATTTTACTGCATTCTCTTGCTCTCAGAAATCTCATTTGGCCCTGTTTGGCTTGATTCACCCTCTGCAACCCGTAAAGTTTTCTTCGATAAAATATTTGTTAGATCACGGAACAATTTTTTTCCTCATTGTTTTATTCTCTAAAGGACAATCAAGAGAAAAGCTCTCTTCTCTCCCTGGGAAATTTAAACACTTACCCTCCTCTTAAGACATGGAGCTTGCAGCAATTGCAATAGTTAATTTTTTCAGCGTATTGTGGATTATTACAAAATCATGGCAAGAGCACTGGTCTTAAAGATTTGCCAGTAAATCCGGACAATGTCGTGTATTATGGTAATAAAACTGTCTCTCTGAGTTTGCATTTCTTCACAGGAGTTAACACAATATCTATGTCTGAAAGGTACTGTGATGATAAAATTAGGCAAAATATGTGAAAACGCCTGGCCCAAATACTAGCACTTAGTTCTCCTAAATATTTGTTAAATCATAAGCAAATAATTCAATTAGTATGAAACTTTGTCTTTTCTTAGCTGGATACATAATTCTTTTGACAAAAACTGGTTGTTTTCAAAGCCCCAACCATATTGTAGGGTGAACAAATAAAAATAGTTAACCAGGGGCATAACATATATTATGGTAACAAAAGATGGTATAATCTCTACAGAGTAAATGAAATGTGTACTACTAATTATACTTCACATATTGACAGCATCATTAAAAATTAACCCAGGAGTATAATTAGTGCACAGATTTTATTTTAAAAACAGTCCAGAGCTTATTTCCAAAGTGATGTGCTTTACATTCTTTGTTTTCCAATTTCATATCAGAAATAAAGACTGAAAATCTGTAGCAAACAAAAGGACTTAAGTAAAGAGTTATGCCTGTAGGTCACAGAAATCTGAAATTTGATTTGAAAAAATAAACTTTCTTATTAGCACTTGCTCCCTCATCTACACCCCATCATTTCCTCACTGATATCTCTTGCCATAATTTGTTCTTGATAGAAATAAGGAAGCATAATCAGATTCAATTTTTGATGATACATTAGCTATATATTTCAGGTACAGAAATATAATGTTCTTGAAGACAAGAAATGTCTGCTTTAACTTTCTTCAAGTGATAGGCTCCCCTGCATTTGTGCCACTAAAGAGAACTGGTGGAAAAAGTTTAATATAATGCTCATTTGTTCACTTGAATTAATAAAATTTGTATTACAACAGAACAGTGACTACTTACAAGGAATGTTACCATAGAGTTTATATTATTAGATATTATAGGTATATTTTAAAATTTTGATAACAGAGCAAAAAGTAATTTCCAGAAGCTGATAGCAAGTATATTTTTCATGAAAGAATATGGATGGAGGTGATTCCTGGGCTCAGTTCTATCAGTTTTCAGAGAAGTCTGAAAAACATACCTCTTGATAGTGAACCATTTAATGTAAGAATAATGTATAAAAAATAAATATAAGTAATAATATAACTAATAAATATAAGATCATTTAATGTCAGAACAACACATATTCTCCCTGTGTGCACTTAAATAACAGAAGAGTAGCTTGGGGGACTTTTTAGAGTACTAGGCATATTTATAAAATAAATATATAGACAATACTGGGGGGCTATTTTTCATTATTTCTATAAACTGTCGTCAGGGTAAATAACCATCTTTCTAAAGAAATGGGAAATAAAACAACAGAAAGTATTCAGACCTCCCCAAGGACACACATCAGATTGAATACCTGCTAGGATTTAAATTTTAGAAGTCCAGACTGAAGTGCACAAACTCTCACAACTTTTGATATTGCTAAAGGTGACCAAGAGGCTGAAAGGCTGAAGAAACCTAAAAAGGGATTAGCTCTGAGATACTCTTCCAAAACAGACCTTGTTATATCATTATCAGGGTCTTTCTAGCCCCTAGGCTAGAAATCCAAATTATTACAACTAATCAATCTGAACTTTAGCTTTCACTCAAATTTGACACATTGTTTATTTTTCTCCCTAAAGTGTCATTACTTCTTTTACTATATGCTATCTGTAGAGACATAACACTTACCATCAAGCAGCACAAAGAAGACTCTATAAGCTGTTGACACATGACTCTGACAACTATTCACAATGCATGGTAAGATTACTTTGGTAGTGACTCACCATGAATAATTATATTCCTTCTTTCTATTATTATTAACATATTTCATTTTATAATGTGGTCTACTTTCCTCTCATTCATTGAAACTCATATTACGTATCTCATCTGTATATGTAACTTGATTCAGTTATTTGTTGTCTGTAGTTTTCTCACTTGTGTTATGCCTTTTTCTTAAATTTTAGTGCATATTTTCTTTTTTTTCTATTGAACACTGGCAAAACATCCACAGGGGAGAATAAAATCACAGTTCTCTTACATTCAAGGGAAATGAGTTGATGGATATGATTTACTGAAACTTAGGATGGGTTTGGATACCATTTTTATTACTTTTTCTCACATAATACTTTTAGCATTTTATTTTATTCACTATTATAAGCTTTATCATGAGAATTAATTTGGAACAATTTTCTGTTGCAATGAAAGGAATTGATAGTAAAATTGATAAATTGTGTTTGATATCTGTTCAAATGTTTCAAAGAGGAATAGGACTCATTTAAAATCCCTGTCTAGAATGGCCATCGTCAAAATATCTACAAACAATAAGTGCTGGAGAGGGTGCGGAGAAAAGGGAACCCTCTTGCACTGTTGGTGGGAATGTAAATTGATACAGCCACTATGGAGAACAGTATGGAGGTTCCTTAAAAAACTAAAAATAGAACTACCATGCTATCCAGCAATCCCACTACTGGGCATATACCCTGAGAAAACCATAATTCAAAAAGAGTCATGTACCAAAATATTCATTGCAGTTTTATTTACAATAGCCAGGACATGGAAGTCAAGAGTATACACTGAAGGCTGCCTCACCCTGCCATGGCATTAACTCTCAAGGAGCCAGGTCTCCTGGCCCGATCCTCATTCTGCTACCCTAATGGGAACCTCAACTACAATTCCCAGTAGCTCCTCTCTGAAACACTCTCTGAGCAAGAGTAAGTAAATTGTGGTCATGAAGTGCCCTAAGATTTGGAGTTGTACAACACTGATCCAAATTCTGGCTGTGTGTCACCCTGGCAATGTGGCCTTAAGTTAAAGGACAAGATGTTCCATTTCCTCCCTAGTAAAGTGGGAACACTAAAATCATTGCTATGTGGATGAACTGAAATGAGATAATATTTGAGAAAGTGACTTCCCAGAGACTAGAGCACTACGTTGGCTCAGACCCTGCCAGATCCCTTCTCATCCCTCTGGGCAACTGCCCAGCAGCAGCAGCAGCAGCAAGTGCTGACATCTTGTAAAAGCCAGTGTTGCACAGCCCAGGCTATTCCTCTCTCTCAGGAGCTGGCCAGCTCAGCATTACTCTTTTTCAGAATTCTTTCCACTGAACTCAACATCCACATTTATCAAGGCACAATTATTTGTTAAGGCACCTAGTCCAAAGGCTAGGGTATGGAACTAAAGAAATCTATCTAAGAAAAGGTGTTCTAGAAGCCTCACACTCAACTACCCTGGGACTATCTCTTCCCCAAGCTAACCCCAGGAACACTTCATTTGATTATGTAAACTTAATAAGATAATGTCAAAATTGTACTCAATATTTTATGTAAAGAGCCAATCATCCATGTCATGGATGGTCATCAAATGTTACAGGGAAGCATGGTCATCAAATGTTGCAGGGAAGGGCACACACTGTGCAGATTAATGCAATAGCTCCTAGATCTAAAATAGACATAATTATTTTGAAATGTCATTTCCCTTATTCTTATAAAATAGTTAGTTTAAATCACTGATTATTAGTTCCCAAGTCTACAAAGAAAACTTTCATGCTGAAATTCCTGGAAGCTAGTCTACATTGGTGTTAATAATCTGTTACTGATTTTTTAAAATTTCAGATACTTCCTTCAGAGTCATTATCCAAGACACAATGTGCTGACAGGTCTCTCCAGTTTTAAGTTACCCTTGTGTACAAAATTTCTCATCATGCCTCTTTATTCTACTACTAAATAATCAATTAACCAACATTTCATTTATAGAGCCCTCAGCATTACGTTGGCTTTGCAACTGAATCTCCTATGGGGATCTTTCAATATTATATACATGCCAGGGCCCTATACCAGATACGGGTCAGAGTATAACTTTGTCTTAGGCATTTTTTAAACATTTGCAGGTGATTCTGTTGTGCATCTAGAATTGAGAACTTCTGGCCTCAGCCTTGCAGTGATACAGAAGGGCAAATGAAAGAGGTTAATTGGGAATAACCTCATAAGTGCTAATTTTTGTGATAAATTATTAATTTATATTGTAATTTAATACTCACTACTATTCTATCAAGGATTTCATTTTTCTCCTTATATCAAAAACGATACTCTGGGCTTCCCTGGTGGCACAGTGGTTGAGAGTCCACCTCCCGATGCAGGGGACACGGGTTCATGCCCCGGTCCGGGAAGATCCCACATGCCACGGAGCGGCTGGGCCTGTGAGCCATGGCCGCTGAGCCTGCGCATCCGGAACCTGTGCTCCACAACGGGAGAGGCCACAACAGTGAGAGGCCCGTGTACCGCAAAAAAAAAAAAAAAAAAAGATACTCTGAAAATGAAATAGGTTTCAACATGAAGTCAGACCTCCCATCCTAAAGCCCATGACATTTCCATTGGATAGCAATGTCCATAGTCTAAGTGAGTCAGTGAAGCAGTCAGCAACTACCAGGATCCCTGTGTCCTTACCCTGTCCATATCTTGGAGGGGTCTAGTGTCCTAGTGGCTACAGTGGCTCCACTCAGCTGCAAGTGCTTAAGGCCAAGAACTTGCAGATTCAAGTCTACACAGGGCTTAAGCTGATTCTACCTGAATAAACCTCATGGGACTTAGGAAAGTCTCATTCCCTAAATGAAGTCTGAAATGTATTTTCCTCTCCAAACTTGATATGTCTGAGGAAGTCTCAGAACAACTCTGATCATGATTAAATAATACCCTATAAAATGGCCAGCAAAGGGCTTGATGTGGCATAAGCACCCTAACATACATAGGCTTCATCCTAATTACTCTCTCCTGGAATGGGGAAAACTAAAAACAAAAACAAAAAACCTGAGCCCTGCTAAATGCCAGCCCATTGGCTGGAACACTGATGTCTTATTTATTTGTACAGGCTGGCGTCCTTTATGTATGTATAACCATTACCATCACCTCTACCTTGAAACTCCTACTACTGCATCACAAGCTAGGATCAGTTCCCCGTGTGACTATTAACAGCTATGATTGAGCCCACTTAACCACTCACCCTTTGATAGATACAATGATTAGAATTTCTATCCACTTATTTGCAAAGCTATCCTGTAGAATTAGAGGTTTTCCCTCAGTGCTAATCACACCTTTTTCTTATTTACCCTTCCTCGTTGCCAAGTTACAACACACTCAAATTTAGGGGAATTTATGAATTATGAAGCTATGAGAAAGAGGGGAAAATCCTGATTTGTTTATAATTCCTACTGAGATCTTTCAATGATCTAAGAAAATGTCCTTTTCAGAGAACACTGGCATTGAAAAGGAATGGAATATTTTTTTAGCACTACTCAGTACCAAACATGATATTAATGCTTCATGTACAGGACATGTGGTAGGAAAATGTTTTTGAAATTCTTTTTTCCCCTTAATTTCCTTCTATCCCTAGGCTATTCTCTTATCAAGATATCCACAATTTCAGGGAAAAGATGACACAACAGAAAATATAAAAAGAGGAATCAACCCTTGGTGTTTGCCTTTTAAAAGCCTTCTTCTCTGAGAGAAAAGATACAAGTTCACGTATATATGGTAAGATATGGTAACAAATATATGGTAAGATATTTGATGAGTTAAAAGCAAGCCCTCCCACTCCTGAAAATAGAATAGACATCACAAAGTGATTGGGAAGCAAAGATGGGAGGGTTGTGATGACAGAGGTTTTGAGGGCTGGGATGAGGGATTCAGACCTAGAAGCCAATTAAAATGGCATCCAAAAATATGAAATACTCAGTCTGACAAAAGACATGAAAAACCTATAATGTGAAAACTACAAAAAAATTAATTAGGTAAGTTAAACTAGGCTTAAATAAATAGAAATATATACCATGTTCACGGGTTTCAAGTGTCAGTGTTGTTAACATGTCATTTCTCCCCTAATTTCTCAATATATTTGATACATTTCAAATCCAAATTCAGCAGGCTTTTCTTGTAGAAATTAGCAAACTAACATCCAAAGTAAAATGGAACTGTAAATAACCCAGAGGAGCCAAAAGTACTTTATAATAGATGACTAAACGTGGAAGACTAATACTACTGATTTTAAGATTTGTTATAAATTTATAATAATTAAGACTATGGTATTGGCATAAAAATAGAAAAACAGATCAACAGAACAAAGTACCTAGAATAGACCAACAGAACAGAATAAATAGGCCCACACTTCTCTGATATATACATGTTGAGTTTTTAATATCAGTAAATCTTTATTAATTTTATCCTGAATGTGTACATGAGATGTTCTACATCAGAGATATATTAACTATTTCACTGATCTAACTAAAACATATGTCACTCACTCGTTGCTTCATTCTTACCCTGCAGTGATGTGATGAAAGTCAGATGGAATAATCTCTTATGTGAATACCAAGATGCTCTATAAGCAAGGGATGGTTTGAATAAATTATCTCTGCTTATGTAAAAGAGGAATTGACAGCTGCTGCCCCCTAACTTCCTGAAACAAGAAAAAAAACTTTTGCTCATCAGAAATGGAATGGAAAAGCTTGTGGGTTCTCACTCCAAACGTTTGAAATGTAAACTAAATACATCTTTCCAAGGCAAAAAAGCCCCATGTCTCTAGCTTTTATGACCTAGAAATGTCTCCAAAGTCCCAGGCCTCATTTTCTCTTAAAATGTAAACATGTACCTTCAAGGTAAATCTCTTAAGAGTTCTCTTGCTATACATACAGTTGCTAATTAGCTTCCCAAGGCTTTCCTTTAGGCGAGGATCCTAAGTGTTCAACAAAATTCATTTAGAAAGCCTCTACCCTGAAGAAACACAAAAATATTTTCTCTATATTCCACAATGCATACACTGGAATACTCTTCAGCAATGAAAATGGATGATTTATTCATACATGCTACAGCATGGATAATCTCAAAGTAATTATGCTGAGTGAAAGAAGCCAGACTTTGTAATTATATTTGTATAAAATTCTACAAAATAAAGCAATCCATAGTGACAGAAAGAAAATCAATGATTGGGGAAAGGGAAGTTCGGCTGAAAGGAGTTATTTCAGAGATGTGCAAGAAAAATTTTGGCATTGATGCTTACGTTCATTGTTTTGACTGCAGTGGTAGTTTCATGGTGTGTGTGTGTGTTTGTGTAAAAATCTATTCAATTTTATACTTTAAATATGTACAGTTTATTGTATGCCAATTGTAATTCAATTAAAAAGGCAAAATAAAGGTACAAACAAGCAGATGTAGATACAGAGAACAGAGTTAGATTGCTTTTTTAAAATGTGCTCTGTGACATCTAAGGTACAGAATATCACAAACCACTGCTTCTTTCTAGCCTGAAGATTTTGCAAAAGAGATCATTCAATTTTTGACTACAGGAGTTTATAAAAGACTTAGCCTCATGTCAGCACATAATAGGTGTTTATTAAATACTGTCTACTACCCTCCCATTACTTTTTTTTCTATTAATATATTTGTCTTATACACGATTTATTACATATCACTAATTATAATAGGGATACTTAAGTGAAGAATGTTGCCATCTTTAGGATATCCTACTTTACATTATGGTTCTCAGAATATGTAAAGGCTGGCACTGAATATAAGTTTCATAAAATGTTCTGAAATGGAAGGTGATTACTAGATTTGAGGTAATGTTTTAGATAAATTTTCTTCTGAAAGCATATATACCACTAGCCTCTTCTATCCATCTATTTCTCTATACATCTTCATGCTTTCAAGAAAACTCAGAAGTCGAACACCAATCTATCATTCACTTGTTTTGTTTTCTAACCACGTAGCTGTTCTTTCTTTCCAACTTCCTTATAAATGCCTCCTTATGCTCTTTCCTTTGGCCTAACTTCTCATTGTCTTTAACCTTATTTCTCAATATGAGCTCCAAGCGATATATTGTTTAATTCCATCCAAATTTCAGTTCTCTTCTCTAGTCCCCATTAACATGTTCAGCAGTAAGACAAGCAGGTAAACATGTGCCCCCGCTTCCCACATATTTTGTGAATAATGGCATTCTGGTTGATCACTTCTGTGACCTGGCTGCCTACATCTAAAGCTCTCCAAATGCCATGACTCACGCTCAGATGCTTTCATTTATTTCATTTCATTTAAAACATATTCAGCTTTCCTATAAATACAAGGACCTCTTTCTTCCCTTGTTAAAGTTATACATTAAAATCTCTTACTCCTTTTTCATTATTTCACAGCTCTACATCTACCATAATCTAGTTTGCTCACATTTAGGCATCTTTCCAGTTTCCATACTACTTTTTATTACAGTTCTGGTCATATTATAATGTTCTACATTATTATTTCATTTCATGACAAAAATGTATGAAGGTTTTACAATATTACCATTAAATTTTTCTAACATTCTCTTTCTTGTTTCAGGTAAAAGCCTAACATCATTCATAAGTCAATTGTCTGAGATAAAAATAATACTGTCTCATCATAAAAATGTACATAATTACAAATATTACCATTTTGTATAACAAAATGTCATATGGCCATAAAATAGAGTCAAATAGTTTCCCATTTCAAGGATACAACAAAACGACAAGACTGTTCCTAGATGCATTACATTAAGATGTTCCTGGGAAAAATCTATGCAAGTTGGCTTGTAGTTTGGTTCTTCAAATTCAAGAGAGATGGAAATTTCAGCAACTACTCAAAATGGTTTAACTATCTCCTTATTCTCCCTCAGTAAAATCACAAACAATACTCAGATATTACCTACCATCTCTACAACTCACTGTTGAGATGGGATTCCTCAATGGCCCTACTGTTCTAGATTGCAAAGTTGACAGATCATAACTTGGTTGGTTATAGTGCTGCAGCTCACAGTAAAGCAGTCAAGTTTGACCATATGAGGAATACAGAAAAAAAGAGTTGCTTTGTTACACTTTTTATGCACCCTCCAGGCAGAAATCGTGGGCTCTTATTAGAATCCTGCCATAATTGTTCTTGACTCTTTTAGGACACTGAGAGCCAACTTTCTTCCTACTTATTAATGAAAGCATAAAACATATGGTAATATAATTAGAAGCAATTTTTTTCTTTTTAAAAATTTTTAACAGAATCCATTTTCCCTATCTTCTGAAGAATGGTGTATTTTTCTTTCTATTGTTACATACCAAATTACCACAAATTTAGCAGCCTAAAATAATACCCATTTATTATCTCACAGTTCAACGGTCAGAAGTATTTGTGGACTCAGCTACATTCTTTGCATACGGTCTCACCAGCTGAAAGCAAAATTTCAGCCAGTAAGAGTTCTTATCTGGAGAAAAAAAAAATTCACTTCCAAGCTCATTCAGGTTGTTGGCAGAATTCTGTTCCTTTTAAGTGCAGACTGTTTCCTTGCTGGCTGTGAGCCACGGATCACTCTCAGTTTCTGCAGGTTACTCACATTCCTTGCCACATGCCAGAGAAAATCCGCTTTTAAAAGATGCATGTGATTGCAGGTAACATGATCTTATATACAAAAACCCTAAAGATTCTACCAAAATCTGTTTAGAACTAATGAATTCAGTAAAGTAAAATACAAAATCAAAATCAATTGTGTATGTATACACTAATAATGAACTATCTAAAAAAAATTAAGAAAATCCCATTTCTAATAACACCAAAAAGAAAATACTTAGAAATAAATTTAACCAAGGAGGTGAAAAATATGTATACTGAAAACTATAAAACATGGATGAAAGAAATTAAAGAACACAAATGGAATGGCATCCACTAATCCAACAATAATTAATAATGTTAAAATATCCATAACACTGAAAGCAAGCCACAGATTCAATGCAATCTCTAAAAAAAATCCAGGGGCATTTCCCATAAGATTAAACTTAAAATTCATATGGAATCAAAAAGACTCTGAATATCTAAAGAAATTAGTCTCTCTCTCTCTCCCACCCATCTCTATTTTTTATCTATTATTTTTAATTACATGGACATATGGTACAGAATTAAAGCACTGAAAAAAAAATCTTTAGGTTAACTTTCTGTTATAAAAGACCACAGTGAGAATAAGAAAGCAATAAACACTTTCCTATGTACATAGGGAAGGAATGTCTTAATCAACAGAGATACACAGTATATAACATGACAACCCTTTAAAATTTACACAATAATTTCATGTACATTATTTCATTTGACTCAAACCACAATCTATGAGGTTACTACTATTATTTTTTCCATTTTACAGGTTAGATTTCATGTGGCTTTCAATTTTAAAATATACTAAGTGTAATATGGTTAATAAATATCCTGGTGTCTTGCTCTTATAATCCTAACAATAAATCTCAGCTATTGGTAAAACAAAATAATATCTTGATATTAGTATTAAATTGAAATAATATTATTAGAGCATTCCAATTTGTGATATTCAAGAGGTAGTAATGTAGTGGCCTCTTCCTACTGATGTGTTTGAATTTATTTTTGACATTATAATTTAAAGTAGTCTACACATTATCTAAAATGTGAATTCACATTCACATGGAGAAAATAAATTGTAACAGTGAGAAAAAAACAAAACAAAACACAAAGGGTCAATGACCCAAATAGGTTAAGAATCACTGTGCTCTACACACTACTGTATATAAAATAGATGGCTAGCAAGAACCTACTGTACAGCACAGGGAACTACTCAATATTCTGTGATAACCTATATGGGAATAGAATCTAAAAAAGAATGGATATATGTATAACTGATTCACTTTGCTGTACAGCAGAAACTAACACAACACTGTAAATCAACTGTACTCCAATAAAAATTAATTTAAATAAAGCATTGAAGATGAATTCAAAAAAAAATCACTGTGCTAGAGGCAACTCCAAAAAAATAGAGAAAGGCTACAGCTATCATTCAACATAAGTTCAACTCAACTCACAGTAATATTTTGTTTGTTTAGAAAATGAGTTCACTCAATTGTGATAAAGAAAACCATCATGATTTTTTATCATTATTTTCTTGAGAAATTTAGAGAATCAACTAAAAATCTACTAGAACTTAATAAAAGACCACAGAAAAGTACCTAAATAATAAATAAGGAAAACAGACATCAACGACTTCTAATTACAGCCATGGTGGCACTACAAAGGCCTAATTTACCTTTCTACCCAAAGCAACCCAAAAAAATGGATAAAATATATCAGGAAATGAGTTTCAAGACACCAGACAGCAGGCAATGAACAGTGATGCTTGAAAGATGGAGAACTAATAAGAAATAGATGCACCTGTTCTTCTTTTCATATCAGATCTTCCCCAAGCTGGATTCTAGTCTTCCTAAAGATGTGAGTTAGAGTATTTTGTTTGTTTGGCTATATTTTATGTTTGATTGTTTGCTTGTTTATTTTTGCATTTTGACACATAAATATAATAATCATTTCCCAGATAGCTCATAAATTTTAACACTTTAAGTTCCTCTTCTATGAGAGGAAGAATTAGCACATAAAATTAGTTATCATTTATTTATGAAGATTTTTTCTCAAATATCAAATGAGATACATAGACATCTAGCACTTGACTAACATCTAACAATATTATATCAGTAGATTGTTTTAGCACTTGCCACCTTTCCTTGTTGTTTTTGGAAATGAGCCCAATCTCTGTCCCCTACTACAAAACCCCATTGTAATAGACCCCTAGAATAAAGTCTGCTTTGCTCTTAAACAGGTGTCTTTATACACACACACACACACATACATATATATATATACATACGCAGACATACATATATAATTTATGTACATGAATATCATTCTTAGAGTAAACATATAACTATAATTTATAAATTGCTTTCACTTGGAATTCAGTTGGGCAAATTTTGGTTAACTGACTAATAACTACACTAAAAACAGTACAAAAACTAATAAAACTAAATATGCTTTTTGAGACTTCCCTGACGTTCCAGTGGTTAAGACTCTGCACTTCCACTGCAGGGGGCACAGGTTCAATCCCTGGTTGGGGAACTAGGATTCCACATGCCGTGAGGTGCAACCAAAGGAAAAAAAAATATGTTTTATTACTTAAATGTGTACTGATTACTTCATGACTAAAAAATCTTAAAAGGACAGCATTACACCTTCAAATGAAAAATCTGAAAATATGCCCTTCTATGACCCCTTAATGAGATTTTAATCACATAAAAATATCTTCTTTTTTGTGATGGAATAAAGATAAATAAAAGCCAAATGGTGCATAGCAAACTTTTATTTTGGACAAGAAATAATACTTTGTTACTCTTTTTTTTTTTTTTTTTTTTTTTTTTTTGCGGTACACGGGCTTCTCACTGTTGTGTCCTCTCCCGTTGCGGAGCACAGGCTCCGGACGCGCAGGCTCAGCGGCCATGGCTCACGGGGCCAGCCGCTCCGCGGCATGTGGGATCTTCCCGGACCGGGGCACGAACCCGTGTCCCCTGAATCGGCAGGCGGACTCTCAACCACTGCGCTACCAGGGAAGCCCTACTTTGTTACTTTTAATTACCCTTAACCATAATTAAATTCTCTTTTTTTTAAATATGTATTTATCTTATTTATTTATTTTCCTTATTTTTTGGGCTGCATTTGGTCTTAGTTGCGGCACCCGGGATCTTCGTTGAGGCATGCAGGATCTTTCTGTTCTGGCGCATGGTCTCTTTGTTGCGGCGCACAGCCTTCTCTCTAGTTGTGGCCTACGGGTTTTCTCTCCCTAGTTGCAGCAAGTGGCCTCCAGGGCTCATGGGCTCTGTAGTTTGCAGCACACAGGCTCTCATTGAGCCGCACAAGCTCAATAGTTGTGGCACATGAGCTTATTTGCCCCACAGCATGTGGGATCTTAGTTCTCCGACCAGGGATTGAACCCACATCCCCTGCGTTGGAAGGCAGATTCTTTACCACTGAACCACCAGGGAAGTCCAAAATTCTCCCTTTCTATGTAGAATTTTTCCATGTCGGAAATTAAAATATGAGAAAATACAAGAAAAATAACTCAGACTCTTGCCATATTTGAACTTTGAGTACTACATCACAATTTTTGATATTTAGTAAATCAACTTGAGTTATACTGAATTGTACATTTGCTAACTGAAATGTATACACATTCTACAAAAAGTGTGTTTGTTAAACAAATCAATCAAGAATCTCCTTTCCACAATCATCAAACGATCTGCAAAGACAGTTTTTTAGCTCTAAAGCTATGTCTAGTTCAGTCCTTTTAAGAAAATTAAAATCTTTGCCCTTAAAAACATTTGGTATTCGAACCAAAGTAGATGTAACTACTTACAAATGTATTTTATCTGTTCACTAAAGAAAATACATCAGAAATATGTTAACAATTGATGTTACTGAATGAGCTTAAAAGCAATAAAAATGCATTTGTTTAAAAAGGTTCCCTAATTCATATCTTTCATTTTATTAAAAACAAAGCCAAAAAATCTTTTTACCTTAAATAACATTTTGCTATAGTATATTAAGAACAAGTTAAATATACCATCTACATGAAAAGTACACTTTTTTTTTTCAGATATGACAAGGTGCAGACTCAGAAAGTTGATTTCTTCTTAAAAAAAAAAAAAAAACTCCCCCAATTTGGGTCTCAACATAGCTATATCATTCCTGTCTAGAATGATGATAATAGCCAGAGGGGTAAATTTTTGGAATATAATTTTGAGAAATGACTGCCAGGTTTTGAAATTACAAAATTTAGGAAAAAAGAATAACTGATTTTAAAGGGAGAAGATCACTACTGATAATGAGGTTACATAACTGTGTTCATTTTCTCTAAATCAAAATATTTCTCAAATACCATAATTTCATAAATTCACAAAAATTACTTAAGTAATTTATCTGATATCTACTATTTCTGTTAACTTTGAATAATTATTTTCATAACAATTTAATTACATATGACATTTATTGTGAAAATCGTGTAACTATCCATTATGCAGTTATACTTTGTTTTCATTTGTACAGTATATATATTTTAATCAAGATTTCATAGGCTCTAAAATCATAATACTATGTTTTTAACTGAAATATAGTTATTTACAATATTATATTGGTTTCAGGTGTACAACATAGTGATTCAATATTTTTATGGATTATACTCCATTTAAGTCTGTAATAAAATATTGGCTATTTTCCCTGTGCTGCACAATACATCCTTGTAGCTTATTTATTTCATACATATTAATTTGTATTTCTTAATCCCCTAACTCTACCTTGCCCCTTCCCGCTTCCCTCTCCCCACTGGTAACCATTAATTTGTATTCTATATTTGTGAGTCTGTTTCTGTTTTATTATACACACTCCTTTGTTTTATTCTTTAGATTCCACATATAAGTGTTAACATGGAGAATTTGTCTTTCTCTGTCTTACTTCAATGAGCACGATACCCTCTAGGTCCATTCATATTGTTGCAAATGGCAGAATTTCATTCTTTTTTATGATTTATATTCCATTGTATACGTATACCATATCTTCTTTATCCATTCATCTGTTGATGGACACTTAGGTTGCCTCCATATCTTGGTTATTGTAAATAATGTTACTATGAACAATGGGGCACATGTATCTTTTCAAATTAGTGTTTTTGTTTTCTTCAGCTATATACCCAGGAGTTGAACTGCTGTATTATATGTAGTTCTATTTTTAGTTTTCTGAGGAAATTCCATACTATTCTCCATAGTGGCTGCACCAATTTACATTCACACTGACATTACATGAGGGTTCCCTTTTCTTCACATCCTCACCAACATTTGTTATAGACTTTTTGACGATAGCGATTCTGACAGGTAAGAGGTGATATCTCCTTGTAGTTTTGATTTGTATTTCTCTGAAAATTGGCAGTGTTGAGCAGCTTTTCTTGTTCCTGTTGGCCATCTGTATTTCCTATTTGGAAAAATGTCTATTCAGGTCTCTTCTGTCCATTTTTTAATCATTTGTGAGGGTACCAAGTTTATGAGCTGTTTACGCATTCTAGATATTAACCCCTTATCTATCATATCATTTGCAAATATTTTCTCCCACTCAGTAAGTTGTCTTCCATTTTGTCGATGGTTTCTTTTGTTGTGCAAAAGTTTTTAAGTTTATGTATGTCCCATTTGTTTATTTTTATTTCCTTTGCTTTAGGAGACAGATCCAAAAAACATTACTACAATTTACATCAGAAAGTATTCTATGTTTTATTCCAGAAGTTTTATGGTTTCCAGTCTAACCTTTAGGTAATCCATTTTGAGTTTTTTTTTTTATATATGGTGTGAGAAAATGTTCTAATTTCATTCTTTTACATGTAGCTGCCCAGTTTTCCCAGCACCTCTCATTGAACAGGCTGTCTTTCCTCTGATATATAGTCTTTCCTCCACTGTTGTAGATTAAATGACTGTAAGTGCATGGGTATATTCCTGGGCTCTCTATTCTGTTCCATTGGGCTATGTGTCTGTTTATGTACCAGTACCATACTGTTTTAATTAATGAAGATTTGTAGTATAGTCTAAAGGCAGGGAGTGTGATTCCTCCAGCTTTGTTTTTTTTCCTCAAGACTGCTTTGGCCATTCAGGGTCTTTTATCATCTCATATAAATTTTATTATTATTTCTTCTAGTTCTGTAAAAAACCTCATGGGTATTTTGAAAGGAATTGCATTAAATTTGTAGATTTCTTTGGGTAGACCTTTTAACAATACTACTTCTTCCAATCCATAAACACAGGATATCTTTCCATTTCTGTGCACCATCTTCAACTTCCTTCATCAATACTGTATAGTTTTCAGAACAGAGGTCTTTCACCTCCTTGGTTAAGTTTACCTCTAGGTATTTTATTATTTTTGATGCAATTTTAAAATGAACTTTTTTCTTGCTTTCTCTTTCTCATAGGTCATTATTAGTATATAGAAAAGCAATAGATTTCTGTATGTTAATCCTGTATTCTGCAATGTTACTTAATTCATCTATTAGTTCTAACAGTTTTTTGGTGGACACGTCAGGGTTTGCTATGTACAGTATTATATCATCTGCAAATAGTGACAGTTTACTTCTTCCCTTCCAATTTAGCTGCCTTTTATTTATTTTTCTTGTCTGATTGCTGTGGCTAAGACTTGCAACACTATGTTAAATAGAAGTGGTGAGAGTGGTCATCCTTGTCTTCTTCCTGATTTTATAGGAAAAACTTACAGCTTTTCACCATTTAATATGATGCTACTCTGGGTTTGTCATAAATGGCCTTTATTATGTTGATATATGTTCCCTCTGTGTCATCTTTGATGAGAGTTTTTATCATGAAATAAATAACTTTTGTCAAATGCTTTTTCTGCATCTAATGAGAAGATCATGTGATTTTTATCCTTTTGTTATTATGGTATACACTGATTGATTCGCAGATATTGATCTATCCTTGCATCTTTGGAATAAATCCCACTTGATCATAGTGTATGATCCTTTCAGTGTATTGTTAGACTTGGCTTGCTAACATTTTAAGATGTTTGCATCTATATTCATCATTATATTGGCCTATAATTTTTTTTTTTTTTTGGTAGTGTCTTTGTCTGGTTTTGGCATTGGGCTAATGGTGGCCTCATAGAATGGATGTGGGAGTGTTCCCTAGTTTTTTTGGAATAGTTTGATAAGGATAGGTATTAGCTCTTGTTTAGTAGAATGTCCCTGTGAAGTTATCCAGTCCTGGACTTTTGTTTGCTGGGAGTTTTATGATTAATAATCCAATTTAACTACTAGTGATTGGTCTGTTCAGATTATCTATTTATTCCTGATTCAGTCTTGGAAAATTGTATGTTTCCAGAAATTTATCCATTTCTTCTAGATTTTCCAATTTGTTGGCATATGACTATAGTATTCTCTTATGAATTTTTGTATCTCTGTGGCAGTGGTTGTAATTTCTCCTCTTTCATTTCTTATTTTATTTGGGTCATTTTTTTTTCCTTGATGTGTCAGGCTATAAGCTTATCAATTTTTCTTATCTTTAAAAAAACAGCTCTTGGTTTATCTTTCTATTGTTTTTTTATTTGTGGGGGGGGTCCTCTGTTTTATTTATTTCCTCTCTGATCTTTATTATTTCCTGCCTTTTGCTGCCTTTGGGCTTTGTTCTTTTTCTAATTCCTTTAGATGGTAGGTTAGGTTGTTTGAGATTTCTCTTGTTTCCTGAAGTAGGCCTTTATTGCTATAAACTTCCTTTTTAGAACTGCTTTTGCTGCATCCCACAGATTTTGGAAAGTTGTGGTTTTACATTCATTTGTCTAAAGATATTTTCTGATTTCCTCTTTGATTTCTTCATTGACCCATTGGGTTTTCTTCAGTAGCATGTTGTTTAGTCTCCAATGTTTGTGTTTTTCCCATTTTTCTTCCTGTGACTGATTTCCAGTTTAACACTGTTGTTGTCAGAAGAAAATGCTTGATATAATTTCTATCCTCTTAAATTTGCTATGACTTTTTTCATGGCCTGGCATGTGACCTATCTTGGAGAAGTTCCAGGTACATTTGAAAAGAATGTGTATTCTTCTGATTTTGGATGGAATGTCCTGTAGATAACTATTGTTTCCTTATTGATTTTCTCTTTGGATGATCTGTCCATTGATGTAACTGGGGTGCTAAAGTCCCCTACTATAATTGTATTATTGCCAATTTCTCTGTTTATGTCTGTTAACATTTGCTTTACATATTTAGGTGCTCCTATACTAGGTGCATATATGTTAATAAACATTGTATCCTCTTCTTGTATTGATTCCTTTATCATTATGTAAAACCCTTTTCACCTTTTGTTATAGACTTTGTTTTAAAGTCTATTTTGTCTGATATGAGTATTGCTACCTCAGGTTTCTTGTCATTTCCATTTACATTAAATACGTTTTTCCATCACCTCACTTTGAGTCTGTACATTTAGCTCTGAAGTGAGTCTCTTGTAAGCAGCATATACATGGGTCTTGTTTTTTTTATTCAATCAGCCTGTGTCTCGATTGAAGCATTTAGTCCAATGGCATTTAAAGTAATTCTTGATGGGTATGTACTTATTACCATTTTGTTACCTGTTTTGTGGTTGTTTTGCAGTTCTTTTCCATTCTTCTCTTCTTTTAGTTTCTTCCCTTGTGGTTTGATGGTTTCATTTAGTGGTATGCTTGTGTTCCTTTCTCTATAGTTTTTGTGTATCTATTGCAGGTTTTTGATTTGTGGTTACCATGATGTTCATATAGTTGACTTATAACTATATCTACTTAGTTAAAATTGGTAGTCATTTAAGTTCAAACATATTCTAAAAGATCTACATTTTTTACTCCCCTCCCCCATGTCTTTTTTATGTCTTACTTTACATCTTCATCTCTTAACTGTTTATTTTAGTTATAATTGATTTTATATTTTTTTGTCATTTAATCTTCATACTAGCTTATTTGAAGTGGTTGATCCACAGCCTTTACTGTATATTTGCCTTTACTAGTGGGATTTTTTCTTTTCCTATAAATTCTTCCTTTTTCTGTAGCTTTTTTTTTCCACTTAGAGAAGATCATTTAACATTTCTTTTAGATTGATTTAGTACTGATTAACTCTTTTAGATTTTGCTTGTCTGAGAAGTTCTTTATCTCTCCTTCAATTCTGAAAGATAATCTTGCTGGATAGAATATCTGAGGTTGTAGGCTTTTCCCTTTCAGCACTTTAAATATATCATGCCACTCCCTTCTGACCTGCAAGTTTCTGCAAAAAAAGTCAGCTGTTAGCCTTATGGGGGTTACCTTGTATGGGTATCTTTGTTTTTCTCTTGCTGCCTTTAGAATTCTCTGTCATTAACTTTTGCCATTTTAATTACGATATGTCTTGGTGTGGTTCTCTTTGGTTTCATCTTGCTTAGGACTCTCTGTGATTCCTGTACCTGGGTATCTGGTTTTTCCTTCTTCAGGTTTGGGAAGTTTTCAGCCATAATTCATCAAATACATTTTTGACCTTTTCTCTCCTTCTAGGACCCCTATAATGCAATTATTAGTATGCTTGAGGTTGTATCAGAAGACCTTTAAACTGTTCTGAGTTTTTAAATTTGTTCTTCTTCTTCTTGTTCTGATTAGGTGATTTCCACTAGTCTATCTTCCAAATCATTTATGCCTTCTTCTGTATCACCTAGTCTGATGTTAATCCTTCTAGTGTGTTTTACATTTCAGTTTCTTCAGCTCTGACTAGTTCTCCTTCATAATTTCTAGTTAGTTGTTAAAATTCTCACTGTTCACCTATTCTTTTCCCTTGTTCAGTTAATATTCTTGTTAATAATGCTTTGAATTCTTTATATGGTAAATTATTTCTATTACATTGTTGGGTTTTTTGGGGTTTTTTTTCCCCTTGTTCTTTTGTTTGAAACAAAATTTTTTGGCTTCTCAGTTTGCTCAATTTTCTCTGTCTCTATGAAATTAGGTGAAGTGCTTATTTATCCTGGTTTTGAAAGGGTTTCCTTGTATTGTGTGTGTCCCTATATAGTCTGTGTATGCCCAGTGGCTTTGGTGGGAGAGCTTGATCTGAAGTGAGCATGAGACAAGTCCTCCCCTAGGGTGTGATGGCAGGCATCACCTTGGTGGGAGCCAGGGCTGGAGATAGAGGGGATAAAGCCAGAGCCAGGTGTCAGCCAAAAGTTCCCTTGTGCTCAGTGACCAACACTGCCATATTGGGGTAAGGGACAGGTGCCAAGTACTGGAGCAGAAGCCCTGAGGGTCAAGTTTGAGCTGGTTTCATTCCTCTAAGTATGTTATCTGCCCCCTCCCAGAATCAGCACCTTCACCCCAGAAGGGAGAAGCACTAGAGCAAGAGTGGCTGGAGAGGGTGCCCCATGTGAGCTGCTCACTTACTGGTGTGTTCCTGGCACCCCAGTCAAAGTTCCAAATCACTCTGCATCCGCTACCTTTGTACCAGTAATAGCTGCCCATACCGCTTTTAGATGTAGTACCAGGTCCAAGCCAGCTCTGCTCCTACAACTGTACACTCTCCTTGACAGTGGCATCCTTCCCCCCAGAGAGAAGCTGCACCATGGAGCAAGAGGGGCTAGGAGTCATTCATTATACAGTAAAAATCAATCAGTAAATGTACTGTTATTTCCCCTCGATGACTTTCTGAAAGATGTAACTGAGGCTCAAAATGAGGGTTTAGGGCTTCCCTGGTGGCGCAGTGGTTGAGGGTCCGCCTGCCGATGCGGGGGGCGTGGGTTCGTGCCCCGGTCCGGGAGGATCCCGCGTGCCGCGGAGCGGCTGGGCCCGTGGGCTGTGGCCGCTGGGCCTGCGCGTCCGGAGCCTGTGCTCCGCAACGGGAGAGGCCGCGGCAGTGAGAGGCCCGCGTACCGCAAAAAAAAAAAAAAAAAAATGAGGGTTTAAAAATTCTGGGTACAGTATGGCTATGTAAATGTTACAAACACTTGACTTTCGCACTCAATTTTCCATAAACTATTTAAAAATGGCCCTATATCTCTGATTGCTACTTCTATATTATTTGAAAATCAAGAATCCTTTGAAAAGTCACATCCTTTGAAAAGATGTGCTAAACTTCTTGAATTAAATGCTTATTATATGGTTGACATGGGAACAAGGCAGCAAAGCCTAAATCTGATGAGAATGTCAGTCAAAGGATACCTTGTTCCTGTTCTAAAATTTGTCTTCATTTCCTAAACTGTTCAATTATTTATGACCACCTTATGAAACTACCAAATTAACTTCCTGAATCATTTTACAACTCATAAGTTATCTGAATTGTATATTTTCTATATATTGTCAAAATGGGAAGAAACCATGAATTGACCTGATTACAACTGCTAAAGAGTTAGGACCTAATTTCCCATTATTTTAAACTACACTCGCTTGTTATCAGCTTCAAAAAATGATAAAGATTCTTAAACTTAGTGTCCTTTCCTAGTGACATTTAGTATCTAGGTCAAATGGTACATCACTACCAAACTGGATCCTGTAAAACATTTTCTTATATTTGTAAAGCTGAAAAAAATACTGAGTATGTACAACCTTTATAAGAAAGATAAAACATATCCATGCATAAGACAGATACACAGAAATGTTCTAAGAATAGTGATTCTCTGACAATACTAAAGATGATCACATTAAAATAATGACTCTTGGACTTTCAAATATATATAATAACCTTAAACTCAATAACACTCAAAAGTAAGAGAAAAGCCTTTCACTTCTCGTCATGATGGAATGCCTTATATCAGACTAAACAGCTGCCCAAGAATAAATACAAATGCTGGATAAAATACCAAGGTGAACATAAATTTGTACTAAAAATAGATTTTAAAGAGCAATTAACATAGCTAGAATTTGAAGGGCCAAGACACCAGAAAAAAGCAAAGTGTAGAGAAACACTCTAAAGATTTGGCATGCAAAGCACAGATTTAATTTTCACTGCTTTATATCAGATACTGTTTTTACAGCAAAAAGTAGCATAGTAGATGTACTTAACACAGTTATAGAGAAGGTTTAAAAAATGCCTTTCTTTGAAAAAAGGGCTTTTGGGAAATAACCGGATGCATTTTTATGGAATGAATGCCTTTTAAGAATTTTTTAAGAACTGATTTATTTTATCATCGAAAGAAAAATTTAATATGAGATCTACTCATTAGCAAATTAATTTTGGTAATTAGAAAATTCATTGTCTCAAATCCAGGGAAAGTCCTATCTCAGTATATCTTTTAAATTTTTAACTTTTGGGGAAATCTGATTTCCTATGTCTAAGACAAACTAATACAAAATTCTGACATTTTGAGTTTTCCTACAATTATATCAATTTGATGATGAATAAAACTGGGATGCTATGTCTCTAGTATTATTCCTAAATCTAAGCTGCACTGATTTATTTGAATTTCTGTTCTAATATATAATAGATCAATATATTTATACATTAACATATTCACCTAGAAAATATATGAGCTACATTTGTATGCATTTCTCTCTAAAGAGTTGTCCCTTTAAAAGAACATCTCCCAAGATTTATATGTGCAAAGAAGAAATAAATTGTTGTAATACAGAGAACCACTAATGCACTTTTCCAAAAGTAAATTACTTTTCATACAAGAGAAACTATAATATATAAAAGAATAATACAAAATTCTAAAGATATGTTATACATATTAAAAATAGATCTAAAAAGAAATTTTACTGTTAATTATATGTCAGCTTCTTCTGGAGTGAGAATAAAGGTCAAATTCTGAAGACCATGGAATCCATTAAGTACAGACAATAAAATAACTGATGAAGATGGTAACATACATCATGAGTTACACAGTGAAACTGTGGTGATAATGACTTACAGTTCTCCCTAGCCTCATGTAGGTTTGGGGTTTCTCAGTCAGACAAAACAGGAAGTTGAGAGGGGTTACTTATTTTTTAAAAAGTCAGTACGCCTTCCTTGTGTGATGAAGACATAACATTACTGAGCTGACACCATAAAAAGATAGTTAAGCAGGAAAGCTTGTGAGCTACTGCTCAAACTCAAATCAGGATTCAACTTTTCTCACTGAAGCAAATAGGGCATAGAGATATTTCATAGAATTGTAGAGTTTGGGTACCATATAAAAGAATCTTGCTAAGGGTGTGTCAGGAACAAAAACTCAGCCTAGGTTCCACCTGAAAAGCAATATAACTACTGTAGAATTGGGTCCAGAAAGAGCAAGGACCATCTGTGAAACCACATCTGCCCAAAGAGGTCCGAGTCATCAGCCTAGAGGCTCCTTGGAGCCTAACAGGTGGGCATGGTAGGATGCCTACTCCCTGTAACAAAGACAGCATGCTGAATGAGGCAGACAACAGAGATATCAGAAAGCATTCAAATTCATCAGACATCACCAACAATTCAAAAGGTACTCCAAGTGATAATGATCCCTGTCTGGATAGAGCAAGAGGATGGTGTGGCCAGGGAAGTGAGGAATGACAGCCTCAGGGCCAGGCTGTGTTGGAGGGCATAGTGCTTTTGTTGCTACAGTTACAGAAGAATGCTTTTCACCTTCCCCAAGTCTGCGAGACAAGCAGTGCCAAGCCTGGCTATCTACTTACACTGGGGAGAAGGGAAACAATACAGTGAGCACAGTTGCAGGCCATGAGAATGTGCTTTGTACATCTCCAACTAAGAGAGTATTTGACCAAGGCCCCCCAGCTGCTGCACTCTGAAATCCATTGCTACATTTGTGTCAAGATCATGTTTCCCCTGAGCTGCTCCCAGCAGGCAATGAGCACAGCTGCAACACTAAGACCAAGCTATCCCCAAGAGACTTGAGACTACTCTGATGGCTGACTTCGGCTTTAGGCGCCTTGCTGAATCTTCCTTAAACTCCATGACAGTTTACACAGTTTACACCCAACTACACTTTCCTTCTCCTTCATTCTGTGTTAGACATGCATCCCAGTCTGATAGCATTTCCAGCTTTGACCACTCCATTCTCATTCTCTCTCACAGGCATTTCTCTTAAAAATCCTTGTTAAGTTTAGTTCTGCTTCTTAGGGGATCCATACTAATGTACACAGTCAAGTTAATATTTTATTTTTTAACATCTTTATTAGAGTATAATTGCTTTACAATGGTGTGTTAGTTTCTGCTTTATAACAAAGTGAATCAGTTATACATATACATATGTCCCCATATTTCTTCCCTCTTGTATCTCCCTCCCTCCCACCCTCCCTATCCCACCCCTCTAGGTGGTCACAAAGCACACGGCTGATCTCCCTGTGCTATGCGGCTGCTTCCCACTAGCTATCTATTTTACGTTTGGTAGTGTATATGTGTCCATGCCACTCTCTCACTTTGTCCCAGCTTACCCTTCCCCCTCCCCGTATCCTCAAGTCCATTCTCTAGTAGGTCTGCATCTTTATTCCTGTCTTGCCCCTTGGTTCTTCTGACCATTTTTTTTTCTTTTTTTCTTTTCTTTCTTTTATTTAGATTCCATATATATGTGTTAGCATATGGTATTTGTTTTTCTCTTTCTGACTTATTTCACTCTGTATGACAGTCTCTAGGTCCATCCACCTCACTACAAATAACTCAGTTTCATTCCTTTTTATGGCTGAGTAATATTCCATTGTATATGTGCCACATCTTCTTTATCCATTCATCTGTTGATGGACACTTAGCGTGCTTCTGTAAAAGGATAATCTATTAAAATATTAACCTGTAAATAGAGCTGCAATGAACATTTTGGTACATGACTCTTGTTGAATTATGGACCCTGAGAAAACCATAATTCAAAATGGGTCACGTACCAAAATGGTCACTGCAGCTCTATTTACAAGTTAATATTTTAATAGATTGTCCTTTTACAGATGGATGGTGATATATCTTCAGTGTCTGAGTTCTGTCAATTAGCAAATGCAGATATAGTCACATGCATATATAATTCTCATTGCTTCAACTACCAACTTGTATGGCTACTGGAAATTCAGCTTTTTTTTTTTTTTTTTACAAAGCCCTAAGTATGTCTGTGTCTGAGTTAACAAATCAGAACTTATTTCACTATCCCAAATAGTGGTGACAGGGATACAGGGAGTATTTCAACCTGGAAATCCAGTTCCATCTTCTTTGCTGTCGCCACCATGAAAATCCATTACACTCAAAGTGGATTAAAGTGGCCCTTACACCATTACCACTACATTGTGGCTGTGGCTAATAAAGCTGGTAATTATTCTTCTTAAAAATTAAGGAGAGTGACTCTGGGTATAAATCCCAAATAATTGAAAGCAGAGACTCAAATATTTGTATACCCATGTTCTTAACAGCATTACTCACGAGAGCTAAAAGGTAGACACAACCCAAGTGTCCATCAATGGATGACCCGATAAACAAAATGTGGCATATACATACAATGGAATATTTTTCAGTCTTAAAGAGGAAGGAAATTCTGACACATTCTATAATATGGATGAATCCTGAAGACAGTACACAAAGTAAAATAACCTAGTCACTAATGCCTAGAGTAGTCAATTTATAGAGATAGAAAGTAGAATAGTGGTTTCCAAGGGTTGAGGGAAAGGGAAAATGAAGGATTAGGGGTTATTGGTTACAGAGTTTCAGCTGGAAAAAATGAAAAAGTTTTAGAGATGGACGGTGGTGATATTTGCACAATAATGTGAATATACTTAATGCCACAGAACTGTCCACTCAAATATGTTAAAATGGTAAGTTTTATATTATGTATATTTTACCACAATAAAAATAAATATGGAGAATGTGCTTTCTGTGTTATATTGAAAAGATTTAAGGAGGGGGTCTCTGTTGCTTGAGATCCAACTTGTTTTGGTGCTTAGTGATACAGCTCTGGTTAGCCCAAGATGAAAATTTACTGCTCAGGCTATGACAATCCTGTAGAGAAGCACAGCTCCTGCAGAGCAAACTCCAGTATCTCAATCATCATTGCAGCACAGTCTTGGCAAAGATATTCCATGCTTCTAAGAATTCTAGCTCTTTCAATTCACTATCTTACACTAGTGTAGCTGAGTCAGGACAAGTCCAGTATCAGTCACTCAACTGTAGGTACAAATTATACTCCCTCTAAAACATAAGCCACTTGGCTATGGCTAGGTCTGCCTCATTTCACCAGACTCCATTTTTCTTCTTCTTTCTTTCTTTCTTTTTTTTTCTCCCCGACAGGTAGGTAAACCATAAGACTGTCTGAATCCAATGATAAAACGGGTCAAAACCTTTTCTCCCAGAGCAACATTACCTCTATGCACATTAGGAGATGCAAAGGGATACTTGGGATTGGAGGATCACCATCACCCAAGTCCACTTGCTAGAAATACCTAATCGCCACAAATCATCACACCAGATACCTCAGATCCCTAGCTCATTGAGTTCTGATTTAAAGAAACTCTCCAGGACTCTTTAATCAGAATACTGTGTAATTAAGGCCATACCTAAGTGCTTAAGTAGAGAAATTCAGATACACATTATCCATTATAGAAAGCTATTTTAACCAGGTTTATTTTTGTCTATTTTTTTCTGGTTTAATGCCTTTTACCTCATCTCCTTTGCCCCCCTCCAGCCTTCACCCACTAATCAAAGAGGTAGT
This sequence comes from Lagenorhynchus albirostris, assembly GCF_949774975.1. Taxonomy (NCBI): domain Eukaryota; kingdom Metazoa; phylum Chordata; class Mammalia; order Artiodactyla; family Delphinidae; genus Lagenorhynchus; species Lagenorhynchus albirostris. Next base: position 30,812,110 of record NC_083102.1, read on the forward strand.
CCACCCTCCCTCATCATAAGCATTCTGGCATCTCCAATTTTTCAGTTTAAGAATTGACTTCTATATTACTAAGATTAATAGGGAATACAAATAGCAATTAACTTGATCTCCTAGATATTCTCAAATATAGGTTGACAGCTAATGCCAATAAAATTATACTGACTTTTGCACTGGCTCACTTCATATGCACACTTATACCCACTGCTGATGTGTCTGCCACATAACTGTGCTATTCGCAAAATACAGCAGGGCTGGAGACTTATTAGACAGTTCCCAGTTCTGACAGTTTTTGCTGACCTCAGCAGCGTAGCTAAACAAAAAGTAACACAACACCAGGGCAGTATTTTATTCTTAAGGAGAACTGAAATCTATTTATTTATTTAGGCCGCGCTGTGCAGCATGCAGGATCTTAGTTTCCTGACCAGGAATCAAACCTGCCCCCTGCAGTGGAAGTGTGGAATCTTAACCACTGGACCACCAGGGAAGTCTCAGTATTTTTTTCTATATAAAATATCTAAGCATGTTTTCCTATTGTGTTAATATGCCAGTAGAAACTATTTTCCACAGTCAGAGTAAATGTTTCTGCAGTATGTTCCTGAGCTTCCTCATTAAATGAGTGATTATTCTACATCTACTGCTTAAGGTCTTAAACTCTAACTGTATATAAGTTCTCGGCAAAACACTGCTCTCAATTCCCTAGAAATAGTCTGTAGACTATTTCCACACTAAGCACAGATTTCTCTACTATTAACATTTTGCAAAGTGGAAAAAGAAATTTATATCAACCGAAAAGGAAAAGCTCTTTGTTTCCTTTATATTTTTGCTTTTTTCTTGTTTGTTTTTTATTTCCTGCACTTCGCAACTACAGTTTGGTCATTACTGGAAAGTTATAGAATACTTTTTTAACAATAGCTTGAATTTATTAAGTTTCTCCATGCCAATAAGCAAAACACACTTGCATTCAGGTTTGAACAATAAAGCAGCTACTCAGGGCTCCAACTTCTATGTTTTTGGCTTGCCCAAGTCTTATTCTAGATTTAGGAACTCCTGGACCCTTTCTTCTCCTGCCTTGAGGAGAGGAAAAAACAAAAACGAAAACAAAACACCCATTCAGACTACCTGTGATCAAAATAGCCTTGACATTACCCTAAACTTGATTAAACTTTAGGTAGGCTTCTTCCTGACAACAGGCCCCTGACCTCCCTTTCCTTATAGCATTTACATTAGAAAACTTTTAATTATAAATTCCTTCTTTGCCTCTTTGTGATACAAATATTCTAGCTTCTTGACAGTTTTACAACCCAGGAATGTCTTCCTCAAGAACTTGGTAGTGATCTCTCTGAAACGGAACCATCATGGGAGAGAGGGCCCCTATCTCCCAGTGTCTGTATGAAGGTAGGAGCCTCAATTCAATAAGCTTCAATTAGCAAATGTAGATAGCCTAATCCATTGATCAGCCTCTCCCCTAATAGCCTTCTGTAGTTTTCCATTAGTTCATCCTAGTGCTCAAAATCTCTTGTTTTTTGTTTTAGCAGAGTTGAGTTCAAGCTCTCCCCCTTATTGCAATAGCCTTAAATAAGTCATCCTTGCCTGTTTAACTCCATCCAGAACAATTTTTCTTTGATAGTATAAACTAGCTTCTTTTTAAAAAATCTTCTATTTTTCAAATGAATGACAAAATATGAATAGAGCACCTATTATATAGTTTTCATACATACTATTTAATCCAAATGAATTATAACAACAGATGATGTTATAAATAAAAGAAATAAGACTCACATTTAGAGACTTGGCAATTCAGAGCTGCAACATAGGGCTGGAATACAAACACAGTCACTGAAGGTAAATTCTGGATTTGCTTTTATCACCCTTTTAAGCAAGGTTGGGTCTTTTATCCTGTGGAATTACAGGCTGAAAGCTAAAGACCAGGACAGGGACAGTCCTAGCATGGCTGGGAGGTAGCTTTCCCCCAGTTGTTTGGAAGCAGGCAGACATCATTAAACAATGGCACTATAAAATATAAACAAATCCAGTATGGCCTAATGATTCCAAGGCAAAAATAGTCAAAACCTTCTGATGGTGAATAATTTTAAAGGCTTAAACCCATAGTTATAACACAGCTCTAAGCTTTATTTGTTGGTTTCTTTCTTTCGTCCTTCCTTAACTGGATTGGGGTTAGCCAACAAAAACAAAGACTGAATACCTTAAAACAATAGGATGCAATAATCTTCCTGGTTTGAGACCTCAGTTTAATAGAACCCTAGAAGCCCAAAGATAAGCTTAAATCTATGCTTGCAGACAAATTTAATAGGAAGGGGGCAAGATAGTGAGGGCAAAGATCATGGAATTAGAAGGCTAGAAGTTCTTAGCACAAACTCACAGACTTCATAATCTTGTTTAAGACACTTTCTGACAGGCTGCCTTTGAAATAGATTACTCTGACAGTTATTATGGTTGTTTCCAACCAGGAATGAATTAAATTAAATACATAGCTAGCACATACAAGTTAAAGCTTTTTAATTAAACAATGTTTACTCAATATGAATTAGGCATATATTAAACAGAAATTCAGAAGTTGTTAAGTGAATTTTAAATTTAAGGGTGTTTTTATTGTTGTTAATAAGAGTATATTTTTTGTATACTCTAAAGATATTAGATTCCAGGTATAAGAAAAAATTGCTGTAGTCATCCAGGAGAGCCATCTCACTTTACAAATAAAGAAACTGAGGCTCAGATACACTATCTAAGCCATAAATCAAATGACAGAACAGCATATCTAGACTTTTGAGGTAGACATCCTGATTCCTACACTTGATGTTTTCCATCATCCTATATTGCATCTATATTTATTTAGCATCCTATATTGCTAAAATAAGTAGGGTTTATTATATGTTACAAGGCAATATTATGTATTATTTATAAATTGCATACTACATTAGAGTATTCTAAAATGCTGAATAATATCTAAAATTAGAAAAATTAACATTAAAAACATTAGGATGTTCTACAGTGAAGATAAACAGGTACAGCTTTAAGAGAAAAATGTACAAATTGTAATATACTCAAAGAGATTGAATTGCATCATGAAAGCTATAGGTTGTTTGGAGCTTTAAATAAAATGTTATTTGCATGTATTAGCTAAAAAAAGTGAAATTCCTAAAGTTAATTTTTGAAAATCATGACATTCATCCATGAACAATACTTAAAAATTTCTTGTATACTATGTTATGTTCTGTGTGACTATGTAAACTGAATTTTAAGTTTATCTGAAAAACATTATATTTCTAAATGACATGAATCATCAAATTTGTAAAACACAGATGCCATCCATTCCTCAGAAAAGTAAAAATGTCTCCATGTAATATATGCAAGTTATTTTATTACTAACTTACATGTCCATGGAAAAGTATGTACGTTTTACAAATATAACAGAGGCTGGCTCCCCAAATCCCTGGTTTTGATACAGGTTTTAGAGATAAAAAGCACTAAGCAAAGCTGTTAGAGGGTTACACTAGCCTGAAAGAAGTATACTTTTCCTTATATATACTTCACAGAGAAAATAGAGTAGAATATGTTTTTCTTTATTAGCTTTTGGGATTAGTTCACTGCTCTTATTGGACCTAGAATCCAGCTGAATTAGCATTACTAAAAGAAAAGGAAGTTTGAAAGCAAAACATTTCAATGGAATTCAGTAAAACAAGATTTTTTTTAAATTTTGCATTGTTAAAAACAATTTTTAATCAAAATTGTACTGAGATAAAATTTGTATAAAGAATAAAAACCTTGGAAACATAATAAAATTACAAAAATATAGTAATTTGGTCAATAAATGTTTGCATGATAGCTACTCTATAAATATCTTAACTAAAACAGAATAGTGAATTTGTATGAAACTATAAGGGGAGCATAAGATCCATAGCAATGTTTTCATCCAATTCAAACAAAACTTTCCATCCCAAAAGATAACAGTCCCTACTTTTAAAGAAAGAATAGATTTTTAACACTGTTCAATTTAAAGTTTACACATGGCATAAAATTACAGGGAGATTTATCACACTCAACTATTCAACTATTTCTATCTTTACAAGAAAATAAATTTGGTACAATTCTTCTCTAGTTTGGAAACACTATCAAAAATTTTTAAATGTTTATCTTACTCAATTCAGCAGTTTCACTAATAGAATTATACACAAATACCTGAAAGAAAATACTTGAATAATTATGAGCTGTGTGCATACAAAGTCTTATGAAAAATATTAATTCCTATAATGAAAATTTTGTAATAACCTGAGTTACAACATAAGACTGTTATAATTATGACACATTCATTCATACTGTTTAATATTATATAGGCATTAAAAACATATTGTACAAAAATATGTCATGACATGGAAACCTGTTTACAGCAAATTGTACAGTGAAAAATCAGGCTTTAAAACACCATGTAGAATACAGCCCCCATATTATACATACACAAGTATATATGCACACTGTCTAAAAGAAAATATATACAAATATTTCGACAAATACATTCCAAGGTTATAGGATTAAGGGTGATTTTTTGAATTTTTTCCTATATTGTAGCAAAGTACACTTAACATAAAATTTACTATCATAACCATTTTGAAGTATATAGTTCAGTTGTACTGTATTCATACTGTTGTGCAACCATCACCACTACCTATCTCCAGAATTCTTTTCATTTGAAAGACAAACTCTGTACCTATTAAATAATTCCCCATTATTCCCTCACTGTAGCCCCTGTCAGCTACCACTCTAATTTTCTTTTCTTTTTCTTAACTTTCTCCCCTAAATTTTCAACAAAAGGGGGCAGAAACAGTGCAGTAAAGAAAAGGGCTTAATCATGAGAGTCACTGAGATACAAGACTGACCAGCAAGTAGCAGTGTGTAGACTTCCTTTTCATGTTAAGAATATTAGCATTCAGGATAAAAGGAGATGACCTCACATTGAAATATTACAATATCTCCTATTAATTGCCATTTAATATTTTCTAATATTTTACCATAATTAAATCATGAACATTTTTGTACATGAATATTTGCCTTCATTTCTGTGTTTCTTGGAAAATATTCCAGCATGTAGAATGCTCAGGTCAAAGACTAAAGAGATAATTTTAATGGCACAGTTTTTGTTATAAATAAGTCACAACAGCTGAAAAGAGAGAAGAAATAGCTGAAAAAAGCTCCTATTTCTAAAAACTGATTGTATTACATATATTTCATTAGAAATTTTATAGCAAGGGTTAAAAACATCTAGTTCAAAAGTATACTGGGTTCTCCTGTGATGCCATAACTGAAGTGGATATTCTTTGCATCCTGTAAAATGTCTAGTTTCCAAAATGTTTCACATATGCCAAAAAAATCACTAAATATAAAAATCTAAATGTAAAATTTTAGTCATAAGATTTATTTTGAAAAATACGATCTCTCCCCAGTTTCTTCTCAATGTCATTTTTAGAATATCAGGCATTTCTACAAAGGACATAGTCTTTTAATTGTTCCTTAGTCATGTTTATAGTTTCACCAAAAGAAAGACCATTGCTCATCTTTATATATTATTTGACAGTTCTAATGATTTCATTTTAATCTATTTATTTTCATAGCAGAAGAACACTAAAGTATTTCTTATTCATTACCTGGTAAAATACAAAAGGCAAGATAAGAAGCTGAAATGCTTTTCCAAGTAAATAAAAATAGGACAGTCTTTTTTAAATGTACCCATTATTCATCGATTTAAATGTGGTAAGACTCCACTTATTCCAGATTGCTGATTTCACCAGGTCTCAGACTGTAGCATGATTAGTCAACAAACTTGATGAACATGGTTAAGTGTTCTATGTACTTTTTTATTTGTTACAATGTCTTAAATAGAGTATTCATCTAAAGTACTCAAGAAACTTAATTGAACAATGGGCCAAAGGAAACTCATGTTAATCACATACCATCAAGCATACTTAATAAAAAAAAATCTTAACTTTAGTACTGCTTTTTATTTTTTTTGTACAAATAGCAGTTTTTTCTGAATATTTTTAACAGAATATTTGCTGAAAATATTTTACTAGGTGTTCACTTGAGATAGTGCATGTAACTAAAATATTTCTTGAAGATAAACATTAAGAAATGAAAACAGTTGCAGTTTTAAATATAAGATCTTCCTCAGCTCATGATGGGGTTACAAAGTCTACAAATAATAAATGCTGGAGAGGGTGTGGAGAAAAGGGAACACTCCTATACTGTTGGTAGGAATGTAAATTGGTATAGCCACTATGGAGAACAGGTTCCTTAAAAAACTAAAACTAAAAAATAGAGTTATCATATAATCCAGCAATCCCACTCCTGGGCATATATCCAGAAAAAATAAAAACTCTAATTCTAAAAGATATATGCACCCCAATGTTTACAGCAGCACTATGTACAACAGTCAAGACATAGAAGCAACCTAAGTGTCCATCGACAGACGAATGGATAAAGAAGATGTGGTGTACATATACAATGGAATATTATTCAGCCATAAAAGGAATGAAATATTGCCATTTGCAGCAACATGGATGGACCTAGAGATTATCATACTGAGTGAAGTTAGTCAGGCAGAGAATGACATATATGGTATCACATATTTATAATCTAAAAAATAATGCATATTAATTTATTTACAAAATAGAAACAGACTCACATAGAAAAATAATTATGGTTACCAATGGGGAAAGGGAGGGAGGGATAAATTAGGAGCATGGGATTAACAGATACATACCACTATATATAAAATAGATAAACAACAAGAATTTACTGTATAGCACAGGGAACTATATTCAATATCTTGTAATAACGTATAATGGAAAAGAATCTGAAATATATATATATATATGTACACATATATATATAACTGAATCACTTTCCTGGAAACCTGAAATTAACACAATATTGTAAATCAACTATACATCAATAACAAAGCAGAAAATTCATTTAATACACCTAACCTACCAAACATCATAGTTTAGCCTAGCCTACCTTAAAAGTGCTCAGAACATTTAATTAGCCTACAGTTGGGCAAAATCATCTAACACAAAGCCTACTTTATAATAAAGTGTTATATATCTCATGTAATTTATTGAATACTGTACTGAAAAGTGAAAAACAGAATGGTTGTGAGTTTATCAATTGTTTACCCTTGTGATCATGTGGCTAACTGGGAAATGTGGCTCACTGCCGCTGCCAGCATCACAAGAGAGTATCATGTTGCATATTGCTAGCCTGGGAAAAGATCAAAATTAAAAATTCAAAGTATGGTTTCTACTGAATGCACATTTCTTTCACACCATTGTAAAGTCGAAAAATTGTAAGTGGACTGTCTGTAATTTAAATATTTTTTAAGCAAAGCTGTAATCAAAATATTTTAGAGAAATGGTGATCATTTCATTATTTTCACAAAATATCATACATACACTTCTGTGTAAATATGAAATAAAAACAAGAAAATAATAATCAATTACACAAAAAAATTTCTTAAAAGCAAAAACATTTTAATTTTGCTATTATATAGACAGCTATATAATAGAAACACCTTACACTTTATTCTTAGTATATAACAAAGGTAAAACTTAAGGGCAGGAAAGGTAGCAAGGAAATTTTACACACATTCTTTTGACAAAGAAATTTACAAAAGCAAAATTTTATTTATTGCTCCTGAATCTACAAATGTTGATTGTGGCTGTGTTGAGCCTGACAGGGTTCCTACAGTCAGCTAGGCTTGCATTCACATATGCAATAGGTGTGTCTCATTCTGGGATACAGGTTAAAGAACATAAGCTACCTGGGTGTGCTCTTTCCATGGCAAATGGCGAGAGTCCAAGGGGACAAGCCGCCTCTGCTCAGAACTGGCACACCCTCATGTCCCACTAGGGTGAGGCAAGTAATCTGGCCAAGTCATGTCAGTGGGTGTGAAAGTAAAATAAGAAAACCCAATGGGTTAGGAGAAGGAAGAAATTAATATTTGCTAAACAATTAGTCCAACCACATAGAGCTTGAGTAAAACTGGAAACATCATGCTATACTTATTTGGTGAATCAAAAGAGTATCCTGGGGCTTCCCTGGTGGCGCAGTGGTTGAGAGTCCGCCTGCCGATGCAGGGAACACGGGTTCATGCCCCGGTCCGGGAGGATCCCACATGCCACGGAGCGGCTGGGCCCGTGAGCCATGGCCGCTGAGCCTGCGCGTCCGGAGCCTGTGCTCCGCAACGGGAGAGGCCACAACAGTGAGAGGCCCACGTACCGCAAAAAAGGAAAAAAAAAAATAAAGAGTATGCTGAGTTTGGCAATAATATCTGTTTAGAACTGAAAGTACAAGCCTAAGTGAATGAGAACAGCAAAAACTGGATTATACCTTTATTTCTTCCACATAAAGAGGGGAAAAAATGATCTTACATTTTGTTAATATCTGTTTACTAAATTCTGTTCTAAATGATTTAATTTAAATTTGTCTCATTTATTTTTACAACAGTCCACAGATAAGCACGATTATCCTGACTTTTAGCTGGGAATACAAACTTTAAAAGCTTAAGATTCTTTCTCACATTCCTATAGTTCATGTGTTAAGGTTTTAATTCAGGAAGAATGCATCACTGAGGAAATATGAAAAACTGAGTCTTCTAACTTTGTTTCCTTAGATTTTGTATTTGTCTATTTGGCATCTATTAAACACAGGGCCAAACTAACAAAGTTGTTTACATCTCCCCTGCAAGCCAGCTTTCACAGGTGCATGAAAATCATGATACAAACCTTCCAATCACAAATCCAACATTTGTGTTTTGCTTCCTGCTCAATAGGGGATGTCCCCTCCTAACAGCTTCCTGCTACTAGAGCAATAAAGGCTCTGGCATAGGCTTTTCTCTCACTCCTTTCTGCCTCAGGACCAATATGGTACTTTCCCATGAGGCACTGCATAGCATGGCTTGCCCCCTTTTCTCAGGAAATGTAAATAATAAAAATCTTTCAAAGGCATTAGCCTCTCTATGTCAGCATTCATTCACCTCTATAAATTAAAATCCCTGGGAGAACATATTTGCAAATGATATATCTGACAAGGAGTTAATACCCAAAATATATAAAGAACTTGTATAACTTGACAACAAAAAAGCAAACAACCTGATTTAAAAATGTGCAGAGGAGCTGAATAGACATTTTCCCAAAGAAGATATATAGACTGCCAACAGACATATGAAAATATGTTCAACATCACTAATTATTAGGGAAATGCAAATTAAAACCACAATGAGATATCACCTCACACCTGTCAGAATGGCTATTATAAAAAAGACGAGAAGTAACAAGTGTTGGCTAGGATGTGGGGAAGGGAACCCTCAAACACTGTTGGTGGGAATGAAAATTGGTGCAGCCACTATGAAAAACAGTATGGATATTCCTCAAAAAATGAAGACTAGAACTACCATATGATCCACCTATCCCACTTCTGGTTATTTATCCAAAGAATATGAAAACACTAATCCGAAAAAATATGTGCATCGCTAGTTCATCATGGCATTATTTACAATACCTAATTTGGAAACAACCTAAGTGCCCATCAATAGATGAATGGATAAAGAAGATGTGGTATATAAATATACAATGGAATACTACCCAGCCATAAAAAAGATAAAATCTTGCCATTTGCAACAACATGGATGGACCTTGAGGGTATTATGCTAAGTGAAATAAGTCAGATGGAGAAAGATAAACACCATATGATTTCACTAATATGTGGAATACCAAAAAAATAATAAACAAAACAAAAAAAATACAGAATAAATGAACAAACCAAACTAAAACAAACACATAGATACAGAGAACAGAGTAGTCATTACCCAGGGGGAGGGGTTATGGGAGGGTGAAACGGGTAAAGGGGATTAACTGTATGGTGATGGATGGAAACTCAATTTTTGGTGGTGAGCACATTGTAAGGTATACAGAAGTAAAAATATAATGTACACATGAAACATATAATGTTATAAATCAATGTTACCTCAATAAAAAATAAAATATGTTTAAAAAACAATGACAAACAAAATCCCTGGGCACATCTTAACATGCTAAGGGACATAAAGACTCCTATAAGTCTTTTCTAGTACTCTCTTACTGAGATGCCTCAGACGTCCCCATAGTTTGCATTCTTTCACACTGCAGTGAATAATAAACCCAACTTGTTCAACTACAGTTGTTCCTGTGTACTTGTGTTCCTGATGGTCATAAGCTGGAGGGCACTGACATGGCCAAAGGATGAAGAATCAAGACCTGAAGGGGTAAGTGGCTCATTAAGGTTACACATTTAGTGTTGTATCTTGTGCATTAGGATGTAAATCTATTAGATTTCTTAAAAATATAAATCTTTCTCATTCGAGATTGTACCTAATAGGTTTAACTCTTGCAAGTTGAAACGTACTTTCCCAGTAGCAATCAATCTCCTCCAGTGACTGCTCTGCAGCTTACCTCAGCCTCTCACCTTCATGGTCACAGGCTGCAATTTGTCATTAACAACAGCTGCACTCTTTCCATAATCTCATTTGAACACTACCTCCCACATGTCCAGCTCACTTTCTCTAGTCACAAAACACCAAAAATCCCTGCAAACAATCCCCACCTGCCTTTCACAAATCTTACCATGTTTTCCACAAACCTTTACCCTTATACCACCATACTATCACTTCCCTACTACTTGACTAAATTCTATGGTCAATTCTTAATATCATCCCTATATATACACTTTCAATATTTTAGCCCCTCTCTCCTTTTCTTACTTGCTGGCTAAACCACAGCCTCATTTAAAACTAAATACCTACCCATTTGAGACACTGAATGTGACTGAAGGAAAAGACACAATCATGCTCTCCTCACTATCATTTCATGATAGTCTACTTCAAGTGGGCTTTTTATATTGAAGGGCAATTATAAGCTTTTTCCTTGGTCCATCCTACTCTCATCCCCATGCCATTTTGTATTTTCTTTCTTCTCAAACCTTCTCAAGTTCACTTTCAGCTGGTGTCCTTGCTTTCTGATTTACTGAGAAAAGAGGCACAATGAAATTTCATAGGCTCCCAGGACATCTACCCACTTATCTGCACCGGCCCCAAAATACTGTACTCTCTTTCCTGTTACTGTGGGTGAAATTTCCATGCTTTTAGCAAAGGTCAGCCTCTCCTCTTGTGCACTAAAGCCCATACTCTCTAGCGAATTCACAGCACGGATCCAGCAATACCCGCTACTTCTCAAGTATCTCATGGATCATCAATTTCCTTTTTCCATTGAATAATGAAAATTAGCATAAATGCATGCTGATGTTTTCTCAGAAAAAGAGCATTATAATCATACTTCCTCCAGCAACTACCACCTTATTTCTTCCATTTGCTTGACAGTAAAATTTCTTTGAATTATTGCTTATAATAACTGCCTCCAGTTTATTTCCTCCCTTCTCAGTGCAAGCCTCCTCACCCTTTTGCACTTGATTGACAGCATTCTTACTGTTCTCAACCAGGATCTCCACTTTGTGATAGTGATTTCTCAATCTTCATATTAATACAGCAACATTTCTAATAGACAATCATTGCATGCTCCTTAAAACATTTTTCTTCACGTGGATTTCAAGACACTGCAATTGTCCTACTGCTCTGGCCACACCTTCTCAGTCAACTTTGCTAGTTCCACATCATTTCCAATATTGAAGTGTTCCAGGATCACTCCATTGATAACCTTCATTTTAAAAAAATTTGGAGTCACTTTTTAATCCTATCATACTACTCATCCAAAGTAAAAGCAAATCCCATCAGAGCTAACTAAAAAACAAATAGAATTTATATCTAGAATTTTAAAAAATCTATATTCATTTCTGGATGATTTCACTCAATCTCATGAAATTTAAATACCATCTATATATTATTGATTTCAGACAAGTTCCCTCTTCTATATTCCAAACAGGTTTAGGTATCTAACTGCCTATTTAATACTGGCATTTGGTTTTCTATATACACCTCACATTCAACGCATCCAAACAGACCTCTGACATTCCAACACAGATCTGCTCCCTACATTGTCTTCTTGATCTTAGAATAGGTAAGTCCATTTTTCCACTCAGTGTAAAACACTTCTGTCCTTTAATTCTTTCTCAGAGCAAATTAGCAACTTCTCACTTTACTACTTAAAAATGTATCCAAAATTTGACCACTACTATGAGCTTATTCTAGTCCAACATCATCTCTAATCCAAATCATTTTACTGTAATATTTTACATTATATTTTGACTAGTCTTCCTGCTTTTTCCCTTCACCTTAACCCTAGATATATGAAAAGGTAATTTCTTCTAAAGTAGATGAGCTGCCTCCCTTCTGTTTTATTTCAATCTCTCTTTCAGCTTTCCACTATCTTATTTCAGGTTCTTTTTTTTTTTTTCCTAACTTACAACTATGTCCTTTTCAATTGTCTCCATGCCTCCAGTGTAATTATCCTTTAATCCATTCCCCATGTTATGGCCAGCATAAGCTTTGTAAAACAATAGTTATTTTATTGCTTAAAACTATTTAGTGGATTTCCACTTCCTACAAATTAAAGTCTAAAATCCTTAGCATCTCAGAGTCTCAAGGTAGAGACAACCAGCACTGGCCAAGACGGAGTATCAGACTTGTGTTTGTATCAGACCAGATCTGCCAAAAACAACTATAAAAAGCTGGCCAGCATAAATTACCTAAGTGACTATCTTCAGACACCGGAAAGCAATCAACTCAGGTAAGACTTGAGGCTGAAGGAAGGCAATTTGAGAAGAGTCCCATACTAAACCCGGCAGAAAAAGGGAGTACATTTTAAGCATAAAGCAGCAGTCTGACTAGGCAGAGGAGAAAGTAGTCATACTTCAGGACTACTAAAGGTGATAGAATTTGAAGGGCAACATCTTGGAGAGGAGAAAGCCACAGAAAAGTGAGCTCTCAAATTCCACATGGCATTTTCCCTTGATGTTTTGGCCGACTCCTAAGCTCACATACACAAAATTAGACATGAAGACAACACACATCAATGTGATGCGGCAAAACATTGATGGGAGGATAATGAAATGAGCAGCTATTTCACACATGCTATTCTTTCTAGCTGAAATACAATTTAGAACACAGCGCTTAGGGGCTACAGGCTCACATTCAGATCACACCAAGATGAAGGAGTAAAGAACTGAAGCTTTCATTTAGGGCACTCAGAAGGATCATGCTTAGAAGAAAGAGCTCCACCTTAAGAATAGGTGCTAAAATAGATCAGCCCTTACAAAACCCAATACCAAAGATCAACGACAGCAAAGTGATTTGTTGGTTATTCCTGTACCTTCCAGTAGAAAAGTAATTTTGTAGGAAGAACGTTACCCCTTACTTTACCCATAACCTCTACGATTTTTTATACACAATTTGTGGGACTCAGTAAAAAAATTTACTACATGCCAAAGGCGGGCGGGGCAGGGTACGGACAGGACTAAGCAACCCCTTCACAATTACAAACATATTCACAGATGAGTATTATCGAACGTAGAGGAGGAGGGCCAATGTGGGAATGCCTTTTTTTTTCTTCTCACCCGTACAGAGGGGGGCATGGGGGCACCTGTTGCCATACTTTCTGAAACCAAGGCAGGGACAGGGGTTGCTTCACAGAGCCGGAATCCTAGCCTCCACTAATTTCCTGAAACACCGACTTAAGTGGCCAAGGAGATGTAGGAGGCGAGTAAGCTCTGGGACCGCGGCTTCTGCCTTTAAGCGCGATAGGAATTGTATCAAAACAACAATAAAAGTGTAGGGTACCTGGAGAAGTTTTCTGTGGAAAAAGTCCTTCACAGTCCTGGGTCCCGACTTGGGTACATGTCCTATCTTGCGAAGAAGCCACTTTTCCACCTGCCCTCGTCTTTCTTTCCCGGAGGTCGGCTAACTGACCTGGGAACTAGAGGAACACACAGCTGCCCACCAGACACTTCCGAAATTAAGCGTGAGGTAAAAGGCTCTTGCGGCTAGAGCTTGCTTCTGGCTCCCTCAGCCAATGAGCGCTAGGGCGTACACGCACGCAAGACAGTACGCATGCGCGGTGGAGTTCAGCTGCTTCGGGAACTATCCCTGCGGTAGAAAGTGCAAGGCTGAGGAGATTCGCTAGCGGTGAGGCCTGGTTGAAAGACCTAGAGTTCTGCGGAGATGAAGAGGTGTTGCAAAGCAGGGAATGAAGTGGGGAACGTCTGCTGTCATCCAAGCGGCCCTACACCCGCTTCGCAGGGCGATGGAAAAGGTTTTATTCTTCTGTAGAAGGAAAGGTGAGTGACGCTCCCACTCCTCCTCGGGTCCGAGGCAAGGCCACGGGGTGTCAGCCTGAGAGTAGTGATGGCCCGGGTCTCGCGAACACAGCTCAGGAAGTCCACGGGGGTCCCGCGTGGGGAACGTTGCAAAAGTACAGTACAGCCTTAAGGATATTGATAAATTAATTATTCCCGCTTTCATCATTACATTTTCCTCTTTACTGAATATATGTTGTCATTTATGCTATACTTTAAAATGTTCTTAACTCTACTTCCCTCTTCAACTGTTGCTCATTCACATCAGCTTTCTTTTAACTCAGAACTCACTGAAAAAGTTATGTGGAATGACTGTCATCAGTTTGTCTCCTCACATTTTTTTCTTGAGCACTTCTATCAGTCTTTTGGTCCCTACTCTTCAGTGAACACCATTCTCTTATCCCATTATTTACACCATTAAGTGTACACAATTATTTAGATTTTTAGATAGTCTAAAACTGAACTTTTTTCTCATGTATTTCAGCCACCTCATCCCATTATATTCAGAATAGCTACAATTTATTTAATATCAACTGTGTACCTGGAATTGTAATTAAATATACTTATACTATTTATAGAAGTATATTTAATTTATAAGGCATTATAGATTATAAGGTGTTCCATTATTTCAAATAAAAATATGAAATTTTAGAATGTTGGTAATTATAATTGTAAGAACCTGTCCATTATAAGTCACATTTCAACATTAGAGATGCTAAAATTAAAATATTAATTATCTTAAAATAATTAGAATTAATACTATATATCTCTAATCCTTAAAACACTCTATAAAGTAGATATAATTATCTTCATTTTATTTAATTGAATCAACATGTATATTAAATAGCAGTAATAGTTCTAAAGTGCTGATGTTAATATTATTAGCTAACATTTATTTAGCACTTAATTGAACAAGAAGCTATTTAAAACACTTTCAATAGATTCTTGCTTGGTTATAATACCTAGGTCCTATGAAGTAATTATTATCATCATCTTTATTTTACTGATAAGGAAACTGAAGCACTAAAAGGATAAGGAATAGCTTCTAAGTGAGAGTTAAATTAGAATTTAAAGCCAACTTGGTTTTATTTTGCATGTTGTTCTGTCATCATGGTGAATGTATTAGTTTGCTAGACCAGGGTAACAAAGTGCCACAAACTTAAACAAAAGAGATTTGTCTCACTGTTCTGGAAGCTATAATCTGAGATCAAGGAGTAGGCATGGTGGGTTGTTTTTGAGGACTTTGAAGGAGAATCTGTTCGGGACTCTTCTCCTAGCTTCTGGTGGTTTGCTGGCAATCTGGTATTTCTTGGCTTCCGTTTCATCACACGCATCTCTGCCTTTATGTTCACATTGTGTTCTCACTCTGTGTATATTTGTCCAAATGTCACCTGTGTATAAGGAAAACAGTCATATGGGATTAGAGGCCCACCCTGCTCCAGTAGGCTTCATTTTAACTAATTGTGTCTGCATATACCAACTTTACAAATAAGATCACATTCTAAGGTTCTGGGGTAAGAACATCAACATTTGAATGGGGTGGGGACAGGGGGCAAAATTTAACACTTGCCAGTGATCAATTAGTGCTAATAGATATTTAAATTTATTCAGATAAAAATAATTGTTACCTTAGGGTTTGTGCAGAAATATACTGCTAGAGACCTTCAAGATGGTGGGAGGGCTAAGAAGTGGAGATCACCTTCCTCCCCACAAATACATCAAAAATACATCTACATGTGGAACAACTCCTACAAGAACACCTTCTGAATGCTGGCAGAAGACCTCAGACTTCCCAAAAGCCAAGAAAATCCCCCACGTACCTGGGTAGGGCAAAACAAAAAACAGAGTGAAAAGAAGACCCAATCCAAAAATGGGCAGAAGACCTAAATAGACATTTCTCCAAAGAAGATATACAGGTTGCTAACAAACACATGAAAGGATGCTCAACATCACTTATCATTAGAGAAATGCAAATATCAGCTCATACCAGTCAGAATCTCCCTCATCAAAAAATCTACAAACAATAGATGCTTGAGAGGGTGTGGAGAAAAGGGAACCCTCTTGCACTGTTGGTGGGAATGTAAATTGATACAGCCACTATGGAGAACAGTATAGAGGTTCCTTAAAAAACTAAAAATAGAACTACCATATGACCCAGCAATCCCACTACTGGGCATATACCCTGAGAAAACCATAATTTAAAAAGAGACATGTACCACAATGTTCATTGCAGCACTATTTACAATAGCCAGGACATGGAAGCAACCTAAATGTCCATCGACAGATGAATGGATAAAGAAGATATGGCACATATATGCAATGGAACATTATTTGGCCATTAAAAGAAACGAAACTGAGTTATAGTGAGGTGGCTGGACCTAGAGTCTGTCATACAGAATGAAGTAACTCAGAAAGAGAAAAACCAATACCTTTGTTAACACATATATATGGAATTTTTTTAAAAAATTGTTCTGATGAACCTAGGGGCAGGACAGGAATAAAGACACAGACGTAGAAAATGGACTTGAGGACCCTGGGAGTGGGAAGGGTAAGCTGGAACGAAGCGAGAGAGTGGCATGGACATATATACACTACCAAATGTAAAATAGACAGCTAGTGGGAAGCAGCTGCATAGCACAGGGAGATCAGCTCGGTGCTTGTGACCACCTAGAGGGGTGGGATAGGAAGGGTGGGAGGGAAGCTCAAGAGGGAGGGGATATAGGGATATATGTATACATGTAACTGATTCACTTTGTTAGACAGCAGAAACTAACACAATATTGTAAAGCAATTATACTCCAATAAAGATGTTAGAAAGAAATATATTCCTTTGATGACTTCAGAACAAGGCAATGTTAAATGTTTATAATCAATTGAATAATTCTATATTGTAAATTGTGAGATCATGTAATGAACAGCCCTCAAAATCTCTTGCCTTTAGCAGGACTGCTGTCCATTTGACCTGTGGCCTCCAGCTGCAGTGATATCCTAGTGGAGAGAAATGCTAGCTGGACCTAGGTGACAGTGATGATAGGACAGCTCTTATGCCACCTATGCTCTGGTGTAAAATGGATTTATCCCATTTAAATATCATTAGCTGGTGAAAAGTTTTGAATAGTTACTCTTTATATCCAGAATTTACTATCTAGTTTTATATAGTACATTGACAGTCAGTGCAGTGCCAGGAGGTAAATGTATAGGCATCCTGCTAGAACATGGTGCAGAGCCAAATCTTTGTGATAACAAAAGAAACACTTCTCTGCATTTTGCTGCCTACAGCCAAAACATGTTAAGTATTAAGTATCAGCAACAGTGATTAGATTGGGCCCACCTGAATAATCCAGGATAACCTTCTTATCTCAAGGTCAGCTGATTAGCATTCTTTTATCAGCAACCTTAATTTCTCCTTCCTACATCGCCTGTTATATTCACAGGTTCTGGGGATGAGGATATCAATATATTTGGGGTCCATTTTTCTGCCTATTGCACAGCTTCAGTTTCTTAGTTCCTGTTCTTACTCCTGCACTTGAAAAGTTAAATGTAGTTTTCAAAAAGTGATTGTATTAGGCTGATACTGGCTCCAAAATATATGTCCATGCCCAAATCTTTGGAAATCATGAATGTTTTGAGGAAAAGGGGGTTTGCAGATATATTTAAGTTAAGGATTTTGAGAAGGGGAAATTATGCTGAATTTTCTAGGTGATCCCTAAATGCCACCACAAGTGTCCTTGTAAGAGACAGGCAGAGGAATATTATACACACAGAAGATGTACATGGGACCACAGAGTCAGAGATTAGAGTGATGCAGCACAAGTCAAAGAGTGCTGGCAGCCACCAAAAGCTAGAATAGGGAATTCTGCCCTAGAGCCTTCAAAGGGAGTACAGCCCTGCCAACACCTTGATTTCAGCTCAGTGAAGCTGATTGTGGGCTTCTGGCCTACAAACCTGAGAGAGAATACATTTGTATTGTTTTAAGCCACTAAATTTGAAGTTAGTTGTTACAGAAGTCTCAGGAAACAAATACAATGGCTCTCTTTTCATTTTCATTCAGATCCCTAACTGATAAAGGGAATTTGCTGGATGGATTGAAAGATGAGACTAAAACCATACTAGTTCTCAACTAACATTGTGCAGTAGTTATTTAGCAACTTTAAAAAATAATCTAAGGTCCATCCATATTGTAGCAAATGGAAAGATTTCATTCTTTTTTTTTATGGCTGAGTAATATGCTAAGTGAAATAAGCCAGGCAAATAAGAAAATACAAATAAGACAAATACTGCATGATTTCACTTATATGTGGAATGTAAAAAATGAAAAAAATAAACTTAACAAAATAGAAACAGAGTTATAGAAACAGAGAACAAACAGATTGCTTCAGGGGAGGGGGTGGGGGGAGGAAAGCAATAGGTGAGGGAGATTAAGAGGTACAAACTTCCAGTTGCAAAATAAATGAATCATGGGTATGAAATGTACAGTGTGGGGAAAATAGTAACTATGTAATATCTTTGGTGACACAACTAGATTTATCGTGGTGATGATTTTGACATATATAGAAATATCTGATCACTGTATTTTATAACAGGCAGTAACATAGTATAGGTCAGTTATATAATACTTCAAAAACAAACTCATAGAAAAGGAGATCAGATTTGTAGTTGCCAAAGCTGAGGTGGGGGAACTGGATGAAGGTGGTCAAAAGGTACAAACTTCCAGTTATAAGATAAATAAGTACTATGGATGTAATGTACCACATGAAATTATAAATAATGCTGTATGAAGTATATGAAAGTGATTAAGAGAGTAAATCCTAAGATTTTTCATCACAAAAAAAATTTTTTTCTGTTCCTTTAATTTTGTATCTATATGAGATGATGGGTGTTCAATAAAATTATTGTGATAATCATTTCATGATGTAAGTCAAATAATTATGCTGTACACTTAAAACTTATACACTTCTGTATGTCAGTTATATCTCAATAAAACTGGAAGGAAAAATAGTATTCCAAGGCAGGTTCTATCCATGAATTTTCAGTAAGTCCTATAAATCTAGTAAGTCCAGGACATGAATATTTAAATATACTACTTCTCCTCCTACTTCAGATGAATGACCTCAGTATGGTTACTTGACTGTAAAGACTTTAAATTAGTGTGCTTTGCTATGTTTTAACATTTTCAGAACTCCTTGGGGCAAGAGACTTCCTTTTTTCTTTTTATTGATTTTATTCTTTAAGCTAATTTAAAATGGTAAACACATGAACACGCACGATGTCTTATGCGTATTACTACCTATTAATGTTCTGTTATACATGAGAGAGGCAGATATTCACTTGGTGAAATATATTAAATAGCTACCTAAATAATTTAAATTTCTTCAGGATTAAATTATCTCTTATTTTAGAACTTCCAGGACTTCAAGATATTGTAAACTCATTTAACCTGCTCTTCCCAGTACCAACAGCCTAGTCGGGAAGTCCTCTTCTACCACAATAAACACTCAGCCTGGGAAGCAATTCTCCCTTCCTCCACCTAGAGGGACCAGGTAGTCAGCCTGAGGCAACTCCTTCAGCTACCTCAGACAGCACCAGTGGGAACCAGCAAAAGCCCCAGTAACACCAGATATACCTAGTAGACCAAAAATATCACTGCAGAGACTCTGAAGGTTGAATTGTCACTGGGACCACAGTACACAAAATTAGGGTGTGCTAAACCTAAACAGGATGCCTGCAAAAATAAAAGATTTAAATAGGAGCCAGAGTCTCTCAACATAACAACCAAAATGTCCAGGATACAATAGAAGAATCACTGTCACACCAAGAACCAGAAAAAGCAAAACTTGAATGAGAAAAGACGCAGTAGAAGTTCAAACCAGGAAGGCTAATTTTGCACCTATCTGCTTTTCCTCAAGGACCATAAATGAGTAAGGAATTTGCTATGGAAGATATATCACTCCATTCATTACTAACCTGGGAGCAAAAATATAAAGAATTGATGATCGTAGAAAGCAGATTAGCGTGCAGAAAACATTTAATCACAAATAAGTTATTGTACAAGGTTGGTCAAAATTTCTGAAATATAAATTTATTTTTCCATTAAGGAACAGTCAATGCAAGACAAGCAAAAAAATGAACAAACTTCGAATTTAGCAAACGATGTGACAGGAGAAGGGCACATTTGAAGTGTCTGTCTCTGCAGTATTCACATCAGTTCCTGAATAAAGAGAACTCAGTCTTAAAAATGCTATTCCAGGGGGCTTCTCCAGTGGCGCAGTGGTTGGGAGTCCGCCTGCCGATGCAGGGGATGCGGGTTCGTGCCCCTGTCCGGGAGGATCCCACATGCCGCGGAGTGGCTGGGCCTGTGAACCATGGCCGCTGAGCCTGTGCATCCGGAGCCTGTGTTCCGCAACGGGAGAGGCCACAACAGTGAGAGGTCCGCGTACTGCAAAAAAAAAAAAAAATGCTATTCTATCTAATCTAAATTCTGTGTCCTGGTAATACATTTTCAGTCATCTTTCATACACTTTTAAAATGGCAATAAACTGCAGTGTGAAAATCAACATAAACTCAAGGCTGAATTTGGAAAATTTTTTTTAAATTAACGAATCCAGAAGCAGTGATAACTGAAATGAAAAAAAAAATTTGATCTGCAAACAAGAGAACACATAAACAAAAAGTACTACCAGTTTGAGGTTTGATACTGTTGATACTCCTCTGTTTAATGATCCAGAAAGCCTTTTTGATATGCAGCTTACCTTCTCCAATGATCATTTGCATTTTCCATTCATTGTTTCCATCATAAACAACCAACATGTTTCAAGTCTTTACATTTGTCATTAATTTTTAATCAGACTCTACCCTCCTCCAAGTTTAGGACTGTCATATTCAGCCAGAGGACTGCAGAAATCTGAGTCTGACCAATGTTTACCCTGTCATTCATTCTCAGTCTAATGGATTAAGAATATGAATATGGAATAAGGATATGAATGGACTAAGGATATGTATCATTTCTTGACCCACCAATTCACATTCCGCCAATTTTGCCCTGTAGAACTATTTATTGTTCCATTTGTAAAGCACTATCTTGTGTGATTTATTCTGTTTCCTCCTTGAGACTACAGTCATTTTGATGGAAGGGATCGTATTTTATTTATCTGTGTGAACCAGCATCTAACACCATTTCAGAGTAGATAAATGATTGAATTAAAGAATAAATGAATGAGGCTAGATAAATCAGACACAAGTGAAATGTAGAAAATTCACATAGAAGTGGGCATAGGAGTGACAAGACCTCAAAAAACCACCTGTAAGATTAATTGTAATTAGTGAGGGTGGAATGATAAGAAAATAAAGAATAAATGTTAGGTATTATTTTTCTTTGTTGAACACTTTTGCAAAGGATGTGTTTTTTTCTGTTTGCCATATTCTATTCTGAAGATTTCTTTCTTTAATCATTTAACACAAGCCTACTGATTGCTCATTAATGTATCTGATTTCTAAATGTGCAATTCTCCATCCAATGATAAAGGAAATTTGTTTACGTGTTAGGAGGTAATGGCTAAAAGAAAGACAAAAGGTGCCATTTTCTACCTTCAGCTGCATCATTATTACCTCACGTTGTGAGTGGCACACAATATTAAATTCCTCTTGCCTCAGCCAGCTCTGATGTAAGATTGGGTAGAAATCTGTGACTGCTGGTCCACATGAGTGGTTTGATTAAAGATGTCCAGGCAAATTTAGACTGAATTTAAAGTGCCTTCTAAGACTGAAATTAACTCAGACTAAACATTTCATTAAGTTGTTGAAACTATCATTACCATAAATTAATCTATTTCTTTTTAAAGTTCCATGATATTTTAATAGGATAAAGCAAATTTGTAGTAGGTAATTTGTTTCCAAGAAAGATGCTGTGTCTCCATTTTTCTCTAGGAAGACTTAGATCTCATGGATTTAAATATCCTTGCAAATCTATTTACACTTGCAAGCTTTCACTGGGTTCCCCTGTGATTAGTTTTTTCTCCTACCCCTTTGTTACTGACCGGGGTTCTTGGCCTTCCCCAGGCAATTGAAATTGACCAGGGGCCAGACAAGAAATTCAAGCAAAGCTTTATTGGAGCCTCTGCTGCAGCAGGGGGGAGTGAGAACAAACAACAGGTTTCCTTGCTTTCTCAATCCCTGAGGGGGAACAAGCTTGTTCCTTATATGGGGTGAGGGTAGGGGTGTGTCCAGGGGTCAGGCCGGAGGGGTGGCTTAGGTGTTTTGGCCACCCCTCTGGAGGTGTTGTGTACAGGCGGCATGCTTAGTACCCTGTTTTTGCTCCAGGCTCTTTAAAAGTGGCAGTTGGGTTTTTTGGTCTCTTTTGGGTCCAGAATCTGTCCCAACTGAGCATACACACAGTTATCTTTAGTTTCATAAGTTATCATACAGTTTCTTTGTATTTTGTTGCTCGAGGAGAGGTGTGTCCAGGTGCAATCACTGCAGCACTGCAGCAGAGGGTCGCAGGTCCCAGCCTGTCTCACCTTCCCTCCTCTTCCTCCTCCTCTTCTTCCTCTCAAGATCATTGTGTCTTCATCTAGAGTGGTTTAATGGGTTTAATAAGTTGCCAATTAAGAAAAAGGTCCCATGTGGCACTTCTACTAATGTGGACGTTGAGGTCCAAGGTGGGCGGAAAGGCTTAGAACATTGCTGTGAATTAGTAGTTAGGAAAGAGAAAAAAAATTGAACAACTTAAATATTTTATTGCTTTCAAAATATTAATAAGGTAATGATGGTTTAGATTAGAATAAGGGAAAATTTTTAATTTTGAATTTTTGTATGAAGCATATTGTCTCCATCTAACTGACCTTAGAAGAATAGCATGAAGACACATTCTGGTTATTAAAGTGTTTTGAAAGCATAAAATGACATATAATGAAATAGACCAAGAAGACACAGGCAAAAGTAGTTCATTTCATAAATTTATCAATACAAAGAGAACAATGCAAGGTCATATGTATCTGTTTTATTGAAAAACTAAGAAAGGGTTTAATTTCAGCAAGTCTACCTTTGGATAAACTTTCATACTTAGGTACATCATTTCAGGTGGAAATGTGAATCTATTTTAGAAAGTTGTGGTTATGAAGAATTCACAATTCACTGCATTCATCAAAGTGAATTTAAAAATACTTGCATGTTTAGAATTAAACTTTGATAACATCTTAGTATTTGAAAAGTTTACTTGAACTTTATCTGGTCTTTTTGCTGATCACATTGAAAGACACAAAGCTATTAAATAACGTTAATGTTAAATGAGGTTTTTGTTCTAATTGGATTTGTTATTATGCAGACTGTCTGAATTACTTTTTAGCTTGCATTCCTCAGCCTTATGCATCAGTGTATTTCGTGACACAGATGGATAGCCATCCTTATAAATTTAACCCACATATGAATTTTAATGAAATTTTATGTCTAGACTGATATAAATGTAGTGAAGTGCAGCACTTATTTTATGGTCTAGGCCCCATGAAAGGATTATGTAAGCCTTTGGTCCTTTAAAATACTCTAATGTGATTTAGAGACTATCAAGCAGTGGTACGATAGCTTAAGGAATGACTGACAGAACACCAGAAATTTGACTCAACATTCTACTCTCAGACCAGGAGCTAATGAGGTCAAAATTGGTAAGATGTGAAGTAAAATAGTTAATCCAGCAAAAATGTTCACTTAACTTTATAACTTTCCCATTTGACTACAGACATTTCACATGTTATTTGGAGAATTAAAAACTTAAGTTTATCTTCAATAGGAAATATTTTAGAAACTTAAATTTTTCTAACTCCTAAATAAATCCTCGTAGACCACTCAGTATCCACTTATAATTCTCAGTAGCCTACTGTATTGTTTTGAAATAAGTAACTTTTGGGGGATAAGCAGTCGGATTCTGTGTTAGTTGAATATATAGCAGTCTCTACAGCTGACCACAACTTCCATCTTGAAGCTCCTAGCTCTCAGCTTGTGTAAAAACATACCAAGTTTTCTTCCTACTTAATCGGTCTCTCCTCCTTTCTCAGATATTCCTCTTCTAACCACACTTTAGTAGCATAAGGGTGCCCTTGCCCTCTCCCGTCTGTTCCCCCATTCAGCAAGCAGCAAAATTAATCAGCCTATACATAATCTGGAACTCTTCACTTCACTTAAAATCAGTAACTGCCAGTGTACTTAAAATAGCACTCATGTTTCTTACCAAGGTGTTGGAGAGTCCAGTATGGGTCCTAATTTTCTCTCTAACCACATCTCATACTCTTCTAGAGACCACTGAGATTCAACAACCTCTGTTTTCTTTTTGTAGATGTATGCCATTTCCAATAATGGAAGTTACCTCACTAAGAGCACCTACTCCTGGCCACCTCTCTGGCCACTCACCTACCTCATATACAAACTCTTTTTTCAATCTCTAAAAAGGCACTCACTCCATAGTAATCCTATGGAAATTAGGCCCCTTTACACTTTTATTGTTTTGATATATTTTGTCAAATTGCTACTTTTAAAAATGTATTGTAAAATGTACTTATATAGTTATTACTTACCAATTTCTTCACTGGAATGTAGGCTTCATGTTTTCTGATGCTTTGCCCAGTATTGACAAGTTATATATGTATATCTGATAAATGCTTGCTAAATGATTGAAGGATTGGTTTGCTATAATTTTGGCTTTTTTTAAGTGACTCCATTTTTTTCCAGCTTTATTGAGGTATAATTGACAATAAAAATTATATGTATTTAGGCTGTAGAATGTGATAACTTAATATATGCATACATTGTGAAACGATTACTGCAATCAAGTTACTTAACACATCCATCACTTCACAGTTACCTTTTTTGTGTGTGTGGTGAGAGCGCTTAAAGTCTACTCTCTTAGCAAATTTCGTAGAGACAATACAATAATATTAACTATAGTCACCATGCTGTACATTAGATCCCCAGAATTTATTCAACTTATAACTGAAAGCTTGTACCCTTTGACCAATATCTCCCCATTTTCTGTACCCCCCAGACTTCGGCAACCACAGTTCTACTCTCTGATTGTATTTAAATTTTCATAAAAGTGAGATCATGCAGTATTTGTTTTTCTGTGTCTGGTTTATTTTGCTTAAAATAATGTATTCTAGTTTAATTCATGTTGCAAATGAAAGGATTTCCTTCTTTCTATGGCTGAATAATATTCCTCTATGTTTGTGTATGTGTCTGTGTGTTACATTTTTTTTAATCCATTCATCCGTGGATGGGCACTTAGGTTCTTTCCATATCTTGACTATTATGAATAGTGCTGCAGTGAACGTAGTACGGGAATCTCTTCAACATCCTGACTTTATTTCCTTTGGATATATACTCAGAAGTGGGATTACCTATTTTTAATTTCTTGAGGAACCTCCATACTGTCTTACATAATGGCTGTAACCAATTTACTTTCCCACCACTAGTGTATAAAGGTTCCCTTTTCTCCATACCTTCACCAACAGTTGTTATCTCTTGTCTTTTTGATAATAGCCATCCTAACAGATGTGATGATATTCTATTCTGGTTTTAATTTGCATTTCCCTGATGTTAGTAATATTAAGCACCTTTTCATATATTTGTTGGACATTTGGATTTCTTATTTGGGAAAATGTCTATTCAGGTCTTTTGCCCAATTTTAATTAGGTTATTTGGTTTTTCCTTATATTTTTTGGATATTAACCCTGACTAGACACAAGTATCCTTTGCTTTTTGAAACTTCGCTTTACCCACTTCACTTTTACAAAGATCTACGTAGTACCTGTTTTCATTAACCAAAAGAAATCCAAAGAGGATTTTCACTTTTATGAAAAAAGGTAATTGCTTCTTCACTTTATACTATTTCAGCTTATTAAAGGTTTGATAGGAAAACTCTACTTTTGGGTAACGGAGGAAGCCTGTATATCATTTGCAGATATGTCTCTCATTCTATAGGCTGCGCTTTCATTTTGTTCACTGTTTCTTCTGCTGTGCAGAAGCTTTTTAGTGTCATGTGTTCCACTTGTTGATTTTTGCTATTATTGCCTGGGCTTCTGGTATATATATAAAAAATTATAGCCAAGACCAATGTCAATGAACTTTACAAAGAAATATGAATTGTAAAAACTCTAGCTAAGATTTAATATCTAATATTTCATTAAGTGAGAATTATTTCATTAGTGCAGTTTATAGATAATATTCAAAGCTCTAAAAGAAAAAAAATTTAATTTAACATTAATAATGCCTATTAAAATTTTAAACATCTTCAATAGGGTAACAGTAGGTATTGGGAAACTGAAATTTGAAGTTTTTCTATTACAGAGTTTAAAAATCTGGTTTTAATACACATCTTAGGGAGAGAATTAGTTTTTGTGCTAACCTCTTTATCACACCATCATTTTTTCCCATTAATTTCAATGCTTATAATCCTAATTCTGTATTGATTCACAAAGTAATTTTCCTTTTTCTTTCTGAGTAATAATGTTCCTGTAGTTTTCCTTTTGTCTCACTGGAAACTGTTATCATCTCTATTTTATGCATTTCCAGTTAAACGTTCATCTTGATCCAGGTGTTCTCAAGCATTTTTTTTTTCTAGTATTATATCCTGAGGCCACTTCAAAATGCTTCTAGGCCAACTTCATAGTTAAATGAGAAAAGAGCAAATTTGTAGATTAGAGATACCTCTATTATTTCTACTTTACTACCCTTTCAGTCTTTCTCTCTTTTAGATCTAACAGCAGGCTAGAGGTACTCAAATTGATATTCCACTGAAAATAATAACATATTCACAAGAACCATTACATTCACCTTTAGTGAAACAGAACTGTGCTATTGCGTATGATTCAGAAAAATTAAGTCTTCCTGCTTGGCCTCATTCTCTCATGATCTGTCCATTCATCTGCTCTTTGGGGTTCGTGCAAAGGTCTTTTCTTTACCTACCTACAGGGTGTATCTATTTACAAGTCCTCTGATCAGAATGTTTTTGTAGCCTGATTTTAGTTGATATTTTTAAGTTGAGTTTTGACAAGATAATATATTTCAGGAAAAAACTGTAACAAAAATATGATGGCTATAATTACTGATTCTTATCATCAAGATGTGCTATTATAGCACATAGAAAGATGGGGCTCTGTGGTTAAACAGAAACACTACTGAACCCTTTTACCAATGTATGCATAATGGTATCACACAGGACATCATAGAAGCCAAAGTCTGTTCAGTGGAAGAAGATGTTCTCAGCTCATATCCCAAGCAGGAAGTTGATCCTCTAATGAAGGAGACAGCGAGATGCTTTTCCTTCCAGTTTTACAGTGTGAAATGTCACAGAGGAGCAGAGGACTAATTTTCATAGCACAGTGTGCTTCGGTTTAAGAGCAGAATTGCCACAAAAGATAAACATAGAGAGAAGCCCTTTAGAGAGCAGCAAGTCATTAGCACAGGCACTGAGCAGAGGTGATATTAGAGCTAACCTCCCCAGCAGTTGATGAAAATTGTGTACTTCATATTAACTTGAGCAAATTCAGATGTAAAGTTTGAGTTCTACAAATAGTAATATGCTCCTAGATATAAGAGAGGAACATAGGATAGGAGCAAGTAAATATGACAAGGTCAGCCTTAGCAGAGTAAGACAAGGATGAGAAGAATCACTCTGAGTTCCAGGAAAATCCATAGTCTATCTCTAGTACCTAATACAGAGGCTGGTGCAAAGGAGATATTCAATAAATATTTGTTGAATAGAATAGTCTAGAAAATACATTATAAGTTACACTGGATTTTCTTCCATTTTAATGAGAAAATTAGAAATTAATTTAAAATGATCATGTTCAGTATTTCTTTATGGACATAATATGATTACACTATCTGAGCAGTATAATGTACTTAACATTTATAGCATAGGGACAGTTCTTTTTTTTTTAAGTTTTGGATTTTATTTTTTTATACAGCAGGTTCTTATTAGTCATCCGTTTTATACACATCAGTGTATACATGTCAATCCCAATCGCCCAATTCATCCCACTACCACCCCCAACCCCCTGCTGCTTTCCCCCCTTGGTGTCCATACGTTTGTTCCCTACATCTGTGTCTCAATTCCTGCCCTGCAAACCGGTTCATCTGTACCATTTTTCTAGGTTCCACATATATGTGTTAATATACGATGTTTGTTTTTCTCTTTCTGACTTACGTCACTCTGTATGACAGTCTCTAGATTCATCCATGTCTCTACAAATGACCCAATTTCGTTCCTTTTTATGGCTGAGTAATATTCCATTGTTTATATGTACCATATCTTCTTTATCCATTCATCGGTCGATGGGCATTTAGGTTGCTTCCATAACCTGGCTATTGTAAATAGTGCTGCAATGAACATAGGGGTGCATGTGTCTTTTTGAATTATGGTTTTCTCTGGGTATATGCCCAGTAGTGGGATTGCTGGATCATATGGTAATTCTATTTTTAGTTTTTTAAGGAACCTCCATACTGTTCTCCATAGTGGCTGTACCAAGTTACATTCCCACCAACAGTGCAAGAGGGTTCCCTTTTCTCCACACCCTCTCCAGCATTTGTTGTTTGTAGATTTTCTGATGATGCCCATTCTAACTGGTGTGAGGTGATACCTCAATGTAGTTTTGATTTGCACTTCTCTACTAATTAGTGATGTTGAGCTGCTTTTCATGTGCTTCTTGGCCATCTGTATGTCTTCTTTGGAGAAATGTCTATTTAGGTCTTCTGCCCAGTTTTGGATTGGGTTGTTTGTTTTTTTAATATTGCACTGCATGAGCTGTTTATATAATTTGGAGATTAATCCTTTGTCCGTTGATTCATTTGCAAAATTTTCTCCCATCTGAGGGTTGTCTTTTCGTCTTGTTTATGGTTTCCTTTGCTGTGCAAAAGCTTTTAACTTTCATTAGGTCCCATTTGTTTATTTTTGTTTTTATTTCCATTACTCTAGGAAGTGGATCAAAAAAGATCTTGCTGTGATTTATGTCACAGAGGGTTCTTCCTATGTTTTTCTCTAAGTTTTATAGTGTGAGGTCTTACATTTAGGTCTCTAATCCATTTTGAGTTAATTTTGTGTATGGTGTTAGGGGGTGTTCTAATTTCATTCTTTTACATGTAGCTGTCCAGTTTTCCCAGCATCACTTATTGAAGAGACTGTCTTTTCTCCATTGTATATCCTCACCTCCTTTGTCATAGATTAGTTGACCATAGGTGCCTGGGTTTATCTCTGGGCTTTCTATCTTGTTCCTTTGATCTATATTTCTGTTTTTGTGCCAGTACCATATTGTCTTGATTACCATAGCTTTGTAGTATAGTCTGAAGTCAGGGAGTCTGATTCCTCCAGCTACGCTTTTTTCCCTCAAGACTGCTTTGGCTATTCAGGGTCTTTTGTGTCTCCATACAAATTTTAAGATTTTTTGTTCTAGTTCTGTAAAAAATGCCATTGGTAATTTGATAGGGATTGCATCGAATCTGTAGATTGCTTTGAATAGTATAGTCATTTTCACAATATTGATTCTTCCAATCCAAGAAAATGGTATATCTCTCCATCTGTTGGTATCAGCTTTAATTTCTTTTGTCACTCTTATAGTTTTCTGCATACAGGTCTTTTGTCTCCCTAGGTAGGTTTATTCCTAGGTATTTTATTCTTTTTGTTGTAATGGTAACTAGGAGTGTTTCCTTAATTTCTCTTTCAGGTTTTTCATCATTAGTGTATAGGAATGCAAGAGATTTCTGTGCATTAATTTTGTATCCTGCAACTTTACTAAATTCATTGATTAGCTCTAGTAGTTTTCTGGTGGCATCTTTAGGATTCTCTATGTATAGTATGTCATCTGCAAACAGTAACAGTTTACTTCTTCTTTTCCAATTTGTATTCCTTTTATTTAATTTTCTTCTCTGATTGCCATGGTTAGGACTTCCAAAACTATGTTGAGTAATAGTGGTGAGAGTGGACATCCTTGTCTTGTTCCTGATCTTAGAGGAAATGCTTTCAGTTTTTCACCATTGAGAATGATGTTTGCTGTGGGTTTGTCATATATGGCCTTTATTATGTTGAGGTAGGTTCCCTCTATGCCCACTTTCTGAAGAGTTTTTTATCATAAATGGGTGTTGAATTTTGTCAAAAGCTTTTTCTGCATCTATTGAGATGATCATATGGTTTTTATTCTTCAATTTGTTAATATGGTGTATCACATTGATTGATTTCCATATATTGAAGAATCCTTGCATCCCTGGGATAAATCCCACTGGATCATGGTGTATGATCTTTTTAATGTGTTGTTGGATACTGTTTGCTAGTACTTTGTTGAGGATTTTTGCATCTATATTCATCAGTGATATTGGTCTGTAATTTTCTTTTTTTGTAGTATCTTTGTCTGGTTTTGGTATCAGGGTGATGGTGGCCTCATAGAATGAGTTTGGGAGTGTTCCTTCCTCCACAATGTTTTGGAAGAGTTTGAGAAGGATGGGTGTTAGCTCTTCTCTAAATGTGTGATAGAATTCACCTGTGAAGCCATCTGGTCCTGGACTTTTGTTTGTTGGAAGATTTTTAATCACAGTTTCAATTTCATTACTTGTGATTGGTCTGTTCATGTTTTCTATTTCTTCCTGGTTCAGTCTTGGAAGGTTATACCTTTCTAAGAATTTGTCCATTTCTTCCAGGTTGTCCATTTTATTGGCATACAGTTGCTTGTAGTAGTCTCTTAGGATGCTTTGTATTTCTGCCGTGTCTGTTGTAACTTCTCCTTTTTCATTTCTAATTTTATTGATTTGAGTCCTCTCCCTCTTTTTCTTGATGAGTCTGGCTAATGGTTTATCAATTTTGTTTATCTTCTCAAACAGCTTTTTCTCAAACAGAACCAGCTTTTAGTTTTATTGATATTTGCTATTGTTTTCTGTTTCTATTTCATTTATTTCTGCTCTGATCTTTATGATTTCTTTCGTTCTGCTAACTTCGGGTTTTGTTTGTTCTTCTTTCTCTAGTTCCTTTAGGTGTAAGGTTAGATTGTCTGTTTGAGATTTCTCTTGTTTCTAGAGGTAGGCTTGTATAGCTATAAACTTCCCTCTTAGAACTGCTTTTGGTGCATCCCATAGGTTTTGGATCGTCGTGTTTTCATTGTCATTTGTCTCTAGGTATTTTTTCATTTCGTCTTTGATTTCTTCAGTGATCACTTGGTTATTTAGTAACATATTGTTTAGCCTCCATATGTTTGTGTTTTTTATGTTTTTTTCCCTGTAA
Source organism: Lagenorhynchus albirostris (assembly GCF_949774975.1). Taxonomy (NCBI): domain Eukaryota; kingdom Metazoa; phylum Chordata; class Mammalia; order Artiodactyla; family Delphinidae; genus Lagenorhynchus; species Lagenorhynchus albirostris. Next base: position 30,843,704 of record NC_083102.1, read on the forward strand.
TTCAGTTCTAATCTCATAATGTTGTGGTCAGATAAGATGCTTGATATGATTTCAATTTTCTTAAATTATTGAGGCTTTATTTGTGACCCAAGATGTGATCTATCCTGTAGAATGTTCCATGCACACTTGAGAAGAAAGTGTAATCTGCTCTTTTTGGATGGAATGTTCTATAAATATCAATTAAATCTATCTGGTCTATGGGACAGTTCATTCTTTTTTTTTTTTTGTGGTACGCGGGCCTCTCCCTGTTGTGGCCTCTCCCATTGCAGAGCACAGGCTCCGGACGCGCAGGCTCAGCAGCCATGGCTCACGGGCCCAGCCGCTCCGCGGCATGTGGGATCTTCCCAGACCGGGGCACGAACCCGTGTCCCCTGCATCGGCAAGCGGACTCTCAACCACTGCGCCACCAGGGAAGCCCGAGACAGTTCATTCTTAACTTAACCTGTTGTTTCTTGACTTAGAGAAAACATCCAGATGTATTTCTATATAGATATCTGAGCTTGGTATCTATATATAACTATGTCGAAAATCAAGATTTTGGTTACCAAAATTAATAAAATATAGTAAGCCAAATATTGTGTAGGGCACTACCTTAGCCAAGCTGATTTCATTTAGAAAAGGTGTATCTAACATGGAGTGATCTACTAGAGGAGAGTCATCTCATCCAATTTAGGAGAAAATATCTCTCATTATGATATATTCAGTATGAACTAAAATTGAAAACATTAAAATAATAAGGTGTGGGAAAAGCTTATTACAAGCTATACTTAAGTTCTAACTTTTATTTCATTAGTGTTTCAGTTTCCTTCAAAGGCTTATCTGAATCTGAAACATGCAAATATTTTATTTAGGGTTTTGCTTTAGGAAAGTTACATGGCTTCTTTTATTATTTTTACTGGAATAGACTTCAGAAGACCTTATAACATAAATTTTTAAAGCCATCTTTGGCTTTTTGAGATTTCTTTGTAAAGGGCAGTGCTCATTTTATGCTGTAAAATAGGACTGAGAAAAGTTCTCACTCCACTAAAAGTGCTGCTTTTGGAGAATGCCTTGGGAGGGATTTTAACATTAATACTGTACCCATCATCTATCCATATATTATATACCTTCTGTAAGGAGAAGCTATATAGATTTAGAACCGTATGACTCTGGAGTCAGGGAACCATAGAGAGGGGGTATCCTGGAGTGGTTATGGAGAGCAGTGTGAGCAGAGACAGAGCTGAACACTGTAGCTGATAACTGTAGATAACTAATAAGAATCTACTGAATAGCACAGGAAATTCTATTCAGTAGTCTGTAATGACCTATATGGGAATAGAATCTAAAACAGAGTGGATATACATGTATGTATAACTGACTGACTTTGCTGTTTAGCAGAAACTAACACAACATTGTAAATCAACTATACTCCAATTAAAAATTAATAAAATACAAATAAAAAATAAAATAATAATAGCAAGTATTGGCAAGGTTGTGGAGAAATTGGAACCTTTGTACGCTGTAGGTGGGAATTTAAAATGGTGCAACTACTATAGGAAACGGTATGGCATTTCCTGAAAAAGTTAAAAATAGAATTATGTGAAACAGCAGTGCCACTTCTGGGTATATATACAAATTAATTGAAAACAGGGTTTTGAATTTGTACACCCACATTCATAGTAGCATTATTGACAATAGCCAAAAGATGGAAGAATCCGGAGTATAAAGCAGAATCCCCAATTCTGAAATATATTATTTAAATTTCAAAGGAAATTATGCTGGCCACGTATATAATCATGCATAGGCTCTAAGAAGGGTTGAGTGCCCTGAAAGTTGCCCTTTATTATTGAATAAAGCTTATTGGAGCAGAAGTCATTTCAGATAGTACAGTTGCCTGTGGTATTTCAAAGAAAATGATTTTTTAGTCATTATAAAGCAGTATCATATGATAAATACTATTCTCTCTCCTTTTCCTGCTCTCCAAATTTTCCTGAAACATGAGAGTATATGTGTTTATTAGCACAATACAGCATCTTACAAAGGAGGAAGAAAAGATACATCCTTTAAATTGTGTATAATTTGCTATAAAAATTAACGTTTAATGAATAATTAATTTCTGGCCACAGCTGAATTATATTATTTACCAAAAAATAAGCTTTATTCTGTATGCATCCTTTCAAAATGCTTAAACAGAATACGTCAAATGCATTATATTTTACATCCAGTGGGAAAGGAACCTCACATTTGTCATTTATATCATCAGTAATCAAAATGGATTTAATTTTCAAAGCCAATTGTGGAAAAATGTGTGTGGCATTGGAACTTGACAGTGGAGAAATATCTTAGCTACAGAATTACACGAGTTGTCCTACGCAGGATGTATTTCCAGCTAATGTTTGTAGAGCCAGAGCACCCCTCTCAAAAGAAGTAGACAAAATGCTGCAATTTATTTTTCTGGAAAATGATCGTTAACATAACAACTGTCAATAATCTATTTACATTGGAACCATTGTTATGCTCTTAAAAACAAAAGAAACACTGTGAAAGATGAGATGTCATTAGGCTAAAGAGGCATCAGCACGGCACAACTACACTTCAGTTCTTCTTCTAACAAAAGTTTCTTGAATGCCCACAGTATGTCAGGCCCTGTTTTATGTTGTGGGGATATAAACATGAGAAAAGAAAACATGAAGTGGATGCAGGGTGGAGAACTATATGCTTAGTAACTGGTAAGACTGCTGAGGTGCTATCTGAACGGAGATTTATTTGAAGTAAGTGATATAGGGAGCCATTGGACACTTGTAGGGGTGTGTTCCAGACAGAGAGAATAGCCAATGCAAAAACGCTGAGGTAGAGGTGTGCTTGTTATGTTTGAGGAATAGTAAGGGAGCTAGTAGCACTAGAGCACCATGAACAATTAGTGGACTAGGTATGGCCTTGTAAACCATGGCAGTCTTTGGATGTTACTCTAAGTGAGAGGGTAAGCCATGGAATATTTTGAGAAGAGCTGTGAAATAATATGAATTACATTGTAACAAGATTATTATCGTTTTTGTCTTTATAAGAGATTGTATGGGCTAAAGGCAGAAGGGAGAGAAACGAGATTTTTGTAATAGTCTCCTATCTAGCACAAAATGGTGACTTGGATTAGTGTGTTAGGTGAGAAGTGGTTAAATTCAGTTGTTCACTGAAGGTAAAGTCAACAGGTTTTGCTAATACATTAGATGGACATTGTGAGAAAAAGAGAGGAGGCAAGGTTTGGCCTGAGAAAGTGGAAGATGAGTTGCCAATTATTGAGATGAGAAGATAGGAGAGGAGAAGATTTGGGGAGGAAAACCTGGAAACTGGCTTTGGACATAATATATTTGTGATGTAGTATTAGATCTAATCAAGATGTTGAGTAGGCAGTTGCATATACAATTCTAGATTTCAGGGAAAATAGTGGTTCTACCTGGAGATATGCATTTTGTAGCTATCAACATGTAGATGGTATTTAAATTATGAGACTGAATGATATCACCTAGTAAATTGGCATAAATAGGGAAAACATCTAAAACTTGAACCCTGGGATCATTCTGACATTTAGAGAATAGGAAAGTGAGGTGGCAATAGGCAATAAAGTGGAAAGAAAACTAAAGAGAGAGTTTTATTCTCAGGGCTGCCTGGTACAGTTGGGCAAGTCGAGTCTAGTTAAAGGATGCCTACCTAGAGGGCAAGTGGCAAGTAGAGGCTAAAACCTAACATATGTCCTACCTGCCAAGCCATAAGCTCTTGGTCAGGGGTGCATCTGCCTTAGGAAAGGGTGTCTTAGTAATTCAAACATAATTGTCTTATAAGCTAGCAGAAGACCTAGCTGTCATTAAAGTTAAGTGAAGAAAGTATATCAAGACAGAGATTTAGCACCACTGTCACATGTTGTGTATTGTTATATAAGGTGATGTTTAGCAATTGGATACATGTAGGCCAATCATGGAAGCCTGATTTGGGAAAATGAGAAAATTAAAGAAGAGGAAATGCAGAAAATTAATAATGCAAATCTTTGGGAAATTTATTTATTTATTTATTTTGGTACTTAAAGGAGATCAGAGAAAATGACTCTATGCCTGGAGGCAGATATAGAGAAGAACAGATTAAAATTATGTACACTAATGGGCAAGAAAAATATGACATAAAGTAAAAAGATAGGAGGACAATTACTGTCCTTTAGTGCTCAAGAGGGGGTGGGTCCTATACAAAATTGGAGCAGAGTCAGCTTTAGAAACAAAGTTGAACATGACATTTATAGCATAAGGAAGGCTGAACTTATGGCTTCAGTTGCCGAGAGGATAGTGGATATCATTTTGGGAACCTGTGGAAATTATCTTCTGAATGCTTTTCTCAAAGAAGTAGAAAGCATGAGTCATAAGCCTAGTGATAGGTTTTAGGATTTTATAGAGTTTTGATTAGAGGGTAAAAGTTGTAAAAATATTTTCCTAGGGAAGTGAATGCAATAGGTATATTTATGAACCTATATAAAGTTACTGGCTGTAAATATAAAATGGTACCTATGCATGGTTTATATCCTCTCCAAAGATATATTCATCTGCCTTGATTCAGATAGAGTAGGATTGGAATTTAGACAGGTGAATATAATAGGGGGTGTCTGCAGCAGAGTGAGTATAATGATGGACCATTGTATTTAAGCAGCTGTGTGAAGGAAAAAGTGGGTATGCGTTGGAGGAGGGACAATGAAAAGATTGAAGGTCTCAGTGGAGTCAATGGCTTTTTGGAGGTGAGGTATTAGAAGGAGTAACAGTTGAAATTTAGTTGGTAGTAGACAGAGACCTGAATGTTAGGAATTGAGATTGCCTTAGGGGTGCAGTTCTCAGAAATTTTAATTCTGGGTTCATTGACTTTGAAGTCGCTGTGGAATACACATGTGGAGAGCAGAGGCAAGCAATCTGGCAGGAGATAGAGACTTGTGTCAGTGTTTAGATGGGCAATGGAGCTATGGGAATAAATGATACTGAGATCACATTAAGGAACACAACTTCAAGGAACACCCTCATCTTGAGATTTCTTTAGCAGAACACTGGTTGTACCTAAAATGTGTATTTGGGATTTATGAAGAAACTAGTACAGAGTTATGAAAGCCAAGTTTTGCCAAATGCTTCTACATGAAAAATGAGGACAGAAAATTGTCCATTAGATTAAGATACAAGGAGGTTTTGGGGAGACAGTGAAGTAGTTGGGGAAAAATTACTTTGGAGTAGTTTGGGAAGTTAAAGGGAGGTAGAAAATAAGAGACAGTGAATACAAAGAACTCAAAAAATTTGGTTGTTAAAGGATGGAGATAGATGGCAAGGGAATTGGCATGAGTTGGGGCAGGGATTTTCTCTGCAGATTAAAAAAATTGAACATTTAAAATACTGAAATGATATAATAGGTAAGAGAGGATCAGAAAAAGAAGGGAGCTAATAAGGAGAGAAAAGTCCACAAGAATCACATAGCTAACATTCCACATGGCTGAGAGGAATTTGAGTGCAGTCCTCTTGAATCTGTGCTCTCAACCACATGACCTCAGGCAGTAGAGACTATTAAAGCATTTAATGCAGAGAATTCACATGTTACCTTAAAAATATCAATTGAGTAAATGAGAGTTTAAAATCAAATGAGAAACTTTCAGAAAAACTTAAAAACAACAATTTGTTTTCTGGTTGTTAAATTAATTAACCAAATGCACACCAACAAATACTAACAGGCATGGACATTGCTCAAGGTAATATACTTTTGTTTTATGTCTTCACAAGCAATAATTTGTATTTATTACTAAGGGGAAAAAATCATAAATCATAGATCCTGGAGCTTTTGTCAGAATGATATGTGTATTATCCCTGTCTTCCTAAATCTTACACAAGTTTTATTCTAGCATGCACAGCTGCTAAATCATTATTCTCTACATGAGTAATTGTTGCAGATGTTCATAATGTGATTAATGGGGAACAGCTATATTTATCATGGTTTCAGTGAGGCCACTACACAGGTACAATTACTCTTAAGACAAAGGGCACTGTGTTGTGATACTAGAATATGGGGCTTCTGGTTGACTGCCATTGTTTAATACTAGAGATTAGCAGCGTTCTTTCCTAATCCTGCTCTCTCCCACCCACTGACATAATCCTACCCTCATTACACACATAAGAGAGATTTTATAGGAGGGATATTTTCACATTACCTGTATACATACCAAGTAATACATAAAGTTTACTGTTAATCTCAAATTCAACAGCACCAACAAATGTGATCACCAACAGGTGATTCTTTGGGGGCCTATTTCTTGACCCATTTGTTGACTAAATCCTGTTTGCTTATTACATTTATTTTTTAATTGATTAACTAAGGAATAAACCTTTAGAAAAAGATTGAACAGGTAAATAAACTGGGTCAAGAAGGCAGCATAAAATGTTCAACAGAGCAGATTGTTTTTTATTTTGTCAATTTGTTTAATTTGAATACAGTTCTGACTCTTATTAGTTGTGAGGTGACCAGTTATCCCAGTTTCCCTGTCACTGAGGGTTTTTCTGGGATACAGGACTTTCAGATTTAAAACTGGGACATTCCTGGGAAAATTAGGGTAAGCTGATCACCCTACAGCTGGTGAGTTGCCCTAAAGCTGAGTTCTTTACCTTTGTGTACTTCTTAAATTTTCTCATGTATAAAATAAAGTTGGTAAAAGTGTCCATCACATTATCTGTCATGTAGCATGTGCATAATAGGTGATAGTTCCTTTTCTATTCCTTCCTCAAATTTCAAACTATGTTATTTCCTCAAGAGTGAAGAGCAGGTATTTTTCTTCTTTGAATAATGCCTCATTGTATACAGTGTGTTGATGTATTGGCCAGAATAATACTTGGAACCAATACACCTGGTAGATGCTTGATAAAAACCTAATGAACAAATGAAATCCTAAGTTTGATTTTGAGATATCTAACAACAAGGGCACTGTCTTATTATTATAATAAATAAAGAAAAGGAAAATAATTTCTCACTGCTTTTTTTTCTTCACCAATGTTGTGGCTTTCTATAAGTCTGTGTTCCTAACATTTTTTCATTATCATCCTTCTAAAAAGAAAACTTAAAATAAATTTCTCCCTAATGATAAAAATTAAACGCTGGAGAGGGTGTGGAAAAAAAGGAACGCTCCTGCCCTGTTGGTGGGAATGTAAATTTATACAACCACTATAGAGAACAGTATGGCGGTTCCTTAAAAAACTAAAAATAGAACTACCATACGACCCAGCAATCCCACTACTGGGCATATATCCTGAGAAAACCATAATTCAAAAAGAGACATGTACCACAGTGTTCATTGCAGCTCTATTTACAATAGCCAGGACGTGGAAGCAACCTAAGTGTCCATCGACAGATGAATGGATAAAGAGGATGTGTCACATATATACAATGGAATATTACTCAGCCATAAAAAGAAACGAAATTGAGTTATTTGTAGTGAGGTGGATGGACCTAGAGTCTGTCATACAGAGTGAAGTAAGTCAGAAAGAGAAAAACAAATACTGTATGCTAACACAAAAATATGGAATCTAAAAAAAAAAAGAAGGTTTCTGAAGAACCTGGGAGCAGGACAGGAATAAAGATGCAGACATAGAGAATAGACTTGAGGACGCGAGGAGTGGGAAGGGTAAGCTGGTACAAAGTGAGAGAGTGGCATGGACTTATATATACTACCAAATGTAAAATAGATATCTAGTGGGAAGCAGCCGCAAAGCACAGGGAGATCAGCTCGGTGCTTTGTGACTACCTAGAGGGGTAGGATAAGGAGGGTGGGAGGGATGCAAGAGGGAGGAGATATGGGGATATATGTATATGTATAGCTGATTCACTTTGTTATAATGCAGAAACTAACACACCATTGTAAAGCAATTATACTCCAATAAAGATGTTAAATAAATAATGACTATGCAGCTCTTCCAAAAAAAAAACTTAAATACTAAGGAATAAGATTTTTTTTCACATAGGGTTGAGCAACAAACTATTGTATTACCTAAGTTTTTTGCTCCTTTCCACAAAAACTAGTTTTGCCCCTTGGGAACAGTATGGGTCTGGTTGAATAAAATCATATAGGTCATTTGAAACTAAATTTTATGTTTATTTAACTCCAGGGATAAATTCTTCAACTGTAGGACATTTTATTTAATTATTCTTTTCTAATGTTTATTTATTTATTTTATTTATTTTATTTTGGTTGCACCAGGTCTTAGTTGCAGCATGCGGGATCTTTAGTTGCGGGATCCGACTTCTTAGTTGTAGCACTCAGGCTTCTTAGTTGTGGCATGCATGCGGGATCTAGTTTCCTGACCAGGGATTGAACCCAGGTGCCCTGCATTGGCAGCACGGAGTCTTACTCGCTGGACCACCAGGGAAGTTCCTGTAGGACATTTTTTAAATGGTAATTCAGACACTCTCTAGAAGATTATTGATCACATACTGTATGTATCTTGCTGAATTAAGTGCCAGAGTGAGATGCAGACCCCTGTAATTTATAGTCTTGAGAGAGAGAGATGCTATGAATACACAAAGCAATCAGGGGCAAGAGAAAGTGGAAGAACTCTAGTGGTATAAACCTAGCCTTAAGGCCACAGAGTGACTCCTCTGTTATTAACTGTGTACCCTTGAGCAAATCTATTAACCTTTTGAAACTCCTTTCCTCATCTTGACAGTGAAACTAGCAACCACTCTCCAATTTGTAGGCTATTTAAATTTAAAGCAGAAATTAAAGCAGAAATGAGACAATATAGGTGATAACACTTTGAAAACTGCCAAGCACTGTACAAGTATATGTTGTTTTATAGGCCAGAAATAGTCTTGTTTTAGACAAAGGAAAAACAACAGGAGATGTAATTGTCAGAGCAGTGAAACTTGGGAAAGACGTAAGCTGTGATGTTCCTTGCTCTTCTAGAAGGTCCTAGAGCTGGAGAGCTGTGAGAGAAGGTGCTTGTCTCAACACCAGTCAGAAGGGCCCAGGTCCCTGGAGGAGAGCCCAGAGTAGAGCCTGAATCACTTTGTGAATAAGGTGGCCTGGAAGGAACTGGATTCATCTCTCCTCCATATGGGAGAGAGGGGGATTCTATTAAATGCATCACACTGAGAAGTATTTGAGATTATCTAAAATGACACGTAATAAACAAAGAAGAAATAATTTAGTCCAACTATGTTTTGATGGAACACAGTATAAAAAACACAGTTGTGTTTCATAGTGTTAGTCAGGAAGCTGAGGAAAGAGAAGTGAATTCAGCCTGTATGTTGCTGACATAAAGGTTTATAGCAGAAGCAGCAGCTGCTTCAGTCTGTGGGGATCCCTCTAGGGCACAGGATTTTAGCTGGGATCCCAGTGAGTATTTCCAACGCAACAATTTAGTCATTTAATCCAAACCTGATCCTGAGAGCCTGGCCCATTGCCTTTGATCAAGCAGCCATCACTTGGTAGCCACCACTTGACTTTGTTGCCTGTCGGGCACCTTCCTGTGTTGTTTACTTTCTGTGGCATGGGCTTGGTTTGCTGGCATACGAACTGCTCAACATAATCTCTGGATAAGATGTCCTTGCCTCAAATAAGGATATCTATAAATTTGGCTGACAGCATTTTTAGTTTAGAGATCAAGAATCTATGAAAGAGGAGGAGACAGGTAATTGTCATCACTGGGTAGCAAATGAGCACTTTTAGACAAAGCTAACCGTTCCTTTGGCACCATGTAAAGGTACTAAGAAAAGCTGGCTAGGTAGTAACGCAAGTCACTGCACCTGAGTAGTTAAAAATTTAATAGCTTGTGAAATACTCCATATTTCTTTTTTTTCCAGAAATATTAGTTTGTTAGTCCATAGCCTTTGCTTGCTTGTAACTATATATATTTTTACGAAAGAAAAGAGAAAATAGTGTTTATTGATGGATGAAAACACTTAAGTCTTACAAAGCCAAGGTTAAAAGGAGGAGAAATGAAAGAGAGAAAACACTTTGAGTGTGATAAACATAATCCTTCCTAAAAGTTTTGAGAGGTGAAGTAGCATAGTGGTTAAAAGCAAGACTCTGGAACTAGACTCTTTAAATTTGAATCCCAGCTCTGCAACTTAGTAGCTTAGTAAACTTGTTCAATTACTCAACCTCTGCCACCTCCTTTTCTTCACCTATAAAATGGAAGTAATAATAATACCTAAATCATTGTCATAGGTTGTTGTGAAGAGTGTATCTATTTAATAGGATTGTTAGGATTAAATTGGCTGATATACATAAAGCTCTTAGAAGAGCACATGGTACAGAGTGAGTATTGATTATTTCTAATATTAATGAATTGTCACTTTTAGGTGGATAAATTTTCTGATATTCTTAGTATGTCAAATATGGTCAATAAATACCATCTTAAAGATAAGCAAGAATATTCCCCTAACAATATCCTGGGAATTCTTATCTTCTGTTAAAATGTTATATGGCATTGTATTTTTGTTTAGGTATAAGGGACGTGCTTCTTACTTGGATTGCCATATTTTCTGAAAGATTGAGTTGTTACCAGTAGTATTACCATAATTTTTGTAAGTTTAATTTTTAAGACACACTAGCACCTGTTTGAATTGGTAGATGTTCATACCATTCACACCTTTTGTTGAACATGTTAATATCACCCTGTATTAGTCATCATTCTCCAAAGGGGTGTGGGTGTGGGGCTGTGTGTGTGTGTGTGTGTGCGTGTGTGTGTGTGTGTGTGTGTGTAGCGAGCGAGAGAGAGAGAGAGAGAGAGAGATAGAGAGTTATTTTTAAGGCAGTTGTTCACATGGTTGTAGAGGTTGGCAAGTGCAAGTGCAAAATCTGCAAGGTAGGCCAGCCAACCGGAGACCGAGGGAAGCATTGCAGTGTTGAGTATGGAGGCAATCTTCTGGCAGAATTCCCTCTTGCTTACAGGAGGTCTGTCTTTTCCTTAAGACCTTCCACTGATTGGATGAGGCTAACCCACATTATGGAGAACAGTTTACTTTATTCACAGTCTACTGATTTAAATGTTAATCCAATCCAAAAAAAATCCCTTCACAAAACAACTGTGAAGTTTGACCAAATACTTGAGTAGCCAAATTTGATACATAAAATTAGCTAGCACACTCCTAGTACCTCGTATGGAAGTATATTATTGTGAAATATATAAGATATGTAACTTTTGATCTTATTTGAAAAATATAATTTATACATGTAAACTAATTAGAAAAAAATATTTAATGATATAAATAAAGTGCTGAAATGTATTTGAGCCACAATAAGAATTAATAGAAGACACTTCTATTTCTACCTTACTCTTTTGGGGAAACTGCCTTTTAGAAAAAGAAGATACTGCTTCTTGCTTAAATATGTAAAACACTCCGTTACTGAAAAGGCGTTTATTTTTTTTAGTAGTAAAATTTAATTTCAACCCCTGTAACAGAAAGAATGTTTAATGAATGAGTTCTTGTGAAATCAAAATAAAATGAACTAATAAACAAGGTAAACCATACTGTCAGAATAATGCTGGTAGGAAACATTCTTGGTGTTCTGTCCTGAATTGCACAGTTAGTGTGAAGTTAAAAACAAGTCTATTCCTCTTCAACACTCAGGGGAAGACAGACAGATATCAGATAAAATACTACCCCTGGGAATTTATGGTTTAAATACATACCAACTTACCTACATACCTATCTGCCTACATATATACATAAAAACACTATTTTCATCTTTGTGCTTCAGTCATCAAGATTCACATTTTAGTATGGACAAGCAATGAAAAGCACATACCTAATGAATTAAAATTATATTAAAATTTTAATTAGCAATAAAAACCCTTACATAAAGAAAAAAATGAAGACAACCAAAATGTTGATCAAGACAGGAATGGCTAAATATGCTAGTGTATTAATAATGAGGATTATTACTGACAGAAGTTAAAAAATAGTGAGATAGACTAACACAAGATTTCTCCAAGTTATATGATGTAATGAAAGAAGCAAGTTACAAATATACGTTCACATACAATTTATATTAAATTAGCATCACATAAAGCAGTACTATAGAGTAGGGTTCAGCAACCGTGGCCAACAGGCCCAATCCAATCTGCTGCCTTTCTTTTTTTTTCTGGTAAAGTTATTTTGTAACATGCTATGCCTATTCATTTACACATTGTCTATGGCGTTTTTCATACTGCAATGGCAAAGTCGAATAGTTGTGACAGAGACTCCATGCACTGCAAATGATGCTGCAATCAACACTCTTATGTATCTCTCAGTACATATGTATGAATCTTTCTCTGCAATAGATGTCAGGCTCTAGAAGTGATCCAGCTCCATAGTATGGTTTAAATAAATATTGACTAAATGAATTATTAGTCCCTCATACTGATTTATCTTAGTATGCCTTTAAAATGAGTCAAAATCTAACCAAGCATGGTGTTGGGAGAGAGAGACAGGGTATACTTCTTCCTAGGCATTTAAACCTGCTCTATTATTATTTAATCATTTAAATCTTCACATTGGAAAAAAACCTAGAAATTATATTTTTAAAAAATCTTTATGGAAAAATAAAGGAGCATGTACATCAAAATATAGCATTTTTAATACTGAGATATTATAGTGTAGTGTATTGGACCAATAATAAGCTCTGAAGCCACAGCTTTAGATTCAGATCCTGGCCTCACCATTTACTAGCTAAGTAGCATGGTCAAGTTTAATTAAACTTTCAGTTTTTCAGTTTCATTATCTGTAAAATAGGAATAATAATGGTATTCACCACAGGATTGTCATGAGAATTAAAAGAGATAATACATGTACTGTACTTAGAGCCTGGCCTACAGCACATGCTGAATAATATTACTGTGATAGTGATGATCTTAAGCATCAGTTGTTCTTTTGAAATGAAAAGAGAAAATTGAAAAAAATTTCTGATGGCAAAAAAGTTGATAACTTATTTGTAAAATTGAATTTTAATCATTCATATGGAATATAAACAATTTCACTCTTTTAATTGATATAAAAGAACGGAATTCTTTACGATTACCTCCCAACACAAGCTATCAGAGCTATCTAAGGACATATTCTATTTTAGGAAAGAAAAAAGAAAAACAATTAACATTCAAAGGAGCCAAGTGATTCTCCTTTTTCTTCTAAGCTTGTCCACAAAATCAGCTGAGAATGTGACATACAGTGGTCATTACTGATTCATGGGATCTTTGCCTAAGGCTTAGAAATATTAAAAGTGAAAGGGAAATGATTTTGATCATATAGAAAAAGTGCTGTTCAACATCATAATGTTATCAATATAATACTCATTATAGAAAGAATAGTATATTTCATGAATCATTCTAAAGTTTTCAAACTTAAAATTGAGTTTGTAATTGTAAATTGAATCACCTGACACTTTCCACTGACTGAATTTATTCCAAGTCTTGGTTGTGACTTATATTTATGACTTGACAAATATCTCAGACAAAAACACTTGGACACAGTGTACCTACTCATAACTGTGCTTACCTTGTATTTCATCCAGAAGTTTTTACAGATGGACACAATTATACTCTGTCTCACTACTTTTGTTGCTCCTATAGTTGGACCATTTATCTTCTTCCTGCTTTATTTTTTTTAATTTATTTTTACTTTTAACTATCACAACATTGTTAATCAACTATATCCCAATATAAAATAAAAAGTTTTTAAAACAAAAAGTTTGTCTGCATCGACTGAGGAAAAGTTAGCTTTTCTAAAATAGTTCCACATAATCTTTATTTTTTATTTTTATTTTTTTTGAAAGAGATCCTTTCTTTATAGCAGCAACGCTAAGAGTTTAAACAGCCACCTGCCTGCAGTCAGTGTCCTGCCCCTTTGAAGCCCTTCAGCCTCCTTCCAGGCCCTTTGATCTCACTCCCCCTTTCCTCTCCTGCGCGGCCGGCTGCTCGTTCTAGATGTTTCTCCCGCGGCATCTCTTTTTTTTTTTTTAAGATGTTGGGGGTGGGAGTTTATTAATTTATTTTTGCTGTGTTGGGTCTTCGTTTCTGTGCGTGGGCTTTCTCTAGTTGCGGCGAGCGGGGGCCACTCTTCATCGCAGTGCGCGGACCTCTCACTATCGCGGCCTCTCTTGTTGCGGAGCACAGGCTCCACACGCGCAGGCTCAGTAGTTGTGGCTCATGGGCCCAGTTGCTCCGCGGCATGTGGGATCCTCCCAGACCAGGGCTCGAACCTGTGTCCCCTGCATTGGCAGGCAGATTCTCAACCACTGCACCACCAGGGAAACCCCCACATAATCTTTATTATAGTAGGATTTATTTTCTCTATTAGAGCTGGGCTTAATATTTAAAATGTGCATTGTCAAGATTAAATTTGTATTAAAAAGTACTTATTTTGAACTGAAATGGTCATCTCATTACATTAATGTCCATGTAGTTGAACAACAGTGTTTTGAGACATTGTGGTTCTGACTAGAGAATCTGCATCTAAACAAATAATTTAAAATTCATTTTCTCTGAATGGATGTGAACTTCTAGCACAGTGTGAGTGGGACATACTATGTATGGGAAACATGTGTTTTAAAAATAGACATGAGTTTTTAAATTCCCATATTAGCATTTAGAAACGAGTGTTCTATTTTAAATTGCACAAGTCTATGGACTGTTAGAGAAGGAAGGAAGAAGAGTAAAAGTTTACATAAAAATTAATAGGGTTGGAATTTGACCTTGATTTGAAATAATCAGAATACAAAAATTGTATAGTATTAGAAAAATTAAACATTATGTTGTGAAAAATTAAACATTATGTTGTAAAAAATTAACCATATCCAAAGAGAGTTCCACTCTTGACCCTTGGCTTCTAGAAGGTGATTGCTAAGCCCGTGGCATGTTATGCCTAATGAGAATGTCTTTGTTTACCTGGGGTCTTTGGGCCAGGTCAGTTAGTCTAACAATGTGTTTTAGAGTAATGGCTAGAGCCTGAGGTCAGCCATGTGGATGGCCAATCAAGTTTAGGAGACCAAGCCCCAATAAAACTCTGGACTTGAAGGTTCTGGTGTACTTGACTGGTTGGCAGTAATCCATATGTATTATCATACAGCATCTATGGGAAATTAGCATTGTCCATGACCCCAGTGGGAAAAGATAAGTGAAGCTCCACGTTTGGACCTTCCCTGTACTTGCTCCATATATCTCTTTCACTGGCTTATTTTAGTCTGTAACCTTTCACTGTAATAACCACGAGTGCAACAGCTTTCAGTGACCTCTGTGAGTCCTCTAGCAAATTCTCAAACCTGAGGGTGGTCTTGGGGACACCTGGACTTGCAGTTGGTGTCAGAGTGAGGGTGGTCTTGGGGAATGTTCTCTAACTGTATAGATTTTTTTTCTGATTTTCTGCCTTTTTATTACTGCTTAAAAATCTTCAGGGAGGTAGTAAAGTTCAAAACATAATTTCTTTTCTATTTCCAGTATGATACACATTGCAGATATAGATATTTATTGAGTCTGTTATCTTGGTAAGTTCTATTTCGTGTGCCTCAATATACAACAAAGCATAATGAATATTAACGGTTTTTTGTTGTGTTTCTCTTTCACAAAAGAAATGTAAAATTAGGGCTTCCCTGGTGGTGCAGTGGCTGAGAGTCCGCCTGCCGATGCAGGGGACACGGGTTCGTGCCCCGGTCCGGGAAGATCCCACATGCCGTGGAGTGGCTGGGCCTGTGAGCCATGGCCACTGAGCCTGCGCATCTGAAGCCTGTGTTCCGCAACGGGAGAGGCCACAACAGTGAAAGGCCCGCGTATTGCAAAAAAAAAAGAAAGAAAGAAAGAAAAAAAGAAATGTAAAATTAAAGGCTTGGTTTGAATTACCTGAATTGGACTTATAAAATTTCAGCAGTAAGTATGAAGACCTTTATTTTTCATAATTGTTTTAGTTTTCTTTCTTTTTTTTTCTATTTCTTTGTTTATTTTATTTTATTTTTTTAATTAATTAATTAATTTATTTATTTATTTATTTATGGCTGTGTTGGGTCTTTGTTGCTGCACGTGGACTTTCTCTAGTTGCGGCAAGTGGGGGCTACCCTTCGTTGCGGTGCATGGGCTTCTCATTGTGGTGGCTTCTCTTGTTGTGGAACACGGGCTCTAGGCACGTGGACTTCAGTAGTTGCAGCATGCAGGCTCAGTTGTTGTGGCTTGCAGGCTCAGTAGTTGTGACACACAGGCTTAGTTGTTCTGCAGCATGTGGGATCTTCCTGGACCAGGGATCGAACCTGTGTCCCCCGCATTGGCAGGCGGATTCTTAACCACTGTGCCACCAGGGAAGCCCTATTTTAGTTTTCTTGATTGTTTATTTATCAGAATATCCTTTTCTACATGTTTCTTGCAAGAACAAAATTTATTTAGCCTTCTATATTGACTGTTTTCGTATTAGTGGGTACTTAGACACAAAATCCCATTGTTTTCTTCCTATAGACCAGATTTTCCTTTCATAGTCACATAACATGACTTAAAAATAAAAGTTCTTCATTGTGAAAAGGATCAACTTCATGCTTAGTAGATTTTATTCCCTCACATTAGGCTTTTGGCAACTAAAACAAACCCTTCATTGATTTTACATCATTTTCTCCCAGACAAAAACACAATGAGCAAATAACAATGCAAGTAGCCTTAAAAGTTAGTTTTCTGAAAAGAATTGTCAGTAATAAAACAAGTAAATTCATTTCTTTTGAAACAGCCCATTGCTATACTCACATAGTTTTCTTGTTTAATTAAAAAATTTGATAATTTAAAAATTACTTTTATGTATTAACAATTATAAAGTTTTTGATACTGTGCTTCTCTGAATTTAGTATCTTAAATATAGCAGCCATTTATGTTTTAATTGTGTGTGTATGTATGTGTGTGCAAGTTTCCTGTGGCTGATACTACAAATTACCACAAATTTGGTGGCTTAAAAATACAGAAGTTTATTGTCTCACCAGTCTGTAGGCCAGGATCTGAAATGACACACTCCCTCCAGAGGTTCTAGGGGAGAATCCATTCCTTGCCTCTTCCAGCTTCTGGTGGCTATATCACTCTCTTTGCCTCCATGGGTACATTACCTTCTTTTCTTTGTGTATGTAGAATCTCCCTTTGCCTCACTCATAAAAAACACATGTGATTGCATTTAGGGCTCACCTAGAAAATCCAGGGAATTTTACCTATCTCAAGGTCCTTAAATTCATCATATCTGTAAAGGTCCCTTTTTTCCATATAAGGTAACATTCACAGGTTCCAAGAATTAGGACATGCCTGGGGTTTTTTTGTTTGTTTGTTTGTTTTTGCATTTTCAGCCTACCACAGTGTACAAGGCTACCTTATAATTTTGTATGATCTTTGGAATCCCAAATCTATGTTAAAGTAACAGTATTACCTGTTGTCTCTGTGTCTGTTAGGTTGATAGATTTCTCTCAAATCATGGTTCTACTTTGTGCTTATTCTATTATTATGTTTTCTATATGATCAGGAATATTTCAAGTATATATTAGGTAAATAAAATATAAATTTTAAGACTTTTGTGGAGAATCAGAAATCTGTCGAGCGAGAGAGAGATCGATCTCCATTATTCAAGGAATTAAAAAAAAGAATAATGGCTTTTCATCATAAGAAATGACCTGAATTTTACCAAATATTCTTTTTATCTCAACGAGTTTTCTTCTCTCCATCCCTAGATTCACTTTTTTAATATTTTAAAAATATTAAAATTAATTTTTGATACTTTACCTTTCCAAAATTAAATGATTAAATCTAACACCCCCATGGTATAATTTCAGTTTTGTGATAATGCATGATTTTAAAAGCATTAATAGAACATATACATTAATTTATTCTTATATTCCCACCTACAGAACTACCTCTACTAGTCATATATAAAAGTTCATTTCACATAAGAGAAAGGAGGTTTATTTTCTGTCACTAAGGACTGGGTATTTCATTGTTTTGAGATAATACCTTCATGGTTGAAAAGATATGCATTCTTTCTTGTAGAACCAATGAAGTATGAGGCTAGAAGAAATGGGTGAGAACTATGAATAAAAGTGCAATGAAAAATGAGAGCAATTAAGAAAAAGATTATATGGACTGTCAATTTACATCTCTGTAAGGCAGACCAAAATGCTGGCCATGTTTTATAACATGAAGATAGTCTAACCATTTATAAATCTATAATGGTAACTGTCGTGAACAGATGTGTGGGAAAATACCTCCCTAAGTGGGCTGATTTAGTTGTTGCTATAAAGTAGAATAGCCTCAGAGGGTGGCTGTGCCCCTTAGTGTTCAGCTGAAATACTAAGCAGACAAAGTGAGATTGCTGTCCTTCTTTGTCAACTGCCAAATATATTTTAAAAAATTTATGTGACTAATTATGAGGGAAAATGCTTGCTTACTCTGGTGACCATTTAGAAGGACTTGCCTAGGAAAACCTAACTTAATGTCTAGATGCTTCTGTCCATCAGATCTTTTTCTTATGCAAAAATGTATCAGGCTAGAGTAGAATTGTTTAAAATAATTCAAAATTAAAGTGAAGCATTAGAAGCAATATCTAAATGAAATTACAATGGAAAAAGAAGGAACAAAGAAACAACTGGAAAAATTGGGGGGGAGGAGTCATTTATATTCTTCTGCTCCTATATTGTCCTCCAAAATCCTTGCCCTAAGAGATGAGTTTAGTAAAATTATCTACAAAGAATTTCCAGTTCGAGTATCATAAATGATTATGAGTTCTAAGAAATCTTCCCATTCCATAACAGCTATATCTCAGATCAAATACAATTTTTGAAGTCCTGTTCATTTTTAAAAGGTAAGAGAGAACTCAACAAATACTCCTATTATAGCAAACAATGGAAATAATTGAAAACCAACCAAATGAGAAAAGCAAATTATTCAGAACTTGCTCTAGCAAAGGAATCTGCCTCCATTACTTATGTTTTTGTAGAGACTCAAAGGCAAGCAGAGGAGTGGGAAAGCTTTATAAGTGGGAAAAATGGATGGGTTTAGTCATGGCCTGATTGAAGGCTGTTGGCATAGAGGAGGCTTTAGGCAAGCTAACTAGAAGTGGGGTATCCTATGTGATTGATTAGGAGTGCATATTTGTCGTTCTTTGGCTGGTCCTAATTTGGAAGCACAGACAAAAATTAGAGAAGTGTCAAGTTATTAGTCAATTCCTAGCCATTTGGGGCCAATTGTTACAGAAGTTATTGTTTACCTTCCTAGTTTGTTACTAGAAATATCAATTTGGCTTCCTGCAAGTCTAATCTGTGACATCCTGGCTTCCTGCACTGGAGGGGTTCGTTTTCTGTGTGGGTTGGTTTCCTGTGCAGTTTGGTACAGGTTATCGGTCAAAGTTCTAATTTTATATATGGTCTGGCCATTATTTATACATTCAGTCTCTCAAAACAAATAAAATAAACCATGGCTAGGCCCACAGTGAACCAAGGCTGTGCTTGAAGGCCAGGAGATGGGCTTTGGTGGTCCCCTAGGCTTCAGCAACTGGGAGGTTAGGCCACAGAAGTAGGAACCTAGAGCATCAGGGCACTTGCCCCAACCAGTTGATAGCTAAAAAGATGGGAGTTGCCCTAGGGTTGGATTCCTCTTGCATATTCTGAATTTTGGAGGAAAAGAAAGGTGAGGAAGCTGGATATTTAATTCCTTCTCTGAACCTAAACCCTCAAGGATACTGAAATGGCCCTAGGTTGGGAATACTCACAAACTACTAGCAGAACAGAAAAAAAATCTCTTATTCAAAGTTATTCCTGCAAGACTCCCATAAAATACAATAAGAGTGAGAAATAAGCTCACCAAAACAAACTATCAAAAATACTACAAGGCAAACCACAACGACAAGAGTTAATAGAATCAAAAGCAACAAGTTAATCCCCCAGGTACTACAGAAATTTTGAAGATCAGATTAAAAATGTAGAATATGCAATTCTTTTAAATACAGGATTCACTGAAACAAAGAATTGTCAAGGAACTATCAAAATAAACAGGCAGAAAAGTGACTTACTTCCTGAAATGAAAAGCATAAAGTGAATAAGAAACTCACTAGACAGATTAATCCCCAGATTAAACATAGTTGAAAGGAGAATTAGTGAACAGAAAAATATATGAAAAGAGGGTATTAAGAGACATGGAGGATAGAGTGAGAATGCTAGAATGTGTGTCAAGAGACTCTAAAGAGAAGAACATAGAGCTAATGGATCAGTTTCTAAAAATGATGGCAAGAATGATTCCATATACACTAGAAGTATAACATGTATCAGATAAATAAGAGAAATGTATACTGTAATGATACTTTTCTTTCTTTTTTTAAATTCACCAATTTTAATATCTTTTTAAAATTTATTTATTTAGTTTATTTAGTTTATTTTTGACTGCAATGGGTTTTCATTGCTGCACACGGGCTTTCTCTAGTTGCGGCGAGCAGGGGCTACTCTTCGTTGCAGTGCTCAGGCTTCTCATTGCGGTGTCTTCTCTTGTTGTGGGGCATGGGCTCTAGGTGCACGGGCTTCAGCAGTTGTGGCACATGGGCTTGGTAGTTGTGGCTCGCGGGCTCTAGAGTGCAGGCTCAGTAGTTGTGGTGCACGGGCTTAGTTGCTCCACAGCATGTAGGATCTTCCCAGACCAGGGATTGAACCCGTGTCGCCTGCATTGGCAGGCAGATTCTTAACCACTGCACCACCAGGGAAGCCCTACTTTTCTTTCTAAAGAAAAAAAAAAAAAAAAATATATATATATATATATATATATATATATATATATATCTTGAAGGGAACTAGAGGGAAAAAATGTACTTAAGTATTAGTATTTTATTTCTAGCACTCATGTTCATCCTTGAGTTAAGAAGATCTAGTAAACTCTATGGGACTCTTTCTAAATACATTTATCTACTTGTGATGGAAAAATCAACAGGAACTAGCACAACATTTTTTATTTATTTACATAATATATCTTCTACAGGGAACTATTTGTCTTAGCACTCTTGGCAGCTCCAGTGCACTCTCAAAGAGCATCCTAGGGTTTCACTGATCCACACCTAATGGTACCTGAAAAAATCTTTTCTTCCTACCTTGTCTCAGAAACCCTGAAAGTCTGCACATTCTCCCAGCTCTAAAAGCAGTGATGTTTACCAAAATCAGCATTTTGCTTTGCTGAGGCATAGACAACATCTGACAGTAAAGAGGGTAACAAGACAGACAAGGGATTAATTTCCAAAATATACAAACAGCTCATATAGCTCAATATCAAAAAAACAACCCAGGAGGGGAACAGAGGGAAGTTGGAAACTTTGTTTCATGTGCAAATGAGAATGGATTAACCTTAGCCCCAGTAACTCTTTAACTTAAGCATGCATCAGAAATACCTGAGGACTTCTTAAAATTAAAGCACAGATTCTTGGGCCTCAACTTTTGACTGCCTAATTCAGTAGGTGGAGGATGGACCCCCAAATTTGTATTTTTAACAAATTCCCAGGGAACATTGATGCTGCTGGTCAAGAAACACGTGTTGAGAAACTTTTTCTTAGCCCTACCCTACAATTTAATTTTGATGTTGACTGAGAGAATGGTTGCAGCTAGACTCTCCAAAAGTGTATACATTATGTGGTAACTAGATTCTCTCCTTGACCAAACTCTACTCAGGCACCCCTGAACTCTTTTTCAAGTAGGATTCAACTTTTGGACTTCCATGTTCCTCTCTGCCTTGTTCAGTTTTAACAAGAATCCTGCTAAGTCAGTTTAGCCAGAATTTCCCATCCTCCATATCAGATCATCCTGGGTATCTAGCTAATCAGGTTCTTATCCTCCACTATCCTGCAGGTGATGTCTGAGCACCTTGGCCTGCCTTCAGCGAGAATCCTATAATGTCAGTTTAGTTAGAATCCCCCTTCCTTTGATGTTTCCTCTTAGTAATTTTGCTTCTACTGGCCCACAACCTGGCTATAAATTTCCACTTTTCCTTGTTGTTTCCAGGGTTGACCCCAATCTCTCTGGCCACTGCAAGACTCCATTGTACTTATCCCTATCACTATCACAGTAGTCTTCCCTTAAAGAAATCTTCCTTACTATCTTTAACAATTGTCATTGGATGATTTTTTTTTTCTTTAACAGTTTGAATATTATTATTTTTAACAGTGACCAAAGTCCATTCTTCTATTTTTTTTTTTTTTTTTTTTTTGCGGTATGCGGGCCTCTCACTGCTGTGGCCTCTCCCGTTGCGGAGCACAGGCTCCGGATGCGCAGGCTCAGCGGCCATGGCTCACGGGCCCAGCCGCTCCGTGGCATGTGGGATCTTCCCGGACCGGAGCTCGAACCCGTGTCCCCTGCATCGGCAGGCGGACTCTCAACCACTGCGCCACCAGGGAAGCCCTCTCTATTTTTAAAGATAAATCTGTTTACTTGATCTACTCCCAGGACATATACTCTTGGAAATATGTAATTGATGGTACTCTTCACATAAATCACTTGCCAAGAAGCTAGATTTTAATCTGTGGTAAGTACCACACTTCTTAAACAGTTTTCAAAATAACAGCTTTATCCAGCTCTCTAACAGGTTTCAAAAGTTGGCTTCAACATGATTGCTTTGTTTCCTGAGGAATCCCAGCTGGAAATCATGATAAAGAGAAGAATCAGAAATGTTTGCTTAGATTGCTCAGACTTTCCTTTTCTCAGAATCCAGCTTCTTGCATTTTCTATCATGACATGCTAGTTTCCTATAATAACTTCTTCCTCTAGAGTAGTGGTTTTCACCCAGGGCAATTTTGCCCATCAGGAGACATTTGACCGAGTGTGAAGACATTTTGCTTTTCACACTTGGGAAAGTGTCACTGGAATCTAGAGGTTAGAGGCCAAGCATGCTGCTAAACATACTACAAGGCACAGAAAGGCCTCCCACAACAAAGAATTATCCACTTCAGTATGTTAATAGTGCCGATCTTGAAAAACCTTGCTCTAGAGAAGGGGCGGCAAACTATGGCCCATGGGCCAAATTCGGCTCCACAACCTGTTTTTGTAAGTAACTGTTCATTGGAACACAGTCGTGATCATTTGTTTACATGTTGTCTATGTCTGCTTTTGAGCAACAGTGCCAGAGTTGAGAAGTTGTGACAGAGACATATAGCTCACAAGCCTAAAATATTTATTATCTTGTCCTTTACAGAGAAAAGTTTGATGACTGAAGGTGATCTCTGAACCAACATTATCATCATCATCACATCCTCACCATCACCATCAGTTGGGAACTTGTTAGAAATGTTGATTCTAGAGACCAATCCTATATTGACTGATTGGAAATTTTTGGCTATGGGACCCAACAATCTATATTTTAACAAATCCTCCAAGTGGTTCTCATATATATCCCAGATTCCCAAATATACATACATGGCATCTGAGAGACTAACATGTTGCAGTTAATCAACTACTCTAGTAAATGGAGAATTCTGAGTTTCCAAAGCATAAGCACACCACAAAATATCATTGTATCTGTTAAGATGAAAACTCACTAACTTTGGCTTAAATCCTTGAGAACATTCATGATGTGCTTTAGGCTTTAAATTGCATTTTAGAGGTAGATGACCCAGCATTGGTTATCAGTGTCATCAAGGATCCAGGCTCATTTGGCCCTTCCCCCTTTTCTATCCCCAGTATGATGGCTGACTCTCCATCTCAATCTGATGCCAATATGGCTACTACAGCTTTAAGAATCATGCCTTCCTCACATGACAGCAACATCTAAAATAAGGAGAAAAGAGTTACTGGAAAGAAAGCTTTTTCTCCTATACCTCTCTTGTCATGGAACAGAAGTTCTCAGCAGATGTCCCATTATGTCTTATTGACCGAAACCAAGTTCTATGCCTACTCTTAGAGCAATAATTGACAAAATGTGATGAGAAATCCATGAATGTCTTAAATTATGATTTATCCCTTTAGACCAGGCACATTACTACCGTAACGAAATCAGAGAAATGGCTACTGGGCAGCAAGCAACCAGTAGTGTCTGATGCAACCATGAACACTAATAAGCTATTGAAAGTAATTTATTATTTAATTATTGCAAATGTGTTTTAGCATGCTATAGTTCTTCAGGTCACATATATGAACACAGTTTCCATTAAATTTCTTGCAGAAATAGAACCATGAGCCTGGACTATTTTATGCATGTATTTTACTGCCCTTGACTTAAGATCTTCACATTTACCTCCCTCATTTTCTTCCAAAACAAGTAAATCTCCTTGTTATTTGGTTCAGAAGTCTATCTTCAGATATTTAACTTACTAAAAAAACAGGTTAGGGAAATTAGGACATTTTGTTAAAGTCAGTATACATATTTTAATAACATGCAAACTTCAAGACTTGCTTAAATATCTCAAAGTTCTATGAGAGTGTTTTCAAGCATCCTTTATTCAAGAATATGAAATTGTTTCATTCTTGGGGTTGAGTGATTTTTTTGGATATTGGGCTCTCCCAATTCTTTAATAATAATTGCAGTCCTTTGATTATAAAACTTGAAAAACTGATATGGTCAAATATTCCATATTAAAAATACTGAAATTATGTTAATTAATTTCATTTTACATTAAAACTTAGATTTTATTATTTCTCTTGAAATTACATTAATGACCAGCTGCTAAGAACCCAAGTTTCATTGTTTTTGCTAACATGAAGATTGGTTTAGTAAGTGGCACAGACTTTGTTTTTTTATGACTAGTGTGGCATATTTGTGATAAAGATGACCTGCAGTGAAGATGCAATGGAGATGATTTGTAAAGAAAATGGCTCGTCTTCTCTACAGAGCTCTTAGAGACATTTCTGATTACAAAAAAATATATATATATATACACACACATACATATATATATACATACATATATATATACATACATATATATGTATACACAAATACATCTATATTCATTTATACATATAAATAAAATATGAATAAATGTAAAATATACATAAAACTATATATATAGTTTTTCATTTAACATATATATAGTTTTTTTAATTTATTAAAACCTGAAATGTTGGCGACAGAAGTTTCCATTTAAGAAAAGTAAAAATTTTAACCCATTCCTCTTTAAAAAGTGACCTTTGTAACAAAAAAAACAATGTGCTCCTTTCTCATTGCAAGATCTAATTCATAATTTAATTCCCTCAGGAATTCACTATGGGTTATAAGAGATTTTTAGTGTTTTGACACTGTGCCTTAACTATGCTGTTGTCAGTTGTAGGTCATGTTTATGAGTGTTTCTGCTCTATAAATTGATAGTCATTAGAATTCCCTGTTTAATTTTATACAAGTTGATTGAATTGTTTTACATGTTTCAAGTTTTATAAACTTGAAAAAATATAAAGTACTAATATGCCATTTGCTAATTATGAACTTGCAAGGACTCTTGAAATTACTGTTTTTAATACTCTATTTATAGGATTTCCTATTCCCTGGTTCCCTAGTGACAAGAATTAATGAGTATGAACAAGTAATCAAACGTTATCTATGTTAAAGTATGAAGTGGAACATAGTTTCCACTGCCATAAATTTTTCTGTCCATATGGTAAAGGTATAATATTGGCACTGAAGCTTGTACCTCCATCTGGACAGAACCTAATTTTCCTGGATAAGGCAAAGCTTTCTAAATCAAGCCATCTGTTTGTATGCCTTAAAAGAACCTGTAAATAAAATAAGGCAATATGTGCATGTGAAAAGAGATCAGAGTTAGCTTGACATTTATTTAGCACAATAGGCAGACGGTTATGACCACATATTGATTATTGTCAAATGTATTATTTTTTCTGCTTTGGACCAATTAGTGTTGTCTATGACCTATAAAGAATAGTTAATGCATGTATTAATCATCAATATCCAAAGCGCATAAAGCTAGAAAGGACCCCAAATTTTTGTCAGTCCACCCAGCTACTCTTCTTGGCCATTGAAGAACCTCCACTTCTTGCTTTTATCACTGCATTTTATGAAAATCTTTCAGAAAATTTTAACAGAGTATGTCTTAAACAAGAAAATATAAGCAGTGTGTATGAATGAACTGCTCTGGAAAAAGATGTGTTCAGAAAAAGTTAATACCTGCCTGTTATGAAGTAGCTTTAATATTTTGTTGTAGTAGGCAGAATTCTGAGATGGCTCTCATGACTTGGCCTCCTTGGTGTTAGTCCTGTACTTATGTTACCTTACATGGCAAAAGTGCTGTTGCTACCGTAATTAAGGTTACTAACCATTTGACCTTAAAACAGGGAGATATTCTGAATGGGCCTAACCTAGTCATAAGAGCTCTTTAAAAGCAGAGTTTTCTCCAACTAATAGCAGAAGAGAAAGCCAGAGAGATGTGCTCAGGGTAGCCTGAAAGGAAGTAAATGTGCAGTTTTTGAATTGCCTTTGGATGCCATGTGGAAAGGTGGAATCTAGGAGATGAGAACTACCTGGCCAACAGCTAGTAAATGAGGACCTCAGTCAACTAATTGCAGGATTTAAGTTATGTCAACATGCATATGATAGCCGCAAACTTTCAAAATACTTTGTCCTTCTCCTTTTAGTACTGATGAAGAGTACGGATGCTGAATATGTGGGTGTTGAATCATCTAAAAGTGGCCTGACTTCATGCAGAACACATTTTCTCTGTCTTTTATAAGACTGTTGGAAGGAAATAACTATACTCTAGAAACAGCCAATTGGTCTAGAAGAGTAAGGTGTGATGTCCTTAGGTACACATTTATGTATATTGTTTATTGTCACAGTGATGTGAAATAAATTAATCTTATATTCCTTTAGTTATGTGGACAATAACTGTTGTATGCCATGTATTTGGGTATAAATAGCATTTCACACTCCTTAGTGCTTTCTACAAATGTAATTTTTTTCTTAGTTTATTAGTTTTTTAATATACAAAATCAGTTGCTATGGTAAATTTTCACAAACTATGTACAGTTAATCATAATCATCAATAATTAAAATAACACAAGTTCTCAGACATATACATGGACACTCACATTTGTTCTAGATTGGATTCCCCAATATATAGGGTTCTCTTGAACCCAAACATTTCTTGCCAAATTCCAGGTTGAGAGTTCACCTTTTCCAATTTCACATTTCCCCGTAGGCCTCTTCAATTCTTCTTGGAATCCTGTGGGCATTCTTTTTCCCTTAGACTAGGATTGTGGTGTCTTTAAGGACTAGAAACCCTAAGAAATTAGTTACTTCTGAAGCACCACCAGATTTTGTGGAGTGATGTGATGGACAGAGAAGAAACCCAAGAGGGGTCTTGATAATGTGGATGGACTGGGAAAAGTTAAAAAAAGAAAGATGAGAAGTAAAAGACCTGTTGCTTCTCATCTTCCTCCCCAAGTGGACACCAGAGCCAGGAATATGCATTCAAGGCTTATTTAAATGGTCCCTCTACCCAAATAAATTATATCTACCTGTTTACTATTATTAAACTTTATATAACAAGAAAGACTTCAACTTCGTAGTTAAAAGATAAAGTCTTTTAAAAGGCAAACACATAGGAGAATTTTCACATTTAAATAAATATGCATCAGAATATGTAATATCATATCAGATACGTTCCCCTTTTGGGAGTGGAAAAGTGCTGAAAGTCACCACAGTGTTTGAATTGGGAAAGGAAATTTCATTAAAGGTGATAAAGAAGTAAAAAAGGATTGTTGGTGACTCAGAACAGATCTCTTCATCCTGACAAGTTTGCTAATTGCTGTATTATTTATCTCAATTTGTATGAAAAGGACATTTGAGTACTGAGGGTATATAAAAGTCAAACCTTGTAGACCTGGGTGCCTGGGTATGCAATGTACACACCTGAGTAGCTTGGAGGAAACTACATTTCACAACTAAACCACCTTCCACTAAATGTCTGCCTTCAAACCACCTCTGGACAGCAGGTCACAGATAGGCAACTCCTACGCTATAAAGTGTTTTCAATGATGTTGACAATGTAAAAGACCCACATTTAGTAGGAAAAGCGAGACATCATTTGGTTCCAAGAGATTCAGTGTTAAAGACTGGAAGTACAACTGTTGGACATTTTGGGCAACACTCCTTGGCTAATCTTATGCCAAGTTGGGTAGGAGAGAGACTGGTAAGACATGGCATGGTATAGAAGGAGAGAGGTGTGTAATGACTTTCCCCAGGTTTAGCATATCAAGGATGTTTGATCTTTCCATGGGGACCTGAGACATTTAGAGAAGTTGGCTGGGCTAGTGCTCTCTTGTGGTTTAGAGTACCCCCAACAGCAAGTTGCTCTGGAGTTAAACCCTATTTGCCACAACTGAAGAAAATGTGAAAGACTGAGCTGAAACTGGAACACCCTATGGAGATCTGTAGAAATGAGAATGCTTACAGAGCACTTGAAATAATTCACACAAGAGCCTCAAGAAAGCAAGCTCACAGAGAAGGCCCTGAGGATCAGCAGAGTTGTCCAGACAGTTGGTTGACAATTGAGAGGGGAATGTAAGAGCCCGCTAAGTGTAGAGATATCTGTCCCTTTTCCAACCACCCCTAACACTAACACATCTCTTCTTCACTCTAACACATAAAAGGAAGTAGGATTTCAATAAAAAGGATAAAACAGGTATCTCAGAACCAGAATCATTCACCATCCCTTCCCCAAATGGTAAGGATACCAGCTTGACTTACAAGAGGGTGGAAAGTAGATAGAATGTAAATAGTTTGAGCTTCGAATATTAAATTGAATAGATCAAAAATGACTGGAAAAGTGTATTATCTGACTAAAAATACAGAAAATAGCAATTCAACACAGTATGATTTGAGGTACTGGCAAGAGAAAATAAAATATTTATATCACACTGAGATGAGTCAGATTAAGGACACAACAAAAAACAGAAAACTATCACTTAAAACATATGTGCTGGGCTTCCCTGGTGGCACAGTGGTTGAGAGTCCGCCTGCCGATTCAGGGGACACGGGTTCATGCCCCGGTCTGGGAAGATCCCACATGCCGCGGAGCGGCTGGGCCCGTGAGCCATGGCCGCTGAGCCTGCGCGTCCGGAGCCTGTGCTGAGAGGCCCGCGTACCGCAAAAAAAAAAAAAAAAAAAAAGTGCTAATTGCATTTGTCAAAGACTTCTGGATATAACTAACCAACCTGTGAAATTCTCTAGATGTCCACTAATCGATTTGTATTTATCCCACTAATGCAGTAAAATACCTGTGCCCTCTACTAATTCAGAAAACAAACTTTAAACTTAAAAATACGTTTATACTAAAATGTTTTCTACTGAGCCCTCAACTAAATAGAACATTCAATTTCATAAATTTTCCTTTCTTCTAGCATTCTGTTTATTTGAATGAAGAACCTGAACAAATACAGAAATATAATGATTCTTATTTTCTCCAATAATTCATTTATAACAAAGGTGAAACTATTTGATTGTAATGCTTCATGAAATCTTATTAGGGAAAAAACAGAAAAATTTAATCTTAAGGTAACTTTAGTACTGAAAGCATTGCTTTATTGATTTAAAAGGAATAACTCCAAGTGCAGTAAATCAAGAGTTCATATTAAAAACCATAAATGTGTAAATATTATTTCAAAAAATCCACTAGATCTTTGATAATTTGATCTGTATTTTCTTATATGTTTACTTTTACATCTTATTTATTCTTACACACTAATTAAGAAACTCCACTTCTGTGCAAAACGTCCTAGTCCTTTTTTTTTTTTTTTTTTTTTTTTTTTTTTTTGCAGTATGCGGGCCTCTCACTGTTGTGGCCTCTCCCGTTGCGGAGCACAGGCTCCGGACGCGCAGGCTCAGCGGCCATGGCTCAGGGGCCTAGCCGCTCCGCTGCATGTGGGATCTTCCTGGACCGGGACACGAACCCATGTCCCCTGCATCGGCAGGCAGACTCTCAACCACTGCACCACCAGGGAAGCCCAAACGTCCTAATCTTAAAATTTAAGTCTTGATATAGAGCCTTGGAGCACCTAATTCTAAAGTTCCCTCATGTAGTGTTAGCATATCTGCTAATTCTAACAGGAAGTGATGACTTGAGTGAATGCTGAGTGCATTTGTGGTGCATGGGAGTGCAAAACATCTTTGTCTTTGTGATTTGGATTTTATCTATAATTGACAAAGTTGAGAGAACAAGCTCTCCAAAAGTAATGCACTCTGTTTTAAAATCAAAACAGATGTCAAGTTAAACAAAAAATCTCAGAAACACCAAACAGACAACAGATCATTAATCATAGGACAGTAGGATTTCATTTTCTTGTAGAAACAAATTGTATCTGATCTTCTAGCTAGTCACTGAGTTTTTCATTTTATGAAATGAAGAAAGCTATTATGTCTTATATCAGATAAAGGTAACTATTGAGTCTTTAAAAACTGCTTTGAATACTTTGGATGGCACATCTCATATTTTCAGAATATAGAATGATGAGCTAGGGAAATGTTCGTTATACTACTGATACGATAAAAGATATGGAACCCATGACAAATATTTTTCTCTGGAAAATAATGAAGTGTTTTGTGAAAAGTACATTTTGGGGGCAAGATTATAATGAAAATCAATGACACTGAAGAGGAAATACTTCCTGAAATACGTGAGCTTCAATAACACTCTCATAGATTCAGAAAGTTTCCAGTATATGTAAAAATTTTAGGTCATATGCTTAAATGTAATGACATATAACATAGATATATCAATTTATTATAACTATACAAATAATATCATTTTAGCAATAACAATAATTGTGTATGTATGTATGTGTTGTTGACTATAGTATAGTGAAAAAAGGGGAGCAAAGGAGCAGGGTTTGAAGTTAATTTTTCAACTAAAATAATGATATTGGACTAGTCACATACTCAGTTTTAATGTCAAGCACTTAATCTTCAAAATAGCAATAATAATGCCGACCTTCCTATTGTGTTAAGAGAATTAAGTTAAATGGAATAATATAGATGGCAACTAACACTGCTTGAAATACAGAAAGATACCAATAAACATATATATCAGAATCTTACTATATACATATTATAAGCAATATTAGTTTTATTTGTTGGACTCTAATTTTATTAAAGCTTTGTAATTGTTAATATGTACAATGTTTCTTAAACATCTAGGCAGGAGACCTTCAAGATGGCAGAGGAATAAGACGTGGAGATCACCTTCCTCCCCACAAATACATCAGAAATACATTTACAAGTGGAACAACTCATACAGAACACCTACTGAACGCTGGCAGAAGACCTCAAACCTCCCAAAAGGCAAGAAACTCCCCATGTACCTGGGTAGGGCAAAAGGAAAAAGAAAAAACAGAGACAAAAGAATAGGGATGGAACCTGCACCACTGGGAGGGAGCTGTGAAGGAGGAAAGGTTTCCACACACTAGGAAGCCCCTTCACTGGTGGAGACGGGGTGGCGGAGGGGGGAAGCTTTGGAGCCACAGAAGAGAGTGCAGCAACAGGGGTGCGGAGGGCAAAGGGGAGAGATTCCCGCACAGAGGATCGGTGCCAACCAGCACTCACCAGCCCAAGAGGCTTGTCTGCTCACCCACCGAGGGGGGGGTCTGGGAGCTGTGGGGGGTGGGGGCGGTCTGGGAGCTGAGGCTCAGGCTTCGGAGGTCACATCCCAGGGGGAGAACAGGGGTTGGCTGGGTGAACACAGCTTGAAGCGGGCTAGTGCGCCACAGCTAGCTGTGAGGGAGTCCAGGAAAAAGTCTGGACCTGCCTAAGAGGCAAGAGACCATTGTTTCGGGGTGCGTGAGGAGAGGGGACTCAGAGCACCGCCTAAACGAGCTCCAGAGACAGGCGCAAGCCACGGCTATCGGACACCAGAAACGGGCATGAAACTCTAAGGCTGCTGCTGCAGCCACCAAGAAAACTGTGTGCAAGCACAGGTCACCATCCACACCTCCCCTCCCGGGAGACTGTGCAGCCCACCACTGCCAGGGTCCTGTGATCCAGGGACAACTTCCCTGGGAGAACACACGGCATGCCTCAGGCTGCTGCAGCGTCACCCCGGCCTCTGCCGTTGCAGGTTCGCTCCACATTCCGTACCCCTCCCTCCCCCCTGGCCTGAGTGAGCCAGAGCCCCCAGATCAGCTGATCCTTTAACCCCATCCTGTCTGAGCAAAGAACAGATGCCCTCAGGCGACCTACATGCAGAGGTGGGGCCAAATCCTAAGCTGAACCCCAGGAGCTGTGTGAACAAAGAAGAAAAAGGGAAATCTCTCCCAGCAGCCTCAGGAGCAGCAGATCAAATCTCCACAATCAACTTGGTGTACCATGCATCTGTGGAATACCTGAATAGACAACGAGTCATACCAAAATTGAGGCAGGGGACTTTGTGGGCAATGATACATATATTTTTCTCCTTTTTCTCTTTTTGTGAGTATATATGTGTATGCTTCTTTTTGTGATTTATTTTTCTGTGTAGCTTTGCTTTTACCGTTTGTCCAAGGGTTTTGTCTGTCCGTTTTATTTTTTCTTACTGTTTAATTTTTTTATTTTTAATACTTATTTTTTACTTTAATAATTTTATTGTATTTTTTCTTTCTTTCTTTTTTTCTCCTTTTTCATCTGGTCAGATGTCAGGCCTGAGCTTCTGAGGTGGGAGAGCCAACTTCAGGACATTGGTCCACCAGAGACCTCCTGGCTCCATATAATATCAAGCAGCAAAAGCTCTCCAGGAGATCTCCATCTCAATGCTAAGACCCAGCTCCACTCAATGACCAGCAAGCTCTATGCCAAACAATTAGCAGGACACTCTATGCCAAACAATTAGCAGGACAGGAACACAACCCCACCCATTAGCAGACAGGCTGCCGAAAATCATAATAAGGTCACAGACACACCAAAACACACCACCAGACGCAGTCCTTCACACCAGAAAGACAAGATCGAGCCTCATCCACCAGAACACAGGCACTAGTCCCCTCCACCAAGAAGCCTACACAACCCACTGAACCAACCTTAGCCACTAGGGGCAGACACCAAAAACAACGGGAACTACGAACCTGGAGCCTGTGAAAAGGACACCCCAAACACAGTAAGTTAAGCAAAATGAGAAGACAGAAAAACACACAGCAGGTGAAGGAGCAAGATAAAAACCCACCAGACCAAACAAATGAAGAGGAAATAGGCAGTCTACCTGAAAAAGAATTCAGAGTAATGACAATAAAGATGATCCAAAATCTTGGCAATAGAATGGTGAAAATACAAGAAACATTTGACAAAGACCTAGAAGAACTAAACAGCAAACAAACAATGACGAACAACACAATGATTGAAATTAAAAATTCTCTAGAAGGATTCAATAGCAGAATAACTGAGGCAGAAGAACAGATAAGTGACCTTTAAGATAAAATAGTGGAAATAACCATTGCAAACCAGAATAAAGAAAAAAGAATGAAAAGAATTGAGGACAGTCTCAGAGACCTCTGAGACAACATTAAACACAACAACATTCGAATTATAGGGGGCCCAGAAGAAGAAGAGAAAAAGAAAGGGACTGAGAAAATATTTGAAGAGATTATACTTGAAAACTTCCCTAATATGGGAAAGGAAACAGTTAATCAAGTCCAGGAAACACAGAGAATCCCATTCAGGATAAATCCAAGGAGAAACACACCAAGGCACATATTAATCAAACTATCAAAAATTAACTACAAAGAAAAACTATTAAAAGCAGCAAGGGAAAAACAACAAATAATATACAAGGGAATCTCCATAAGGTTAACAGCTGATCTTTCAGCAGAAACTCTGCAAGCCAGAAGGGAGTGGCAGGACATATTTAAAGTGATGAAAGAGAAAAACCTACAACCAAAATTACACTACCCAGCAAGGATCTCATTAATTTTGAAGGAGAAATTAAAACCTTTACAGACAAGCAAATGCTACGAGAATTCAGCACCACAAAACCAGCTTTACAACAAATGCTAAAGGAACTTCTCAAGGCAGGAAACACAAGAGAAGAAAAGGACCAACAAAGACAAACCCCAAACAATTAAAAAAGTGGTTATAGGAACACACATATCAATAACTTCCTTAAACGTAAATGGTTTAATGCTCCAGCCAAAAGACATACACTGGCTGAATGGATACAAAGTCAAGACCCCCATATATGCTGCCTACAAGAGACCCACTTCAGACTGAAAGTGAGGAGATAGAAAAAGATATTCTATGCAAATGGAAATCAAAAGAAAGCCTGAGTGGCAATGCTCATATCAGATAAAGTAGACTTTAAAATAAAGAATGTTACAAGAGAAAAGGAAGGACACTACATAATGATCAAGGGATCAATCCAAGAAGAAGATATAACAATTATAAATATATATGCACCCAACATAGGAGCACCTCAATACATAAGGCAACTGCTAACAGCTATAAAACAGGAAATCGACAGTAACACAATAATAGTGGGGGGCTTTAACACCTCACTTACACCAAGGGACAGATTATCCAAAATGAAAATAAGTAAGGAAAGAGAAGCTTTAAATGACACAATAGACCAGATAGATTTAGTTGATATTTATAGGACATTCCATCCAAAAACAGCAGATTACACTTTCTTCTCAAGTGTACACAGAACATTCTCCAGGATAGATCACATCTTGGGTCACAAATCAAGCCTCAGTAAATTTAAGAAAATTGAAATCATATCAAGCATATTTTCTGACCACAATGCTATAAGATTAGAAATGAATTACAGGGAAAAAAACATAAAAAACACGAACACATGGAGGCTAAACAATACGTTACTAAATAACCAAGAGATCACTTGAAATCAAAGAGGAAATCAAAGAGAGAAATCAAAGAGGAAATCAAAAAATACCTAGAGACAAATGACAATGAAAAGACAATGACCCAAAACCTCTGCAATGCAGCAAAAGCAGTTCTGACAGGGAAGTTTATATCAATACAATCCTACCTCAAGAAACAGTAAACATCTCAAATAAACAACCTAACTTACACCTAAAGCAATTAGAGAAAGAAGAACAAGAAAAACCCAAAGTTAACAGAAGGAAAGAAATCATAAAGATCAGAAATAAATGCAAAAGAAATGAAGGGAACAATAGCAAAGATCAATAAAACTAAAAGCTGGTTCTTTGAGAAGATAAAGAAATTTGTTAAACCTTTAGCCAGACTCATCAAGAAAAAAGGGAGAAGACTCAAGTCACTAGAATTAGAAATAAAAAAAGAAAAGTAGCAACTGACACTGCAGAAATACAAAGGGATCATCGGAGATTACTACAAGCAACTATAGGCCAATAAAATGGACAACCTGGAAGAAATGGACAAATTCTTAGAAAAGTACAAACTTCCAAGACAGAGCCAGGAATAAATAGAAAATATGAACAGACCAATCACAAGCACTGAAATTGAAACTGTGGTTAAAAATCTTCCAACAAACAAAAGCTCAAGACTAGACGTCTTCACAGGTGAATTCTGTCAAACATTGAGAGAAGAGCTAACACCTATCCTTCTCAAACTCTTCCAAAATATATTAGAGGGAGGAACACTCCCAAACTCATTCTACAAGGCCACCATCACTGTAATACCAAAACCAGACAAAGATGTCACAAAGAAAGAAAACTACAGGCCAATATCACTGATGAACATAAATGCCAAAATCCTCAACAAAATTCTATCAAACAGAATACAACAGCACATGAAAAGGAAAATACACCATGATCAAGTAGGTTTATCCCAGGAATGCAGGGATTCTTCAATATACACAAATCAATCAATGTGATACACCATATTAACAAATTGAAGGAGAAAAACCATATGATCATCTCAATAGATGCAGAGAAAGCTTTTGACAAAATTCAATGCACATTTATGATAAAAACCCTCCAGAAAATGGGCATAGAGGGAACTTACCTCAACATAATAAAGGACATATATGACAAAGCTACAGCCAACATCGTTTTCAATGGTGAAAAACTGAAACCATTTCCACTAAGATCAGGAACAAGACAAGCTTGCCCACTCTTACCACTATTATTCAACATAGTTTTGGGAGTTTTAGCCATAGCAATCAGAGAAGAAAAAGAAATAAAAGGAATCCAAATCAGAAAAGAAGTAAAGCTGTCACTGTTTGCAGATGACATGATACTATACATAGAGAATCCTGAAGATGCTACCAGAAAACAACTAGAGCTAATCAATGAATTTGGCAAAGTAGCAGGATGCAAAGTTAATGCACAGAAATCTCTTGCATTCCTGTACACTAATGATGAAAAATCTTAAAGAGAAATTAAGGAAACACTCCCATTGCAACAAAAAGAATAAAATACCTAGGAATAAACCTACCTAAGGAGACAAAAGGCCTGTATGCAGAAAACTATAAGACACTGGTGAAAAAATTAAATACGATACAAACAGATGGAGAGATATACCATGTTCTTGGATTGGAAAAATCAACATTGTGAAAAACACTATACTACCCAAGGCAATCTACACATACAGTGCAATCCCTATGAAACTACCAATGGCATTTTTCACAGAACTCGAACAAAAAATTTTACAATTTGTATGGAAACCCAAAAGATCCAGAATAGCCAAAGCAATCTTGAGAAAGAAAAACAGAACTGGAGTAATCAGGCTCCCAGACTTCAGACTATACTACGAAGCTACAGTAATCAATACAGCATGGGGCTTCCCTGGTGGCACAGTGGTTGGGAGTCCACCTGCCAATGCAGGGTCACGGGTTCGTGCCCTGGTCCGGGAGGATCCCGCATGCCGCGGAGTGGCTGGGCCCGTGGGCCATGGCCGCTGGGCCCGTGGGCCATGGCCGCTGGGCCCGTGGGCCATGGCCACTGGGCCTGCGTGTCCGGAGCCTGAGCTCCGCAGCAGAAGAGGCCGCGGCAGTGAGAGGCCCACGTACCACAAAAAAAAAAAAAAAAAAAAAAAAGCAGTATGGTACTGGCACAAAAACAGAAATATAGATCAATGGAACGGGATAGAAAGCCCAGAGCTAAACCCATGCACATATGGTCACCTTATCTTTGATAAAGGATGCAAGAATATACGATGGAGAAAAGACAGCCTCTTCAATAAATGGTGCTGGGAAAACTGGACAGCTACATGTAAAAGAATGAAATTAGAACACTCCCTAACACCATACACAAAAATAAACTCCAAATGGATTAAAGACCTAAATATAAGGCCAGACACTATAAAACCTTTAGAGGAAAACATAGAACACTCTGTGACATAAGTCACAGCAAGATCCTTTTTGGCCCACCTCGTGGAGAAGTGGAAATAAAAAAAAAATAAATAGGACCTAATGAAACTTAAAAGCTTTTACACAGCAAAGGAAATCATAAACAAGACAAAAAGACAACCCTCAGAGAGGGAGAAAATATTTGCAAATGAAGCAACTGACAAAGGATTAATCTCCAAAATATATAAGCAGCTCATGCAGCTCAATATCAAAAAATCAAACAACCCAATCCAAAAATGGACAGAAGACCTAAACTGACATTTGTCCAAAGAAGATATACAGATTGCCAACAAACACTTGAAAGGATGCTCAACATAACTAATCATTAGAGAAATGCAAATCAAAACTACAATGAGGTATCACCTCACACTAGTCAGAATGGCCATCATCAACAAATCTACAAACAAATGCTGGAGAGGGTGTGGAGATAAGGGAACCCTCCTACACTGTTGGTGGGAATGTAAACTGGGACAACCACTATGGAGAACAGGATGGAGGTTCCTTAAAAAACTACAAATAGAACTACCATATGACCCAGCAATCCCACTACTGGGCATATACCCTGAGAAAACCATAATTCAAAAAGAGCCATGTACCACAATGTTCATTGCAGCTCTATTTACAATAGCCAGGACATGGAATCAATCTAAGTATCCATCGACAGATGAATGGATAAAGAAGATGTGGCACATATATACAATGGAATATTACTCAGCCATGAAAAGAAATGAAATTGAGTTGTTAGTAGTGAGGTGGATGGACCTAGAGACTGTCATACAGAGTGAAGTAAGTCAGAAAGAGGAAAAAAAATACCGTATGCTAACACATTTGTATGGAATCTAAAACAAACAAACAAACAACAATGGTTTTGAAGAACTTAGGGGTAAGATAGGTTTAAAGACGCAGACATAGGGAATGAATTTTAGGACACGGGGAGTGGGAAGGGTAAGCTGGGACGAAGTGAGAGAGCGGCATGGACACATATACACTACCAAATGTAAAATAGAAAGCTAGTGGGAAGCAGCTGCATAGCACAGGGAGATCAGCTCGATGCTTTGTGACCACCTAGAGTGGTGGAATAGGGAGGGTGGCAGGGAGACTCAAGAGGGAGGAGAGATGGGGATATTTGTATATGTATAGCTGATTCACTTTGTTATAAAGCAGAAACTAACACACTGTTGTAAAGCAGTTATACTCCAATAAAGATGTTTAAAAATAAATAAAACCAATTAACAAATAAATTTTTTAAAAGTAAAAAAAATAAATAAACACCTAATCCCATTATTTGTGATGGTAGAACACAAGTCACTCTCAAGTCTAGTTTGTAGTTTGGGACTGAATCCCTAAATCAGACAACAAGAACAAAATTCCCTTGCTGTTTTGAAAAGGGCTTAAATTAGGTCCAATTTATGCAAACTCCTGTATACTTCTTTCTTAGTCAGTAGTGTAGCTGTAGAGAGCAACTTTGTATCCTCTACTGATTTTACGGCACGAGGCAACCTTCCCACCTCAATGCTGGCCTAACTCATTTTAGGTTATAAAAGCATAGGGAATCATTGCTGTATATGTATAATGGTGAATAACTGGCAGACCTAAGATCATTCTTAGTCATGAAAAGAATGATCTTAGGTCTGCCAGTTATTCACCATTGCTTCTGTGGCTTATAGAAATGGTATGACTCATTCCAAAGTGAAGGTCATTATACCATGCATCCTAAATCATTCTGACACAAAATAATTTTTCCAAATTTAATTCTCTAAATATGTTTTGATCTTCTATGTAGTCAGCATTTGTGACTATAGATGATTCAGATAAAGTACATGATGAGACCCCTGCCCTCAAGGGGCACAAAACAATATGACTAGTAATTAATATTTTAATCAAATGAATTAAGCAATCAATGTTCTAGTCATCAGAGAATATTTAGAAATTAATGTTGATTCCAATAACCTCAGAAAACCCTCTTGGGAGAAAGTTGATTAGAGTTGGATCTTGAAGAATGGTTGCGATTTAGATATGTGAAGAGAACTAAGGTAATTTGAAGGAAGAGTCTGAGTGCAGTGAGAGACCATTCATTTTGTTGAAGGTGAATTCTGAGTTCTGTGATTAAACATTCTGGCTAATCCAGAGACTTTATGTTGGGTAGGAATAATAGTTGACTAAATTGGAAGGAAAAACTTGGATGCAGGTAGAGTTGAAAATATAACTTTACATTCAATAAAAATGAATATAGGATTTTGAAATATGAAATTCATGAAAGCAGTACTTAGGATGTTATCCTAATGGCATAGTTTTGAGTAGAAGGATACTAAAAGGATGAACTGGGGAAGTCATTGTCATAATTCAGGTGTAATGTGGTAAGAATATAAACTGGAGTAAGAAATTGAAGGTTGCATTAAAATAATTATTAGATAGATAAAGATATATAAATTGATGAAAGAATACAACACTAATGTACAAAGAGTTTGAGTGATCTAGTTAGATTAGAGTAAAAGTGAGAATCCAGATATGGCTCCCAGCACTGGATATTTTCCATTAAATAAAAAACTCCTATGATGACATCATAGTGGCAGGAGAAACTCAATTCAAATTCTTTATAATTTGTTTTCATTAGTACTGTTACTCTCTCCTTCATTCAACCTGTTTGTTATTTTCCCTCTGAAAATATTAAGAAAAATTTATTAAATGTGCCACTGAGCCATGGAATTTTTTAGCAATCTCAAACCCTAAAATATCTTCTTCATAGGGTGGATGTGAGTACCAATGATATATAAAGCATCTAGTACACTACCTGGCACATAACAGCCTTCCATAATACCTCCATAATTGTAGTGAATAATATTATTGTGGAGTATTGAGATTCAAATATTTCTATCTGTAAAAATATATTACTAAATCCTGTGTCAGTTTCAATGAAAATATTCATTATATTTTGCTTTCTTTCTATCACTTCCTTTAACATTCTCTTGCTGTTTCTTTCTAAAACATCCTTTCCCATCAATGGGTTCAGTCCCCTCTAACTAACTCTTGCTTCTTCCTTAAGACTCAGGCTTCCTTCACAGAATTTTCCTTACCCCATTAACTTGGACTAGGGTCCATTTTCCCATAATATCCTCTAATCATTCTTTTGTAACAAATACCATACTTATATGCCTTTATAAAAGATTACAAGCTCCAAATCCATAAGGGCAAGGATTGTGTATGTCTTTTCCACCACTGGATTCCCAGTATGTATACTACCTATACCCAAAGGTACGAAATAACTATTTCTTGAATGAATAATGAGCTAAAGAAATTGCTGTTTGGCTCTTAGAATACTCTAGCTGATCTCTGGTAATCATAGAATTCTAAGTGTTCACAGGACATGTCTCCGTTGTGTCCCCAGCAGGGTTAGTGGCTTTGTCTTTTGTGCCCCATAGTACCTTACTCTAGTGCACCTACATTGCTAACCACAATATTTGGTAATTCCTCATTTGTATTTTGTGTTCAGGACATCATTGGTATCTGAGAAAGCAGGCTTTTGGCTTGTAATAATAGTGGGGGCATCTGTCACACCAGCTGATTAATTATGTTACCTCTCTGAATTTGTCTCTTCCAGTATGAAATCTGGATAATAATGGTATGCACTTCCTAGAATGTTAGCGGAGGTTAAGTAATTCGAATTAAATAAGACATATCATGTGGATATACACAGTATACATCCTGTCAGGTAGTATGTTTTTATTATATCTGTATTTCTTTCTCTTCCTTCTTGTTTCTTTCCTTCCTGTTTTTCTTCCTCATTTCCTTCCTCTTTCCATTGGCCTGAGAATAACACAATATCAAGAAATGCTGTTTAATTTATTTTGTGCCACTAGTACTTAACAGAGAAGCATAGTAGCTGCAACATAATGGTCATTTGATAAAGACTATAGGATGAAAAATCAATTAATTAATGAGGAAGTCACTGATAAGCATTATTAAATAAGTCATTTCTGCCCAGTTTTGGAGGTTAAATCTGGATGGTAATGCTCTGTTCTAAACAAAATCTGTATGGACAGTTGCCAAAAAAGAGATGGAGAGCGCCTCACTGTGATCCCTAAATACTATACACCCTCTCATCTCTGAGTCTTAAGGATATGATAAATTCAATAATCATGGAACTATAGAGAAAATATTTTCTAAAATATTTTTGGTTTCTGAAATGTTAGGGCTTTCTGAGCAAAGAAATTTGGAATATAAGTTAAAAGGACAAGTTTGGGGAGTTAAAAGTGATTAGATGGCTCTGAGAACTCCAGAAAGATTTACCTTACCAGAGGTTTTTGTTTACATGTCAATGGGGAACAAATCCTTGAACCAGGGAAACATATTAAGGGTTATAAACCCTGAAATGTTTGTCTTATCTCCTCTCCAGAGATGTTTATTTATATTACATAGGTTAAGAATCCAGGGGCCTTCCCCTTCTCTTTCTAAAGATACTTTATTCACATTAAGGAGATAGGTTCTTTTCTCTCTCTCAGGAGGGGAGGGTGGCCTCTGGACATTCTTCCAGATTCTTAATTTCAGGGTTCCTCTTCCTTGTTGTAAGAAAACCCCCTTTGGGCAGATACAGGTCTATCCATCTGACTCACCGCATCATCCCAGAGAGTGATGAACTGGGGTGTGTTTATTGCTGTAAATAAGTAGTAATAAATCTGTCCCCAATTCTGAAATTTTTGCTTGCATGCAGGATAACATAAATAAATAATGATAATAAAAATTATCACTTTTTAAATTTGAATTAGACTTTAGGGCATCGAAAATGTATATATGAAGGCTAAAGCAATGGAAGACACTGATACTGTAGTGGCAATGGGTTTCAGGTCCTTTCTTCAAGGAAGATTTACTTATTTATTTATTTTTTGATGCCAACAATGAGAGCACTGAGCCTGTAGAAAAAGAAGGAAGGGAAAGACACAGGAAGGAAGCTTGGACAAACCTGGGAAGAAGGTACTATGATCAAGAGTATCATGATCATAGGGAAATAGGTCCATGGAGTGGAAAGACCTCACGTCAGAAGAACAGGGTCAGATTGCCACGAGCAGCCGGGGGATGAGGACAGACAGTTAATCTTTCAGATTCAATTTTCTAATCTGGAATACAAGGAGCTTGGACTAGAGGGTTTGATAGTCATTTTCAAATACATGGCCTCAGTGCAGCTGCATCAGAATTACCTATAAAATAGGGCTTCCTGGTCTCTGTTATCAGATCTTGATTTTTACTGATCCTGAGATCTTTATATTTACCCAGCTCCCCCAGTGATTCTGAAGTGAAGCTAAGAGTTAGAGGCACTGCTGCTGGTAGTATGAGCATTCCAAGTTTGCATGACTCTTCAGGAAAAATAATGAACATTTCTTCCTTCTCTTCTGCAGCATTGATTATAGTGTTTTCTTGGTGCATGATACTTCTCTGACTAGCTTCCAGTCAGCCTAGTCAGACTGAGCTCAAGTGTCACCACTGTAAGAAGCCTTCCCTGATCCCAGACTTAAGTTAGATGAACCCCACCACCATAATGCACCCACTTTTGCTCCCATGGTAAGAATACTTAGTAATGTGAGCAACACATGTCTTCCACCAGACTGTGAGCTTCTTGAGGGTAAGGGCTGTGGATTAATTATATATGTAGTCCCAAAGCTGAGACCTCATTACACTCAGTAATAATTTAAGAAATCAAGTAGATAACTGGGTAGCTGCATGGCCAGATGAATTGATGAATAAATGCACAAACAACCTTGTGTTGGTTGATTATACTTCACCCGTCATCTTAGTAGAGTGGTACAAAGAGCTGTTTTAAGTAGTTTTGTTATTGTTGTCATTTTCTAAAAATTTGCAGTGTATAATTTAAAGTAACTCTTTTGATTCAGCTTACATATTGTAGGGAAAAGCCACTATAGTTCATTCATATGAGAATCATCAGTTTTTCTGACATTGCACATCACTTGGATAAATCTGAACTCATTTTCAGCTACCAGACGTATTATGCTAACAGATAGTATTTACTGCCACAGATCATGATTGCTATAGAGAAAGACCAGCAGTTTTGATGAATAGAATCTGTTGGTTGAAGCTATATGCTTAATGTTTATAGGTGTATGTTTAGGTCCAATTGGTAGGCAGAGAAGATACGTTTGTGTTTTAATATCATTACATTGAATGATTCTCAGAGTTCCACATTTGTTTGAAAATAACTAATACTTCTGAATTTCTGCCAGGCATTGTACATATTTAGGATGCTATTTTATTTTTCTTTAAGGAAAGCAGTGTGAATATATATCATCCTTCTTTCTGAAGCAAACAAACAGAAAAGCTGTCTTAGTTCACCCCATGCATGGACTTACTACAGTTTCCAACAATAAAATATATGTTGGTTATTGTTTTGCAATAATAGAAGCCTCATTAGTTTTATTACACAGCTTGAAATGCTTTCATGCCAATTTAAAAATGTAGGTTATTCAAAGAATTAAGGTTGCTAGTTCAGCTTGAAGAAATTTCAAGCTCACCCATATGAAGAATTTAATTTCCTTATTCTACTGCAAATCACTTTTCATAATGGTTATAATTATATATGCTATCCTTTTGAAAGCACTTACAGTTAAATTCATAAAAACATATACCTTGTGTGTCCACTAGATAATGGAACCTTTAAGATAGTCATTGTGACTGATAAGGTACTTGAAAGTTTCAATGCCATGGATCAGTATTTTCCCAAAATGCATTTCACAGATCACTAATTTACTTGGCTATTAATGTGTGATATTTAAGTAATTCAATGATCAAGTAAATTTGGGAAACACTGAATTAAACTATTAAGTGAGTTTCATTAATGCAGATGTTCTCAAAGTCTGTTATGTACAATAACTAAGAGGGTCAACGAGAGTGAAAATATTTGACAGTCCTCAGTCCCCAATTTACTTTACTTCTCAGCCCTATTCAACATCATCAGACTCCTCTTTATTTTCACAATTCAAGTTTTTATTTGATTGTGAAGAAGCAATGCATTTACAAACATAAAAATGTATAATCAAGTATAAAGTGAAAATCTTCCTTCAACCAACTCCAATCCTATCTGTTCTCTCTGCCCAGATATTCAGTGTCAGTAGTGTCTAGTTTATCCTTCCACAATTTCTGTATGCATAGACTAGTATTTACATACATTATTTGTCCTATTTTACCCATATTAGCATAGCAATACACAGATTAGAATATGTAAACATCTTGCCCTTTTACTTAATAGAATATCCTTGAGATCTTTCCAAATCAATACATAAATAGCTTTCTTGTTTTTTTGTTTTGTTATGGTTTGTTTGTACAGCTGGATAAGATTCTGTTCTATGGTTATAACATAATTGATGTAATCTATTTCTAGAGTTGGATATTAAGCTGTTTCCAAAATATCGCTACTACAGACAACACATTACTTTGC
The DNA here is from genome assembly GCF_949774975.1 of Lagenorhynchus albirostris. Taxonomy (NCBI): domain Eukaryota; kingdom Metazoa; phylum Chordata; class Mammalia; order Artiodactyla; family Delphinidae; genus Lagenorhynchus; species Lagenorhynchus albirostris. The sequence goes on from NC_083102.1 coordinate 30,888,369, forward strand.
AGCTGTGCTGATATATCTGAGTGATGACTTCACCAAAATGAAGTCACCTAGTAAAAAAGTACTGCAGTTATAATTTTGATAGATATTGCCAAATTGCCACCCATTGGTTACATCAAACACATGACAATAGTAACACGGTCTGATGAGCAGAAGGTGGTGCCAGTTTTTTTGTTCCAATCTGATAGGAAATACTACCTCAGTGTTATTTAATATATATTTTTCTTAATCTGAGCATAGTTGAGTATCTTATCTTTACACTGGTTTAAGAGTCTCTTGTATTCCCTGATCTGTCTTTTTGTATGCTTTGCCCATTCTTATATTAGATTAATGTTGATCTTTTTCTTATAACTTGATGGGCACATTTTTTTTAACATCTTTATTGGAGTATAATTGCTTTACAATGGTGTGTTAGTTTCTGCTTTATAACAAAGTGAATCAGCTATACATATACATATATCCCCATATCTCCTCCCTCTTGAGTCTCCCTCCCACCCTCCCTATCCCACCTCTCTACGTGGTCACAAAATAGGGAGATTTGTAACTCATATCATAGAGAAATATATACATATATAGAGAGAGAAAGAGAGAGAGAGTTTTAAATTTATCCCAAGTTATTTAATATATTCAGATTATTTAAAAAGTAGGGTTTTCCTCTATAATTGTCTTCCCATTTTCTCATTTCTTATGGTTTATGGTAGTTTCTCTTTTAGAATTTTATATGGTAACTAATATAATTAATACAGTTATAATTTTGGTCATAATTATTGTATAATTATTGTATAATTGCATTATAATGATAGTAACTAAATTTAATTATATCTTTATTATAAGATAATTATATTAGTTATAGTAATATATCTTATTAGTATTATATTAATATGTAATTAGTATATATAATATTGTTAGTATAATTAGTATATTAGTATACTAGCTCTTCAACTTCTTTGTAGGATCATCTTTCCTTACCTAGACAGTAACTGTTAGAGTTCTTCTGGGTTTGTTTTTGAGCCTCTTTCTCTCTTCAATACATATTTCTCTCCCTGGGCATTAACATCCTTTGGATTTAAATGAGGGAACACCAACAAGTTTATAACTTCAAGTCAGTATTCTCATGAATTTTTCAGACATGTAGAGGATGTTTCAATATAACCAAAACTGATCTCAAAATTTCCATGCATAAGTATGGTGGACAGACTCTAGGGTGGCCCCCTGATCTCTGCTTTCTTGTTTTCATGCCCTTCTGTGATTTTCTCCCCTTTGGTGTGTTTGACACTTTGTTCTAACCAACAGAATGCAAGAAAAATGACAGAATGTATATGATCATGTATGTGTGTTTAGGTTATATAAGATGCAGCATCCATTTTGTGAGGAAACTGTCTTTCCTTGCTGCCTTTCAGGAAGCAAGCAGCAATTTTGGAAAGGGCCACATGGTACGGAACTGAGCTTGACCTTCAACTGACAGTCAGTAAGAAACCGTGGCCCTCAGTCTTACAAATCAAGAGAAGCAATGCTTGCCAACAACCACCGAGCTTGGAAACAGGTGGTTTCACAGTTGAGCCTTGAATAATGCTGCAGCCGCAGCTAACGCTTTGATTGGAACTTTGTGAGACCTTAAAATAGAAGACCCAGCTACACTGTTACCAGATTATTGACACACAAAACTAATAATAAAAAATGTGAGATGACAAATGTGTCTTGTTTTAAGGTACAAAGCTTATATGATAGATAAATTATGCAATAGGTGCAGCAATAGATGACCATTATGTCGCGTATTTGTCCAGATCTCCTATTTCAATGAACATGCCCTTTCCTAACAATTATGCGAACCAGAGGCGTAACGTTCATCCTTGTGATTCTCTTCCTGCTTCTCTCTGTATTTACTCTATCCACTAAGTATCTCATATATCTATTTCATCTCTATCACTAATAGCCTGGGTCAACCTCAGAACATTTGTGATCTTGATCTCAATCTTCAAACTGGTCTATTCAAGACAGCTGTAGTTTAGCTCCAATCTTTTATTTTCACCCAGGATATTCTTGACACAAGTATGGTCATTTCATGCCTCTTTCAAATATTTGTTGAATAGCTCTCTTTCTTTACTAAAAGCAAAATCTTTAATTGCTTAAAGGCTTTGTAAAAGCCTGATCTTCATCACTCCTACAGTCTGGGGTGCTTTCTTTCCCTCTGCTATCTGGGTCTGCTTTAAGTTTGTCTTACAGTGTCATTCTGCCTTCTGCCACTGTGCATTTGCTCATACTTTCCATTCACTAGATATATCTTCCCTCCTGCTTTTCCTACTTAAATACTAAGCAAACATTTAATCTCATTTAAATTGTCACTTCCTCACGAAAGCCTTGGTCGAATGCCCAGCCTAATAGGAGCCTCAGAATATCAAGTACATTTTGTCTGTATGATATTTTACGACTGCTATTTTAAGCACCTATTTGCATGATTATTAATGCTGTCTCCTTGATAAAACATATTAACTGACTCCTCAAGGCAGTCTTAGTTCACACTATAAAACTATTATATAAATGTACATTGAATAAATGAAGTGTGCAACTTCCCAAATGAATTTAATCATGAAACATTCATTTTCAAATGAAATAGCTTGCAAGACCAGAGTTCTGACAAATATATTTTGAGAAATATTGCATAGAGTAATAAAGCTGAAAGGAAACTTTGAAGCTGAGTTCAATCCCTTCATTGAGCAGAAAATAGACCCTGATACTCAGAGAAGTGAAGTATCTTGGCCTAATTCATGAAGACATAGATATTGACCTGTTCTAGGCTGAAACTAGAATAGGGATCTGTTGGCTCTTAATCTAGCTTTATTTCCGTGATGTTATGGAATTAAAAATAAACTTCTGTAACTTTTTGTCTGTGTTTTTAAAATGTTAGTCTTTTTCACACATAATGTAACTGTCTGTTTTATGAATTAAGGAGAAAGTAGGTGAAGCCTCTGTGATCATAATTTTTTTTTAATTTAAGATAGTTGAAGAGGTAGATACATTACAAAAATATTTATTATATAAAAGAATCTTCATTTAGATGCACATGCAGGATGAAAAGCAAATTATCTTTACAGACATAAAAGGAACTTTTTTCCCCATGGAAGGCTGCCTTTCTATCTTAATCATCACTGCTACTTTGTACAAAGAGTAGAAAATCAATTCATTTTTCCTGTTTTTGCCTTTCAGAGTGATGGATCAGTCATGGTTACTCGAGACTCCCGTGAAATCTGTAGAAGCAAAGTCAAAAAACACTCTTAAATCCCCATGCAGCCCAGGAGATATTTTGTAGCATGTAGTTGGAAGAAATTTCAGATTTCTAAGTTATTTACATTATTAATTTGAGTTTCCTAAAGCCAAACTTGTTTAATTAAATATAGAAGTTATCTTTAATCTTATGGAAAATTGTTGAGTAGCTGTGTGAAAGTCACTGGCCCTAACGACAGCTCAGGATCATTAGATACCTGTGCTATCCATTGTTTCCACTTGGCTGTGCTAACGTGTTCCGAGTTCTGGAAACCAACTGGGCATGTTTTCATCAATCTCATTTGATTTATGCAAAGTTCATTATGGATATAGGACCAGATGGGCTGCCTATAACATCCAGAGGTATCTGACATTCTGGCTAGCTCTAATTTCATTTTGTGTAATTGTTTTAGTTGAAAGGAGGAGAAATCATACACACAAATATAGACATATCTATAAATATATAATACATTTGCACATACATATTTATGTACATCACATATAAATGATAATATGCAGTAGTCACCACTTTCTCCTGAGTTTTTGCTGGAATATTTATTTTTCTCATGAATATAACAGTTACTTCAGGTTTAAATATTTTAAGTAAAATGCATGCAAGAAACTCATTGCTATATTCCAAAGAATATGAATGGTAGACACAGGCTGTAGTAAGTGGGGATATGTGGTCAATATTCATTGAGAATTTTTGGAATATAATGGTTACCTTGAAGCTGGGCCTTGAAAGTGAGTTGTGTATAATAAGACAATGAAAAACATCATTAAATAATGGATGCTTTTTTGAAATTATGAAATTTATGGTGAAATGGGAATTATTGAATAATACACTGCATTACTAAAAATCTTTCATGTAGGACTTCCCTGGTGGTCCAGTGGTTGTGACTCCACGCTCCCAATGCAGCGGGCCCAGGTTCGATCCCTGGTCAAGGAACTAGATCCCACATGCTGCAACTAAGAGCCCACATGCCGCAACTAAAAGATCCCACATGTTGGAATTAAGGCCTGGTGCAGGCAAATAAATAAATATTTTTAAAAATCTTACATGTGAATGCCAGAATTTTCTGGAGGAAGCAGGTATCTTTGTTTTCTGTCCTCTTTGACCAGTGAGGTTTCTCTCAGAAAAGTATAAAATATTTTTTATGCACTATTGCATTGTATTAGGGTATTTTAAAGTTTTGCCCAGTTTGTATGGTCATGATGGTATGAGCGGTAATCCTATAGCCTTTATTTAAATTTTTTCTGAATATTTTTGTGTGATTGAGGGAGTAACTTACATTGAAATTGCTTAATTATGAAACGCTTCAAAGCATTGCTACCTACCTATGAATTTCAATAAGGCTTCTCCCAGTTGTAGAAAGAAACCATTGGTTTAGCCCACGTGGTTTCACTGGTAAATTCTCCCAAGTATTTAAGGAAGATATTATATCAACTCTTTACAGTTTCTTCCAGAAAACAGAAGTGGTGGGAATACTTCCTAACATATTCTATGAAACCAACATTACCCTAATACCAAAACCAGACTAAGACATTAAAAGAAAGAAAACTACAGGCCAAAATTTCTCGTGAACGTAGATGCAAAAGTTCTCAAAAAATATTAGCAAATCAAACCCAACAATGTATAAATGAATTATACACCACGACCACAGGGCATTTATTACAGATATACAAGGCTGGTATAGCATTCAAAAATCAATTAAGGTAATCCATCACATCGATAGGCTAAAGATGAAAAAAATCACATAATCAAATCAATAGGCAGAAAAGTTATTTGATAAAATCACACACCCATTCATGACAAAATCTCTCAGCAAACTAGGAATAGAAAGGAACTTCCTCAGCTTAATAAAGAAATCTACAAAAACTCTAGTTAACCTCATACTAAATAGTGTGAAACCAGATTGTTTTCTGCTAAGGTCAGGAACCAGCAAATATGTTCCTTCTCGTCACTCCTTTTTAGCATTTTACTGCAAGTCCTAGCTAATGCAACAAGGCCAGCAAAGGAAGTAAGAAGTATACAGACTGGAAAAGAAAAAAATAGAACTGTTTTTATTTGCAGTTGAAATGATTGTCTAAATACAAAATCCTGAAGAGTCAACAAAAAAAAATTTTGTGACTAAAAAGTGATTATAGCAAAGTAGCAGGATACAAGGTTAATATACAAAAGTCAATTGTTTTCCTATATATCAACAGTAAAAATTAGAGTTTGAAATTAAAAGCACAACACCACATACATTAACACTAAAAATGACTTACATATATTCTAACAAAATATGCGTAGGATCTATATGAAGAAAACAACAAAATTCTGATGAAAGAAATCAAAGAACTAAATAAGTAGAGAGATGTTCCATGTTCATGGATAGTGAGACAATATTGACAAGATGTTCATTTTTCTATAGATTCAATTGAATTCAGTTGATCTACATAGATTCATGCAGTTCTAATGAAAATCTTATTTTGTGGATACCAACGACTGATGGTAAAGTTTATATGGAGAGTTAAAAGACCCAGAATAACCAGCACAATATTAAAGGAGAAGAAAAACGTTGGAGTAGTGACACTACCTGACTTCAAGTCTCATTATAAAAACTACAGTAATTAAGACAGTGTGGTATTGGCAAAAGAACAGACAAATCAATTGAACAGAAGATAGAGTCCAAAAACATACCCACACAATTATAGTCAACTGATGTTTGAGAAAGGGGTAAAGGCAATACAATGTAAGAAAGGCAGTCCTTTCAACAGATGGTTCTGGAACAACTAGATATCCACATGCAATAAAATGAATCTAGACATAGATCTTACACCCTTCACAAAAATTAACTCAAAATGGACTATATACCTAAATGTAAAATGCAAAACTATAAAACTCCTAAAAGACACTGGATTTGGCAAGAACTTTTTAGGTTCAACACTGAGGGCATGATCCATGAAAGAAAGAATTGATCCATGAAAGAAAGAATTGAAAAACTGGGCTTCAGTAAAATTAAAAAACTTCTTCTCTGTGAAGACACCGTCAAGAGAATGAGAAGACAAACCAGGCTGGGAGAAAATATTTGTACTGATAATTGACTGTTAACCAAAAGAACACCTAAAACTCAACAGTAAAAAAACAACCCAATTTCAAAACAGTTAAAAGATATAAACAGACACCTCACCAAAGAAGATATACAGATGACAATTAGGCATATGAAAAGATGATCAGCATCATACTTCATTAGGGAAATGCAAATTAAAACAACAAAATAGCACTACTCACCTATTGGAATGGCTAAAATTTAAAACACTGCCAGTACCAAATCCTGACAAATATGTCAGAACAACAGAAACTCTCATTCATTGCTGGTTGGAGTGCAAAATGGTACAGCCACTTTAGAATAGAGTTTGGCAGCTTCTTTTAAAACTAAACATACTCCTCCCCTATGATCCAACAATTGTGCTCCTTGATACTTACCCAAACAACTTGAAAATTTATGTCCACACAAAAACCTCCATGTTAATGTTTATAGCCAGTTTATTCACAGTTGCTAAAACTTGGAAGCAACCATTTCTCTAGAAAGAAATGAGCTCTGAAGCCACAAAAAGACATGGGAGGAAACTTAAATGCATATTACCAAGTGAAAGAAACCAATCTTAAAAAACTATATACTGTATGATTCCAACTATATGATATTCTGGAAAAGGCAAAACTATGGAGACTATAAAATGACCCATGATTGCAAGCAGCTTGGAAGGAGGGTGGGTTGAATAGGTAGATCATAGGGGAATTGTAAAGCAGTGAAAATATTCCGCATGACACTATGATGATAGATACATGTCACTGTACGTTTGTCAAACCTATAGAATGTCCAATACACACAATGAATGTAAACTATGGATTTTGATTGATAATGATGTGTCAGTGTTGTTTCATCCATTGTACCACAATGGTGCAGGAAGCTGGTGGTTGGGGGAGGCTATGGGGGTGGGGGGACAGGGAAAGAGGTAGATGAGGACTCTACATTCTGCTCAATTTTGCTGTGAACCTAAAACTGCTCTAAAAAAATAGTCTTAATATTTTTTTCAAAAAGCAAGTAGTTTGGTCTTTTTCTGTGCTAAAGTAGAAGACAGACTGAAATATTTTAAGAATCACAAAACTTCACGTGCATTGAACTTTTTTTTTTTGGCAGTGCCACGCAGCATGCAGGATTTTAGTTCCCTGACCAGGGATCGAACCCGCGCTTCTTGCAGTGGAAGCACGAAGTCTTAACAACTGGACTGCCAGGGAAGTCCTGAACTTTTTTTATACACTATATAAAATTGTGCTTTTGGTAATCTAGCCACAGCTTATTGGTGTTTTCCTTCATATGAGTTGGTTCTGCCCTGTTGATCTTTGTGCATGAACCTTCATTTGCTAATATTCATTTCACCTCTTATACTATATCCAATGTCTCTGTGAAAATATAACGTTTATTTGGAACCTAAAATAATGAATAAGGAGAATATTCATTATAGAATAATGAGATAGTGGCATGTATAATTATTGACACAGTGGTGTATCTTTTCTGCTTCTGGGCTAGTTTTTATTAAGCCTACTCCAGTGTCCAAAAGTTTAGACGTTTTTGAGAAAACCATGACACATCTCCTTTTCATGACTGATAATTCAGCTTTTATAACTTTTCTAAGTTTCTAAAAGTGGACAATTGAATAAATGCCTAGTATATTATTGTACATTTTGACCAAAGCATTTGAAATTATTTCCTTCTTGAACACATTTTGAGACCTTTGCTTTATGAATAGAATGGTAATGATTTTAGAGTTTATGGCCTTCATTTTAAACAGTCTGCACAGATGAATATATCTAAAGTACTCTCTTTATAGAGCTGGGAATTATGAAGTAGGACCGATTGATGAGGATGACCTTTTCATTTCAGATCTTTGTGTAAATTGTCACTTCTTTATAATAACTGAGCCGGCAGAACAAAAATGAGTCAGTCTCATGTTTATTTCATGAAACATGATTATAGAAAATGCACCTGCCATGTTACAGGCATGACTTTTTAAGGAACTTTGCTTGTTTTCACATCTAATATAAATTATGCAAGGCATTCTTGGAGCACGGTTTTGGTGCACTAGCCAGTTTGATTTTAGCACTCACTGGCCATCTAAAGTACAATATGCAATCTAGGGATGATTAATGATTTAATAGATAATACATATGTACTAAGAGATATCATGAATAAGTTATATTCCCCAAAGTGTCAATACAGTTCACAGAAAAAGAGGGCATTTGAAAGAATATACACCTTATGGAGAAACGATAGCCTGTAAAGCCTATGAGCATGGACTCTAGAGCCAAACTACTTGAACTAGAATCAGATTTCTGTCATTTACTAGCTCTGTGACCTTGGGAATTCACTTAACTTCTCTGTGCCTCAGTTTCTTCATTTGTAAAACAAAGATAATGTTGTATTTCATCTACTTTAAAAGTTAATTATGGGGAAATTCCCTGGCGGTCCAGTGGTTAAGACTCTGCACTTCCAGTGCAGGGGGCACGGGTTCGATCCCTGGGCGGGGAACTGGGATCCCACATGCTGCACAATGCGGCCCAAAAAAAGGGAATTATGGGAATTAAATAGGCTAATACCTGCCTGGTATATAGCAAGCTATCATGATGATGATGACGATGATAATGATGGTGATGATGATGATGGTTGTTACTTAGGTCAGTTCACTGAGGTATAAGGTACTTTATTCATCACTTAGATATGGAGCAGTTGCTTTGAGACACAGTTGGTCTATTTAGAAACAGAGTAAAGCTTGATTAATTTCGGCGAGGGGGGAAGGTCTGAATCAATATGTCTGATAAAGTACTGTTTTATTTCTTTCAATTATCCATTGTTTTAAGTATCAGCTTTAATTCACACCAGGCACACAAACATAAAACATTTTCATTCCTTCCTTCATTCAAATGTATTTAAAGGAAGCAGTGATGTAGAGTGAATAATAATCAAACAGACCCGGTGTGTTATTTCTACTCCACTATTTTGACAAGTCTTTTACATTTTTCTGAACCTATATCCACATATAGAAGTTGCGATTTATAAGTTATTATAGGAAATAAATGAGATAGCCTGTGTACAACACTTAAACTTGTACCAGGTCCTTTTGAAGACGTTCTGAGGAAATGAGCTTTAGTAAAAAATACAAAATAAAGATTTAAATTAGCATGAGAATTTCGGGGAGGTTGAAAGTTTATTTTCTTAAGGATATTAACATAGAAATTAGAACTGTCCCTGTTACATAGTGATAAGTTCTTAGGATCTTTATTTACTCATCTTCTCCTGAAAGCAAACACAAGTTTTCTGGATCAGAGGCAGACCAATTATTTACTTACAGAATATGTTAGCATCGGTTCCCCATGTCCCATTTCTCCATCAAGTGACATGATCAGGGTAGATGTCATCAATATACTACAGGAGAGAAACACTGACTTTCAGAGCTTTCCTCGGAATGGCTGCACAGCTATATTCCTTTCCTCCTGAGAGAGGGACAGAAATCTTTGCTCTCTAATGTAATCACACCACTTCTGGGAAGAGAAAAGGAAGATCTTTAAATTGTTATAACACCTTGTAATGTAAATAAATGGCCCTGTTTTGTGGGGTTTTTTAAATTCCCCTTTGAAAAATGAACAAACGGCTTCAGGGAAGATAAACCTGTCAATCTGTCTGGGTATTTCACTATCTTTCACTCCTAATGCTTGTTTGCCATCTACTCATCCTTTAACCCATGTTGCCAGAAATTTTTGCTCAAAAGGCCTTGACTATACAGTAACATGAAAATATCCACATCAGCTCTGTAATGGCTGACTAATTGGAAAAACTAAGGCTGGGACAGATACTCCTGATGTTGCAGAATAAATGAAGAACATATGTATACATACGTATACACACACACACACACACACACACACACACACACACACACACATGGATAAGGCTTTTCCCAATCTGGGCTAAAATTTATACACTTTAGAATATGTAAGTTATATCCTAAAAAGAAATATTCCTTTGACTGTAATTGATTTTTGACATTATTAGATACATTTTAGAATTACAACTTTAGTAATATTCATTACAAAAAGTTGTTGGGAGTGCATTTACTTTAGAGATCAAATTAGAAAGAATTGACATCTGTGCAATGTTAAGTCTTCTAATTCCAAAATAAGGTGTATCCTTCCTTTTATTAAAGTGTTTTTCATTTTTCTCAAAGATTTCTTATATACATGGAGTTTTTAAATACTGTTTTAGATTTATGTTTCATAATTTTTCTTTCTGATCCTATTGCACATTTATTTTCTGTTTGCCACTGAGGATTCTTTCTCATTTCTCTTATAATTCACTGGACCTTGTTTAGTTCTTGATAAATAATAAAGTTTTCAATTCAAGTTTATGGTATTTGAAGCAAATACTACAGGTCAGCTCCTATCTCTGAATTTTCAATAATTCTGAATTAATACATTCACCTCTAACATGTTTCTATACTGTACATTTAAACAGAATCTGTGAGACTCAAATATTTTGATTTTCTTAAAATAATAGCAACCATTTATAATCATAACAAACATTTATTGCATAATTGCAGTATGCCAAGCACTGTGCCAAGCAATTTACATATGTAACCGTAGTTAATTTTTACACAAACCTAAGCTTTAAGTTCCATAATTATACCTGTTTTTATAGGTGAGGAAACAAAAACATAGACATTAATATCCCTGATACCACAGTTGGAGGCAGAGTCAAGTCAGTGATTCAGGTCTTTTTGACTCCAATGAGAAAGATTTTAAATATGATTTAATTTCCCCTTTATTAATTATAAGATCCATCCAGTATGATTATTGATTAAAACATACCCATGCTTCCTTATCACATGATTTAGTATGACAAAGACTATTTATAACACTTCTTTTGTATGGGGTTTAATTATTTGAATCAATTGTTGATTAAGCTTAAATACTGATTAAGAGCACATTTCATCATATTGAAAAATAATTCCACTTCATTATTAGCTCAATTATTACTGATATTTGCCAAATAGTGTTACAGACTGTATTATCTGTTTGATGTGGATACAAAATATGTATAGGTCCAACTATGCTCTGATGGGCATATTTTTTAGTGAAAAACACAGTGCTTTTGCAAGTAGACAATAAATTTAGTCTGTGTTTTAAAAACATGAAAAAAATATTTTCTATACTAGGTTAAAATTTATAAGGAAGTTTAAAAGTATAAAATGGCCATCAAAATATAGTGGAATATATGTATAATAATTGCTGCTATTATAAGCATAGCAATCATTTGACTTTCTTGATATCATTTTGCAAATAAGTTGATTAATTGAACAGAAATTTTAAAATAAATTCATTAAGTCATCTTTAGTTTAATACAGTTCACAGAAGAGGATCATGAGTCTTCCAGCAGGTAAAGCATTGGCAAATGCATTATTTTAAAAATGTCAGTGAGCCAGCTGATTTTTACTAAAACATAAACCATGTAACCAAAATGAAATTCATGATTCTGCACAGTGAGGAAAAGGAAATTACTTAGATAAGACTATATCACTGTGTGGGTAATGGTGGCAACCACTTCAGTTTGGAATGAAAGATTTTATAGTAGTAAAACTAATTTAATGGGCCAGTTCACTGTGTATCAATTATACTGTTAAAATTTACTATTGAAATACTGTAGGGAATTACCATCCATTCAGTTTATTTGCAGCCTCTGTCCTGTATATCAATAGAACGTTTTTTCTCAGAAAGCGGAAATAGCAACAGCACAGTAAATCTGAAAACAACAAAAGCAATTGTGCTTTTTAAAGAAATGGAAAACATGTACATATACATACACACACAACATATATAACACAAACTCATAGGTTTTGAGCTTCTTTTGTTTTAGAACGTCACACCATAAATAACATATTTCAATCAGATTAAAAATAGAGGTTATTTTGTTATTTAACCCACTCAGAGTATACTGAATTTAAACAGTAGTATTGTGTAAACAAATATCTTGATAGTGTCATAGAATTATATGCACACTATCCAATTTAATGAATCTCACCTATATATGGATTCTACCCAAAGGAAATTGATTAAATTAATTCTTATCATTTTACCTGGGAAACATTGATCTCTTTTATCTAACAGAACTTTCATCAATGCTCTTAAACTTAAAATTTTTTTCTTTCCCCAAACTTTTTTAAAAAGATGAGTTGAGAGTTATATTAGCCAAGTTGCAGAAGACGTACCTGACTTTTCCTCCTACAAAGGAAGTACTAAATATACAGTTACACATGGACTATTCCCTCCAAGAAAAATCTGTAAATTAGTTGAGAGCCTCCTATATAACAGGTGACTGAAAAAATATCTATATTGAAACAGGTAGGAAAAACTGGGACACACTCAAGTCCCCATCCCCAGCACAGCACTTTACAATTGGGAGGGAATCCCCAACACCCAGCTCCCCCTGAGGAACAAAGGGATTGGACCACAGATCTAGCATCCCAACTTTTATGGCTGCTACCCAAGGGACTGGCTCCCAAATCACTTAACTCTGAGAGCCCATAGGGCTCTGCATTCACAAGTCTCCTGGGACCCCAGAAAACAGAGGCAGTTTTACACGGCTCTCTTTCCTGGCTCAGTGCAGAGGGAGTAGGCAAAAATTTCCAGCTGCCAAGGGAGTTATTGAGCACAGCATCAAGTTAAATATGTAAGTACAGAGTATATACATAAGTATAGATTAATGGTATTACTGACCCATTCCATTAAATTATATAGGTAAAATTGAAGAGTAAAATAAAATGCTCACATGAGTGTAATTTTATATTCAACAATACGTTTCTTTAAAAAATTTAAAATCTAAAACTAATATCTATAATTTAGTGAACTTTTGGGTCATGTTTGGCATTTCTATACGTATTTCTTACATTTTTTTCCAAATTTTTAGATTTTTCCTTAATTCCACGTTCAGTGAATTAGAACTGTTTCACATTATTGGTGATATTAGAGAACTCTTATGTTTTGATTTTTATTACATTGCATATGATTAGCTTTATTCATACTGATCAGGATTACTTTATTCAGAATTACAAAAGTTTTCCAGGCTGTAAAAGTTTTCCTTTGAATTATTCATATTGTGATAACTAAGAAGGCAAAACATACAGAAAAATAATAGTAACAGTTTATTGCATGAGAGAGAATGCATTATTGTGAGGATGTTAGCTTAGTTTGTTTACATAAAAGCAGTATTCCTTATAAGTGATTATTATCTATTTTCTACATCAGAACCAAATGAATTTCAAATGTGTAACATTTAGCATCTAGAACATTGCTTCCTATATGCTACATGTTCTTGAAAGAAATAAATTTACCTTTCTGGCTATCTTAATTTGGATTATCCTTATAATTAGTAAGATTTTATTTCATATAAAGATCTAATGTGAGAGGTTTGGAATATGTTATCAGATACTTCCATGTATTCAAAAGTAAATTCTTTAAACCAGACTTTGTAAAGGATTACTAGGTGCAGATGTTGACACACCCCTGGTCTATTGTCCAGTCTTCAATCTTGCATTAACTAGTAGGCACAGTAATGGCCACTACTATGGCTGCCCACTAACCCTTACTGAGTTTATAGTTTATGATGTTACATGATTTAAGTTCTGTCTATAAAATTTTGTATCCAACTTTGCAAATGCTTACTTTGGCCTATGTCTATGGATATGTTTAATACAACATTGTACCTAATCTGCCAAAGATTTTTTCCGTCATTAATTGTGAGAGTTAAGGTACTATACAAAAGGAGGTAGCTCTACCACTTTGTCTTGGAAAGGGCCAGAGGTATGCGTGGGTATTAAATCAGGCATTTCAACAACCCAGAAATATGTTTAAAATATCCCCAGATTCAAAAGGGCTGCTCTGCATATTTTACCTACCCATTCTATAAGATGGTAAACACAATATAAGGAATTCAAAAAAGAAGGAAAGCAGGTGCAAACAAACAAACAAAAAGATCTAATATACTGGACTCAACATTTATGTTTTATATAATTCAAACTCTATATAATGTAGAATCTATGCATACATATATAAATACAAAAATAATAATATTCCCATAGAAATCATGGGAAGAATAAAAAAAGAATCACTTAATTTTCAGAAGACAAAAGGAACGTAGAACTTTTGATAAAAATATACCCTAAAAATCCATTTTACTTTAATTACATACATATCACATACTTATACATCACAAGTGTGTTTTGATAGCCTATAGGAGGAATCTAATATATGCATTGAATATCTTGCTGGTTTCTCATTCAATAAAATACATTCAGCAGTTTTAATTATGATGTTTGTAACTTGATTTTTAATACAGATTTTTGAAAACTGCGAAGGTAGGTTAATACGCCTTGCTACATGTTTTTTCTATTTAGTACCATTTTTCCTTTTGATTACTAGCTTGCCATGTCTATATGATGATATACTTCAGTAGTTTATTTCCCTGATTACCCATTTAGATTGCCTAGGGAATTTTTAAATATACCAGTGTCTGCTCTCCAAATATCCTAATTAAATTGATATGGGCATGAACTAGGCATGGCTATTTTAAAAATAACTCCTAAATTGATGCTAATATGCATGCAGAATTGATAACTCTTGGGATCTGGGATAAATTGAATGTTCTCATCCTACACAAAAAAGTTATTCATTTCTCAAAATCCTCACCACAAAACAAACAATTAAAATGAAGAGAAGATGCAATGGGTCCCATGTTTATTCCCTTGACTTTAAACTTTCTGTATCAACTGTTTTTTTGTTGCTTCTCGGGTCTGCCACTTTGCTAGAATTCCATCTATGGCTGGCCCTATTTTAATTAAACATGTAGCATCATGTGTAATACATCTAGATAAGAATTAAGACTTGTTAGAATGTTAGAGATGCAATTTATCACTTTGGAGTTGCCCACATTGGATACCATACTCTTGATTTTAATAATCAACATAGGGTCCAACTGGTGATTTTACTTATAAGTGAGTGTTAAAAATTAAAATAAAAGGATTTTTAAAAAACAACCAACACTTCGAAATTACTATATTGGCCTAATATATAATGAATTGAGACAAATATATACACAGGAACATTGACTTTTGTTTCATGGATTTCAACTTTCTGATCACTGTGGACCTAGTGAATGAATGCATACTGCTTCTTAATTATATCTCTTCTTATTGTTACCACTATTATAAAAACATGAATTCACATGTATTGCTTGCTTTCGATATACCAGGCTCTGTTCTGGACAAGACTGCTCAACTATTCTATTATTTTGGTAGTAGTCTTTCAGTTTTACAGATGGTGAAGGACTTTGCAACATATGAAAAAAATTAATATATGGACAAATATAGACTTTTCAAATAAGACAAGGGAAATACAATGATTATATAACTTTTATGGAGGGAGAAATAGTTGAAACTGTTCTTATAACCTTTAAAGATTCAAATTAATCAGAATGTTAAGATGTTTAGTTTCTTGGATTCATCACCAGCAAAGTTATATTTGAATTACAAAAGAGGCCCATTAATAATGAAAGAAACATACTAGTGAGTATTTAGGGTGCAAAGATAGACTATACTTAATTATTTAGTAGAAGGCTTCAGTGTTAAAGTGTCCTAAGACTGGTGTCTAAGTCTATTGTGCTTAGTAATTCTAGAGCATCCCTGGTTCCTTTGGTTCCTTTTCTTTCTTTCTTTTTTTTAATAGAGCATTCTGTTCAAAAGCAGTAGAATGTACATTCTTCTCATGTGCACATGGAACATTCTCCAGGATTGACCACATGCTGGGCCACAAAGCGAGCCTCAGTTAATTTAAGAAAATTGAAATCATATCAAGTATCTTTTCTGACCACAATGCTATGAGATTAGAAATAAACTACAAGAAAAAAAAAACTGTAAAAAACACAAAAGCATGGAGGCTGAACAATATACTACTAAACAACCAATGGATCACTGAAGACATCAAAAAGGAAATCAAAAAATACCTAGAGATAAATGGAAACCAAAGCACAATGACCCAAAACCTGTGGGATGAAGCAAAAGCAGTTCTAAGAGGGAAGTTTATAGCAATACAGTCTTACCTCAGGAAACAAGAAACATCTCAAATAAACAAACTAACCTTACACCTAAAGCAACTAGAGAAGAACAAACAAAACCTAAAGTGAGCAGAAGGAAAGTAATTGTAAATATCAGAGCAAAAATAAATGAAATAGAGATGAAGAAAACAATAGAAAAAATCAATGATATCTTATTTTTGATAGAATAGGTTGATGAATATGTTCTTATACAACCACTGCATTCTAGCTTTTCTTTCTGTAACACCACTGTAACTGCTCTTCCCATAGTCAACACTAACTTCCTTAAAGCTTATTTTAAAGTTATCTCTTAGTGTCACCAGCCTTGACCTATCAACAACATTTGCCACACTTGTTCGCTTCCTTATCTTTGAAAGACTTTCTTACCTTGCTTTCCAGGACAACTCTTTCTCTTGGTTTTCCTCCTAGTCACTGGAAATTCCTTTTTATTTGCCTGTGTTGATTCCTCTTCTTCTCTCAATCCTTTAAATATCAATTTTCCAAGACTTAGTTCTTGTATCTTTTTGTTTCGCTATCTACTTTCATTCTCTGGAGACCTTATCCAGTCCCTGGGCTTAAGTAACATCTGTATGCCCCAAATGTCTGAATATACATCTCCATTCTACACTTATTTCCTAAATCCTAACTCATGTCTCCAATTGTTTACTCAACATCTCAATTTGGAGGTCAAATGAATGAACCAGAACTGAAGTCTTGATCTTGCTCCCTAAAGCTTGCCTTCCTATAGTTTTCCTCATCCCTAGATGGCAACTCTGTCTCTCCAGTTGTTCAAGCCATATATTTTGATGTCACTGTTGACTCTGCTTTTTTGAGTCAACAGTATCACATGCCATTCACATACTATATCTAATCTAGCCATTATTAGATCTAGCTGGAAAATATATTGAGAATTCCATCTACTTTCATCACTGCTGTCACCCAGGTCTAAACTACCATCATATATCACCATACTACTCCTGGCAGGTCTCACTATTTCTGCTCTTGTCCTTCTATCAACTTTTTTTAAAAAACAGTAGCTAGAAGGTTTACTTTGAAACTAGGTTTACTTTGAAACTAAGTCCAATAATTTCATTATTCAAAACTCTTCAATGGTTCCTACTTCTCTTCCATCATCCTGTATGATCTCCTCATCTCCCCTTCAGTCATTCCACTTTAGTCACACTGGCTATGGAGCATTTTCACAAACCAGACAGTCCCTGCACTAAGGAAGGGCCTTTCTTTTATCAGTTCTCTCTAACCTAAACACTCTTCCCCAGGTTTCTGCATTGCTAGCTCACATCTCTCTGAAGTCCTTGCTCATATCTCACTTTCTCAGTGATGAAAATGTTGACTATTCTAGTTGGTACTGCAGTATACCCCTACCTCACTTTTTCTCAACTTTGACAATCTCAATATTTCTCTTACTGCTTAATTCTTTTCTTTCTGCATGACTCTTACCACCTTCTACATAAGGCATAATTTACCATTATATTATGTTTATGCCTTACAGTGTGTCTCTTTCTGCTAGAACAAAAACACTGACAGTCAGTGGTTTGAAATTTAACCCTTATCTTGTAAGTAAGTAATTGTATAAACTTGGAAAACTCCGTTGACCTTTCTGGGTATCGATTTTCTCTTTGGTTAAAAGTGGAGATTTCACTTGGTGATTTCCAGGTCACTTCCAACTGTGTCCAGCTCTTATTGCTCTTGACAAAACTCAATTGCATTATAAATCTTAAAACTGGATTTTACTCAACAGAGAGTCTATGAAATTGGCTGTTGGAAACACAAGTGCCCAGTAGTAGCATCAATAGTTAGCTGCTTCACTAAAAGTGCATTACTTTTTATTAAAAACTTCCCCCTTTCCCCAGAGATTACCTTTCTCAGGGTAAGCTGCCTTTTTAATTTAGTGCATTGTTAAAACCCAAGCAAGTATAAAGGGTTTTTTTAATTGTAATTACATGCTTTATTTGGACTTAGAGTACAGCTACAGAATTGCTGTAAAGACTTATTCTGTGTTGAATGCAAGTGGGCTGCACTATGAAATGCACATTTACTATACAAATAAAGAAACTTGTACGATACATACACAGATATGATTGTGAGGTACAGTTACAAGATAAATTGGGTTTTTAGTCTTTGAATTCACTTATCTCATTTTAAGTGGAAAATAATAGTTTACCTAAAGATGTTGCTTTAATTAGCTAAGCAAGAGATTGGTTGAATAATATTACACACTTCTAATTTTATGTAGATAGGCCTGTTTTCAGGTTCCTTTTGGGAAAATGATGAGTGTTTTTTTTAATCCATAGGATATTACTCCTTCTAAACTGTCAGATCAGGCTGGAAACTTGTTGGAGCATGAGAAATAGGTGGCCATTTCTGCAGGTCTAGCACTTGCTTCAGCAGCCTTCTCAATAACTCGGTGGCAGAACCAAATTATCAGATATCGTATAGAGGCTGCTTCTGGCAGTGAGCATCACACTGGAGGCCCATCATTAATGAAGCCATAATTTTTATTAACATTACACATACAGCACCAAGAAAATTCAAGATTGACCGGTCCACCCACACCCCAACCTGTAAATTGATGCCAGTTCACAAGACTCTGGACTCTCAATAAAATCTGACTTGTTAAAAACCAGTCAATTCTAGTAATTCATTTAACTTTGAAAGTATTGTTGGCAGACTCTTTCCACTTCAAGTATCTTTTGTATTTGAAAGTTATTTTGCTCTGATGAAATACACACACACACACACACACATATATACATATATATATTTACTTTTTATAGAGTCCTCTTCATTGTAACTCAAAAGATTTATTTCTTGAACAGCATAATTTGTGTGTGTAGTAATACAAATATTGTTTTTATTGAATTCTTCATCTATGTTTTGTGGCAACTATATTTTTACTTGAAAAATCCCTATGGGTTTGAACTGTATTCTCACTCATTGTCCCTGTAAGCTCATCCCTGAACATGTTTGTTTCATTGTTTTTGTTGTTTTTATTTTTTATTTTTGGCCACACCATGTGGCTTGTGGGATCTTAGTTCTGCGAGCATGGATTGAACCCGGGCCACCACAGTGAAAGCGCTGAGTCCTAACCACTGGATTGCTGGGGAATTCCCTGAACATGTTTTTATATGAAGCAATTGGAATATAGCTAGTTTTTGCTTTTGAGGAAAACAGCAGACTTGGATTGATTTATATATCTGAATCCTAAGTATAAAGATGTAATAGAATATTTACATATAAAAATACATTTGATATTTTCTTTATCATTCAGTGTGTAGAAGCAATTCATTTTTCAACTAAATTCATGTTTATTTTTTAAACAATGAAATTTTTACTTCTTTTCATGACATAACTGACTATAGGCGATATTAATTATGATTCACTGGAAGAAAAGGTAAAGAGGCATAAAATAAGAATCTATTCCCATAATACATATGACTGAGGTCTTATATATGACATATTCCAAGAGATACTGTCATTTTTACTTAAGTATGACTTAAGTATTTGACTGACTGTGTATATATCTGTCCATTTTCTGGAACTACCCTAGAAGACCTTCTTCGACAAGTGCATTTCACAAGCCACACTCATCCATTAAAATTTGAAATGACTTTGCCAATGCAGCTTGTACAAAAAGCTTGGTTACCAGGGAATAAGGGAGGGAGAGGGATAAATTGGGAGATTGGAAGTGACATATACACACTACGATATATAAAATAGATAATAGGAACCTGCTGTATAGCACAGGGAACTCTACTCAATACTCTGTAATGGCCTATATGGGAAAAGAATCAAAAAAAAAGGAGAGAGTTGATATATGTATATGTATAACTGATTCACTTTGCTGTACACCTGAAACTAACACAGCATTGTAAATCAACTATACTCCAATAAAAATTTTTTTTAAAAGAAGCTAATATATTTTAAGCATGTCTTTCGTATAGGGCTATCTTAACACTTTTGTCTGAAGACTCATACCAACAATTGCCTATTTTTGAATCCTATGGAACAAAGACCTAAACAGGAAGGCTGAGACTAATAAAATACAAAGAGTTCAGTAACTCTTATGTCACAGCTTGTCACACTGGAGTGACTGCAAAATATGCTTAATTCTATGTTGGAAGGTATCAGAGTTAGAAAAACAGATATTAATGTAAAACACTGAAATGTAGAATGCATAAAGTGAAGCAAACAATTCTTAATATGCTCGTTATGCATCTTTATTAATAATAAAATTAATCATTGTACCTTAATCTAATGTTTAGTTTCACTGTCTCTAAACTCAAGAAGCATATTAAATAAAAATAGCATTCACCAAAATTCATTTAGTAATGATCACTAATTTTCTATAATAGAACTCTGTGAATTCAATTTAATATTCAGAAATAGATGTGAATAAAACTTGAATCATGTAAATTAGCACTCATATGGTCTGTAACTTCTTATTAATTCGTAATTTAGGAGATATTTTATAAAGATCATTGAGGGCTTCTTAAAATATAAATATAAATATCATTGATACTTAGGTAGTTTAAGGGTACAGATGTCCTGCATTAAGATTAATTTGACAAGAATATTATAGAGATAGTCGTTTGATTGGGATACGTGGATGGGGAAAGAGCTAATTATAGCAATCTCAACTTGGAAATTATGTATACTTATTTGTTGAAAACATGGTATTATAAAACATTCTATCATTCTAATCCAGATTTTATTTTTAATCTATTTCTACTAACATAATTATCTATTCTATCAACTGTTAAGCAAATAATACTTTCCTTTTTGTATGTAATTATTAGTGATGAGCATTGACATTCATAATATTTTAATGTAGTTATTCAGATCAACATAATACTGGCCTCACTGAATGAGTTTGGAAGTATCTTCCCTCTTCTATTCTCTGAAGGAATTTATAAAGATCTAGTATTATTTCTTCTTTTTATATTTGGTTGGACTTGACTTTTATTTGTGGAATGAATTTTAATACTAATTTAATTATTTTACTTGTAAATTCATTCCAATTTTCTATTTTCAGCTCCTTTAGAGAAAAATGGAAAACAGTATGAAATAATAGGAGTAGATAAGCCTAGATTTTTATGATTTATCCAAATTTATGAAGTTGTATCAATATTAATTTAACATCAAGTTTTAGCAGTTCAGTTTTTGGTGTAATTCCAAAATATTCAACTCAGTTATTTCCTAGAAATAACTCTGTTTCAAATTCAGAGTTCACTGTTCTATAATATTTAATTAAATTATATAATTACATCAAGAAGTACAACTAGGATAAAAAGTTTTGATGACAAACACAAAAGAACTTTAGAGACTCACTGATGGGACAAGATTACTCAGAAGTTCTCTGCATTCTGTTGAATATCAATGAGTATATTTTTAGAGGAAATGAAGATTATGGTTTAACCTAGATAGGTATTTACGCAGTGACTAATTGAGAACTGCTCTCATATTTATTTATTACACCTCCACAAATTATTCACTTAAAAACTGAAATGAATTCACTTTCACCAATTATATTAGAAATTATTTCCATCATCTGGAAGCACTGACTCTTCCATTTAAGTATCTGAAAGAAAAAAATATCATTATGTACTTTATGGCTGTAAATGTTACAAAAGATGTCATATAATCATGGCACAATTGCCATTTAACACAGTCATTTATTACAAGAGTGGCAAGAAAATATCAGTGAAATGGTAATTATGAGGCTCTTGAAACATGTCTTATCTAAAATATGCATTGCTACACATAGATTTTTGTATAAAATGAAATATGGTGAAAGTATACATGACAAGTAAGTTCTGCAGTGGCCATGCACAGGGATTCCTTAATCTCTTCACAGCAGGGAATGTCTGCTTTATATTACTTCTGAGACTGACAAAGTTAAAAGAAAGGCTGATAGAAATTTCAGTGCTGTATAACTGACTATCTTTTCCTCCACACAAAGCATAACAAAGCAAAATGTGATCATCTGGAGGTAATCTATGTTGACAATATTTGTGTTTCAGCACATCATACAGGACCCTTCTATAAGAGTCTTTAAACTCCATGATATTTTAATGAAGCATTTAATAAGTGTTATAGACTAAAGTGTATTCTCCCAAAATTCATATGTTAAAGCCCTAACGCCTAATGTGACTATATTTTTAGACAGGTCCTTCAGAGAGGTAATTAAGGTTAAATGAGATCACAAGGATGAAACCCTAATTCAATACAACTGGTGTCCTTATAGGAAGATAAAGAGACACAAAGAATATACAGGCACACAGAGAAAGAGGCCCAGTGAGGACACAGCAAGATCATGGCCATCTGCAAGTCAAACCTGCCAACACCTTGATCTTGAACTTCCAGCCTTCAGAACCATGAGAAAACATGTTTCTGTTGTTTAAATCACCCAGTCTGTGGTATTTTGTTATAGCAGACCTAGCAAATTATTACGGTATGCAACTCTGATGAAAATAGTATAGCAAACTTAAAATTAGTAATGAGAGTTTAGTAAAGCATATCCATGTCAAGTTTTCTTTGCAGTTGTTTTTAAAGAAAGGATTAGCTGAATATAGTTAAGTACTGTGGTTTATGGACCTTAATGTTTACCCCTTTATCTTCTGAAACCATGCTAAACCTGCTCTACATACTCTCTTGATGGAAAGATAGGATGAAATTATTTTTCAGTCATAGACTTTAGGGTGAGGTGGAAGAGATGATATATTCTCTAGAATCCCACTTAAAATCCCAGTAGGGAGACCCTCTTTTTGTCTACTCACACAAATTCTTAATGGTGTGCTACTGATCCAGGGCCCTTGACAATGGCCATTCTGCTGCCTTTGTGCTTGGATTGAATTCAGTTATTTTTTCAGAGCTGAGAACTGAAGGACCAAGTACAGCTACCAAGGAGGCAGCACCACACAGTGACCCCCTTCCAAGGTTCTGTTCTCCTATGAGGGAGCATGATCTCCCAACGGGGTGAGAGTCCTTCAAAATTCCAATCCATTCCTAGTCATTGTGAGAAACTCTCAAGACACCCCTCTGCTTGCATTCACACCTCCCTACCTAGGTTGCTTTTATTTTTTGATTTTGTTTGTTTATTTAATTAAAGCAATAAAAGTTTGAGCTAAAATTTTTTTCAGAAGTCCTGGACACTACTATCATTAACAGATCCCAGGGGAAACCCAAAGCGTTAGTTACCTTCTGGAAAATAAGATTTAAGAACATCTCCCATTCCTTCCAGACATCTAGAGTAATAGGAGCAAATGATAAATTAATTTCTCAATAATTATCCCACCACATATAACTCTGTCCCATGATCTGGATAGGAAGAAGACAGAAGTGAAGATCAAGAGGCATGTTCAGTAAACTATACCATCTATGTTAATCAAAGCATTGCACAAATGAATATAAAAATTTAACTGTGTTAACTATTATGAAGAAGAGAGAGGAAAAGAGAAGAAGGGGAGCAGCACATAATAAAAAAATTAATTTTTTAAATTAAATAAATGAAAAGATTCTTAAATCTCAGGGACATGGATTAAAATTCCAATTTATATATTATTTGAACATGGCCCTTAAGCCATGTTCTTATTCCATTTTCCTCTTTTTTAAAATGGGATAATGACATTTATATCACTGATATGAAGTTAGATATAATCAAGGAAAAGATGTCACACACAAAGCAGTTTGGCGGCAATTTGCACCAGCTCATCAGCATTGCTTATTGAGAACAGTGAAATTCATGATTTGCTCCTGATCTCAGTGAGACCCTAGGGTCTCACTACACTGGGGAGAGATACATAGCAAGAATGTATATGACCAGCAGGGTATTAAAAAAAACCCTGTTCAAGGTTCCATTTTGGGTTCCCTGATTTTGTTGTGCCCCATGAACCTTGAGAGAGAGAGAAAGAGAGAAGGAGAGAGAGAGAACAAAAGAGCGCTGGTCCTGGCTTCTCTACCCCTTGCTGTGAGGCAGCTCAGCAACTATGAATATCCTTACTCTAATGCTGTTACCATTTATATCCTTTTCCTTCAATAAACCATCCATTTATAAGCATTGGTCTTTGTAGTCTTGTGAGTCCTCTTTAGCAATGAAACCCTGTGTAACTCTTATGGTTAGTGAAAGTTCTTATAATACTGCCATGTTGTATCATGATTATATTTGTCTATTAGGTTATAATGTGAATTTTTTAGAAAAAAGCCCATGTTTTGTTATTCTGAGTATTACTTAATATAGTGCCAGGAATCCAGTCCTTGAAACACGTATGCCATTGGCATATGCAAAACAGTGTTACATTTTTAAAAATTTATTTTAAACCAAATTAAGTTTATTCTGAGATCTGATCATGCTAGATTGCTAGAAAATGTGCTCTAAGTCTTATTGGAGCTCCCTGTTCACCTATGCTCACCAAAAGTTCTGAAATATCTGCAGAACAAAACAAAACCAGAGATGGAAGCATTCTCCTTTGGTCCACACTGATTACCATTGAGGTAATAGAAGGCCTGGCACATATGATTCGTTGAAGTGCTGATTCTTCTGTGCTATGCCTGGGTACTGAGGCTGGGAAATGGTGCTTAGGGTACAGCTTCTTAGCTTTTCCATAGATCCATTCATCCTCCTTGCCAAGTTTACAATACCTACAAGGCCTATGGACCACTTTCCCCTTCTCAGTAAGGGGATATCTCTTTCATTCCATATTGCTGCTCCTTCCCTCAATGCCTCTACTTAATAACCCATTCCAGGAGCTCAGTATTAAGGATAACTGGAACTTGTAAGGATGTTGCTGTTTGACTTTCTGCCCTGCTAGTAGGTGAGAAGGAAAAAATGTCTGGCTACCTGAATGAAATGGAGTGGAGATGTGGAAGGGAAACATATTCAAAAACCTAAATTACTGGTGGCATCTCAATGAAGTCATTCTCAACGTACATCTGTATAATTGAATCAATGTTTTGGAATTAGTAAGAAATTAGGCTAGAGACAGAAATTCTAATTACATTTATTTACTACTTTATTGAGGTGCATTCATGTACCATGCAATTCAGCCATTTAAAATGTACAACTCAATGGTTTTTTAGTATATTCTCAGATATGTGCAACATCACCACAGTCAATTTAGAACATTTTATCACCTCAAAAAAAACCTGTACCCTTTATTCATCACCCCTATTCTCCATCCCCCAGCATTAAGCATTTCCTTGTTTTGGGCATTTAGTATGAATAGAATGAGGTCTTTTGTGATTGACTTCTTTCATTAGCAAAACTTTTTTTTTTTTTTTTTGCGGTATGCGGGCCTCTCACTGTTGTGGCCTCTCCCATTGCGGATCACAGGCTCCGGACGCGCAGGCTCAGCGGCCATGGCTCACAGGCCCAGCTGCTCCGTGGCCTGTGGGATCTTCCCGGACCGGGGCACGAACCTGTGTCCCCTGCATCTGCAGGCGGACCCTCAACCACTACGCCACCAGGGAAGCCCCTACAATCTTAATCTTTTAATTGGAGTATTTAGTCCATTTAGATTAGAAGTATATGGGTTTCTATATAGCATTTTATTATTTATTTTCTACTGAATTTATATGCTTTGCATTCTTTTTATCTCTCTTTTCTTGACTTCATTTGGATTAATCAATATTCTTATTATTCTATTTCTCCCCCTGCCCACTTATTAAGCCATTCACTACTTACAAATTTTTACTGTTTATTTAGTGCTAACTTTATAGATTACAAAATGCCTTCATGACTAATAATTTTACCACTTCTCAAATAACGTAGTAGCTTTACATTATTACATTACATATAAATAACCTTACTTCTATGTCATCTTCTCTCATACTTTGTTATTTTTAACACACATTTCATTTCTATAT
Organism: Lagenorhynchus albirostris; assembly: GCF_949774975.1. Taxonomy (NCBI): domain Eukaryota; kingdom Metazoa; phylum Chordata; class Mammalia; order Artiodactyla; family Delphinidae; genus Lagenorhynchus; species Lagenorhynchus albirostris. The sequence goes on from NC_083102.1 coordinate 30,914,693, forward strand.
GTATTTTAAATATCAAAATATATTACCAGAACTGTTTTGTACAGTCAGTATTACTTTATGTTTATCCATACATTTGCTCTTCTTTGGCTCCTTATTCTTTTCAATATTTTTGTGTATCTACCTGATATCTTTTTAATGTATTTTATAATATATATCTACTGGCAATGAATTCTCTCAATTTTTGTTTACCTGAAATTGTTTTTATTTTGCCCTTATTTTGGGAGGACATATTCCGTTTAGAATTGAAATTAATTTCTTTGAACTACGTAGCATTCTATTATTTTCTGTCTTCCACTATTTCTGTTGAGATGCCACATCTCAAAATTATTGTTTCTTTCCCTGAGGAAATATGTTTATTTCCTCTGGCTGATTTTACATTTTTTCTGTCTGTATTTGTCACTAATTTGATCATAATGTGTCCAGGTATAGTTTTCATTGTATTTTTCATACTTGAGTCTATAGAGCTTCTGAAATTTGAGGGTTAATATCTTTTATCAGTTTGGATAATTCTGGGCTATTGTCTATGTGAATATATTTTTCTATACATTATCTTTCTCTTCTTTCCATTGTTTCCCACCTTTTCTCCCACCTCTCTTTCCTACTCCCCACCTCCATCCCTTTCTCCCTCTCACACACACCCACACACATTTCCTTTGCTATATTTTATCTGGGAAAACCCATTCCTCATATTATGCATCATTTTGAAGTAATGAAGAGAGGATGAAAACTACACTCGAACCTTTGCAGCATCTCTGAAGGAAATCTGACAGCCATCAGCCACCTAAAAAGAGAAAAGAAAACTGAATTCATGGAGACAGAAACACCAATTTTAAAGAGGGAAATTGTCAGTGAAGGCCTATTTTGAGAAAATTTCATTGTTTAAACAGCCAGCTCTAAAATCACTCTAATAGAGCAGTAATAGTCTCCTAGTAAATCCGTAGGACTGAAAAACAATTACACCCCAGCCACTATGCCAAATAGTCCTATTAGTGGCTCTATCCGGCTTCTAAGGACACTATGTTCAACCATGTCAAACACCGTTCAGAGAGTTAAGAGCATAAAGGAAGAAAAGTCCCCTTTGGTTGCTTACAAATAAACCCATAGAGGACATGGAATTTAATCAGGCCAACTTGTCTAATGGGCCTTGCAGAAAGATGATCTAGGGGTGGGATGAACTGGGAGATGGGGGTTGACAATATATACTGTTGATACTATGTATAAAATTGATAACCAGTGAGAACCTACTGTACAGCACAGGGAACTCAGTGCTCTGTGGTGACCTAAATGGGAAGGAAATCCAAAAAAGAGGGGATATATATATATACATATAGCTGATTCACTTTGCTGTACAGTAGAAACTAACACAACATTGTAAAGCAGTGATACTCCAATAAAAAAAAAGAAAGATGATCTAAAATATATCACAAAATCTCCATTAACTGAGACAAAAATGTAGCTTGTACTGGCTTCCCTGGTGGCACAGTGGTTGAGAATCTGCCTGCCAATGCAGGGGACACAGGTTCAAGCCCTGGTCTGGGAAGATCCCACATGCCACGGAGCAAATAAGCCCATGCACCACAACTACTGAGCCTGCTCTCTAGAGCCCGCAAACCACAACTACTGAGCCCACGTACCTAGAGCCCATCCTCTGCAACAAGAGAAGCCACTACCCACACACCACAACGAAGAGTAGCTCCCGCTCACCACAACTAGAGAAAGCTTGCACGCAGCAATGAACACAGCCAAAAAATAAATAAATAAAATAAATAAATTTATTTTTTAAAAAGTGTAGCTTGTACTAAAGAGTGCCTTTAAAAATTATTTTTTAATACTAGAGGTAGATGTTCAGTGGACTGAATTGTGTTTCCCCCTTCTCAAATTCATATGTTGAAGCTCTAACTCTCAGGGTGACTGTATTTGGAAATAGGACTTTTTGGAAGTAATTAAAGTTAAATGAGATTATAAGGATGGTATCTTAATCCAATAAATTGGTGGTATAATAAGATTATAAGAAAAGGAAGAGAGCACTCTCCCCCCACCCTCTCTCTCTCTCTTTACTATATGAGGACCCAACAAAAAGGCAGCCACCTACAAGGCAGGAAAGAACCTTCATCAGGAACCATATCAGCCAGCACCCTGGTCTTGGGCTTCTAGCCTCCAGAATTGTGAGAAAATTAATTTCTGTTGTTTTACCTAGTCTATTATACTTTGTTATGGCAGCCTGACCTGACTGATACATACTTTATTGAGTTCCTGGCACTGTCCTAGATGTGTTATGGCCATTACCTCATGCCAGTGGTAACAAGTATTTTCTCTACATTGTTAACAATCAAGAAATTGATGGTCTGAGAAATAATGTTTTGAATTACTCATAGATTTGTTTGGCTCCAGTGATCTTTGTATATAATATAACAACCACTCAGCAAATGAAAGATTCAGGTTGGAAACAATTAAAATACATTGAAAGGAAAAGAGGACCCATTGCACTAAACCTCCTGGACAGGGGAGACTTGCAGGCTTAGTAACCCAGGATTAATTAAATATTTCTCTTCATTATTTGGATGCATTGCATGACATAATCTCCTCCAACTCCCTCCCCCAATTATTATATTGTAATATAAATACAAAAGCCTATGTATAGCATTTTAATCATAAATATAGAAAAGTTTATCTGAATACTCCAGATCGTGCTATTTTTAGATGGATTGTAAGCTTACTGTGGACAAAGACAGAATTTCATTTTTATTTGTAGCTATCATAATTTTCGTTCTAATCCCATGAATAAAGAATGCTGTTAGTAAGTAGTAAATCTAGTGTTTTTGGCATAGTAATGAAAGGAGTTGGGTTTATTTTTACTGAGTGCCTCTGGGAGACATCAGATTGGATAATTATTTTTAAATAGAAATAAACTTTGTCCTGTATTGTTTGTTTTATTTTTTTGGCCACATGACGTGGCATGTGGGGTCTTAGTTTCCTGCCCAAGGATTGAACCCTTGCCCCCTGCAGTGGAAGTGTGGAGTCTTAACCACTGGAACTCCAGGGAAGTCCCAGATTGGATAATTGACATGTTAGCATAGTGTACTATTTGAAGAATGTCCTATCTTCCTTTAAAAATATTTTTTGATTGATGAATTATCTCAAGTTTGACATATTTGTGTTAGATTTCTAGCTCCAGAACTTACTGTGTAGTCCTGGGCAAGTTACTTAAAAGCCTCTGTTTTGTGATCTTCAAAATGGGAAAAAAATTTATTCATAAAGACTGATATAATATTTAAATAATGTATAAAAGTTGTTTAGCACAGGGCTTAGTAACTATTACTCAATATTGTTTGTTTTACTATGTCGTTGTGGTTATAGCCTAGAATTTCTCAAATCAGAGTGCCCACAAGTGGATTTAACAATTGGATTTAGTTCTTTCAAGATGCACAGCATCGTAAACATACATTTGATACAATTAGATATTTTACATTCATCCACTCATCAAACTAATCAGGACATCTATTTTGGTACATTTTAAGGATCAAACAGAACTCTATCCTAAGATTCCAGCTTAGATTTTAAAAGGTTTGGATTATGCAAAATACAAGGCTAAAATATACAGATTATAATTGGTTTGTTAGTGAGATCTTAGAGAAATTTATTTAAATGGAAAAACATTGACAATTTTTTCAAGTAACTTTTGAACAAGATCCATGACAGTGAACATGTACTAGTCATGTTGTACTCCTTTTGTTCAAGGTGCATTTGAGGATACCACTTCCCCAGAGGATGATCACCCTGCATTCTTTTCTCCATGAGGTTATAGGTACAAATTAATGCACATGGCCATAGCTGCTTCTTTTCTACAACAATATGTACTGAAACAAAATATTAGTGCTAGTTCAAAATATTGAGTTAAATAAAAAATACTTGGCAGAAAAAATAAATCATTTGAGAGTTTAGAATTTGTAGGGTTTTTTTAAAAAGCAGCAAAACTGTTAAAGGTAGGGAGAGTTTATTAAGCATAGAAACATAAACTCTTAATGACATCTCATTGGTACCCATTTAATTTTTTCTATATCCAGAGGATGTCTCCGTGAGTACTCCTCCATTATTCACCAGAAAAAAAGTGCTTCATAAAAGCTATCAAAATCAATTAGAGTTTGTCCACTCTGGGGGACCAATGAGGCAGAGAATTAACCTCCAACTAATTTCCAAAGTCATTTACCAGCTGATGGCTTAGTACATTTACTGCCACAGGCACCAGGCACTTTGGAACATTTGCAAAATGCATGCTGTAGAGAGCAGGAAATGTATCTTCTGGGTCATGATAGATCCATGAACAATGTTTGTTTATTTTACACTCATAAAGTCACCTGAGGTCCAGGAAATATACAATTTAATTTTACTATTAAATAATTTATTATTAAATAAAGTCAATAAGAAATTCTGTGCTCTAATGCAAACTAAAAAATTTCCAGTCACTTTGTTAAATTATTCTGAAGGGCACAATGCAGATAGAGCATTAATATGAGTCCAAAGAAGATATACAGATTGCCAACAAACACATGAAAGAATGCTCAACATCATTAATCATTAGAGAAATGCAAATCAAAACTACAATGAGGTATCATCTTGCACCAGTCAGAATGGCCATCATCAAAAAATCTACAAACAATAAATGCTGGAGAGGGTGTGGAGAAAAGGGAACCCTCTTGCACTGTTGGTGGGAATGTAAATTGATACAGCCACTATGGAGAACAGTATGGAGGTTCCTTAAAAACCTAAAAATAGAACTATCATATGACCCAGCAATCCCACTACTGGGCATATACCCTGAGAAAACCATAATTCAAAAAGATTCATGTACCAAAATGTTCATTGCAGCTCTATTTACAATAGCCAGGACATGGAAGCAACCTAAGTGTCCATCGACAGATGAATGGATAAAGAAGATGTGGCACATATATACAATGGAATATTACTCAGCCATAAAAAGAAACAAAATTGAATTATTTGTAGTGAGGTGGATGGACCTAGAGTCTGTCATACAGAGTGAAGTAAGTCAGAAAGAGAAAAACAAATACTGTATGCTAACACATATATATGGAATCTAAAAAAAAAAAAAGTCATGAAGAACCTAGGGGCAAGAATAAAGACACAGACCTACTATAGAATGGACTTGAGGATATGGGGATGGGGAAGGGTAAGCTGTGACAAAGTGAGAGAGTGGCATGGACACATATACACTACCAAACGTAAAATAGATAGCTAGTGGGAAGCAGCCGCATAGCACAGGAAGATCAGCTCGGTGCTTTGTGACCACCTAGAGGAGTGGGATAGGGAGGGTGGGAGGGAGAGAGACGCAAGAGGGAAGAGATATGGGAACATATGTATATATATAACTGATTCACTTTGTTATAAAGCAGAAACTAACAAAAAAATAATGAGTTCAGATGAATTTTATCTTGAATTCCTTTTATAATAACCAGGAACCAACTCCAGATATTATGACTTCTACAGATGATGATACCTCTTATAATAATCAATTGCTTAAAGTAAAAATAAAGTCATAATGACTTAATAGACACTGTGGTCTAATTACCTTCTAGATTCTAAATTATTGGAGTAGCTATTACAAACATATTAACTCTCCATGGGCACACTCTCTAGTTGTCTAAAGATTTAGTCTAACTATTTAATCTAACTATTTTATATATTTACAGATTACAGTTTATATCATTTGAGAGTCTGATTTGGACATTACTCTAAAATTTGGAAATTTTTAAATTATATATTTAAGCATGTATATGTGGTTAATAAGTATCACTTTATAAAAGCATTAACTGAATATGAGATAAGCTAGGGAGAAAATTTCTCCAAAGGTGTCAGGATAACAGGATGAGAAAATGTTTCCATGTGCTCAGCATCAACACGTCTAAGAAAATCCTCCTTATGCATTCTGCCAGACAGATAAATTAATCTACATCAGCCTCTAAGAAAGATAACCTAATAAAGATTCAGTGTGAAAGGAAATTGACATTGGGCTGGGGAAAAGAACAAATGAAGTATTTATTAGGATTTATTCAGACTAGCATTTCCAATACTGGTTGATCAAATGAGACTTTAAATTTCCACATTTTCAAAAGACTGAAAACATTTAATAGCATTTGTTTTGTTTTGCTACTGCAGAGTCTAACCATGTATAATGTTTCCTAATTCAGTCTTGATAATATTTATCTCATTAATTCAAAGACCTTTGGTTTATAATCATTATGTTATACATATAGAAAGAGCTCTCAAGACAGTCACAACAGCAGATAAATCAGATAAATATATTCAGAGGGCTGGTGATGCACTTCTGAAGATTTTGATACTGAGGCCTTCTCAAACCAGGATAACTAGCAGCTTGACAGAAGAATCTAGTATAAACTAAAATACAAAATCTCTGTACTTTTTCACATAAACAGGAAATACCAAAAGAAATTCTAGTTTTCAATGGATTACTTTGACATATATCTCCCCCCATATCCTATCAATAGGGATTCATTGCCTCCAGTTAGAGGGTTATTTTATAAAATAGTTGAGAAATATTATTAAGAGAAGCAAAACTACCAGGATTCTCATTTAACAGTTTTTAAAGAGGGAATTTTCTGTGTTGTTTTAAAATGTGTATATCATCGTAAATAAAAATGATATACTCACACAATGTTCTCCTCTTATAAATTACATACATATACAACCACACACATTGTCATGTGATTATTATCAAAATCTAAGTAAATCAAGCACCGTCTTGCTTATTCAGATCTTCTCTTTGAAAATATCAGTGAATTAAATCCAGCAAATGAAGCAGATGGCATAAATAAGCTGCTTATACCAATATGTAGCATGTGCAAAAGATTAATTGACCTGCCTCATCATGAATTGTATATATGTGTGTGAATTTGTATATATAGACTGATATATATTTAGAACTAAATGATGTTATTCCCATAGTTTAGTGTGATGACATTAATTATAATAATAATTCTAACACTACTAAAAATAAACCATGAAACCATGAATCTATTAAAACAATTAAATCTTATTTAACCCCTCATGGTATTGGAAATGCCATTTAAATGGGCTTTAAAAATTGAAGAGTCACCTTAATCTAAAGATGATGGCATTCTGCTGGTTGGTGTTCTGTGCAAAGGCCATTGAATGTTGCAGGCTCCAGATACTTTTTCAAAAATGATTTACCCAGAAAAATATACAACAATTTCAAAACGGCACTAAAGAACTAGTGATACAGTTGGCTGGTTCTTGTTCTCAAACATACGAAATCAGATTTGAGCTGGTTTCGTGTCAGCTTTTGATGATGTTTCACAACTGAACTCTCAGCACCACTGAGAGATGCCCTATTTCCAAGATCCCATATTATGAATTCCGCTTTCTGACCCCAATATCTTTTTTCTTGTGGGCTTTGGACGCAGGTAGATGGGGGTTAAAATTCTGACTGTCATAATAAATCATCACCTTGGACAAATTACAGAATTTCTCTGATGATAAATTTAAATTGATTCTCAGATTTTTTGTAAAAATTAGAAAATAAATTATACATGAAATTGCCCTCCAAATAGATAACATTCAACAAATGCTCTTTCATTTTCTTCTAGAACTCTTCACCCTGATAATTAACAATAGTCCTTTCTTACTGTCCTTTTTCCCTTGAGTGCCTGACCACATGTGGACTCCATAGTCAATCATTTGAACTTCATTCTCACTTTAGATTTAGTTTTTTTAAAACTCTTTTCTTTGGTATCCGTCTCTTGTTAAACCTATATTAATCCAGCAATTGTTTTTACGTTTTGAAACTGCACCTATTACTGGCACACTTAGCACAACCAGAGGAGATCACGTACCATCATGTTAATTACATGTGCTATTCAATATCTTTTCCAAAATTGAGGCTTATGTTTCAGAATTGCTGATGGATATTACAGTAATGTTTCAGATGTACCTCAAACTCACAGTGTCCAAATAAAATCTTTTCTGCATATCTTTTCTTTTTTTTCCAAATTCATTGAGATATAAATGACATATAACATTGTATCAGTTTAAGGTGTACAACATATTTAATATGTGTATATATTGTGAAATGATTACCATAATAATTTTAGCTGACATCTGTTACCTCACATAGTTACAAATTTTTTTCTTGTGATGAAAACTTGTAAGACCTACTTTCTTAGCAACTTTCAAATATTGTTAACTATAGTCACCATGCTGTGCATTACATCTCCAGAACTTATTCATAACACAAAGTTTGTATTTTTTGACAACCTTCACCCATTTCACCCACCCCTCCCATCTCCCAACTCTGGCAATCACCCATCTGTTCTGTTTCTATGACTTTGTTTTTTCTTTTAGATTCCACATATAAGTGAGATCTTGGTCATTTTTTGTCTCATATTTTTCACTTAGCATAATTCCTTCAAGGCCCATCCATGCTGTTGTAAATGACAGGATTTCCTTCTTTTTTATGGATATATATATATATATGTATAAAACATTCTCTTTATCCATTCATCCATCCATGGACACTTAGGTTGTTTCCATGTCTTGGCTACTGTAAATGTTGCAATGGGGGTGCTGATATTTCTTCAAGATAGTGATTTCATTTCCTTTGAATATATGCCCAGAAGTGTAATTGCTGGATCATATAGTAGTTCTATTTTTTAATTTTCTGAGGAACCACTGTTTTCCATAGTGGTTGCACCAATTTGCTTTCCCACTAATAATGCACATTTGCATTTTCCTGATGATTAGTGATGTTGAGCACCTTTTCATGTACCTCTTGGCTCATTTGTATGTCTTCTTTGGAAAAATGTCTATTCAGATCCTCTGCTCATTTTTTTAATCAGATTGTTTTTTGCCATTGAGTTGTATGAGTTCTTTATATATTTTAGATATTAACCCCTTATCAGATATATGAGTTGCAAATATTTTCTTGCATTCAGTAGGTTCCCTTTTCATTTTGTTGATAGTTTCCTTTGCTGTGCAGAAGTTTTTTAGCTTAGTGTAGTCCTACTTATTTATTTTCACTTTTGACACCTTTGCTTTTGGTGTCAAATCCAAAAATCATTCCAAGACCAATGTTAAGGAACTTATGCCCTATATTTTCTTCTAGCAGCTTAATGGTTTTATTTCTTATGTTTAAGCCTTTAATCCATTTTGAGTCGATTTTTGTGTAGAGTGTAAGAAGGGGTCCAGTTTCATTCCCCTGCATGTGGCTATCCAGTTTTCCCAACACCATTTATTAAAGAGACTCTTCTTTCCCTATTGTATATTCTTGACTCCTTTGTCATAAGTTAATTGATCATATATGTGCAAGTTTATTTCTGGGCTTTCAATTCTGTTCCATTGATCTATATGTCTGGTTTTATGATAATAGCATCCTGTTTTGATTACTATAGCTTTGTAATATAGTTTGAAATCAGGGCATGTGATGTCTCCAGCTTTGTTCTTCTTTCTCAAGATTGCTCTGGCTATTCAAGATCTTTTGTGGTTCCATACAAATTTTAGCATTGTTTTTTGTATTTCTGTGGAAAATGCCAGTGGGATTTTGATAGGGATTGCATGCATCTATATATTTTGGGGGTAGTATGGACATTGAAATGATATTAATTCTTCCATTTCATGTGAATTAGATATCTTTCCATTTATTTGTGTCTTCAGTTAAAATCTTATTACCTGTTTCTCAAATTTGCTGTGTTTGTCATTCTTCCAGTGTTCAAGCTTGAATAAATGAACTGATCTACTATCCTGATTGATGATCTTGAGTAGATTTAACTACTTCCGAAATTATTAGCCCCATTACATTTCTCAGTTTGTACCTGAGGCAGAACAATACATAAACAAACAAAATGAAAACTCAATTGTGAAGTTAGTTGTCTAATCATGTCTCCCTTAAAGTTATCCAAGAAGATAGTTTCCCAGTTTTCATCCTGGGTCTCGGCATTATTCCCTATTTTTTTTTAAATGTATTTTCTTATTTATCTAAGCCCTATACCATCTTCTTCTTATACATCTCTCTATTTAAAATCAAGCTTTAATTTTGATGTCCAATCTGAGCTCTAATCAATGATCCCTGAAATGATGAGAACACCACCAAATTTTGTGACTCTCCTTCTGATATTGGAGACACATTCATTTAACTGTATGTTGTCTGACGTCTAACCTTATCATCACATTTCCATTCTCACAAAATCCTAATGGTGGTACATGTCAGGTTTTACCCTAAAACTGTCTTAACATATATAAACTATCTCATCTTCCTGACCAAAATATGGGAAAACAAATCTTATAGTTATTGATGTTTAAAAGTAGTATGAGGGGATCATGTCCAAGTATTTGTTTTGGACCTTTTCTCCCACAATTAAGAAATATAAAACTGGACAAAATGCATGGAGCACATCTTCTCATACAATGAACAATGGGCAGCAAAAGGCTATTATCTTTGAGAGAAGGTAAACATAAGAGGTAAGCCCCACAGTTACTTTAGTTTTTTCCTGGTAGAACTTTCCAGATCATAGCACAGGGAAGAATAAACCAAACATACTGGGACAACTGGATAGAAACATGCAAAAGAATGAAGTTAGACCTTTATTTCACACAATATAAAAACATTAGCTAAAAATGGATCAAATATCTAAATGGAAGAACTGAAACTATAAAACCGTTGGAAGAAAACATAGGGCTAAATCTTCAAAACCTTGATTTGGCAAAAAAATTCTTAAGTATGACACCAAAAACCTGATTCAAAAATCACCATCAATAAACAGTGAAATTATGTGAGAAAATAAGCCCTAATTTTAAAACCACTTTTAGATGCATATTATTTTTCTTGAAATTAAAAGCATCATAACTGAAACTGAAGACTATGATGAAAAGACTGTGAATACCATAGTAAAGTACCTGTGGTAGACAGAATTCTCAAATGGCCCCCAGCATTCCTGGCCCTGCTATCCTTTGTGTCATCACCTCCCCTTGGGTGCAGGTAAAACTGACTTGCTTCTTACCAATGAAATATGGTGAAAGGGATCAGATAGTTACACCTCTGAGTGTATTATGTTGTATGAAACTCTGTCTTAGCAGATTGAAAAGAGATTTCCTGTTAACCTTGAAGACACGAACTGCCATGTTGTGAAGGCCATGTGATGTGAAGTAGGGGAAGCCTCTAGGAACTGTGGACCTCATGCTTCAATCACAAGGAAGTGAATGCTGCAGACAAGTACCTTGGAAAAGGGCCAACCCTGAACCTCAGACAAAATGCCAGTCCTGGACAACACTTTCAGCCAGGTGAGATTGACTGTGAGCAGAAGACACAGTTAACCTATACCTGGACTCCTACATAGGAAACAGTAAGACAACAAATAGGTGTTTCAAGCCTCAAAGTTTGTGGTAATTTGTTATGCAGCTTTAGAAAGCTAAAACAATACCCCAAGGGAAACAAGCTCTCCAGATAAAATAAATTGGTCACATATTTTCTAGTAAATATTTTGAGGTCATTATTAACTGTCCCCATGAGTTCTTAATTTTCTCATTAAATATTGGTATATACATGCTTAAAAATATCCAACTTAAACATTTAACCTTAGCTTCATTATTATAATACTGCTTTTTAAACCATCCCTTGGGCTTTAAACTGCTCTAAAATGCAGACTTCTTCAAAGGATGCACTTTATCTCAATTTTTTTCATTAATAGCTTATCAGTATGTCAAATTTGACTCTGCTACTTTTCAATATTAATTTAATGATGAAATTTAAGTTGTTTGTCTAAGAATGAATTAAATTACCAAGTCAATTGTGTTTATAAACCCAAACATAATGGTACCCTAAAAACATCTGAGAAAATGATCTCCCAATGGGAATTTATACTTCTCTATACTACTATATACTCAGAAGGATGACAAGAGTACAAGAAAGGGAAGGAAAAAGGAAATGGGGAAGGAATGAAGAAAGGGAGAGAAGAGGAAGGATAGCAATGGTATTCATATTTTTATAACCCCCATAGGGCTAAATTTAGAGAAGGGCACACAATAGCTTGTTAGTAAATATATGTTGCATGATAATTTAAAATAAATGTTCAATTAGCACTCAGGTGAGGAAAGTCCTGGAGTTGGGGAAAGAAAGATAAATTTTTCACATAAATGTGTGTGGTTGAGTATTAGTGTGTGTTTGTGGATGCGTGTGTGTGTGTGTGTGTGTGTGTGTGTGCATGTAACTCTAGAGGAATGGTCTTTGGGGGAAAGACACCAAGAACTCTAAGTGCTGTTTAGCTGGACAAAAATGGATATAATTGAGGTAAATTTTCATTTCATTTGTACCTCTTTTGTTTTTTAAAGGACAGTATTGTTTTTGTTCATTGATTTTTCACATATAATTGAGTCATGTTGACATGTTAAGAGTTACCTCATTATACTCAATGATAGTTTTCTCTTAAACTATATGGTCACCTCAACCTTAGTGCTTACTATAATGCTAATAGCAATTTCCTTTTGAATTTCTAATTTTTCTGAATCATATCAGATTCTGGTCATGATGCCTTGGCATCTAAAATGTACAATAACTTCATAAGAGAAAGTAGATAAAGCTTATAAAGCTTTTGAATCATCTACTATTAGGCTTAAAGTTAAATGATTTTTGTCACTCTTAGAAATCAGTGACCTGGTCAGAATGAAAAACTACCTTTCCTTTGGAAGATGTCAGAAACTGGTTAAAGGAACTTACAGAAAAACTCTAAAGAAAATAATTTGAAGACGGAAGGAGACAGATTTTCTTAGAAATACCATGGCCATGTAATTTTTTAAAACTGTTAAATTTATGAAATAACACGTCAGTATAACAAATCATGTAGGTAATTTTCAAATGCTTTTGAGTGCTATAAAATGCCTTTGATATACCTGAGGTTTGAATTCTAAAAAAATCTTATATTTCTGAATCATTGGTTGAATTTTTTGAGCTCTTTCAATACTAGGAGGCGCAAAGATCTATGAGAATCCACTAGAAACTGAACCAAGAGACCACACTTGAAAGAAATGTTATTTTCTTTGTAAAAATAAGTGACGATAGGAAGGTGAAGAAAACAGAATAGAATTTTCTTTTTTGCATGTTTTCAGTCAACAGGTACTAAAAGAATAGAACAAACCTTTCCAAAATGCTAGTAGCTAAGCGTACACCATAGTCCTGGTGCCCAAATTCCATTCAAACTGGAAATTCTAAGGAAGTGAAAGGCCATGTATCAACACTCAGGAAGCTGAAAATCATGAGCCATAGTTAAGTTCATATAAAAATACTCACAATGTGCATGAATATATATTATCAGATAGCATTTCTAATGATGCCTACTCCTCTCAAAAACATCATTACACAAATAATGGACATGTTGCTTGTAATTTGTTGTTACCTAGAAAAATTTACTTTCTTATTCCAATTGGAGGATAGCAAAACCCCTAGAGGCACTAGACTGTGTGATTCCTAGCTGACCATCTGCTAGAGATGGACACTTGCTGCTTCTATCACCCAATATGACTTGTGCATGTACCTCTTACAGATCGATTAACACTATATTTGCAGTTGTAGTTTATATATCATCTCTATTTGTCTCTAAGCCCGGTTGGGGATGTTTCTTATTCTCATTCCTTTTAGGGTACCCTAGCACCTTTACAAGGCCAGGCACACAATAAGCACCAATAAAAATATATTGAATAAATATTAACAACTTTCAGGACTAAACCCAGCTCAGTCTCACTTTCTGTAAAGTTATGTCCCACCTTTGAATGTATCCTACCTTTAATATTTAGTTCAGGACAAACTATATAGGAAGGTAATCTTTTCTCAGATTTGCTTGCTGTTACCAACATTCACACACTATTTCTTTTCTGTAATTGTTTTTATCACTCAGCTATTAAGAAAGAGCCCAAGGTAACTTGAGTTACCATAAGGACTTAGAGAATTGAAAAGGTGATTTGCTTCAGCCACCATCCAGAGTCTCATAGGTCCTTCACTCATGAAGCAGCTTCCTTAGACTGCTATCGAAAGTCATTTAGGCTACGTATCATTTCATATCGCTATCTTTAATATGTGCAAAGTCAAGGTAGCGCTACCTAGAGCAGCCCTATCCAATATATATAAATATATAAAAATTTATATTTATTTTGAGCCACATATGCAATTAAGAAAATTTCAATAGCTCCATTAATAAGGTAAAAAGTAACAGGTGAAATTAATATTAATAATGTTTTAATTACTCAATATATATTTGAACATGGAATTTCTTTAAAGAAAATATTAATGAGATAGTATAAATGACACTATTTAAAGTCAGAACTAGAATATTCTGCAAGTGTTGGTCACTGTACTCTAGAATGTTTTCAAGATTTGATTTATCCAATGGCAGTTTTGATATTTCCTATTCAAGCTGCTTTAAGTAACAACAGTGAATCAAACTCATTGAGCTGTTTCCATCAGTCTATTCTGCTCTTGGAAAAGTCATATATGCCTCTTCACCTTTCCCATACATCTAATGTTATGAAAGAGAAAAATCAACAACCCATTAGCTCAAACCTTCATTAAAATGTTGCAACACAAGAATAGGTCCAAGATTAGTGTCCTGAAGGGAGCAAATAGCTCAAAGATTTCATAGGATAGATTGAGGAAAGTCAGTTAAAGTTCAGTTTGCTCTAAAAATTAGGCCCTGCTCATATTCTCAGAAAGTATGGAGACTCTTATGCTTTCTGTCCTGATCATGGATCATGGGATGGAAAGTATGACTAAGGTCATGGTTTAGCAAACATTGCTTGAACAGTTTAGTCTCAGTAAGGGATGGAAGGAGAAGAAGTGGGAGGATAGTAGGAACTACAAGGGTCACGGTGGCTTTCAAGATCATTCTTAGTCCTTCCTTGAGGCCAGCATTGGCTTCAAGGTAAACATATTGAGGTCAAATTTCAGAGTCCAGATTTTCACCACTAGCTGATGTTTCTGAGTCTGAAGAACTAATAAGCGTTGAGTGCATTCAACAATTCCTCCTCTGACCTTTTGTTTTATATAGTGATTCAGTTCTCATTTGGGATGGCAGTTACACAGAAGCATTTAAGACTGGAAAGAATACAACATAGGGCTGGGATGGAAAATAAGTAGAATCATTAATAACCAATGAAATGCTCTGCTTAGCTCTCCAACTATTTTCCCTATTTTTATTAAGGAAAAGAAGTCTCATATCCTAAATTCTATCTGAATCCTCCCTCTGGATGACTCAGAAAGTGGTACAGAGGCCAGGTCTCCACTTTCTTAAAAATAAATCTCTTCTGTTGTATCTTTTATCTTATCATTCAGATTTTGTGAAAACATCAAAGATTAATCTGTGGAAATCAAGGCGTTAGTATTAAGGGGAAAAAAATCTTAACTTTTCATTTTTTTAAAATTAACAATCTGCTAACTAAGAAAAAGTTTTAAAATATAATAGTAACCCAAAGAGGAAGTGTATGCCAATTAGTAGTTCCCAGAAGTGGAGGTCTTGGTTCTGGAATCTTGGGCCAAAGCTATTTATACCTGGAAATCTACTGCTTGATGTGAGATTCTTGGAAAAGCTTTCTCCTGCCTCAATCCTTCTGCTTTGGAAAAATCATGTGAGATTCTCAGCTTCAGATCTCCAGATAGTGACAGCATCCTATTATGGGAGCATATATTTTTTGAATTAGGAAGCATGGATCCAGAGATCTATGCCTTGTAAATTTCCTACTGTATCAACAGTTAATAATATCTGAAGTGGTTCCAACAAATTTCAAGACCAGTCTCATGTTGGTGTTGCTTCAAGTAAAACAGGGTTCTGGGCTGAAGGTCATGGAGAGATTCCTGTGATTTCTCTTTAGGAAAAGCCAGCTATGCCTTCTGATTATAAACTTGGGTATATTGCATCAGTCAGTTATGGGAGGTGTAATTCCAAATCCCACAGGGTGACCTGTGATTTGTTCATAATATGATAAGTTATGATTTCTTGTGGATGAAAATGATAGCTTTTAAAAGCTGAAGGTAGGGGGCTTCCCTGGTGGCGCAGTGGTTGAGAGTCCACCTGCCGATGCAGGGGACACGGGTTCGTTCCCCAGTCCGGGAAGATCCCACATGCAGCGGAGAGGCTGGGCCCGTGAGCCATGGCCGCTGAACCTGCGTGTCGGAGCCTGTGCTCCGCAACAGGAGAGGCCACAACAGTGAGAGGCCCGTGTATCGCAAAAAAAAAAAAAAAAAAGCTGAAGGTAGTACTTTGGCCATCACTTTTATACTTCTTCAGATAATTTCACAAGATTTACTTTTAGGGTACCATCTTTTTCTTTCAATTTTCCCCTGACAACTGGGGAAGATAAAGACAATATATTTATTTACTTATATTCATAGTATATTCATATTTACAATATGGTTATTATCTGAGTATAATATCTAATTATATTCAATATATGTATATCAATGCAGAGAGAGAGAGAAGGGGAGAAAGGGAGAGAGGGAGAGAGTGAACACATCTGAGAATGCTGAGAATGAACAACTTAAAAATGTCATAGATGGTTTATTTAGACATTTGTCATGTTATTTACTAATACTTTGGTATTATAGATATCAAATCTGGAGTTAATATTTGTATATATTCATCCCTCCTAATCTCTATGTTCTGGATGGACATGCCATTAAATGCCTTCCTAAGATAAGAAATAGATTGTAATCCATAATATCTAAGATATTTTAGTGCTTCAGATTAAATGTAACTGAAAGTCAGTGAGGGAAAGTATTATTATTATTATTATTATTATTATTATTATTATTATTATTGCGGTACGCGGGCCTCTCACTGCCGCGGCCTCTCCAGTTGCGGAGCACAGGCTCCGGACGCGTAGGCCCAGCAGCCATGGCCCACGGGCCCAGCTGCTCCGCGGCATGCGGAATCCTCCCGGACCGGGGCACGAAGCCACGTCCCCCACACCGGCAGGCGGACTCCCAACCACTGCGCCACCAGGGAAGCCCAGGGAGAGTATTATTAATGAGTTATATTTTGTAAAAAAGAATAGAATCACTCATAATTATGCAGCAGATGACTCTTAAATATATGTACCATAATTAAAACCTGAGTATGTTTTCTGTATATTTGCAGTGGGGATTAAATCGTAGATTACAGTTAAGTGGGTGATTCTATTTAAAATTTTAATTCAGTTTTAATTTTTATGTAACTTATGGAGGCTGTCCTCTTTATAACAAAAATAGGACTGAAAAGACACACTATCCTTTTTTATTATATGTAGGAACAGAAACAGATTCACTTAATCTATTCCGTATTTCATTTCAAAATACAGATATGTCTAGGTGGCAGGATCAGAGGTCAGAGCTGAGGTAAGTATATCTAATGGTCTCACAGTCATTCACAATAGTGCCAAAGCAGTTTTGAATATTTTGGGTCTCCCTGTACATTATTCTGCACTTAACTACTATTCTCAAGGTATATCATAATAAAATGCAAATTAATAAGTGTTTATTCAAGAAAAAGGCAGAACCACAAGTCAATGTCATCTTGACAAAGTTGCTGTGGTTTTTATTGTTGGTTTATAAACTTCAGTTTCCAAAAAGAGAGTATGTGTCAGTAATAGGATGGTTATTACATACTAGGGTAAATGTACAATACTATAAATATAGATTCAAAGGAATGGCTCTAGTTAGCAGATCTGTTTACTGAGATGCTCAGATCTGATCCAGGATATCACTGGGAGTACTCGGGATACCTGTCCTCTCTATTCTCCTCTTAGTTGAAGACTTTACTAACTTCTCCAGGAAAACCACTTTAACCCTTCCTTCCCAATCAAAGCACAATAACACTTTGTGTATATATAGATATTGATACAGATATAGATATAGATAGATATTTTAATGTATATATATCTATTATAGTCTGTTAGCCTATAGGGAAGCCCACCTTTCTCCTTCTACCAGTCTTCATTTGTTCTACCCCCAAATAAGAATATTATTTACGCAATTATTCAAGTACTATGATTTGCCTTTCGTGTGGGTTTAGTCTCTTAGGAGACTTGCACTTTTCCTAGAAGACTAGAGCAGTGGGAAAGCTTGGGAAGACCCAGCATTTTTCTTGTCTGTCTGTTGAGTTCCTTCCTTCTACGCTGTCCAAGAAGTGAGCAAGCTGAGACCCAGCCTCCTTCCTCAGAGCTCTAATGTCTAGGGCAAATGCCAAAAACCAGCTCTGCACAAGGTGTGGAGCAAAACCCTCGCTGAGTCTTCTGTTTTTGCAGTTACAGTGTCTTTATGGATTGTGAGCACTTCTTTCACAAATCTTTTCTCACCAACATAGTTGGAAACATAACGAGCTAAAGTCCAGGTGTATGTTCAGAAAGAAACTGGCAAAAAAAAAATCTTACTTACTTTGATTCTCAAGTCACTGTCATCAGAAAGAGAAGTTTCTGTGTGGACCAGTCATGCCAGTGTTGAAATAGAGGTTTTAAGACAAAGCGTCAAGTAGAAACAGTCTTTTTTGTTTCTTTCTTTTTTTGTTTGTTAACCACATCCTTTGTCCATTTATCTCCTTTGAGGCCCTAGATAAGTAATAAGTGGCTTATTAAGAATAACATTCGAAGTTTCAGAAATCTGAGTTCTGGATCCTATCTTTTGATGTCTTCACACTCCCAGATATGTGTTTGTCATATCATGATTACTTTTTCATAAGTTTGTCTTCTCCATCAAAGTAAACTCTTTGAAGTCATGGGACATTTGTTATTCACATTCTCTTTGCAGGTTACTTTATTGCCTAGCAGGCACTTGATGTTTGCTGAATAAAAGATCAAAAAATTGACAAAAGTACTATAGGACAGGCCACTCAGACAACCTGGAGAGCATTTGACAGATGGAATTCAAAAACTACTACTTGAACGTTCAACTCACATAAAAATATGCTTTGAA
Source organism: Lagenorhynchus albirostris (assembly GCF_949774975.1). NCBI lineage: Eukaryota > Metazoa > Chordata > Mammalia > Artiodactyla > Delphinidae > Lagenorhynchus > Lagenorhynchus albirostris. Next base: position 30,933,663 of record NC_083102.1, read on the forward strand.
AAATAAAATGCTTGGAAATTAATTGTTGAAGTCAATTTGGTTTGTCAAGTATTGACATAACAGGCTTAGTGTAGTATCAGTTTCTTCCTACTTTTAATTACAGCAAAATACTTCATGTAAGATAATTAACTACTGAAGATCACATGCAAATTTCTTTATCGGTTCCTTAAAGTCTTCTATCTAGCTACATCTCTCTAGTTCTGTGGGCACAAGTTATGGATCTTCTTTCAGAAAATGTTTACCAAAGATGATAGATCTATACCTAATATCTTATTTTTTAGATGTAAGTCACAGGGGTCCCAGAAATCAATGTTTCTTTCATCATTGTCTTATATAATATTGAGAGATACACTCAAGCATCATTCTAGGCAAATAAAATTTAGGATATAAAGTGAATATTAAGACGAGTGGTTCTAAAATATTACAGCTTTAGCAGTTTGCAAAAGAGGATTTCTGAAAAGCTTTGTGAAAATGCAAAATTGAATAATTTCTCAGTTTGTTTACTTCACTTTTTCTTTTGGTAATATTGATTGTTTTGTATGTTTGTCCTTTGCAGTTTTAATTCATTTAGTGAAAATAATATTTATCTCTAAGACATCATTTTCTATTCAGAGTCATTATGTGAACAAGAATATGAATTTGGCATAAATAGAAGTGAGAACTGCATTTTAACCAGAAACAAAAGTAATGCTTTGCCCACCTGAAAAGCAAAGTAGCTATTGCAAGCCGTAAGGAAAAAGAGGCTTAACTGTCACAGCATTCACCTAATTCTTATTCAATAACAAGAATCTCATTTTTTTATATTCAGTGAAAGAAAGTGTCTGCACTGATGTTTTAAAACATGGTATCTGATATTACTCTCATTTGTTTTGTCCCTTCAGCTGTAAGAGAATCAATAAACAACAGGCATAATATTAACATTTTAGATTGTATGTAAAGTGATTATTCAGCTGGCCTAGATCTGTAAGTCTGGGTGGTGATTTCGCAATTAGTGTGTTGTGATGTTTCTAAACACTGATTCCTTTATTAAACACTGGTTCAGTTAAGCACTACTATGTTGGATTGATTCTAAAATGCCTTGTTCCAGCTTGGAACAGTGGATGGGACTGTGAGTTTGTTGTCATTTTAATTTAATCTCACACCCTGGCAATTAGCCCCACATAGCAATCTTAATCATGTTCCAAAACAACTTCGTTAATAGTTTATTTCAGTAAAATGCACTTTAATGCAAGAGGAATTGCACTGCTAACCTACAAGGTCTATATTGTACTTTTCTTTAAAGACTTGACCAAGTTCATATGGCACTCATTAACTATTTTCCATTTCTTTCTTCTCTTTTAGATTTCTAATCTATTTGGGAAAGCTATTATATTAGCAACTGCCTTCTAAGACCAATATACAGATCCTGAAATTACTTCTGATATTCTCCAAGTCTTGATCTTCATAAAATATATAATTGCTGAACTCTATTTTATCATGTAAAAGCTATTATGTCACATAATTTAATAAGGATAAATGGAGTAACAATATAAACACCTGCCTACAATAGACATTATTTATCAAACATTAACTCCTATTAATGCCTTTTGTTCTGAAACTTTAATTTTTACTCATTCCAAACCTCCTTCTGAAGGAAAATCAAATGCAGTAAGCTCAGGCACAAGAATGTTTTATTTAGGTTAAGAGGCTCATGTTTCAATCCTTTCAATATGTAACATGCAATGAAAGCATGAATAGAACTAGGTCCTGAACACACTATTGGTGTTTCCTTTCCAGGTTCAGTGTCCTGTCTAGATTTAGATGGAGAAGGAGAGGAGGAGGAGGAAGCAGAATGAACAGAGGTCAGATGACCACAATCACCTAAAATCCAACCATCTGTCACTTCTACATTGTGTGTGTGTGTGTGTGTGTGTGTGTGTGTGTGTGTGTGTGTGTAGTGATTATGCACACAGCTCATGTCTGAGTTTGCATGTTTAAGGTTTGAAGGCAGAGTCTTGCGCAGAGATAAAAAAAATATGGGACAAATACCCTTCCATTTATATGAGATATCACACTTGTGAGAATACTGTTTTTCTCTAACTTAAGTGCATGATACCCACAACCATTTGAAAAAAATGTGGAACTACCCGGTATAATTAGAAAAGGAGGAGCATATTTGGAGCTTAGCATTCATTCCTGCAGAATAAAACAAGACATGCCTGGCTCTCAAACTAGTCAGTTACCTAGTATAATTCTGTTTAGCTACATCAGACATAATAGCAACATGTGTAATGTTGAAATGCACCTAAATACATTTTATGAGGCTTGAACAGTGGGACACTAATTTATCATTATACACAATTCTTTGCTACCTGAACTCAATCAAGACCACTAAAGTTCCATAACTTAATCTCTTCCAGGCTGTAAATAGAAAATGTCTTGAAAATACACATGCACGTTTTAATATATTTTTCTAACACAAATACTGTATTACAGAAGATTTTGTTTCAAAAATGAAAGTATGCTCAACTCTGAAAATAATTTGTAGTTAAAAATTCAAATCTTAACCCAAGTTTATTTATATTGGCACTTGTCTGTGTTCACGTTTTATTACCCAACAGTTTCTTAAGAGGATTTAGAGTGCTCCAAATAATCTCAAATTTCAGTCGTTTCTGCAATTATTTTTTAAATTTTTATAAATTGAACTTGTTTTCTGTAGAGAAAATGAATAGCTAACTTGAAGGCCTTTTAAAATTATTCTCCTTTATCATATGAATTTTACTTTTAATAAGTTTAACCTTGTTTTCAAAAGTTAATTTCAGATATTTCTGTTATTTAGAAATCGTTTGAGTCTTTTATGTTTTAAGATTAGTATGCATATCCTAGAAACTAAGAGTACATTTGGTATGCCAATTGAAAGTTGTGTTTACAATGCACTCATGTATGTTAATATAAGCTTACACATCTTGCTTACAGTACCAAAAAGTTGCAAGAAGAAACTGAACAATGGAATAAAATACTTAGAAACATTAATAAATAAACAGTTTAAAGGGCTTGGGAATAATGAGAGAGCCCCTGAATAATACGGAGATAAGACCAGTGCAAATGTGCAGGAGGACAGTTCTGCAGATATGGAGATGTCACACTGAGCTTGAGCTGTTCTGTCATCACACTTCTCTTCATTCCCCTCAGCCAGGCTTCCTATTGATCCCCTTCTCTAGTCAGGTGTCTACTTGCATCCTGTTTCCAATAACGATCCTCTTTGCTTTCAAGACCTCCTACTCTAAGAATAAAAAGGAAAAAGAAAGCATACACCTGCTTGTAACAGATTTTCCAAATCTATAATCAAATTCAGTGTATCTTTGAAATCGAATGGAAATTTTAAAAATAAAACAATATTTGTCTGTCTTTTTTCCTACTTACAAGATTAGCCTGAATCTATTATATTATTTCTATTATTTCAGTTCCTGTGCTTGGTATAGGAGAGAAAGCTTGAACTTTTAGCCATGAATTAAGTTCTAATTCTAGAATTTTAAGTTACTATTTTGATGGGCACTCAAATGCCTTAGTATTCCCATATGGAAAGCAGGGAGAGTAATATTCCCTCATAAAATGATACTAAAATGTAATATATGGCTGTATGCAAAATACCTGGAAAGTATTTGGTCTGGGTTGAATTGTGTCCCCCCAAAAGATATGTTCAAGTCTTAACCCCCAGTACTGGTGAATGTGATCTTATTTGCAAATAAAATGTTGGCAAATGCAATTAAGTTAAGGATCTCAGAATGAGATCATCCTGAATTTAGGGTGGAACCTAAATCCAATCACCATCACCGGTGTACTTCCAAGAGAAAAGAGAGGGAAATATGATACACACAGGGAAGAACACCCCATAAAGAACATAAAGATGGAGGCATAGATTGTAATTATGAAGCCCCAAGCTGAGGAACATCAGGGGTTTCTGGTGGCCACCTCAAATTAGAAGAGAAGTTTGGAAGGGATTCTCCCTCAGATCCTCAAGAAGGTATCAATACTGTCAACACCTTGACTGTGGACTGTGAGAGAACAAATTTCTGTTTCTTATGCTGTCTAGTTTCTGATTATTTGTTACAATAGCCATAGGAAACTAATACAGTCTTCAAAATTGATTCTAGTTCTTTTGTTTTACTATGAACTTGTATATTTTCAAGGGTGAGATCTATTCAGTGTGCACCAATATGGCTGTATCGGTTAAGTGTGGCTGGCATTGCTTTGTTTAGTGCTCAGCTTGGTAAGATTTGGCCTGTGCCATAACTAGTACATATTTTGAATATTATTCCTCTCTATTTATTTGACTGATTCATCCAGAGCACTGAAAAAGTACCCACTGATGGGAATAGAGATGAATTTAGAAGGAGGAGAGGAATGCAACGAATTGTGGAAGGCAGAGGATGAGATCTAACCAGGGTTATATTTTGCCTGGTAAGACAGGACATACTACAAGTCTTCAGGTAAGAACAGAAATGTATGTAAGCCCGAATAGCATCTCCCTGAAAACAAAAAGTATTAATATTAAGCATGCCAAAGGGAGGCTTAAGAACAAGAGTATCTCTTAAGGTTTTTTCCTAAGGTAATATATAACCAAAATTCTGTGACCTTTTGGCTAGACTCCAGCTACTCTAAGGCAGCTTCATACAACATGCATAATTAGCTTGGCAGACTCAGACAGTGTTCTAGGTATTTATGGGAAGTGGAAAGTGGACAAGACATTTCTTGTCCTCAAGGATTTTACAGTCTAATTAGAACAGTGAGATATATACACTAGAAAATGTTACAACAAGCAATAACAAGTTATACATGTCATCTAAGAGTTAGTGACAGAAATCAATTACTGATTTCATTGTTCATTATGGATATAGACCAAGAGCTTGCTGTAGGCTATAGATACCGAAATGTACCCATGTAATGCATATGGCATTTCCTTTGCAGATTGGTATATTACTAAACACTCTCCCCAAAAACATACCTCTGGAAAATTAGACAAGAGCTGCTTGTTGATAGTAACATTTTATATCTAGCTGGATAGTATTGAATAGTTTTTTTAAAAACTTAAATAACTGAGATTTCCTATTGTAAAACACAATTTTTCCCCTAATGAAATCTGTTTATTTATTGACTATTCCTACTTTAGGAACTGAAGATAGAATTTTATATTTAAAATCATTTCTGTTTTGCTTTCTTGCTTTATTAAAATATAAGATTTTTAAGATTAAAAAATAATATATAGAAGAAATAGACATGATTTCCTATAAGTACAGTTTATTGCCTCTCTTTTTGCTTCTCTTTAAGAACTAATTACCTAAATGGTACTTATTTAAACATATTCTTGCTCCATACAGTAAAAGGGAAGAGAAGCAATATTTTTTAATATAAAAAAAGAGCTATTATCCACACTGAAAAAAGTAGGGGAGCAAAGGGAAAAATAACAATTGTCTTAGTTCAGCTGCTATAACAATTTACTAAAGACTAAGTGCCTTATAAATAACAGAAATTTATTTCTTACAGTTCTCGAGGCTGGAAGTCTGAGATCAGGGTGACATGAATTCTCTGGTGAGAGCACATTTCCCTGTTAATAGAAGGTTGTTTTCTCATTGTACCCTTACTTGGCAGAGAGCAAAGAGAAACAAGCTCTCCCTTGACTCTTTCAAGGACACTACTCCCACTCATGAGGCCTCTACTCTTATGACTTAATCTAATCTGAATTATCTCCTAAAGGCCCAACCTCCCAATATCATCACATTGGTGGGGGCAGGGTTTCAACATGTTAATTTGGGGGGGACGCAAACATTCATCCATAACGGTAATGCTCTGTAAAATAAGTTTTTAAAGTAAAATTTATTACTGAGTGGAAAATTCTCTGAATATAAAGCAGATACATCTTTGTATCTTTGATTATTTTTATGTCATGAAAAATAATTGGAAACAGTTATGTTTTCAGTTATGTTTTAAAACTAGAAAATATGCTCCAAAATATATGTCTCTGATCTCTGTGAAACAGATAAATATTAAAATTTGTAATAATTTTCTCTACACACTCCTATTTAAATGTATATGGAAAAGGAAAAAACATACAAAAAATAAGAAAAAGAAATACAACTGTATTCTGCTCTGGTCTTAGTTAGGTCTGAGTCCAATTTTCAGTGCCTTCCATGTGAGACCAATCTAATTTGGCAAAATTGATTCCTAGGCACTTTAGGCAAGAGTCTCTTTATTGGGGATATTAATTAAAATGAGAAAATTGTATAGACCATCTCTTTAATTCCATCTTCTCCAACAGTCTTGAGATGCTGTGCACTTCATTGATGAAAGCTGCTAGTCTGTGGATCCTTTTCCATCTAAAACAGCATCTTTCATGGACCAAACATTCTAAAACAGATTCCAGGAATACAATTTTCTGTGGCACCAATAGTTATTCATCCACTGATAATATCCAATAACAGAATTTGTCTCAGTGTATTCTGTGCAAAACAAACGAACACTGCTTAGAGTACTCTGTGACGTGACCAAGAGGCTCAAGATTTCCCCCTTTCTATAGAGGCTGGGACAGGGAAGAGTCTGATGTCTCAGCTATACTAAATGCCATTCTTTAATAATTATTTATTACCCTGAAGATCCTCCTTGTGAATACTCCTGACCCTTGTTCAGACTAGTGATTCCCAGCATAAACACAATATTAGAATCACTTCTGGAGTTTCTAAACCTCCCAAGATCCAAGCTATGCCCCAAATCAATTAAAGCAAAATCTTGGGAGTTAGATCCAGGCATCAGTTAAATTTTAAAACTTCAAGACAGAGGGAGACCTTCAAGATGGCGGACATGGAGATCACCTTCCTCCTCACAAATACATCAGAAATACATATACATGTGGAACAACTCTGACAGAGCACCTACTGAACGCTGGCAGAAGACCTCAGACTTCCCAAAAGGCAAGAAACTCCCCATGTACCTGGGTAAGGCAAAAGAAAAAACAAAAAACAGAGACAAAAGCACAGGGACAGGACCTGCACCTCTGGGAGGGAGCGTGAAGGAGGAAAAGTTTCCACATACTAGGAAGCCCCTTCACTGGTGGAGATGGGGGGTGACGTGGGGGAAGCTTCAGAGCCATGGAGGAAAGAGCAGCAACAGGGGTGCAGAGAGCACAGCGGGGAGATTCCCACACAGAGGATCGGTGCTGACCTGCACTCACCAGCCCGAGAGGCTTGTCCGCTCACCTGCCGGGATGGGTGGAGCTGGGAGCTGAGGCTTGGGCTTTGGAGGTCAGATCCCAGGGAGAGGACTGGGGTTGGCTGCGTGAACACAGCCTGAAGGGGGCTAGTGCAACACAGCTAGCCAGGAGGGAGTCCAGGAAAGAGTCTGGACCCGCCTAAGTGGAAAGAGACCATTGTTTCGGTCTCTTTCTCTGCGCGAGGAGAGGGGATTCAGAGCACTGCCTAAACAAGCTCCAAAGATGGGCCCGGGCTATCAGCGTGGACACCAGAGATGGGCATGAGATGCTAAGGCTGCTGCTACAGCCACCAAGAAGCCTGTGTGCACGCACAGGTCACTATCCACACCTCGCCTCACGGGAGCCTGTGCAGTCTGCCACTGCCAGGGTCCCGTGATCCAGGGACAACTTCCCTGGGAGAACACACAGCACACCTCAGGCTATTGCAACATCACACCAGCCTCTGCCGCCACAGGCTCTCCCCGCATTTCGTACCCTTCCCTCCCCTGCTTCCCTCAGCATGAGTGAGCCAGAGCCCCCTAATCAGCTGCTCCTTTAACCCTCGCCTGTCTGGGTGAAGAACAGACGCCTTCAGGCAACCTACAAGCAGAGGCGGGACCAAATCCAAAGTTGAGACCTGGGAGCTATGCAAACAAAGAAGAGAAAGGGAAATCTCTCCCAGCAGCCTCAGGAGCAGCCGATTAAATCTCTACAATCAAGTTGATGTACCCTGCATCTGTGAAATACCTGCATAGACAATGAATCATCCCAAAATTGAGGTGGTGGACTTTGGGAGCAACTGTAGACTTAGGGTTTGCTTTCTGCATCTAATTTGCTTCTAGTTTTATGTTTATATTAGTTTAGCATTTAGAGCTTATTATCATTGGTAGGTTTGTTTGTTGATTTGTTTCCTCTCTTCCTTTTTTTAAATATATATATATATATTTGTTCCTTTTCCTTTTGCTATTTTTGTGAGTGTGTATCTATATGCTTCTTTGTGTGATTTTGTCTGTATAGCTTTGCTTTTACCATTTCTCCTAGGGTTCTGTCTGTCCGGTTCTTTTTTTTTTTTGTATAGTTTTTAGCGCTTGTTATCATTGGTGGATTTTTTTTTTATTTTGGTTGCGCTCTTCTTTCTTTCTTTTCATTTTATTACTTTTAATAATATTTTAATAACTTTATTTAATTTATTTATTTTCTTTCTTTCCTTCTTTCTTTTTCTCACTTCTGAGAGCCATGTGGCTGACAGAGTCTTGGTGCTCCAGCAGGGTGTCAGGCTTGAGCTGCTGAGTGGGAGAGCTGAGTTCAGGACGTGGGTCGACCAGAGACCTCCTGGCCCCGTGTAATATCAAATGGCAAGAGCTCTCCCAGAGATCCCCAACTCAATGCTAAGACCCAGCTCCACTCAATGACCAGCAAGCTCCAGTGCTAGACAACCTATGCCAAACAACTAGCAAGACAGGACCACAACCACACAAGTTATCAGAAAGGCTGCCAAAAATCATAAGTTCACAGACACCCCAAGACACACCACCAGATGCGGTCCTGCCCACCAGAAAGACAAGACCCAGAGTCATCCACCAGAACACAGGCACCACTCCCCTCAACCAGGAAACCTACACAAGCCACTGAAGCAACCTTACCCACTGGGGGCAGACACCAAAAACAATGGGAACTGAGAACGTGCAGCTTGCAAAAGGAGACCCCAAACACAGTAAGCTAAGCAAAATGAGAAGACAGAGCAATACACAGTAGATGAAAGAACAAGGTAAAAACCCACCAGACCAAACAAATGAAGAGGAAATAGGCAATATACCTGAAAAAGAATTCAGAGTAATGATAGTAAAGATGATCCAACATTTTGGCAATAGAATGGAGAAAATACAAGAAACTTTTAACAAGGACATAGAAGAACTAAAGACCAAACAAACAATGATGAACAAAACAATAACTGAAATTAAGAATTCTCTAGGAGGAACCAACAGCAGAATAACTGAGGCAGAAGAACGGATAAGTGACCTGAAAGATAAAATAGTGGAAATAACTACCACAGAGCAGAATAAAGAAAAAAGAATTAAAAGAATTGAGGAAAGTCTCAGAGACCTATGGGACATTAAATCCACCAACATTCAAACTATATGGGTCCCAGAAGAAGAAGAGAAAAAGGAAGGGAATGAGAAAATATTTGAAGAGATTATAGTTGAAAACTTCCCTAACATGGGAAAGGAAATAGTCAATCAAGTCCAGTAAGCACAGAGAGTCCCATACAGGATAAATCTAAGGAAAAACATGCCAGACATATATTAATCAAAGTATCAAAAATTAAATTCAAAGAAAAACTATAATAAGCAGCAAGAGAAAAGCAACAACATACAAGAGAAACCCCAAAACCCTATAAGGTTAACAGCTGATCTTTTAGCAGAAACTTTGCAAGCCAGAAGGCAGTGGCAGGACATATTTAAAGTGATGAAAGGGAAAAACTTCAACTAAGATTACTCTACCCGGCAAGGATCTCATTCAGATTTGATGGAGAAATTAAAACCTTTACAGACAAGCAAACGCTAAGAGAATTCAACACCACCAAACCAGCTTTACAACAAATGCTAAAGGAACTTCTCTAGGCAGGAAACACAAGAGAAGGAAAAGACCTACAATAACAAACCCAAAACCATTAAGAAAATGGTAATAGAAACATACATATCAATAACTACCTTAAATGTAAATGGATTAAATGCTCCCACCAAAAGAGATAGACTGGCTGAATAGATACAAAAACAAGACCCGTATATATGCTGCCTACAAGATAGCCACTTCAGACCTAGAGACACATACGGACTGAAAGTGAGGGGATGGAAAAATATATTCCATGCAAATGGAAATCAAAAGAAAGCTGAGTAGCAATTCTCATATCAGACAAAATACACTTTAAAGACTTTTACAAGAGACAAAGAAGGACACTGCATAATGATCAAGGGTTCAATCCAAGAAGAAGATATAACAATTGTAAATATTTCTGCACCCAACATAGGAGCACCTCAATACATAAGGCAAATGCTAACAGCCATAAAAGGGGAAATCAACAGTACCAAAATAATAGTAGGGGACTTTAACACCCCACTTTCACCAATGGACAGATTGTCCAAAATGGAAATAAATAAGCAAACACAAGCTTTAAATGGCACATTAAACAAAATGGACTTAATTGGTATTTATAGGAATTCCATCCAAAAACAACAGAATACACTTTCTTCTCCAGTGCTCATGGAACATTTTCCAGGATAGACCATATCTTGGTTCACATATCAAGCCTTGGTAAATTTAAGAAAATTGAAATCATATCAAGTATATTTTCTGACCACAATGCTATGAGACTAGATATCAATTACAGGAAAAATATTTGTACTAATACAAACACATGGAGGCTAAACAATATGCTAATAAACAACCAGCAGATCACTGAAGAAATCAAAGAGGAAATGAGAAAATACCAAAAAACAAATGACAATGAAAACACGACAACCCCAAACCTAAGGGATGCAGCAAAAGCAATTCTAAGAGGGAAGTTTATAGCAATACAATCCTACCTCAAGACACAAGAAACATCTCAAATAAACAACCTAACTTTACACCTAAAGCAATTAGAGAAAGAAGAACAAAAAAACCCCAAAGTTAACAGAAGGAAAGAAATCATAAAGATCAGATCAGAAATAAATGAAAAAGAAATGAAGGCAATGATAGCAAAGATCAATAAAACTAAAAGCTGGTTCTTTGAGAAGATAAACAAAATTGATAAACCATTAGCCAGACTCATCAAGAAAAAAAGGGAGGAGACTCAAATCAATAGAATTAGAAATGAAAAAGGAGAAGTAACAACGAACACTGCAGAAATACAAAGGATCATGAGAGATTACTACAAGCAACTATATGCCAATAAAATGGACAACCTGGAAGAAATGGACAAAATCTTAGAAACGCATAACCTTCCGAGACTGAACCAGGAAGAAATGGAAAGTATGAACAGACTACTCACAAGCCCTGAAATTGAAACTGTGATTTAAAATCTTCAAACAAACAAAAGCCCAGGACCAGATGGCTTCACAGGCGAATTCTATCAAACATTTAGAGAAGAGCTAACACCTATCCTTCTCAAACTCTTCCAAGATATAGCAGAGGGAGGAACACTCCCAAACTCATTCTATGAGGCCACCATCACCCTGATACCAAAACCTGACAAAGATGTCACAAAGAAAGAAAACTACAGGCCAATATCACTGATGAACATAGATGCAAAAATCCTCAACGAAATACTAGCAAACAGAATCCAACAGCACATTAAAAGGATCATGCACCATGATCAAGTGGGGTCTATCCCAGGAATGCAAGGATTCTTCAATATATGCAAATCAATCAATGTGATACACCATATTAACAAATTGAAGGAGAAAAACCATATGATCATCTCAATAGATGCAGAGAAAGCTTTTGACAAAATTCAACACACATTTACAAGAAAAACCCTCCAGAAAATAGGCATAGAGGGAACTTTCCTCAACATAATAAAGGCCATATATGACAAACCCACAGCCAACATCGTCCTCAATGGTGAAAAACTGAAACCATTTCCACTAAGTTCAGGAACAAGACAAGGTTACCCACTCTCACCACTCTTATTCAACATAGTTTTTGAAGTTTTAGTCACAACAATCAGATAAGAAAAAGAAATAAAATAATCCAAATCGGAAAAGAAGAAGTAAAGCTGTCACTGTTTGCAGATGACATGATACTATACATAGAGAATCCTAAAGATGCTACTAGAAAACTACTAGAGCTAATCAATGAATTTGGTAAAGTAGCAGGTTATAAAACTGATGCACAGACATCTCTTGTATTCCTATACACTAATGGTGAAAAATCTGAAAGTGAAATTAAGAAAACGCTCCCATTTACCATTGCAACAAAAAGAATAAATTATCTAGGAATAAACCTACCTAAGGAGACAAAAGACCTGTATGCAGAAGATTGTAAGACACTGATGAAAGAAATTAAAGATGATACAAATAGATGGAGAGATATACCATGTTCTTAGATTGGAAGAATCAACATTGTGAAAATGACTATACTACCCAAAGCAATCTACAGATTCAATGCACTGCCTATCAAAGTACCACCGGCGTTTTTCTCAGAACTAGAACAAAAAATTTCACAATTTGCATTGAAACACAAAAGACGCCGAATAGCCAAAGCAATATTGAGAAAGAAAAATGGAGCTGGAGGAATCAGGCTCCCTGACTTCAGACTATACTACAAGGCTACAGTAATCAAGACAGTATGGTACTGGCACAAAAACAGAAATATAGATCAATGGAACTGAATAGAAAGCCCAGAGATAAACCCACGCACATACGGTCACCTTATCTTTGATAAAGGAGGCCAGAATATACAGTGGAGAAAAGACAGCCTCGTCAATAAGTGGTGCTGGGAAAACTGGACAGCTACAAGTAAAAGAATGAAATTAGAACATTTCCTAACATCACACACACAAATAAACTCAAAATGGATTAGAGACCTAAATGTAATACCTCACATTATAAAACTCTTAGAGGAAAACATAGGAAGAACCCTCTGTGACATAAATCACAGCAAGATCTTTTTTGATCCACTTCCTAGAGTAATGGAAATAAAAACAAAAATAAACAAATGGGACCTAATGAAAGTTAAAAGCTTTTTCACAGCAAAGGAAACCATAAACAAGACGAAAAGACAACCCTCAGAATGGGAGAAAATATTTGCAAATGAAGCAACTGACAAAGGATTAATCTCCAAAATTTACAAGCAGCTCATGCAGCTCAATATCAAAGAAACAAACAACCCAATCCAAAAACAGGCAGAAGATCTAAATAGACATTTCTCCAAAGAAGATATACAGATTGCCATCAAACACATGAAAGTATGCTCAACATCATTAATCATTAGAGAAATACAAATCAAAAATAGAACTACCATTCGACCCAGCAATCCCACTACTGGGCATATACCCTGAGAAAACCATAATTCAAAAAGAGTCATGTACCAAAATGTTCATTGCAGCTCTATTTACAATAGCCAGGACATGGTAGCAACCTAAGTGTCCATTGATAGATGAATGGATAGAGAAGACATGGCACATATATACAACAGAATATTACTCAGCCATAAAAAGAAATGAAATTGAGTTATTTGTAGTGAGGTGGGTGGACCTAGAGACTGTCATACAGAGTGAAGTAAGTCAGAAAGAGAAAAACAAATACCGTATGCTAACACATATATATGGAATCTATAAAAAAAACAAAAACAAAAGGTCATGAAGAACCTAGGGGCAGGACAGGAATAAAGATGCAGACATAGAGAATGGACTTGATGACATGGAGAAGGGTAAGGGTAAGCTGGGACGAAGTGAGAGAGTAGCATTGACATATATACACTACCAAATGTAAAATAGATAGCTAGTGGGAAGCAGCCACATAGCATAGGGAGATCAGCTTGATGCTTTGTGACCACCTAGAGGGGTGGGAAAGGGAGGTTGGGAGGAAGGTGCCAGAGGGAGGGGATATGGGGATATATGTATACTGATAGATGATTCACTTTGTTATACAGCAGAAACTAACACAGCATTGCAAAGCAATTATACTCCAATAAAGATGTTAAAAAAAACCCTCCAGTTGCTCCAATGTTCAGTTCAGTTATTTTCTCTAATTCTGATATTTGAAAGTACTTACCAGACTCTACAGAATACACTCATATATGGCTTTCATTTAAAGGCAAAGGATAAGATGCAGCAAGAAATGGACAATAATGGCAGGCATTGGAGTTCCAAGAGACATTCCACAACGTGACCTACACAGGGCCAGCTATTTTGCACACACAGGACCACACAGCCTTTCTGAATTGAACCCATCAAATTCCTTGTGAAGAATCTTGCCTTTGGGAGAGTCCCAAAAAGATGCACAGTATTTAAGTCCTTTAACAAGTCAAGCAATTCTTATCAAGTCGATTAGGCCAGTTGCAGACCATCCCCTTGAATCCCATGGGAATTTCAGATCTTAAACAGCACATCACAAAATCCATTGCACTTATTTTAGCCAAGAATAAAAAACCAGAAACCCAGTCTTCACCAGATATAAAGATTGAGCTCTCCCAGTCTAGCTGTAAACCAGCTCTATGTTCACAGCCATCAAGACTGTGAATCTACATATCTTAGGTTTATTGAATGTTGTTTCCTTTGCTTTTTTTCCCCAAGGATATCATACCGTTTGCTTACTATCATATAGAAATTTCCCCAAATTTGAAATTTCCTGAATGTATCTTTTTTTAATCCTCTAGTACTCTCATAACTTTCTTTTTTTCTTGTTTTTTATTAACATATTTTATATCAAATGGAATTTGGGGTTGACTAGAGATAGATACCTGTGCTCAACCTCTGATATAGAACCAGAATTGCTCCTTTAATATTAGTTTATTTGCATTTATTACTTTAATCATTCTTTGTTGTAAATCATGACTACTAAACATCATGAGATTATATCTGTATCAGTCAGTTAATTCTAAAGTGCGACATTTAGTAAACCAAAGAGGTATGATTTAAATGAATAAAAAACAGTCTGGGGCTTCCCTGGTGGCTCAGTGGTTGAGAGTCCGCCTGCCGATGCAGGGGACACGGGTTCATGCCCCGGTCCGGGAAGATCCCACATGACGCGGAGCAGCTAGGCCCGTGAGCCATGGCCGCTGAGCCTGCGTGTCCGGAGCCTGTGCTCCGCACCAGGAGAGGCCACAACAGTGAGAGGCCCGCGTACCGCAAAAAAAACCGAAACAAAACAAAAACAGTCTGGCATGTCTCTGATGTGTCTCATGTTTTGACTTATCGAACTGTTTTTTAATTTCAGTTTGTATAATGTTCTTCAGAAATGTATTTCCCTCTAGTTGAAAGCTTGAAATCCAATCTAATTGTCTTATTGTTAGTTAGCTTCACAAATTCAAGATGTTGAGCAGGTTTCTTGATACTAATTACTCTTAACATCCACAATTCAATAAATACAAAAAGGATCTGACCCATATTTTCTTCTTTTCTCATGATTTAATATTTTTGGGAAAATGGACTATAATTTATTAGGAATAATCTCCAACCCTTTGAAATCCTAGGTATTATTTCATTATATAGTCTATTTCTTCCTTTAAATCATTATTTTCTATTATCCCATGGATTAAATTCTATAGTCTCTGAAGCAAAATGTCTCTTTGGTACATTTTAAGAAATTTTTCCAGTGTGTTCATTTTCTCAAAAAGCTACTCAGTTGAAGTCATTAAACATATCTTCTTCTTACCACTAAGGTTATTTTCTTATTAATGACCTATATGGGAGGCATGACCTTTAGGGGAAACTTGGAGACATCATTTCATTATAAGCTTCTCATTAAATTATCTGGTTTGCCAATAGTTTATTTAATTAATGCATTTTTTACATTCTGAATGTTACAATGAATTAGGAAAGTATCAGAAAAAAGTACCAACTACTAATATTTTGTAATAAGCCAAATTGTAACTATGTAGTCATCACTATCCGTACTCACTATCATGTTTAATAGCAAAAAAAAAATTGCTAAGTAACTCTTACAGAGAAGATATCTGTCCCCTATGAGTCAATTTTACAAAGACTTTTGAAGGCACAATAGCCTGAAATGTTAAAAATTTTAGCAGCTTTATTTTGGTGCCAATTCTGAGTAGAATGGAGGCACAAGCCATTTTCAAACCTAGGTGTCATTCTTTATACTACTGGCTTTAGAATTCAAATATCAGAACATCTCATTAGCCTAATAGTACCGTAAACTTATTAAGTTTTTATACATTAGTTTTTCTTAACTGATCTTCCTAGACATGTTCTTTGAGAAAAAATATAAAATTATTTTACTGCTTTGTAGCTCATTTTCAGCCATTATTGCTAAGATGGATCATTTTATATTCACCTTTCAAACCTGGGCTTTAGAAATTCAACAGTTAATCTAGTGCAATTTATGAATGCAAAAGTGAAGCTATCATCTTGGTTATTGGTAGCTGTGGTTAAAATTTTCACCAATGAGTGATACATTGGTCAGGTTTTCCAATAATGGAATTATAAGCTCAAAAAATATATAAAACTACTTAAAGAATACTTTGTACAATGTGCTATGAAAGAGCCTAAATCCTAACAATAAGACTAGAATTGAGAGAGCTCATATTAAGAGATTAAGTAGGACTGTTCTTGACTTCTTCCCGCATGGCTGTGAAGGCTCTGTGTCAGTATTCCACCTACATTGCTTAAGTGGTTAATTAGAGAGCTATAGAAATATAAAATAAAAGAATAACCTTCAGTTTTCCCTGGAGAATATATTGACTTTTTCTAGGCTTTAAGCTCACTTTATTCTTGTTAATATTTAATTCATATAGCAAATGAACAAAAAGGTAAAGCTTTCAGATTTGTCAAACATCGTTGAGCATTGCATAATGAAAAGGAAACCTGACTTGGTTACTTTCTCTGGTTTTCATATTGAACTAAGTCAATTTCAGAGCAGCCACCATGGCTTTTTCGATTTGTGAAAAGGTGAGGCAAACATCTTACCAGTTATATTTGCTATGCCTTTCATAGTTCATATATATCTGTGATCATAATCTCAAATTATTTTCTTTTAATAACTGTACCAAGAGACAGATATATTTGAATAGTAAGATGTTAGAAGAATATTCAAAATAACTGCAACAACAAGAATCACACAATTAACTAGTTGGATTGTGCTCACTGAAAGAGAATCCCTAAGCTTCAGAATATCTTTTTTTAAAATAGGCATAATGCCATGTTCTTATTCAAAGAAAAGAGCAATGACTAAATTTTTTGGAACATTTTGAACTGTAATGAAAAAGTGAAGATGATTATTTTCTTTTCCACAATATCTTATGTCTCCCAAACATTATAGATATTGAGAATTTAAATAAATGGGTTCATAAGAACCTGTCTTTTCTCGAACTGATCGGCCACTATTAAATAGTGTGGGTATGGCAGGAGCCGGCCCCATCCATGAGGAAGTATCTGTGGTGCCTATGACTTAAGAAGTGTGAAAAGGAATCAAGTATTTAATAAGACGTTAATCTGGGTTGATTTTTCTTGTCAGGTGTATTTTCTGTATTGAATAATTAATTGCAGAGAAAAATATCTGTGAGATAGAGAATGACTTTCTTTAATAGATGATGGCACTGAGTCTCTGAGGCTCCTATGATCTACCATAGCATAAGAGGCAGAGTTGAAAGTTGACCCAAGTTCTCTTTATTCCAAAACTATATTGCCCAAAACTCGATCTTGAAATAAAAATTGATTAATTAAATATTAAATAAATGGCCATAATGTAACTATGGAGGATGATTTAGAGGGATAACTTAATTTAAAGAAAGTCTATTTTATTTCTCCTTTGCTCATTCCCATGGTTCATCCTACTATTTGATACTGGGCTGTAAAAATGGAAAGAGAAAAAAGCTTTTTTTATTGGGTATAGTAAATTTACAAGCAAACACCAATGACACTAGCTGCTGTTTTTCCTACTTCCTAGGTGTTCATAGGTGAAAGATCTTCAGGATGTGGATTGAATAGAACTGGACTCATTTTCAGGTATTTGGCTTTGACTTTATAGAGAAATCCTCAGAGAGAAGCCACATACATTAGGGGAAGAATCCCTGCCCAAAGCTCAGCCCTTCCATCCTTTGGAACCTGGGCAAAGATTCCCTTGTTCCTGCCTCCAAAGCTAATTCCTTCAGAAATCAGAGTGAGTGTGAGAGGTGCTAAAAGGGCTGATATTTCTTTAGGCAACCAGAGACAAGTTTTGACAATACTACACATCACAATAACTCCTTGTCAGATTTTGCCAACAGTACAAAATTATTACAGTTCCACTGTACAGTTAGCAACTCCATGCTCTTCTGGTCTATTATCACTTATCACCTCCAAAATGCCAACCAGTCTTCCATCTGTCTAGTAACGAATCACCAATGCTTCTCTGTGGTTCGCCTCTCTGATTAATTCCCCGCTGTTAGCCACTTTTTGGACTCTCCTAACTACTCTCTGGAAACCTCTTATGTCTTCAACTTCTTGACTGAAAACTTTTCAACCCTGGGGAAAATTGAAACTTGATTCCCCATCTACAGTACTCCTCTACCTCCCATGTCAGTGTTATTGAACAGTCCTGTGAATATTTCCCCCTGTACATGGGTGCTTTGTCACAGTAGCCATGGTATTCCACTCCTTTCCTAGTCCCATGAAGATACAGAATATCTTGTAGAACATTAAATCGGGCTGGAGAAATGCACTTAAACATGGCAACAGGCAGCCCTAGGAATCTACATCATTCATCTTTGAGTTCCTAATAGGTAACTTCCCATGTACTTCTGGAAGGCTTTTTTTTTTTTTTTTTTTTGCTTGCCAGCCCAAGCAACATAACACATGGCTATGCCACATTTCCTGAGCTGTTACATTATCATTTAAGCACCTGGCTGATACTGGAATGAGTATAATTTTCTAAATTCTAGGGAAACAACTTTGATTCCGTTTGAGTGAATATTTTCCTCTAGTCTAATCATTATTACTGGGGTGAAATAGACTATCATTTTGCACATATAGTTGTGTGTTCAAACTGAGTTTGCACAGAGTGAAAAGACAATCTCCAGATGGTTAAGCTAGACAGATATATTTAAGCATATCAGTACTGAATGAGCATAGAGTAGTTATCTAGATTTGTATCTCAATTTTTCACATAGTCTATTTCTCAAGAGATAATCCTACTTCCTACTTCACTGGTAAATGAAGCTTTCTCCTCTCTTGCATATAAACGCTTTTCCATCTGTTGCTGTGATACGGAAACAATTCTTCAACAAACACAAAATTTGGATAGGTTGCAAATTGAGCTTATGATTTGAGCATCACTTTGATATCAAATCTGATGAAAATAACACAAAACAAATGAAATGCAGTAAAATGCCTCCAATGACCAAAAATGCAAAGTAGAAAATAAAGTATTAATCTCTTTGAAACAATTAAATTTTTTCCTTCCCTTTTCAGAGCTCAAATACCAGCTTCAATATATAGGTTTACAATTTCTGTTGTTTACTAAATTCCCACCTTTGTACTATATCCCATTTCCTCTAACCTACACAGGACACTACTCAAGCAATATATCGCCCCACTCCACTCTTCACATCATCTATTTTTTCTTCTATACTGGATTGTCCCATCAGCATACAGATGTTTATTTCTCCTATCTTAAAATAAAACAGATAAAAAAAGAAGTATTTTTAGCCCCACTTTCCCTTCTAGGCACTAGCCCATAGCAAAATTCTTCAAAACAGTAGTTTATAATCACTGTTTCTAATTATTCTCCTCCCATTCTCTCTGAAACTTATCACTCTACTAACAGCAATCTTAGCAGCTGTTTCCCATACTGTTATCACTGATGGTAAATTTTCAGTCTTCATCTTACCCATCCATCAGTGCCACTTAATACAAGGGATGTTAATTCAGTCACCCAGTCACTTGGTTTCCTTGACACTTCACTCTCCTGGTCTTTCTCCTACCCCACTAACGTTCCTTCTTATGTTCTTCTGCTAGATCTACTTTATCCTCCAGCCGCATATCATATAATGTCACTGGTTCATTTCACAGCCCTCATCTCTATCTACAGTTACTCCTTTGATGATTTTTATCCTGTCTGTGGCTTTAAATACCATCTATATAATTACAACGTTCAGATTTATGATTCTATCCAGGACCTCTCCTAACAAATCAGACTCAGATATGCAAACCATCTGCACAAAATATGTACTTGGATATCTACTAGGCAGCTGCAGTATAACTTGTGCAAAACCAGTCTTCTGATTTCTACTCTCTCCAAAAAAACCTGTTGCTTTTCAAGTTTTCCCCCTCTCAGTTAATTTCAACTCCATTGCTCTAGTTTAAAGCCTTTTATTTATATACCTCATGTACAGTATTTCACCAAATTCTGTCAGTTCTACTTTCAGAACATTCAAATTCTGACAACTTCTCACCACTCCATTGTTTCCAGCCTTATCTGAGCCTCTAACAGCTCTTACTTGAATTCCTATATTCCCTCCTGACCAATTTTCTGATTCCAGCCCTGTCCCCTACTGTCTATTTTTAACCAAGCAGTAGGAGGGATCATTTTCAAACAAAATTCAGATCATCACACTTCCCTGCTCAAAACTTTCCAGTGGGTTCATGCCTCACTCAAAATAAAAGTCATTGTCAATTGCCCACCGAGCCAGTAGCCTGTTCCCTCTCTGACCTCACTTCCTCTTACTTTCTTAGAATTTCTTATCCCTTTTCCCTGTTTTGTTTCTCCCCATATCAATTTTCAAGTGATGCATTATATATTTTGCTTATTAATTTTCAGTCTTTCCTACTCTAGTATATTAATTCCATGAGGACAGATATTTTTGTGAATACTTCTCCCTGCTGTATCCCCAGCACTCAGAGTAGTTGGCACATAGCAAGTCTAAAAATATTTCCTGTGTGATGAAAAATGTATTGAATGTATCTTCACTGTATGGAAAGCCTGGAAACTCTGCTAATTTCCTCCTGAGTTCCCTTTCTTACCATTAGTCACTACCAGAAACTTTGAGTAAGACTCTACTACTCTGGAGCTAATGAATGAAATAAGACAATTGTCCCTTTACCTTGCTGTGATATCCCTTCAGTAGCTCCATAATTACCACCCATGTAAAACAGATAAGGAGATTTTGTGGTTATTTTAGAAAGAAATTGGAGGAAAAGTAAAAGTTCATTGTCATTTATTAATTTGTTCTATAACTGTTAATTATCTGGAATTTCCCTTGAGTCTCAAAGACATTGCTACTAGGTATTTCAACTCTCTACAAGGAAATAGTCATCCTTGATTTCTACATGTAGCCCACTTCCTTGGCCTTCAGGTTTTATCTCCCCTCAAAACTACTTTTTATTAAATATCCCTCCAAATCATCACAGCTCTCCCAAGCAATTTAATTCTCCATGATTTTAACCACCCTCCCTGCCACCTTCGCAAATGCACCATGGAAAATCCTAAGTACCTTTAAGTCCAAGTAGAATCCCCTTAAGGATTCACAGCTATTTTGTAAGGCCAGTGCAGCCAGAATCTTGCAATATGTGTATTTTATTGGGGAAGGGTGGCCGAAGTAGAGTGGAACAGATGAATTCCTCTTGGTTATATTTCCTTTATGATATTTTTATCTTTGTAAATTTAGTTGTATGTTCAACTATTGCATCTATTAAAAATTAAATATATAAACATCTTCATAAAGAGAAATTAATTTCCACAAGTACTCCAATCTAAATACCTGTTGGAAAAATAATTCTTTCCTCAAATAGCAAGTTTCTTTGTTTCCTTCCAACATCACAAAATTATTATGCTCATTTGGTGTAATGTCTATCACTATTCAAACAGGCTATCTTTTTAAAAGAAACTGACAAAGTAATACCGAAATGTATTTGCAGGAATTCAAAGGTAGGTAAAGCTAAAATGAGTATTATTTTTTTTAAAAAAGAGAAAAAGGGATTTTTTCTTCCTAATTTAAAAATGTACTTCATAAAGGTAATGTTTAAAACAGTGTGGTACTAGCCTGCAAAAGAACATATTATACTCTGATTCATAATTAATATCCCAGAAAAGACCCTAATATGTAGGACAATCTAGTGTAATAGACATAAAATTTCAATAGCATGAAAATTGGATTACAATAAATTGTCCCCAAATCATTAGCTAGCTATTGAAAGAAAATTCATCTGCAAACTCATGCCTATACAATTTCCAAATATAAAGGTATAATAGAAAGGAAAAACTTTTTAAGAAAACATTGATCAGAAATGTTGTTTGAAATACCTTCTAAACATGACACAAAAGTCAAAAAAAAATCACCATTTGAAGTGCAGTGTCATGAGAAATACATTTTGGAAATCTGAATAATTTTTATAATACTAACAAGCAATATACATTTCTAAATATAAGAATGATTTGTCTTTGTACATAAGCTAAAGAGCCTGGAGCTGGAAAGCTACTGCTAGGAGTTTTATTCTCACGGGTCCTTTTCTTATTTTATTCCTCCACCAGCCCTAACTTAAAAGGGCACAGTACGAATCTTGGCAGCTTTGCATGCTCTGTCTAGTGTTCCTGAGATGCCATCTGGCACAGGAATCCTGACTACAGACAAAGCTTAATGACCATCCTAGCTGACAGCTATTATGGATGCAACTTTGCTACTCCTGCCCGATCTATATGCAGTTCTAACCAGAAGGATGACATTCACAGATCTCAACAGAGTTTTATGTTGCTCTCAATTCCAAAAGCTTTTTAAGAATGTGATATTTAGCAAGAGTAAGCAGACTGGTTAACAAAGGTGGGACATGTCCTCATACATAATGAACTAGTCAGTAAAAAGCACAGGCACAATGCAGACCTCCACGTTCCTGTTCTGAGCTGCCCTGCTGCAGGACTCTCTTACTGAAAGTTAAGAACAATTCCTTTGCTCATAATTCATCCAGAAGCCATCATTACTTTGAACTTCAAACAAAATAAAGATATGTGCCATCTCAGACAAGAAAATATCTATGTGAATTTCTTACACAAGCTAAGAATTAGGGCAAAAAATAAAAAGGAAACCAAAGAAAGCTGGAATAAGACTGATTAATTTATAGCACAATTGCATAGTGAAATGGTGAGAACCACAGAAGTTATACTCGGATTCTAATTTTTACTAAAATAGCTACCCATAACAATGTATTCACAGTCCAGGTACATCGGAGAACTTATATATGACCTATATGAGCATAAACTCAGAAATCTCATTAGAAGGAAATCATTAAAGCCTCTTTGTAAACCACATCAGAAGGACTATTTTATGTTTTGGAGCACTTCATTTCCATGGAAAAAACCTATTTTGTTTCTGATTTTAAGACACCAACCCAACTGCATCAATAAATTATCTTTATTTGTAGAACTTTGCCCTTAGCTAAAAAATCAGCAGGAGAACAAAGAGAAATAGTATATTTAGTCCCTATCTTCTATCACCATATTGCACGCAAAATCATATTTAAATATTTATATATTATCAAAATAGTACATTGAAATTTTGTATAAAGAACTGACTCCTTTTGCATAAGACATATGGTATGCTTTTATATAAAAATGGTTCTTTCATTCTTTCAGGGGAGGGCTTTCTATACACTATGTATGTGCTCGGTGCTGGGCATACTAAGTTGGGAAAAACAAACAGCAAAAAGACATTGACTGTTGCCTCAAGGGACACATTGTTAGGGAGACGTGTACTCTGAACATTTCCTAATAAATTTGACTAAATAAACATATTGAATTGTCCATCTTCTCTGGTCTCATTATATTTTGACTAATGCTGTGACTTTTTAAGATTGCTGACTGACAAACCTATAGCTTTGGTCAAAAAATAGGACATGGCCAGAGAAGATGGATATTCTTTGGTCAATAGAAGGAATTATGTTTAGGCATTTATGGTATACCAACATTCAACTTCAATTAGATTATACTTCTGAAAAGACCCACAAGGAGAGAAGGGAAGATCTCTTACTGATGGAGACTTAAGATAGGCTCATCTTGTTGGAAACAATAATCCAAATCATATGAATGCTCCCACTGCCATCATTTAATTTAAAAGCAATGTACGTTGCTAAAAATTCACAAAGCAGGGAACAGTCCATGGCCACTCTAAGAAATTATTGAGTGTTGAAATGGCTTGCATGAAACTAGAAAGTGACTTTGGAGGTGGCGCTGACTCTCTATCTCTACGTGACCCCTTTCTTTCTGGCCTCAAGCAATATATTGTAAGCTCCTGGAAGACGTATACGTAATAGATCAAAACATGTCAAAACATAATAATTACTAAATATTAATTATAACCTTGTTCAGAAACACACAGATTCTATATTTTGCAAATCAACCTGTGTAAGGATATTCATAATTTATTGTTTAACTCTCTTGCATATTACTTTACCTTTATTTCTATGTTTTCATAGATTTATCTATCATTTCCATGTTTGTGTATATACATGTGATGTGTATGTAAATTCTGTTTAATGTCATGTTTTGAATGCGAAGTAATAAGGATTCTCACTTTTTTGCCAATGGGTATAGAAATTTAAGATTGTAAAAGCTATTTTTTCATGGAAAATTATTATAAAAGTATTATGGAAATATCTCAAATACATTATAGGTATTTTTGCTTTCTTAAATAATGCATTCTGAAGGCAGTGTACTTTAAAAAAAAATAGTGGTTATTGATCTGTACTTCTCTTAATTAACTCTATTTGTTAATAATACGGGATGCCTCAGCAGCATTGTATCAGCAGCCTCCTAAGTCTTTAGTCTGCTGTGTTTCTCCCTATGCCAAAATTTCTTTATAAAACCCTAAAGTGATTGTTCGTGAAATCAATTCACCATTTATCCGTTTAAAACAAACAAACAAAAAATTAAAACTCTTATTTTTTAACATTGACTAAAGAATAAAGTCCACATTTCTTATAAGATGTGCAAGACCCTTAAGAGTCTAACTCCAACCTCTCAATTTTTATTTTCCATTAGTCTTTCAATGATGCCTCAGATCCTAGCTACATTAAATGCCTCACTTTACTAAATGCATTTCATTATAGCAAATATTTATTGAACATTTGTTTTTAAAAACAGAAGCAACTCCACTAACCTTTTATACATCCCATCTACTTTGCTTTGTTGACCTGATGCAAATAGACTGCCAGATATTTCTTCAGCAAAGATGGGTTTATTTGGGATCAACAGAGAATTGTATTTGGGGTCTGCAACAATGGTGACCCATGTACAAGTATCTGACATGGCAAAGGAAGAAGAACTCTTACGGAGAGGAAGAGGAAGTTGGTAGGGCTATATAAACAGAGTCCATGGCTTTTCACTGGCTGAGTCCTTGCTAGGAAAGAAGACAAGTTTTTCTCCTTTATGTTGGGCTCTGCTGTGGTCACAGGGTGTGAAAGCTCCCCATTCTGGCCTCCCAACTTTATTTAATTGAGGTTTCTGTGTTTAAATTTTTCACAGCTCAGAATGCTTTTTTCCACCATTCACACACTGGGCAACACCCACGTGATTTTTATGACCCAGTATGACTGTCCACTGTCTTGCTCAGCTCCCTCCTCTGATATCCCACAGCACTTTCCCTGTTTATTTGATTATAACTGTTCATTTATATGTCTGTATCCTTGTGAGGGAGGAGTGACTCTTCTGCTACCAAATATAACTCTTGTTTTCATATTTTATTTGCACTTAAGCTGAGGGAAAAGACAATTCTCATACGTTGCCATTTGGATCTCTGAAAGTGAAATCATTCATGGTGTCCATCAAATGAAGAAACGGCATGTGTTTCAGAATGTAAACCCAAACTAAGAACCCTCTAAGTAAACCTTTGGGAAAAAAAACAAACAAAAGCAAAAAATAAAACAAACAAACAGAAAAACCTCATCTCTTGATCTTTTCATAATCATTTTGCATATTACTAGCCGATTGCTTCTGCCTAAGACCTTGTGTGGTAGGTCTTTCCATGAGGAGAGTGAAAGGGAGCTAAGAAATAAAGCAACAAGTTCCTGAAATCCTTCAGGGCTAAAAGAGAACCAACCTAGATGGTAACTGAATTAATATGAGGCTTCAAACTGTGAGACAAAATTAATTATGGAAGATCAGGAATGTGTCTTTTTAAATAGTTTTTTAAGGTATGATCCATACCATAAAATATTCACCCATTTTATATGTACACTACAATGATTTTAATAACAGAGTTGTACACCCATCACCACAATCCAGTTTTAGAATATTAGCATCACCCCCAAAATATATTTTCTGACCATTTGTGGCCAATCCCTGCTCACATCCCTAGTGCCAGAAAACCACTGATTTATTTTCTGTGTATGGATTTGCCTTTTCTGGACATTCTATACAAATGGAATCATAAAATATCTCATCTTTTTCTTCTGGCTTCTTTCACTTGGCACAATGTTTGTTTCATTTATATTGCAGCATGTATCAGTAGTTTACTCCTTTTTAATTGCTAAATAGTATCCCATTGTATGATATACCACATTTTGTTTATCCATTTACCAAATGATGGACATTTTGTTCCCAGTTTGGGGTTATTATGAATAATGCTGCTATGTATAGTCATGTAGATGTTGCTGTGTGAACATATATTTTCATTTCTATCAGGTAGATTCCTAGGAATAGGATTGCTTGTCATATGGTAAATTTATTTTTAACTTTTTTATAAAGCAGATAAAATATTTTCCAAAATATCTGTAACATTTTAAATTTCCACTAGCAGTGTATGAATTCCTGTTTCTCCACATCCTCAACAGCACTTGTCTTGCTGATTGTATCAGTTTTAGTGGGTGAAGATTCTCATTGTAGTTTTTTTTTTTAATAAATTTATTTATTTATTTACGGCTGTGTTTGGTCTTTGTTGTTGCATGTGGGCTTTCTCTAGTTGCGGGGAGTGGGGACTACTCTTGGTTAGGGTGTGCGGGCTTCTCATTGCAGTGTCTTCTCTTGTTGCGGAGCACCGGCTCTAGGCATGCAGGCTTCAGTAGTTGTGGTGCGAAGGCTCAGTAGTTGTGGCACATGGGCTTAGTTGCTCCGCAGCATGGGGGATCTTCCCAGACCAGGGCTCGAACCCATGTCCCCTGCATTGGCAGGCAGATTCTTTTTTTTTTGACATCTTTATTGGAGTATAATTGCTCTACAATGGTGTGTTAGTTTCTGCTTTATAACAAAGTGAATCAGCCATACATATACATATATACCCATATCTCCTCCCTCTTGCTTCTCCTTCCCACCCTCCCTATCCCACCCCTCTAGGTGGTCACAAAGCACTGAGTTGATCTCCCTGTGCTACGTGGCTGCTTCCCACTAGCTATTGATTTTACATTTGGTAGTGTATATGAGTCCATGCTACTCTCTCCCTTCGTCCCAGCTTACCCTTCCCCCTTCCATGTCCTCAAGTCCATTCTCTACATCTGTGTCTTTATTCCTGTCCTGCCCCTAGGCTCTTCAGAACCATTTTTTTTTGTTTGTTTGTTTAGATTCCATATATATATGTGTTAGCATTACAGTATTTGTTTTTCTCTTTCTGACTTACTCTGTATGACAGACTCTAGGTCCATCCACTTCAATACAAATAACTCAATTGCTTTTCTTTCTATGGCTTAGTAATATTCCATTGTTTATATGTGGCAGGCAGATTCTTAATCACTGCACCACCAGGGAAGCCTCATTGTAGTTTTAATTTACATTTCCCTAATGATTAACATTTTAAAAATATCCTTAGTAGCCTTTCTTATATCTTCTTTGGTGAAAATTCTATTAAAATAGAATTTTTAATTGGTATAAGAATTCTTTGTATACCCTGGATAAAAGACCCTTACAAGACATATGATATAAAAATATGTTCTCCCACCCTGGTCTTGTCTTCTCTCTCTCCTTTTTTTCTCATGGTATTTGTTGAAGTACAAGTGTTATAATTTTTATGAAGTCCAATTTATTAGAAAATCTATCTCTCAGAAATCTCCCAGAACTATTCCACCCTTTAGAAGTCAAAGCACAGTTATATAAGTTTCTTGAGACAGAGGGCAGTACATTAAATGACAGTTTACACAATCCATATCTGCAAATACAAAGTAGTGGGTCATCGTGACTCCTTACAAGATCAAGAAGGTATGTTATCTTTCAAGGGGTTGTCTTGATGCTAGGAGAAAGTTGCTCTTTATGGTTGAGCAAGTATTTCTGCTGATGAGGAGGTTTGGTCTATGTATAATGCAGATATACACTGCACAGTAGAGAGGAGAGAGGCGGCTAAAGGACAGAGAAAATTTATGTTTAAGTTTTTCTTGTCTTGCCGAAAACTACGAATACTTTTTCACTCTGCCCAGTGTCATTCGAACTAATAGAACAAGACCGAGTTCGGTTCCGAAGCAAAGGAAAACTTTATTCTTTGAATCAGAGAATGGAGACCTATGAGCTCAGCTCTAGAGAACATGCTCTCCCCAGCCGGCCGTGGGCGGGGCCGCTTTACTGCGTTCTTGTGAGAGACGGGGGAGGGAGGGGGGAGTGTTCTCTAGGGTCTGGCGCAGGTGCACCATTCACAGCTCGGGGCGTGGCTTCAAATCGCAGTGCCGAGCGCGCGGCGTCTCTGCACACGGCCCGCCGCCGCCATCTTGAATCACTGCGTCAGGCGCGCGGCTTCTGCGCACACGCGCGTAGCTGAGGTGTCAGCGCAGTCTTTTCGCATGGGAGCTTTGGTGAGGAGTGCCGGGTGCGAGCCCTCAAGTGAAACTACACTAAACACAGAAGAAAAGAAAAAAAAAAAGGTTAGACTTTATTTTCTTACCCATATTCTATTTCTATTTCCATTTCCTGGGAATTGTTAATGGGCTTTGCCAGTGGCAAAATGATCAAACCTGAGGAGAGGATCGTGGTAATCTCTGATTTATAGCTCCTCACCAAACGACAAGTTTTGTCCTAGGAATGTCTTTTGGACTAAATATATGTGTTTATTCTTCATGTTCTTTCCCAAGTAGTCCTTAATTAATATTTAGAAAAGACTTTTTAAAACCCCAGTTTGTCTCAGCTGTACCAAGAGACCAAGTGAGGGGGGCTTTTTTTTACCTACTTGAGCCAGAGCTGTATTCTGGAAGCATTTTGTGGAGGAAGCAGATTGTGAGAAACACAAGGAGATAAAATTTGAGAGACTGAATTAGAGTCCCTGACCAGGAGCCTTTCCCCATCCTGAGATTCTACTTTCTAAACCACCAGTTGAGGAGTCTGACTTCTGCTTTCCTACACGTGGTGGAAATCCATTGTAATTTCTTAATTTTGATTCCTCAAGGATATGCATTAGGTCTATTTGGGCTTAGTCATTGTGTTGTTCTGGCCCTTTTTCCAGTGCCTGTCACATGATAGCCTCTTAAGAAAAGATTGTTAAATGAATTCATCTGTAATTAATCTCCAATCTGTATATCTGATCTACTCTTCTTTATAAACAGATTCTCAAGGGCTATTGAGGCAGGTAGCCAGAACATTAGTGTACCACAAAGGGGTAATATTTTTAAATTACTTTTAGTTAGTTACTTATTGATTTTATTTTAAATCGCCCTGCACTGTGATTTGGAGCCAAACTCCGAGGTCTGAACAGTGCAGCTGCGCCAGACAACCCCCCCCCCAAAATAAGTAACTATTTATTTATGTCTTTATTCTTAGTGTCAGAGTGTAATTTGTCCTTTTTTTTCTTCTTAATCTGCTGTTAGGAAACTTCCTTTTAAGAATAGAACTCCCTTTGTAATGTATTCTTAATATGGAAACGCTGGTGTCATTCTTTTATAGGAAGCAGTTAAAATGAAGCAAACTTAAAAATATCAGTTTGGCTATTTAGAAGTTTTTCCCTGATCTCAAAGTTTAGTCTGAGTCATTAAAATTGCCAAGTAAACACTATTGCAGTTAGTGAGATTTGATTAAGCATTAGTAGTTGAAGGTAAGTATTTAATATACGCTTCATTCAGGAAGTTCTATATTATTTAAAAGGTTAAATATCAGTGGTGATAGTTGGAGTCATCTCGTGTTTCCTCCTCTACCTTGTACACAAGTCCTTAACTGAATAAGGCTATTCTATATGCTCTTGATAGAGTGAAATGATTCACTCTATCTGAATGCCAAAGATAGAGATTCTTAAAAATATGTTAACATGAGAAAGTCAACATAATTACTCTTCATGCTGATTCAACTATGAAGATGTATGGTTTAATATTTGCTTTATACATATTCTTACTTCTCATAACTGATAGTTGATGCCTATATACATTAGACTGTTCGCTCATCAGATAGACTGGGTTTGTTAAATTTGCATGTGTCGTTGCTAATCCATGTGAAACACATGCCACCATATATCAGGTTACTTACTGAAGCTGGAAAAGTATCCATTTGAGAAAAGAATCCTAGAGCATTATTTGAGCAGTATTTGTCTCTCCTCAATGGAGTTGTTTTATTTCTACAATTTTATTTGTTTCCTTTTTTTCTGCTTTTGGTAATTTAAAATGTTTATGACATTTTAGCTGATGCAATGTGAAATGCCATTTTCTGTAATCCATAAATGATTATTTTAGGCTCTGAGCCAGATGTTAATTTCTTGGGCATAACAGTAAAATCCAGCCCAGCTCTTTATGTACAGTTTATTTTATCTTCTTGCAAAAAGTCTGACTGGAACAGCTGTGCCCAGTTCTATTCTCAAAATGAACATTAGTTGCTACTCCATCTCTGTGTGCCTATGCAAAGTGAAGAGGGGCATTTGAATTTGGAATGATTTACTTTGCCAGGTTCAAGTTAAATGTTAGCTTATTGGAGAAGGAATTAAAATAGATTTAGGGGACCAGCTCTTTACTGCTTCATTCACGTGTAGAGAATATTCAACATTATCAACACCAGCAATGGAATACACACTTCTGCTCTTACATTTCAGAATCTTTGCTATTGAAAAGTCCCAGCTAAAAGTTGCACTTTTCACACTCTGGCTCATTTTCACACCTTCAGCAACCAGAAAAGCATATTCAAAGTACTGCAGTCAGCTGCTGGCTTATGTGAATCTAATATAATTTTGATGAGAAGCCTTTGTCTTTGCCCCAGTCGTCCTTTTTTGACACAAAAAGTAGTTTCACCATTTCACAATTCTAACATCAGTAAATGTTAGTAGATGTTGACTTGCTCTGTGAGCATAACACTTGTCAGATGTTTTTCTGAGGACAATGGAAAAGTATTCAAGTAAATGATGATGTAAATGACATTCTTAAACTTGTGTTTCTCCTGAACAGCATTTCTAAAGCCCATTGGCTTACTGATGTTCAATGTGGCCTTTAAGGGATTGTTGTTAAATGTTTTGGTAAATCACTCATATTTCAAGTTTTCTAAATCTTTCAATAGGCCTCTACTCCTGCTATCTTCATCTTAATTTTGTAGTTATGTATTTTTTCCCTAGAAAAATAAATGAATCTATTTTATATCTTAATAGAACCACTAATCGTACCAATAAAGCAATAATTTTGTTAGAGATTTATAAACGAATACCAAAACCATTCTTTGTAGTCATCCTCATAGTATACTATTCTTCTTACAGAACATATGAGAGGGATAAGAAACTATAAAACCCATGCCAATAACGTCACACTCTGTCTCAAATACGTTCAGAATAGTAAAATAATATCAATGTACTTTCTGGAATTGAATCTGTATTTAATGATGCAGGAGTTAGGGATCCTTAGATGTCTGATTTGAAATGCTAGGCCATAAGCAGTGTTGAAATTAAACTTTGAAATAGCTCTGTTATCAATGACAACTTACAGCAGCATTACTGATATGGATATATTATATATTATTGAAATATTTATTATGCCAGTGGATGGGATTTTCATTCCTAATGTTTTGATTGCAGTGAGAATGGTAATCTTACAGTTCTCCCTTTGGGTACGGTAAATTTCTTTCAAGTGAAACAGAATCAATCATAGATTGAATATAAACTGGGAATATTTTAATCACTACAGAAAGAAGCATTTTTTGACACTAAAGTTTCTTATCTCCCTACCCCACTTCAGCTGTTTGTTTTTTTTTAAATTTTCCACTTGTTAATGTTAGTATACACCATGATTATTTTCTTGCATTAGGGACAGCTCTAATCCTGTTGATAATTTGCATTCTAGCCAGTGGGAAATCTGTTCTCTGGGTGCTAAAGAAAGGAATTATGAACTATGGTGCTAAAGAAAGGAATTATGAGCTATGTCCACAGTTATTTCCTTTTAAGTCAAATGAGCATCTTTTCATTAAAGGAGTAATGAAAAACAAATTTAAGATTGTATATAATTGTTGAAATATCAAAATACACACACAAACACAATCTCATATATACACTTATTAATTGTATTAGTTGACTCTTATGTAGCCCAAGACATTCATTCATTCATTAACCCATCCCTTCAACATGCATTATACATTTATAGTGCAGGTGGTATGTTGGGCGCTTTTAACCAAGTTGAACACATGCCCTTTCCATTAAATGATATTTTCACTCATTGGCACGTGTCATGAGGGTATACACAGATAAATACCATCTAGATAGCACATATAGATGAATATCACTTTTTATTTTTAACCAAAAGATATATAGTCTATGGAACAATATTTTAGGTAGTTAAACAGTACAAAATTTTTCCAAAGCTGATTCCACAATAAGTAACAGTAATATGCAAATGAAAGTATTGAATACAGATGTAACATTTAATTAGATAAAAATTCCAGTTTGAATGGGGATGCCTGTGCTACAGTGGAAATAAGAGTGAGTGGTAAGTTGTGGTGGCTAAGAACATGGTTCTGAACTTATCCTACCAGGGATAGAACCCAGGTATTTATTGGCTGGGACCTTGGGAAATTATGAAGCTTTTGGGTCTTCGTCTGTTAACTTGCATAATGGGGATGATTATTATAACTAGCTCTGTAGGGTTATGTAAAATTGAAAGTCAACATGCAAGCAAATCCTTTAGCATAGTACCTGGCCTAGAGCAAATCCTTGGCAAATGTTAGCCATTATTGTTATTACAAATTTATAAATATAAAAATTTATTGACTTAGCAACCTTTAAAACTTTTTGTTTAGTTATTACTGAATACACAGATATTGAACCTTAGCATTTTAAGGATCAGGAAATATGACCACCATCTGTCAAATAGATATATGTTATGAAATGGCAAATGGCCAATTAAATTAGACCTAAAGGAACATTTTTTAAAAGACAAGATGTTGTAGTTATTGATTTCAATATAAGTGACTGACCATGGAGATGTATTTCTTTGCTTTCCATGTATTATAATTACATTTCCATTAGAAAATGTCTAAGGAGAATAGTTAAAGATAACCCCTAGAATACCAGGAGTTATTTTATCTTGAAATGGCATTTTAATTATTTGTTTTTAATGCTTGTGTTGACTTATGTGGAGCTATTACTATAAATAGGTTCCAAGTAACATCAGGAGATGTTACTCCTGAGAACATCAGGAGAGCAGAATGTTTCCAGCAATTGGGAGATGAACATATTGTATGTTCTGTACATTCTCCTTTTGTTTTTATTAGCACTTAATAGCTCTTTACTACATATCTACGTTCCTGACCTCAAGAGCACAGATCAATAAAGTCATAATAGGCTTTGCAGCTCCAAATTTGATTATTTACATGTAGCATAAGTATGTAGATTTACAATTTTTGATAACTTGTTCCATAAAAGACTTAGGGAGAGAACATATAATCACAGCAATATAACTAGCAAGGTATTAGAATAGGACTCAGTTTTGACTGAAGCATGAGAAAATAAATGCAAGGTACCTAAGTGAGTATATGAAAATCACTTCTTTGCATACGCAAATTTTACAAAGAAAAAAGTTCAGAGAAATTGTTCTTTGCATCTCTATCAAGAAGCAGGCCTGGGATGTGGCCCATGGAAACTTAGAGGGTAAGAAAAGTGTTGGCTAACTAGCTTTCATGGTAAGAGGGTTGAGAGTGGATGCTGTATTGACACTTACCAAAATTCCTGGAGATTATTAACTCATGGGACTTGTTTCCCATGGACCAGACACATCCATATGGAGTGTGTGGTAATCTTGGCTCTCATCTCTTAGGACCCCTGGTAATTGATAGCAGTCCTCAACATAAAGATGATTTTCTGTGGATTGAAAAAGGAGTCACCAAATACTTCCACTTACATCATTGCAACTGAGAAGAGAGGGGTCCAGCAGGGAACCCTGAACAGCCACCAATAGTGCACTAAACGGCAGGGTATCAGCTTTAACCACCTTCTAGACCCACCCAGGGATGTGAGCTCTAGCATCTGCCAAACAAGAGAAAAAGAAACCATACTCAAGACAGAATTGCCCTATCTCCCCTACCTCTCCACTTTTCTCTGCTTACATTCTGGGGGGAAATGAAATTGCCTCCAGCAAATGGAGGAAGATGATTCTCAGAAAATGATGTTTCCTGTGTAAACAAGCATAATTGTATTTGTCTTTTCTTTATGTTCCCTTGAGATATTTGTTAATCTAAGAATATATCTATGGAGTAAGAACATCATTTTTTTGATGATTGTTATTTTTTCATTTAAGATGTGGTGAGAATTTGAGATGCAGAGGTATTATGAGAATGATGGTAAAGAAGCTTAGGTTCTTCTTTATTACAAATATAATTTGAAGTCTTAAGAGATGTAAAAGCTTCTGTTTTCTCAAAAAGTAATCTGAGGTTACATTAAAAAACCTTGTAAGCTGGACTACTTAACAATATTCATGGGGTTTATTTATACAGTATTATAACATGAAGCTAAATGGTTGTAAATATACTATTTGCATATCTAGTCAGATGTGGTTATTTCCATGACAGATAAATACACTTTTGCCACTTGCTAGAACAATTGTAAAAATATAATAAATATGCACATTAGGATTTCCAAGGATATATTTTTCTCCATAGCAGATTTAGGACACATGAAAATAAAGCTTTAATGGTGCATGGTAGAGTATTAAAATTACTGCAGAGTGCCTGCTCTTACTAATGTAAGCCAGAAACTTGAACCATATGCTAAGCCATTGGTTCCCTAACTTGCCTATATGCCTCAGTAAAAGTAAAATACAAAAAAAAAAAAAAGAAGAAGAAAAGAAAAAAGAAACAAGTGAATGTCTCTGTTTCACCCCCAGAGATTATGACTTAATTGGCCTGGGGTAGAGACTGTGATTTAATTGGTCTGGGGTGGGGATTGAGCTTTGAAATTTTTAAAAGATTCCAAAGTGATGCTAATGTGCAAAAAACTTTGGGAACCTCTGAACTAAGCAATCATTCTTGTTTTACAATGTTTGCACTCACATGCAGCAAGAACAATTTCCTAGTCATTAGTGAAACTGCTAATTCTGTAATGAAACAAAACTAAAGCTCCATTCCTTTCTGTAAACAGAATTATTAGGCCACTTCCAGAAAGCTCTACGGTAAGGTTTAATGTTGCATGGACTTGCTCTGTTAAAGATTCCTTAAAAGGGAGCTTTATATTTATTATGATATGAATAGTTTATTAAGTATTATGTCTAATTCAAAGATTTTAGCAAAATTTTGCTTAAAACCTGCTCATATCTAAATACAATAAGACTACTTTATCCCAGCTATCAGAAAATCGAAACTGCATTGCATAAAAAACAGTGTCCCGAGAAAGACAATAATTTATATATCTACCTCATTTATTCATACAATCATTTATTAATTCACTCATTCTTATATTCATGTTTTAGATTATTATATTTTCAGCTTTTAATCAGTGACCATTATGTGTCAGGTCTCGTGCAAAATGGAAGAAAAAAGAGATAAAAAACAGTATTGTTTCTTTAATTTTTTGGAAATTCCATTATCATTCTGTTATCCTTTGGCATAGTTATTTTATTTATTATAAATTATCCAAAGGAAATAATCAGAGATGATCACAAAGTATATATACATGAATGTTATTCAACACACAAACTATGGCAGACATTTCAGGAAAGGCCAATTTGAAATTTATAGTAAATCCACATTCAGGGATTGGGGCTGGTTTACACTTTTCATTTTCTTTTTTATTTTTCCAGCTTTATTAAGATATAATTGACATACAACATTGTATAAATTTAAGGTGTACAACATGATGATTTGATAAATATTTATAATATGAAATGATTACTATAGTAAGGTTAGTTAACACCTCCATCACCTCTCATAACTATCATTGTGTGTATGTGTTGTGAGAACATTTAACATCTACTTTCTTAGCAAGCGCTTCTAATTTTCAGTAGTCCATAACTATTCAAGTATTGGGAGAACTCTGTGGGTTTTTAAGAACACTAACTTACAATTTGAATTATATATTATATATCAGGCTTGTGATAAATGGTCTATGTTAAATATCTGCTACTAATCTTCACCACATCTCAATTACGTAGGTTATTTTTAGCCTCATTTTATATTTAAGAAAATTGAGGAACAGAGAGGTAAAATAACTTGTCCAATGTCATACCTATTAAATGGCTGAGCTTAGTATTAAAAGCCCAATGCATATACTCTTGGCTATTGAAGGGTAGCAGGCCATATAACTTAATAGATACTAGAGATAAAATTTCATTTTATATACTAAATGCTTCATTACAGGGGGATAATACATAATTTCTGCTATCTTTTTCCCTCATTTCTCTCTTCCTACTTTTTTGTATTTTATGTAATGAATACAGATTAAATTTATAATCAGGAAAACAAACATATATGCAAAGGTAGTTGTACCCTCCAGGAGTTTCCCATACATCTTAGGAGCAGGAAATCTCCCTCTCTTTTCAGGCCTGCCTCAGGCTGGGCATTTGCAGTAGGGGAGATGGTGCTTTCTATCCTCTCTCTCAGACCTCATCTCCAGTCATTAGCAACCATTGTGCTCCTTGCTAGGTTCAGAACCTAAGGAGGAAGGAGAAGTAAGAGGATAGGATGCTCCTATGTAGCTGGCTAGTTTCACTTCCTTGGGCCTTACATATATTTTAAGTGGCCTCCCTGAATGGGCCTGTTAGGTGAGAGAAGCCTATTTGTTTGTGCTCTTCATATATTTCTTGTTGGGCCTTCTCTTCAATGCTTCCTTGAGGTGGGCAGAAGCGCCTCTAATTTGGGTGCCTTTGGGGGCTTCTTCCACAGCTACTGGGCATCAAGTGTGAGACTCAGGCGTTTCTGCTGAGGCCCCTCTCTCCCCACTGGACCCTTGTTAAACAATAATCAGTATCAAGGCTGCAAAGAACAAAGAGCTTTATTTGGGATCCTAAGAATTGCAATTCGGGAGACAGATTCAGGTAAAACTAAAAGTGTTCCAGGGAAGAGAATGAGTTAGGGGCTTATAAAGGCAAGAACCACAAGGTTGTTAAAGTTGTCTGGCAAGAATTATGATCGATTCTGACAAAGAAGGGAAATATTTGTCCTTAAGGGATAGGTTGTCACAAATTATTTTAGTGTAAGGGTTTTATAAATATCTTGAGTTTCTGAAATGTTGTCAGGTGTTCTGAATACCTGCTTTAAGACAACGTGGTCAAAGGTCACATTCCACTGGGCCGAGATGTACATAAATTATACTTTCTCCCTGGCTTCTCAGCTCCAATTTAGCTCTTAGCAATACCGACTCCATTGTAATTGTCCTTTCACACCCTATAGGACAGGACAATTGACCAACCCCACATGGATTTTTCTCTCTTGACATCTAATCAGCAGGAAATATTCACCCATCCCTTGTCCCAGCAGATTTTAGGCAAGCAGGCTTATTTCAGTTATAAGGGTAAATATACATATAAACAGAAAGAAATAATAATAATTTTCCCTGGTGCCGAAAGAGAAATAGACCCTCCCTCTTTTTCTTTCAGAATATTTTTTTTAGAAAAGTTGTAATTGTAAATTCTTTTTCTGTCCCTTTGAGATGTATGCAAATTATTTTTAAAGACTAAATAAGCCAGCTTTAGAACCTAGAAATGTCTTTCTCAAGGACCTGGGGGCTATCTCTTTGATACATAATCGAGGAAGATAGCACCTCTATCTCCCAGTGGCAGGATAGTGCCACCTAGCACCAAGTTGCAAAACTAACTTCTGTCATAAAGATATGAAAGTTTACTTTTCTTTTGGATAAAGCCAACTAGCTAATACAGAGGGTTACCCCAATTATCAGGTGGAATATAGGGTGACCTATGTGTGATGAATGTTGCTGTCAAGTCCTCACATTTGAGGACTAGTTATTGTTTATCTTCACATCATGTGTGCAATGCGTTGTATCTCATTGGCTATGTGAAAAGTTGAGATTCCTTTCTGTCTTTGCAGCCTCTTTAGTGGATTGCCTTAATGGGCTTCATTAAATTCTGGTTTAATCTTTATTCAGTAATAGAATTGTTTTATTTTCTCTTTTGTGGAAAGGATTTCTGGGCTGGGAGGATATTTTGTTTTTAATTATATTTCCCTAACTCAGTCCAGCAGCCCTCATTCTTTGGTTCCACCACTGAAGCAGGTAGTCTATCCTTCCCTTGCCTCTGGAAGTCCTCAGTCCACTGTCTGTTTTCTTTTCCTAAGTTAGGCACCTAACCTTGGCATTTTCCATAGGTTACTTCCTCTTCCCCTTCCCTAAAAAGGAAGGATAGGAACTATGATTAGGGTAACAACTTTCTCTAAAGCAATTTATTCACCAGTCACTTCTTTTCATGGTCCCTGACCCCTTCTTAACAAATTTCATTGGTTTTATGGGTCTACCAGGATAAAGGAAAGAATTTCTTGGAAACTTAATTCTGTACATGGAAGTGAAGGATTTGGTCACTTTGGTATTCTGACATTTATACTGTGGAAAGCTTATTCAAATGTGGGGAGAGAAGTGTTGTATTCAAACATTCTGTTCCAATTACAATACCTGCAATAGTAAAATATGCATGATACTTAGGCAATATAGAAAAAAGAATTATTTAATTTGCCTGGACATGAACTACAGGCTTTAATAGTATTAAGTTCTCTTCAGAGGAGTATTTTTCTCTTACTGTTTAGCTTGGTTTGTTATGTGAACCTTATGCCATGTTCTCTTTAGTAGCAACATACTCAAACGAACAGATCTCTCTCTCATACACACACACACACACACACACACACACACACACACACACACTCATTCACTTTGGACTTTCATACTCATCATTACTAGTGTACTTATAAACTGAATTAATTTTTAAAATATATCATGATTGACTCCCAACAGCCAAGGCATATTAATTATAATTATTTTGGTGTAATAATGGTTATCATTTAAAATACTTCAATCATAGACAGGGTGATATCAGGTAAATAAAAGTTCAAATTAGAATTTAGGAATTCTCCAATCTGAAATTCACTGTCCAGAGTAGTCACATACATTTTAATCTGAAATGTCACTCTAGAGACAGCTACAAGCCTTGGCTATCTTTAACTTGATCAACACAAGAGGTTTAGCTCTTTTGCATAACTATAATTGGTTTTCATTTGTAAAATTAATGGTTTATTAGCTAATTATTGTTAGATATGGGTCCTTATTGGTGTAATTAATAATATTGGAAATACATTGTCTAGACAAAGGATTTTTGGAGACTTCCTTCTAATTTGCATTAATAGGCATAAGAATTTAGCCAGTCTAATTAATATATGTTCTATACACTGAGGCATTGCTCTCTAGGCTTGATTGCAAACAAACCAGTTCAGATGAGGCTTGGTCTCCCTTTTATGCAACTTGAATATTGTAGAATTTGCTCTAAGCAAAAGAAAGGAAAGAGGATTTTCTGAGCTCATAAAAGTTATGTGACTGATGAATTCTTGGGGGAATTTGGTGGGAGAGCTTGCTTGTGCCTAATTAGTTTCAGGTTACTGGGAATAACCGTCTATTGCCTACCTCATACTCTTGGAGATCTGCATCACAAAACTATTTCAGACCAGTTCAGTGCAGCCAGTGGGAGATGGAGTAATAGGGATCACAAAGAGGAGAGTATATGGAAGCAGAAGATGCATATTGAAAAATGAGTAGTAATTTTCCAAGTGTGAGGGGAAATATTTCATCTGGGTAATATTATGATATTGTCCCAAGGTGAAAAACAGTATGGCTTATTCGTTCTACTGCTTATTCATTTATTGGCTGAAACTTTGGAGTTTTAGGGTAGAAAAATAGGCGAAAGTAAGACTATAAAGGGATCTGTATGATCTACGGAAGTGCTTTTCAAACTTTTTAAAACACAATTCATAGTAAAATACTTTTTATATTATACAAGCATAAACACAAAAAATTAAAATTTCACCAAATATTGCATCTTACTAGGTAATACATACTAACACATTTTAACCTATTCTTTTTAGTATATTTCATTTTATTTTATTTAAAATGCTGGTTTTGAACAAGTAAATTGCTTTTCTGACACATCATTGGATCACTTTTCACAGTGTGAAAACTCTACCCAGAGGAAGCTCTGCCCTGTAGGAAACTGGGAGCTACTAAGATATTTTAAGCAAGCGTTTGTGATGACTGGAAAGATTGTTGTTTTGGTAGTATAGAGAATGGATTAGAGATGTGAGACTGGAGGTGGAGAAGAGTGCTAGAAGATTATCCCCATAGTCCTAACAAGAGATTGTGAGTACAGAAACTGGGCATTAGCTTGTGGATTGGGGGCAGGAAAGATTTGAGAGATAGATAGATAGAATTAGCAGGATTTGGTCACTGATGCTATGTGGATGTTTGGTGTTGATGAGGGAGGTGGAATGACAGAAAAGATTCAAGAGTATTTTCTAGACCAATGGATTAGATAACATGTTTGCTATATAGGAGGGATTCACAAAAATACAGTATACAAGAGAGCCACAGTTTAGTTTTATTTATTTTCTAATAAGAGAAGCTTACCATATTCTGTTGTTCTCAGTGTGACTTGAAATTTTCCATGATTCTGTAGTTTTTTTAATAGAACATATCTTAGGAAGTATACTGGCTATTTAGACCTTAACAGTTGTCTGATCCAGTGGATCCCAAATCTGGTGTTTCTTTAAACCGAGTCCCTCTGGGAGGAGCATTCAAGAGCATGTGCTGTTTAACAAGCTCCCCAGTGGATCTTGCAACAGTTCTATTGCTGGAATGTGGCTATCGCTGCTTTTTATTTTAAGTATGAGAAAACTGTGTTTCTGTAGTATATAGTGATTTCTAAAATTCTCACTGTTTAGATGCTTATCTGGAACTAAAATCCACCCAGTTTAGTGCTTTTCTCCATGTCAATGCTTTCCTTAAAACACTCATACTTTATTATTTACTGATGACTTTGCCTTATACTTTTAAATATAGACTGCCTGGCAATTTCACCTTAAAATATTTCTGTACTTTCACATTTTCAATCTTCCTTCAATTCTGTCAGTAAGATGTGCCCTTCTTTATTGCTAAGTCTCCTCTCGAGCTGTTTTTTATGGCTCTCGCTGACCCTTTTTTCTTCGCAGATCAATGTGTTGTTCCGTTTGCTTTCTAAGATCAATATTTTTCAGATGCTCTACCAGCATGTGCTCTTTGTAGATACTTCCTTTGACTAGCTATATTACCCCCACTTCTTTGTTGTTAGAAACTGCTCTTCTATATTGAGTTGGTTAGGGTAGAAAATGAAATGATCTTTAATTTTGGATAAAAGGCATATAAAACTCATCTTACCAGCTTTAGCTTTATTTATTTATTTATTTATTTGTTTATTTATTTATTAAAAAGCCCATCCTTCCTAGGGAATTAAACACCAGTAAAGATATGATCACCAACAATCTAAAATATTAAAGAGAAGTACTACTGAGCCTTATGTTTGTTAAAAAATCACAGTGTGTGTGTGCGTGTGTGGAGAGATACTTATTTCACTCTATTTGGAATTTCTATTTATTAGAGTAATATATAAAATAAAAACTAAAATAGAGTAAGGATTTAAGTTATGAGTACTTTAGTGATGCCTGTATAATGCACACTGTGGTATCTGGTGAATTTAATTTATCAACAAAGGTCAATAAAGCACTCTGTCTTACGTTTTAATTTTGAAATAGTGAGGGAAGGGTAGTGATGATCTGGAAGATAAGAGTGAAATATGAGTGTTGTAAAGTGAAACCTGTCTAGTTCTGTGATCTTAGCTTTTACAAATTAACTTTATAAAAGCCAATTATAGAACTACCTGACTATCAAATCTCTTATTCAAATACTTCTGTCAAGTTCTTTATATCTATAGGCAGTACCTCAATAGACCAGATCTTTTCAAGAACAATACCAAAATTTAGTAGGTAGAGTCGAAAGAACCCAATTTAAATTTGTCTCCTAAATGTATACTTTATTTATTAAATAATAAATCATATTCTATTACCCTGTAGCCTATTTTTGAAAAATTAGAATTTTTTCATTTGTATGCATTGATAAGAGCAAAAGATTTGCAAGAAACAGATATTGGTTGAATATTGGATCTGTCATTTACTACCAATATAACTGTTTTTTTTTTTTTGGTTAAAAGTAAATAAAACATTTGTTTAACAGAGCTGTTGTTGGATTTATGGATTATTCATGCAAAGTAATGAGGATGTTGCACTCACACATTAGGTGCTAAATAAAATAGTGTTGTTTATAAATGACTATTTCCCCAAAGTTGGAGTGACATCCCTTTAAGGGTCAAAATGTTAACATTTTAAAAACATTTTATTGAAAATCTTTCTATA
This sequence comes from Lagenorhynchus albirostris, assembly GCF_949774975.1. Classification (NCBI taxonomy): domain Eukaryota; kingdom Metazoa; phylum Chordata; class Mammalia; order Artiodactyla; family Delphinidae; genus Lagenorhynchus; species Lagenorhynchus albirostris. The sequence goes on from NC_083102.1 coordinate 30,976,296, forward strand.
AAGACTGAAGAGTTTTCTGACACTGTAAAGTGTGTAACAGAATGGAAACGTTATTTTTAAACAGGACCTACAAACGCAGGGTTCCTTAAAGTTGTTTCAGAGACCATGACTGGAAGGACAAGGGGGTGATTGCATGGGTGACATGCTTCAACCCAGTACAGTTGTTATGGCTGCTTATATATGAGAGTTACTTCTAAGATTTTCTGAAAATATTAGTTTCTGCTGCTCAAAAATGCACAAAAAATCAAATAAATATTGATATACTCTTTCCCCAAAACTTTTCTTTGAAACACTTTATACCTACAGCAAGGTTGAAGAGTAGTATAATAAACACCCATATATCTTCATCTAGGTTAATCAATTATTAACATTTTGCCACATATTCTTTATATTTCAGTTTGCTTGTCTCTCTTCCTCTGTTCTATTTCTGTAGATGATAGATAGATGATAGATAGATAAAAGGAATCTTCTCTCCTTCTGAACCATTGTGACAACTCACCCCCTAAATATTTCAGCATTTGTCTCCCAAGAACAGTATAATACCATTCTTCTACATAAGCCTAAGCCCAATATAATGATCATATTTAAGAAATTTTATAGATATCATATTGTAATCTATATTTATAATGACTGTACTCAAAATTTTCTCAATTTTCTCAGTAATGTCCATTGAAGTCGTATTCGAAAATTCAGAATATTGTATTTAGCTGTCATATCTGAAGCCATTCCTCAGCCTTTTTTGGCTGCCTTCATTACATTCACGTCTTTTTTTAAGAATTCAGGCCAGTCATTTCACAGAATGAGTCTCAAATCAGAACTCTTTGTTTCCTTCTGATTAGATTGAGATTTTTTTAAATGTTGGCAAAAATGCTCCTAATATCAGTTTTATCCCATTATCAGTGATTATAAGTTTAATCACTTGGTTAAGGTGATATACACCATATTTCTCCATTATAAAGGCATCTTTGCCAATCTATTTAACGTGTAATCTGTGGGGTGATACTCCGAGGCTTTGTGAATATCCCATTCTCAGTATAGTTTAGCCAATGGTTTCAGTATCCATCTGCCATTCCTTCTATATTAATTAGTTATCCACCTTCCATAAAGATTTTTCCCTTTTTGCCTCATGGTTTAATTTATTTTTAACAAATTACCCATGTGGACTACTGTACACATTTTAATTCATTATGTTAAAATCCATTATTGTCATAATTCATTTTCATGCTAAAATTGGCCCACATTGAACCAATGAAAGTTCTTCAAGCTGTCACCTCTGTTTTTTAAGCGTTTCCTTACTTTCTTTTTTTTTTTTGCAGTACGCGGGCCTCTCACTGTTGTGGCCTCTCCCGTTGCGGAGCACAGGCTCTGGACGCGCAGGCTCGGCGGCCATGGCTCACGGGCCCAGCTGCTCCGCAGCATGTGGGATCTTCCCAGACCGGGGCACGAACCTGTGTCCCCTGCATCGGCAGGCGGACTCTCAACCACTGCGCCACCAGGGAAGCCCAGCGTTTCCTTACTTTCTGAAGTAAGTTGCATACCAAACTTATGACATAAAAGTAGAATCCAGGCTTACTTTTCCTTTTCTGCCCCCACCCCGGAATCAGCCTTTTCTCCAAGGACCTGGTTCACTTTACCTGAGAACGATTTTTAGAAGCCAAGCTTCGGGGCTCTGGATTTGCTTGTTGCTACTTGGGTGTCATTGCCCCTAGGCCCTCTCAGCAGATATTAATTCCTATATGTACACATACACATATATATGATCATTTTTGTATATAGCTAGTAAGCTAGATATGAGTGCATATTGATATTTTTGACTCTAATCAATACCACAAATTTTATTTTAGCCTCTCTTCTTGCTTTCCTGTAACTTCCCCGACAGTAAGAAATCTGGCTTCCAACATTTACCATTCATTTACGTATTTGTTCAACCCTCGTATACTTGTAAAGCAGTTCAGAATTGTTAACTCCTACCCCCATAAGAAACAAATTTGCCCTCTGCTGTACAGTGTTTATGTATAATTTCTTTAGTTTTTACACTGACAGTTTCTAGTCAAAACACCATTTTATAAAGTTAATTAGGTCAGCTCCTTTTTGACCCCAACCACTTAAGTGCAGTTATGTTATACATTTGTAAAATTGTTAAATTTGTCAAACTTGGCATTTCATTCAGGGATCCCTTGACATCTGATTGATTTGTTATTGTTGTTCTAGTTTGCATAAACTAAAGTTCATTCTTTTGTAATGTACAGTGGGTTTTGACAGATGTACAGTGTTCACTACCACAGTACCATACAAATTAGTTCCTTCACCCTAAAATTCCCTTGTTCATTCACTTTGTTGACAACCACCCTACCTATTCCTCCAGTCTCTGGCAACTACTGATATCTTCTGTCCCTATAGATATGCTTGTTCAGAAACATCATATGAATGAAATCTCAATATGTAGCCTTTTGGTCTAGCTTCTTTCTCTTAGCAAAATACCTTTAAGATTCACCTATGTGCTGCATGAATCAATGGCCCCTTCCTTTTTATTGTTGAAGAGTATTCCATTGTGTGGATGTACCACAGTTTGTTTATTCATTCCCCTATTGAAACTATTGAAGGACATCTTGGTTGCTTTCTCTTTTGTTTTGTGTGTGTGTGTGTGTATACACACACACACACACACACACACACACACACAGTGACTAAAGCTGAAACAAACATTAGCATACAGGCTTTCGTGTGGACATAGTTTACAATTTACTTGGGTAAACAACTAGGAGTGTGACTGTGTGATTGCTGGGTCATGTGCTAAGGTTTAACTTTAGAAGAAACTGCAAAACTCTCTCCCAAAGTGGAAGACAGCAATGAATGAGAGTACCTGTTGCTTCCCTATTGGTTTTTGTAGGTTTATTTTGTATCCTGGTACATTACCAAATTATTTTTTCTTTGTGTATATGAGCTAGTCAGGAAGTTTTAGGTATATGATCGTATCACCTGCAAATATAACTAATTTCACTCTTTTTCCAGTTATTTTGCCTTTTACTGATTTCTCTTTAATTATAGCAGCTAATATCGCCAAAAAATGTTCAGTAGCAGTTGAGATCATGAGTGTGTTGCCATTTCCTTCACCTTAGTTGGATTGTCTCTAGTGTTTCTCCAATAAATAATTGTGAATGTGTATGTGTATGTGTCTGTGTTTGTGTGTAAGCATCCAACAGTTCCTATTTCACTAATCATTTTTATCAGAAATTGACATTGGATCTTGTCAGGATCCCTCTCCATTTAATCATGATACATATTTTCCTAATATAGACAGTGAATTTGGTTTGTTTTTATTTTCTTTAGAAATTTTCAGGATTTTTCCATGGATATTTTTAGTGAGGCTACTCTGTCAATTTTTGGTGCTTTCATTTTCTGGTTTAATTAGCAATTCTATATTGTTTTCACAGAATTTATTTTAAAGTTTTTCATTGTTTTATATCTGGGATATAACATTGAAATTATCTGATCTCTTAAGTTTAATTGAATTTTCCTATGAAATTATCTGGGTGTATTGTGTTATTGTTGTTGTTGTTGATAGTTTTTTCTCCCTTTCTTTTTCTTGTGAGATAGTTATTTAATAGCTTTAATGATTTTTATGATTTACAATCCCTATGCTTCTTTAAGAAATTGTTGGAAACTCTCATCAAATACAATTAATTAAAAAGTTTTTTTCCAATTCATCTGAATTCTAGATTTCCCTGATCTTTCCTAGGCAGTCTCAAGTGGCTCATTCACCGTGTCTGAATTGCTGTTGGCTGTGGCCTTCATTTTCAGCCCTTTATTATTCACTCTTTATTATTTGTATAGATGTTCATTTTAACCAATTTAAAACTCCCTTTAATTTAAGTACTCATCATTGCTGTTACTAAGGAGAGCAGCTTTCTTCCAATGAGTGTAAAAAAGTGTTCATTAAAGGAAATGGCTGCATAATTCTACAATGTTTTGTCTCTTCAGTTATGAAATTTCCTTTCCTGGGTGTGCTAACTGTGTTTGCATTCTCTCTGCTGGCTGCTATAAATCGAGGGGTACTTTAAGTTCATGTTGATGGAAAAGTCATTTCCTGGTCAGAGTCTCAGTTTAAATTTTTTAAAAATCCATTTCATAGCAGCATGACATTCCTGTGTCTGTTTATGCTATTAAAACTCAAAACAAGCAAACAAATCTGTTCTTCAACTGTACTAAGTCTGTTTAAAAGTATTTAACAATAATTTAATAATATATGTCATCTTTTCTTCTTTTAAAGACTTCCCCAAATTCACTCCAAGTTAGTCTTGCTACTTACTGTGCCTCTATTTTTGCCATCACTAAAGAGTTCTACTCAGTTCATGGTGTTTATATTTGTATGACTGAGGCTTCCAATCAGTTTTCACACCTTGCCAGACATAAGAATGAACTGAAGAGTGGATTTCAGAAAATAATGTGTTAGACTAGGCTAGACTAGTTAACGTCTGGATGCTTCACTTTGGGGAATAATTTTGAGGAATAATCTGGGTTTATCAACAATTAATTCCATAAATCACATAATTTCCTGATTTCAAAATTTCCTGATTTGGGTTTAATGACAGAGTCTTGGCACAAGAAGAAATGTTAGGAAGGTGTTTAGAATTGGAATGGTTTCATTCTTAGCAATTACAGAGCTTCTTCTAAGGGATAATACTACATTACTCACCTCTTCCATGTTATAGATTTTGTTCAAAGCATCTAAAACCAACATGTTATATTATAGTACTATTATTTTCATTATATTATTAGGATAGAAAAAGATTTCATGATCAATTTTATCTCTTCTATATACTAATCTCTCCTACTCTACTACAAACACAAATTAGAATAACTCAGCCCTACCACCTACCCCCTACTATGGTTAACATCTTTGCCAATACTGAATAATGGTGACCTATGAAAAGATACTTCCAGGTTGTTTTATTTTCTTTTAATTTTTTTATCTTTAAGAGCAATTTCATGGCAATGTTCTCTTGCTGTAAGGATTAAGGAGCAAGGAATATATGTAAGGAATTCCATATATATAACATATGTACATATGTATGTATGTATATATATACACACACAAACATAAATATATATACAATGAGAGGACAAATTATCCCCTTTGGCCCTCTCTTCCTAGTCAAGCACTAGATAACAAATAGAATGGAAAGAAAACAAGAAAAATGTTCAGTTATTTTTATATGCTCATTGAGAAATGGACAAAATTAAATGATTGCTTAAAAGAGCAAGATCATTATATCAAATGTATTTCTTATAGATTTTAGGATCCCTTAATGTCACTAAAATTATTGCAGAAATCTATGGCTTGTAGATGACTAGCTGTTTTCATTTCTATCATAGGGAATGGCAAATGTGAATTAAGAGACAGAGAACTTGGATTTTAAGTGCTTCTAGCATCCATCCTGTTGTCCTGAAATTATTGTGCACTTTGGAAATGATTTCCTCTTATGTATAACCTGTTTGTGCTAATTTATGAGTTGGCAAACTGCCACCCTTGGGCCAAACCCATGCTTCTGTCCAGTTTTGTAAATAAAGTTTTATTGGAACACAGTAATGCTCATCTGTTTGAGTATTGTCTGGCTGCTTTCCCGCTACAATGGCAAAGTTGAATAATTGTAAAAGATATCACATAGCCTGCAGTATCTAAAGTATTCACTACCTAGGCTTTTATAGAAAAAGTTTGCCAACACTTGTGCTGAGTGAATATGCGTTGGTTCCCTTGTGCTTCCCTTGCTCTGTCTCTATTATCTGTTATTTTCTGGTTTAAACACTGTTTGTAAAAAATAATATTACCAAACAAGGGCCAGGCTCAGAAAGGCTTTCTGTATTTCCATTGACTGTTATATGTGAAAGTGAACAATACATTTAGTTATCTTCTTCTATGTCCTCAGCTTCAAGAGGGTGGTAGTAATGAATTGATAGATCGATAGATTGATAGATAGATATTATTTATCCATATGGATCTTCAATGTGATTTATAAATATTTTCCAATCAACTATATGTTTCAATGAATTCATGCTCCTAGGCATTGTCAGATCCTTGTTTCTTCAGGAGCTCATGCAAGTACAGCGAGTTAGGTCTATTCCATCTTTATCTTTTTTTCACCAAACCAAGCTCATTTTTATTCTATAATATTCTACCTAATTGCTCCACTAGGTGTCCAGAGTGGATCTATCCTATGTGGCAATTTATCTTCCTTGTAGGAACCCAAATAAGATATTGTACGGGAACAAATAAGGAAGGAGAAGTAGAACAGGAAAAGATTAACTGTGGAGGGGAAATGTAAAAACATATTTGGAAGACCAAGCGTGGGGGAAAGAGAATGACTAAGGAGACAGAAGAAGCTACAATCTGGTGACTAAATAAGAGGTTAGAGTTTGCAATTGAGAGATGCAAAGTGAAAAGCCATTAGTGGAACAACTAGGGAAATCTTAATAAAGTCCCTATTTTAATTAATAGTATTATACTAATGTTAATTTCTTAGTTTTGCTAAGTATACTATGTTATGTAAGATGTTATGTAAGATGTTAACATGAAGGGAAGCCAGGTGAACAATTTTTGCAACACTTCTATTAGCATAGAATCATTTCAAACTAAAATGTTTAAAAGGTATATATTCTTCATATTAAATAGCTCAGCAACTAGTAGAGAGAAACAGAAAAATTAACAGCAAACAGCAACAAAAAATAACATCATGCCAAAAATGCTCTGATAGTGGTTTTCCTCAAGGCACCATGGAAACGCAAGATAGTTATTGATAACCCAAATGACAGTTTAGGAAGTGGAAGTGGATAGATATCAGGCAAGTCTTCCTGGAGAAGGTATTTCCAAACTCTGTTGTAATGGATGAGTGGAAGATGTCCAGGCAAAGAAGAGGATAAAGAGTTCCAGGTTGTTGTACCACCATGTTTAATGACATGGAAACAGGAAAAAACATGACACATTTGGGGACATTTAATAAGAATAGAAATGATTTTTAGAAGTGGAGTGGAAAGAGATGAGACAGTAGAGACTGGCAGTAATTATAATCAGCAGGGACTTGTATAGTATCTTAAATAATTCAGCTTTTAACTTGAAGAAAATAGAGTTGATCAAAGTTTAGCAGAGGTTGATATGTTCAGTTTTATGTTTTACAATGTTATGCAGAAGGCTATGTGTAGCGTGGGTTGGAAGAGATCAATAGTGGAAACTGAAAGACTAAGACTATCTTACTTTATTCGAAGTGAGCTAGAGCACTGGAGATATGATTTGAAAAGAGTAGAAGGTTTCAAACACTATTAATTAGGTGGAAATCAGCATAATTTAGTGTTGCTTGAATTTGGGTCTATTGAAACAGGGAAAACTAGAATAGACCCAGGCCATTGTTCAGAAAACTAGCTGCAGATAAGTATTAGTCATCAAGAATTAGAAAGAAAGAGGCAAGCAGATTTGGTTGGAAGATATTCATTTCCATTTTTACCTATTATTTTTAGTTGCTTTTAGAACACAGAGTCTGTTGGCATCCACCAGAGTCACTCTATATGAACTATAAATTTGGAAGTCATTGTGTGGTTGACTATATTAGTTGACTTTCTCTAGTTAGGGAAACTTTGAAGTGAAGAGAAGAAAAAATAAAAATAATACTCTGGGAAAACTAACATTTGAGTGAAGTGAAGAAAGAACAAACTGCAAAGAAAATTAAGAAAAATTTACCTCTGATTTCTAGAAAAATAAAACAAAGACAGTGGTTTGACAGCAAGTAACAGAAGGAATTTCAAGAAAAAGGGAAGGATCAAAATTCTTAAAAGTTTGGCATATCAAATAATAAAATGATTGAAAATGCCTTAGATTTAGTAATTAAAACTCATTGATATTTCATCTGTACCATTTTTTTAGATTCCATATATAAACGATATCATATGATATGTCTTTCTCTGAGTTACCTCACTCAGTATGACAGTCTCTGGGTCCATCTATGTTGCTGCAACTGGCATTATTTCATTCTTTTTTATGGCTGAGTAATATTCCATTGTATAAATGAACTTATTTACAAAACAGAAATAGAGTCACAGGTATAGAAAACAAACTTATGGTTACCAGGGGGAAAGGGGTAAGGGATAAATTGGGAGATTGGGATTGACATATACACACTACTGTATATAAAATAGATAACTATTAAAGACCTACTGTATAGCACAGGGAACTCTACTCAATACTCTGTAATGACCTATATGGTAAAAGAATCTAAAAAAAAGAGTGTGTGTATATATATATATATATATATATATATGTATGTATAACTGATTCACTTGCTGTACCCCTAAAACTAACACAACATTGTAAATCAACTATACTCTAATAAAAATTTTAAAAAAAAATGTGAAAGGAGGAAAAAAAACCTCGATAAACTTGGGAGAGGAATTTTAAAAGCCGAAGTGGGGTCTATTGAATTGGATCAAGAAATATAGAAGAAATGACACTATTGACTTCTGTATGCAAATGATAAAATACTATTAAAGTGCCTTTTAAGATGGTGTGAATCATAAGCATGTGCATATGATGGATACAAAGTGCAAGTAGAGATAGTGGAGAAAGGAGAAAAAGAGATAACTGATGGTAGAAAAGTCCTCCGGATCTTAAAAGAAATTGAGTCCTGGGTCCAAGTGTAAATTTTACTGTTGATCAGGAGACAAAACTCCTTTAATATATGAAAAAAGTAGAGAAGAAATAACCTGTTAGGCAACTTTAAAGTACAAGATAAATATCTGTTTTCTACAATCTCAGTAAAGTGTTTAAATTAAAAGGAAAAAACTTTAGAGTTTGAAAAGATAGAAGAGGGCTTTCCTGGTGGCGCAGTTGTTGAGAGTCCGCCTGCGGATGCAGGGGACACGGGTTCGTGCCCCGGTCTGGGAAGATCCCACATGCCGCGGAGTGGCTAGGCCCGTAAGCCATGGCCGCTGAGCCTGCGCATTCGGAGCCTGTGCTCCGCAACGGGAGAGGCCACAACAGAGAGAGGCCCGCGTACCGCAAAAAAAAAAAAAAAAAAAAAGAAAAGATAAAAGACGTAATAAAAGTAAATGAAAATAAGCTTGGAAATAGAATGCTCCACTGCCTGCAACACAGGAAACAAGAAAAGACAGAGGAACAATATGTCCACATTGTGAGAGAAAAGAACTGAGATCTAATAGTCCCATCCCTTCTCAGACATGTGAAGACTGAAATGTATCCTTATACTTTTCAGAAGAAATTTCTCAAATTAACTTCTCTGGGTAAATGGCCTCCCCTCAGTCATTTCATTCATGACTATTTAAAGGGCACCTTTTAAAGAGGATTTTCCTGAATACCACAGCTAACCTTGCATCACACTATCATCTTAATGGTGTGTGATTTTCTTTGTGTCATCACCTAATAATATACTATATGATTATTTGTCTATAGTTTTCACTGCTATTTCTTTATTGCCTACAACAGCATCTGAAATCTAAGTGCTCAATAAATATATAAACCAGCAGCTGAAAAATGAATTCCATGGCCTTTATTGTCTCTTACAAGAAAGAAGGAATATTATCTGGTTTAAAAACAAGAGAACGTGATGAACTTGTGGACATGAGGAAAGTGGTCCAAGTCAAAATGTTTTGGACAGTTGAAAAGTTAATTAAGGCATACTGAGAGGGATTGCTGAAGAGCATTAAATGGGTCATTTATTCATTTATTCACTTTCATTTCCTCAGTTCTTACTGTGCTAACATTATCGCTTCCCTCCTGCCCTCTCAAGGACTTGGCTCTTTGGGTCATTTGAGATTTGTGTCATTACTCTCTATTTCTTACTCATCACTCTCCCTTTCTACTGGGTGTTTCCAGCAGTCGTATAAACACGCAAGAAGCAATCCCATTCTAAAAAGTGTCTCACCCTAACTCCACATCTCACTTGAACTTTTACCCATGTTTTCTGCTGGCTTTCACAGCCAAATATCTCTAGTTTATCCTATCACGATCATTCACTATTTTTTAAATGTGGAAAATGTTTTAAACTATCAAAGAGTACAGTGACTCATATAATATTCAGCTGTGCGACACCATAATTGAAATTACCAAATGTTAATATTTTGTCATATTGCTTAAGATCTTTTTTAATTCAAGGAAATAACACATAATTGATAAAACTGAAGTTTCTTTTTTATCACTTATTATCATTCCCCTCCTTATTAGAAGCAATTGTTATTATGAATTTGGTATTTATTTACCCTCTACCCAGTTTATGTTTAAATATATAATAATATTTGTTTTTAATTTATGTGAATTTAACATACTGTAGGTCTCTTTGTATAACCAGCTTTTTGTATTTAATATGTATCTGAGAAGTCCCTGTGTCGACATGTATAATTTAAGTTCATTCATTAATTACATTATATTGCTTCTTCATGTGCATATACTATTTTTACTTATCTATTTTCATACTGATAAATAACTATTTCCACTTTTCATTATATTTTATGTCATCATTCTTATGCATTATTTTTTGCAACCTTATCTTACATCTATCATGAGTTAATATTGTAACAGCTTAAAACATCTTCCATGAGTAATTTTACTTAAGTAACTTTGTTTCCATATTCCACCAACATTATCATGTTAAGGGATGTTTATGACAATTTGGAGGAGAAAAAGAAAGCATTGAAAGGGTGACTGGAGGAAGAGGATTCAGGATGCTCAAGGAGAACAGTTAAGAATGCAGGAGAAAAAAAAAAAAAAAAAAAAAGAATGCAGGAGAAACTGTTATCATTCATGCCAAGGGAGTGTTTTAGGCAGAAGGACATGGTCAGCAATATGAAACAAATGGATCCAGAATTTTAAAGGTTATTGATGGCACTACCAAGTATCATTTTAATAAAGTGATGGGATTGAAGCCATATTAAGAAAGATTATTGTAGGCTAATGAACAAATGGGAGAGAAATTGTCCTTCCAAAGAATGTGGCTGAAATACACACGCGCGCGCGCACACACACACACACACACATAGCTGAAGGAGAAGGCTGACTTAAAAACTTGCTATCTTAAAGGAAGAGAAAGGAAGTTCAAATCACAGGAAGGAGCAGCGCACACAGGAAGATTTGTTTACACTGGATGAGATCTTCTTACAAGATTAAAGAAAGATGACCAGAAATTACTTTTTGTTTTAATGTTAATTTACTTTGCAGGAAAAACAAGTTGTGAAGTGGCAAAAATGCTCACTTCAGTCTTCATCACAACAATGTTAAGTGCATAACACTGTGAATGACTATCTAGACCGATGATTTTTCTGAGTATTACTCAAACATTTTAATCTCCTTATAAAGGAACCAAACATTCTCAACATTCAAGAATTCAGTTCATTATTTAAAAATTAAAATTAAAAAAAAAACACTACTCAGTGAGTAAAATTGTGAATGACACCTCCATGGTTGTAACCATTAAACCTTAAATTTAAAGATAAAGATAAATCAAATTAAATGTTAATAAATTTGAAAGAATTGATACATACTATAAACCTGAATTAACAGAATGATTAAAGTAAAATGAAAGTCCAGATCATATGTGAGATATATAAAAAATTAAGAAATATTAAAACAAAAACACTGTTCGATATACAAAAATAATTTTATGACTAGACATATCTATATTAATAAATATAAATAGATTAAATGTTATTTTTATAGATTATAAATCAAACTTATTTCTGAAATAACAGTTGGATTGAAAAGGAAATAAAAATTAAAATATCAGAGAATATAGAAAACAATGATACCCAGACAAGTGTATATTAGAACCCATGAGAACTAGCTAAAAAATTTTCACTGTAAGGGTAAATATGAACTAAAATTAAGAGGCTTAATTTTCCCTATTGAAAATAAGAGAAGAGACGCCCCATCCCTTCCCTTTTCCTAGATCATTTACTTTAGAGTACTCATAATTGTAAGGTCTTCATTTCTTTGAAAAGTATGTAAATCTTTTTAAAGGCTAAATAAACCTCTTACCAGCTTTACAACCCAGGACTGCCTTTCTTAAGAACCTGGGAACCATCTCTTTGAAATGTAATTGTAGGGAAGATAGTGTCCCTATATCCCAGTGCCCTTAGGAGAATAAGAGCCTAAATTTCTCTGGTGCCTAGCTGCAAAACTACCTTCTATCATAAAGGTAGTTATTTTTTCCTTCAAATAAAACCTATTAGTTAACATGGATGGTCACCTCCAATTACCAGGTGAATTTAGGATAAACTGTGTGTGACAAATGGTGCTGTCAAGTCCTTTTACTTCAGGGATAGTTATCGTTCATCCTGAGAACATGTATATAATGGATTGTATCTGCTTGGCCATATAAAAAGATGAGATTTCTTTCTGTATGCAGTATCTTTTAGCAAGTTATGTGGATGCCCACGACATTCTAGTTTAATTCTTATTCAATTATAATATTATTTTCTTTCTCTTCTAACTTTGTGGAAAGGTTTTCTGAGTTGGGAAGAGACCTTATTTTTAATTATGTTTCCCCAACTCCAGTGGAAGATCCATTGCTTAAGTACTCAATTACAAGATTTCAAAAGAAAAATAGGTTAAAAATTAAAGGTATTTGTTAATATTTTCACAATATTAGTAAATCAGAAGAAAACATAAGTATATAATCATCTTTTATTATTTTTAATAAAAATTGTCAACGGTTATTTGGAATTTGTTTTATGTTGTTATTTCCTTGCCATGCTTTTTATAGTAATAAACATGTTCTTAGCATATGACCCAACAATTACATTACTGACAAAAAAAACCCTTCATTTATCCCAGAAAAATGAAAACTTATGTTCACACAAAGTCCTATACACAAATGTTTATAACAGCTATATTTGTAATTAACACCAAACTAGAAACAATCCAGTGCCCTTCAAAGGATGAATCATTAAATAATGGTGCATCCATACCATGGAATACTACTCAGCAATAAAAAGGAAAAATTTATATGTGCAACAACTTCGATGGATCTCAAAGAGAATTATGCTGAATGAAAAAAGCCAATCTCAGATGATTGTAGGATCCCATTTATGCAGCAGTTTTGAAATTAAAAAGTTCTAGAAAGGGAGAACAGATTAGAGGTTGTCTGTGGTTAGGGAGGTGTGGAAAGAAGGGAGGTGGCTGTGGTTATAAAAGTAGCAAGAGGGATCCTGGTGATGGAATTGTTTGCATCTTAACTGTGTTGGTAGTCATGCGAACCTAAAAGTGATAAATTTGCATAGAGCTAAATATGCACGTGCACACACACGTAAAACTTGCAAAATCTGAATAAGGTTGAAAATATGTATCAACATCAATTTCCAGGTTGTTGTACTTTAGTTAAGTGAGATGCTACCATTGGGAAAAACTAGTTTAGGGTATCTGAAATCTATTATTTCTTAAAATGCTTGTGAACCTATAATTATCTCATTTTTTTTTTCTTTAAATTGTAAAACATTTAAAGCCAGAGCAACTCAGCAAAGGACAATTGCTTTGTTTTACTTAGCAGTAGCATTCTGTATTTCTATTGCAGAAAGGAATTTTTATGGAATATTAAATCATAAATAAGCCATGCGAGAAATTATCCCCTTGGTAACACAATACACTGTGAATTCTTTTCTTGAATTCAAAGTCACAAAGTTGATGCTGTAAGCCCACCACTGCTGAGAGAAGAACATGCTTTTACTAAACACATGATGTTCCTCTGATCTAGTGAATGATCTATTGCTCACATAATCCTTGTGTAGAATTCAGTGATAAGCATGAGAGAAAAATACTAAATATTAACATTTCTGTAGAAATCATATATCGATACATATTTACAAAAATAACACACACACACACAGGGTTTAGATGTTGTAACATTCCACAAAGCAGTGGTAACTGTGCACTTAGTATTTTGGAAACACTTTGACACAGTGTCACACGTTTTAAAAAATAAATGAAAAATTTATAAAATGTAAATTCTAACTTTCTACAGAGATACATATTCTGAGCAAACTATAAGAAGTATTTTTCAAAGAATTGGATATTTTCCAATGAGCTGCAAATATGAAACCAAGAATTTTTTTCCCCAAACTGCTAATTTATTTCACCCTCCCCCATTATCCACTTTGGTAGCCATAAGTTTGTTTTCTGTCTGTGAGTCTATTTCTGTTTTGTAAATAAGTTTATTTATATCATTTTTTTAGATTCTATATATAAGTGATATAATACTGTATTTGTCTTTGAATTACTTAATATGATAATCTCTAGGTCCATCTATGTTGCTGCAAATGGCATTATTTTATTCATTTTTATGGCTGAGTAATATTCATTGTATATATATATATACCACATCTTCTTTATCCATTCAACTGTGAATGGACATTTAGGTTGCTTCTATGTCTTGGCTATTGTAAATAGTGCTGCTGTGAACATTGGGGTACGTGTGTCTTTTCAAATTAGAGTTTTCTCTGGATATATGCCCAGGAGTAGGATTGCAAGATCATATAGTAACTCTATTTTTAGTTTTTTAAGGAACCTCCATACTGTTCTCCATAGTGACTGCACCAATTCACATTCCAACCAACAGTGTACTTTTTCTCCACACCCTTTCCAGCATTTATTATTTGAAGACTTTGCCTCTCACTGTTGTGGCCTCTCCCGTTGCGGAGCACAGGCTCCGGACGCACAGGCTCAACAGCCATGGCTCATGGGCCCAGTCGCTCCGCGGCATGTAGGATCTTCCCGGACCAGGGCACGAACCCGTGTCCCCTGCATCAGCAGGCAGACTTTCAACCACTGCACCACCAGGGAAGCCCTATTTGAAGACTTTTTAATGATGGCCATTCTGACTGGTGTGAGGTGATACCTCATTGTAGTTTTGATTTGCATTTCTCTAATAATTAGTGATGTTGAGCATCTTTTCATGTGCCTGTTGGTCATCTGTATGTCTTCTTTGGAAAAATGTCTGTTTAGGTCTTCTGCCCATTTTTTGATTGGGTTGTTTTTTTTTATAGATATTGAGCTGTATGAGCTGTTTGTATACTTTGGAAATTAATCCCTTGTCAGTATCATTGTTTGCAAAGATTTTCTCCCAGTTGATAGGTTGTCTTTTTGTTTTGTGTTTTCCCTTGCTGTGCAAAAGTGTTTCAGTTTAATTAGGTCCCATTAGTTTATTTTTGTTTTTATTTTCATTACTCTAGGAGACAGATCCAAAAAACTATTGTTGTAATTTATGTCAAAGAGTGTTATATATTTACCTCCAGGAATTTTATAGCATCCCATCTTACATTTAGATCTTTAATCCATTTTGAGTTTATTTTTGTATATGGTGTTAGAAAATGTTCTAACTTCATTCTTTTATATGTAGCTGTCCAGTTTTCCCAGCACCACTTATTGAAGAGACTTTGTCTTTTCTCCATTGCATATTCTTGCCTCCTTTATTGTAGATTAATTGACCATAAGTGTGTGGGTTTATTTCTGGGCCTTCTATCTTGTTCCTGTTTCTATCCTGTTGAACAATATGTCTGTTATTGAGCCAGTACCATACTTTTTTGATTACTGTAGCTTTGTAGTATAGTCTGAAGTCAGGAAGCATGATTCCTCCAGATTTGTTCTTCTTTCTCAAGATTGTTTTGGCTATTTGGGGTCTTTTGTGTTTCCATACAAATTTTAAAATTATTCTAGTTTTATGAAAAATGCCATTGGTAATTTGATAGGGATTGCATTGAATTTGTGGATTGCCTTGGGTAGTATGGTCATTTTAAAAACATTGATTCTTCCAATCCAAGAACATGGTATATCTTTCCATCTGCTTATGTCATCTTCAGTTTCTTTCATCAGTGTCTTACAGTTTTTGGAGTACAGGTATTTTGCCAATAGTAACCAAGCATTATTTATACAATAAAAAACAGAAGTCTATTTATAAAATATAAATTTTAATTTTCAATGAAGCCATGCATTTTAAATAAATCATCTCTTGGGGAATTTAAAACACACAGTGATATAATGACAAAGCATGTTGTTATCTGCAGTAAAAACATTTAGTATCCTTTTGTATCATTCTTTATCAAGTTTGAGACAAGAAATATCTGAATGATACCTTGAGGAGTGTACATTACAATAAGGACTAGACATCGTATAAAAACATGATATCTCCTAGAGATATCATGATTGATTGATAAGTCATATTTTAAAAGCCTTGATACATGCAGTGAAGGAATGAAAATAAAAACTACATGAAAAACTTTAAAAATAAAAGGTGACGTCAAGTCAGAACCAGAGTAAAAAAATATGGATTAAGAAACACCAAAAAAGTCTAAATTAAAACATGAAGCTGCCCTGGAAAAAAATACTTGGCAGTTAAGTCAGTTACAGTATTACATAAAAACTTCATTGTCCATGGCCCCAATGCCATCAAGATAAGACCAAAAGAAATTTGAATGAGCCATGAAAGGAATTAGCTTTATTGGATTTGACTGCCTTAGTCTTGTGAGGGTGGGTTTGATGAGAGTAACATATACATTAGTGAATATAAAAATCATGAGTGTACTTTCTAAAGAGAGCTAGTTTTCCTTTCTAGTTTAAGTGAAGTCTATGAAATAAGGATGATGGTGGTATGAAAGATAAAAAAGTTACCATCCGAACATCCTGTAGGTGAAAAGGAATTTCTGGATCATATCATTGAAATATTTAAATTGTAACGTAGAAACTTGGTGTTTATTTGAGCATACATTTGAAAATAGAACTTATCCCACAATAATATTATTTTGTTTTATCATTATTATTCTAAAGAAACTTTAGGCTTAAGAGGACCTCAGATTTGGGCAGCTAAAATTCATGAACTAAGAGCATTGAAAAATATGATCTGGAATATAAATAAATGTATTTCCACCATAAAAAAGCACAATGATTTATAGAATTTGTATATGTGGCCCAAAGTGTTATTTCTCAAGATCATAAAGAGAAAACAGACAAAAAAGCTGGTCATGGGTCATATGCATTGATCTAGTAAGACTGTGAAAGGTGCTCAGGCACTTGAAGGATAAATACTTATTCTTAACTGAGAAGGCAAAGAAGAAATAACTTTGAGACTGAAAATTGATAGGAGAGATTATTATGGCTGCCTTGTAGAAATTCCAAATTGTTAATATCCAAGACACCTACTTTACTTTCTTTAAACCTTCTGAAGAAAAAGCGCAGATAATGGAGAGGATATTTTTCTCTCATGATTCTTAGTAGTAAAAAGAAATTATTTCTTTACTGCATTAGGGTAAATGCTCCTAATTTTAGTGAATCATTTGATCTTTGAATTCTATTTGCTTTGCAAAAAAGAAGTTTCCTGCAAAAATGTGTCTTAATGAGTCCTTCAACAAAACAAACTACACCCTAAACACTTAGATTTTCAGTGTGATTGACATTTTTCTTGCATAGAGTTCAATAGGGTCCCTGACAATGAAAACTCTTGTTTTGCCAAGTTAGTCATTTTTGAAGGACAATCGTAAAGACTTTGTTCTAAAGATAAGGGTTTGAATAATGAGCTATATACTTTACGTATTGTATATATTGGCCCCTGCCTTCAAGAAGTTTTTATTTGAGTATGCATATGAGCCTAATGCATTAAATCTTTAAAATAAAAAACAATCACAACGTAGAATTATGTGCTTCATTTACTTCTGTAGGTGTGTTGTCCTACAGACATGGTCCATAAACTTGAATATGCATCAGTGTCACCAGTGTGTTTGTTAGAACACAGATTATGGAGTTCATCCCAGGGTGTCTGGCAGAGTAAATGTAAGGTGGAGCCCAAGAATTCTCATTTGTAACAATTTCCCAGATGATGCTAATACTGCCAGTCTGAGGACTACACTTTGAGAACCACTACCCTAGGGGAATTCAGAAGAGGAAAGATATCATTGTAAACTAGGACAGCTTAGCGTGTTTTGTGTAGGAGGTGGTTCTTACACTGTGATTCAAACAGATTTATACTGAATAACAATCTTATTCACTATAACATTTATTCAGACTGGTGAAGATAAATGTAATTTAGTTATTATTCTTACCTTTATTCCTTCCTGATCCTTTTTCTTCTTTTCTTCTTCTTTTGGCTGAGAACAAATAGTTTCATCAATTCCTCATTGCAGTCTTCACTTTTGTCCAAAAGAAAGGGTGTACTTGTCACAGTTGTTTAAACTGGTACTGTCCTATCCAGTCCAGACCAATTTCCCAATAACATTTCCCAGGCTATATGTATAACTCGTTTTGGACATAACTGTCTTTTCTATAAACTAATCAAACTGTTTCCACGGACCAAAGCAAACTTCATTATTGAAGCAAGAGAGACCAAGTTGGGCTACACTATAATGAATGTCATACACAGATAAACTGCGACATCAGCAATGTTTGCTCAATATTTCCAATTGCAAAAGCAACGTAAATAGTGAAATGTCAGGATAAAGGTATAACAGGATGTAGGCACACAGGCCAGATTTTCATTTTACATTATTCAATGGAAAATTTTACCAACAGGAACTCTTTTTTAACTTCAAGGAACGTTTATTTTTTCTAATTAAAATATATCATTTTTATATAAAAAGGTAGTGCTTTGTGTTCTCCTCTCCAAATTATATCTTTGATGCTCTTCCTGGAAAGGGAGAGGTGCAGGAAGATTCACTTTTTAAAAAGAACTAAGGAGTATTTTCAAAAAAACAATATACTTTTAAGATATATTTGCCAACATATTCACAGTATGTATTAAAGTATATTCACAGCAGTTATACAGGAAGATGTTGATTATATATGTTTTTTACATCACTCACATAAACATCATTTTGTGAGTGATAAAATCTTCAAACTGTGGCTCAAGTTTTACTTTATGAGTAGTGAAAGAAAAGAATCATCTCTTTGGGCCCAAACTAATGTAATAAAAACAGTCCTTCTGGACGTCAAGGGTTTGAAGTAAATTGGAGAGTGAGTGGCAGACACACAGCAGCCTCCACTGTCCACTGCCTGACCAGGCGGCTGAGCGCTCAAGAGGTATCTGTTCCAATGCACTGTTGCAGTTAGCTTCCCAGAGTCTTCAGCCCAGGGAGCAGGCACAGCTTTTCATCTTTCATTTTTTTTCTTCTTTCCCTTTTGCTTTTGATAAGAGCTATTTGGGTAAGGTGCTTCATTATTCATTTTCTAAGAGCAAAGGGAAAACTCCATGAACCTTAGTAATGCAGTATTAATTAAGCTGAGACTTTCCCAATCAAGAGATGTGCAATCATAATTAATATATCCAATCCCAGTGTACACTAAATATAGCAAATGGACAGACTTCAAAAAAATTTTTCCCATATGTAAAGCAATATTTCTGTTACCACAATGCTTTCTATGAAAGCACATGTTTCTTAAAATCCCAATAGCTAAAGAGTCATGCTTCTATAACCAGGATAAATTTTAATTGGTTCAGAAAATCTGAGGGATACCTTACTTATAATGATTCTAGATAGGTAAAAATTATTGCCACAACAAAAATAATTATCTTTTAATTATTTTTCAAGAGATGTGGACTTTTGAATAAACATAAAATACAGAATAGGAAAAAAAATGTTAAGTAAATTAAGAGCATGCAAACTTCAGATATTTCCAGCTCATCCTCAACCATGTCATTATGCATATTTATATAGAGCAAAATTGTAAAAAATTATATAAAGATTAAATATTAAGAGAAAATTGATATATATAGACTTGAAAGGATTTATTTCTTATAATTTCCCCATAGCATTTTCAGGTATATTTATTTTATGTGTAATTTATGTATTCTTATGACTCCAAAATCAATAATGACAAAATATTGCAATCTAATCTATCATTTTATTGGCCAATATCCTAGTAGAAATAGAACCTCAAAATTTTGAGCCTTGTCATTTTCAGTTCCACAAATGTTATATCATTAAAATACATGTGTAATGTCTCATTAAAATTTCTTCAGGAAAAATGAGAATGAGTTTTTAACCTATACACTGAACAAATCTGACAGGTTTTAAAGCTAGAATTCTTCTTAGCTGATTGATACTGAATAGCTTGCTTACACTTCATTCAACTCAAGATCTTTCTATAAACCAGTCACCTGAGATGAAAAATTTTCTCATTGTAATATACAGTGTGTTGTCTCCTCTTTAATCATTTTTCTTTTCACAAAGGTATAAATAGAAGCTTCTCAATTTAAATGTCTCCTGCACATATCTATTTGTATTAAGTATGATATAAAATAAAAATCTGTTCTTTTGTTTCTAATTTATACACACTAGAGTTCCTTTTCATGTTTTCCCCTACTAAAATTTAGAAAGGTTGTTTTTAAAACATTATAAGAATTCAAAATGCTATTTTCAGAATAGTTGTTTCTGTGTGTGGAAGATAACTTGACATTTATTTACTTATGATTTGCCCCTCGAGTTAGACTTAGAGGGAAATGATAGAAATATTGATTGTCAGCTTGTGGACCAGCTTTAATCTTTATAAGTGGCACAGGGCTGATCTCATATTTCTACAAAAAAAAATTTGTGGAATGAATCTATATACCTTTTGGAAATAAAACTTTGTAATTTACAAAAAACTAAATTTTAAAGTCACTAGGCCTAGATGAGGTAGCAATTGAAATACAGCTAGTACTGCTATATGAGCCTTTACAACTTTTTTGCCTGAGGCCCCCTATGCAAACTCATCTATTAGGAAATATCTAAAAGGAAAACAACATGATGTTTTATTTCTAGGTTAAGCATTGAGTTCAGCATAGACTTGAACACGTCTGTTAACAATATTGACATATTCCCATTTCATCCTGGAATATTTATTATAAATATACTCCTTAAGAGTATAAAAGAGATATATTTTCTCCCAGGTCCACTCATCACACAAAAAATGAAAAACTTCTCCTCCTCTATCTCCATCCTAGTCCTGGGGGATCATTAGGATTTTGTGTCCTAGAAGTCTAGACATTCCTTATACCCATGGATAACCAACAACATTTGCCCATTTTTAGGAAGAAGGATGAATCTAACAGGGGTAGGTTACCCCTCTATTAAGATATTACATCCGATGTGCCAAGATAAAAACATGAATGTGTTGTATAATGGTACTGAAGAAGGCCTCAGTCACACCTGGAAGGCACTAAGGTCTCTGAGAACTGATAGAAAGAAAGAGTTTCTACAACAAGCATGGAGATCTGAATGTGCTTCAGAGGAACACTTGGAGAGGCAGAACAACATGTGGGAGGGACATATGGATGCCTGTAAGAACTAGACAATGGGTTAGGGTTAGGCTTAAGATTAGGGTTAGGGTTAGGGCTGTGAGTTACTGGAAGGAAGCCTCATTGGCATGGAAGAATGGAATCACCAGGAAATGAATTTACCCTGACACTGCCTTAGTTCTTCCTACAGTTACACTCCACTGACTAGAAAACCTAGCTACATTGAAGGGATATGAATTGAGGAGTAAATAAAGGTAGGAGGAAAACAAAAGAAACTGACTATCTCCTCCATTTTCAAAATTCTTTACTATCACTGAATGTCTTGGTATCCACTTTCATAGGTATATCTAAATTCAGCACAAAATTTAAGAAGCCTTGAAAGACTTATGAAAAAAGAAAGAATGTTTAAAGTGCAATGTAATTTTATTATGAAGTTTTTATATAAGATGTATAGATAAACTATGTTCAAATCATGAAAGGGGAGGTTAATTAAATAAAATATGTTTAGGTTATATGGCATAGCTCAACACATCCCTTGATACCAGAATATAACTTGGTTACAATTATCTTGAGTCATCTTAGTCAGTGGCAAGGTCAATACTCTTAAAATTTAATGTATTAAAATTTCAGCTTATGCCTGGGTTGTATAAATCTTCAAAGAGCAACAGTTAGATAAACTATAATGAGAAATCTCTGGATAGTACAAAATCATAATTTTCCATGAGCTCATTAGGGAGCTGAGGTTGTTAAGCAATGAAGTACCCTGAAATTCAAGAAGAAACAAACTCCTCTAAGAAAAGATATATAAGGCAGAACATGGATAAAGAGGGACTAGAAGCTGTAGACGTGGGTAAGAAAAAACAAAACAAAACAAAACACAGCTGAAATTTTGATTAATTGGTAAAGGACAAGTATGAGCTATATGACAGTTTAGAATCCTTGAGACACCCAGACTAAAGAGGATTTCACACTCACTTGAAAGTTCTTTTCTACTGACCTACACTAGTTACCCTCAAGAAAGATTGGAGGCAGAGAAAGCCCCTGTGGTTATACGAAGATGCAAGATGGAATGAGCTGCCACTATGGGAAGTGCACAAAGCTTCACATTACTACCTGGGTCCTTCTCTTACACAGAGAAAATACTTTAAGCTTCTGAGGGATGGGCAGGAAGCATTGTCAATCTTATGATACAATGAAAGGTGAATTATTACAGGTATTATAGGGAGGAAAGCTACCTTTGGGGAGAAGCAGGTTAGGAGACTATACCAACATAATCATAGGTGTTCTACCACTGGGGGAAAGGCAGAAAACTGTGACATAAAACCTACCATAGATATAAAGTGAACTTTGGCTATGATAGGAAAGAGGGATTTGAAAGCTGAGGAAGCCGCACACCGTGTTTTCATCACAGGGCCTGTCTAATATTACTCTGGACCAGGAAAATACACTGCCTGCTCCCACCCCTCACCACCAGTGTAAGCAAGCATCAAGTGAGAAGTAACAGCAATCTGCCATGCAAGGAAAGGCAAGGGGATGGAGAAAGACTTTTTCTTTTGTACAAGAAGGTTGTATTGGCTGATAGCTTGGAATGGAGCATAAATACAGAGAAAAATTCCCCTGACCTTGAGCCTCTCCATTAATAATCATAAGGCAGTGGTAGACCACTGCTGGAAGAAATTCTTGCCCTTAGTACACTATCGTTACCAAAATCAAAAACAGAACTCAAACTCACTTCTACTCCTGAATAGAGTGACTCAACCACCCACGATTAATAACCAGACAGAGGAAAAGTCATGCTCATTTAGAAGGACAAATATTATTTACCTCAGCCTCTGCTATTCTATACCCAATGATCAGCAATCAATAAAAAGTTAGATAAATATGAAAATATCCAGCTTGGTCAAAGAACAAAGAAATCTATGGAATCAGAAATGGAGATGGTCCCATTGTTGTAACTGTCAGTCTGGGATTTTAAACAAACTATGGTTCTATGTTAAATGATCTAAAGGAAATAGTAGACAAATGCATAAACATATAGGCGATTTCAGGAATGAGATGAAATCTCTAAGACAGGGTCAAATGGACACAGCTAAGGAAATAATTAATTGAAGTGGGTCAGTGGAAATACCCAAACTGAAACACAAATGGAAAAGGGGAGGGTAAGAAAACAGAGCATCCAAGAGCTGTACATTACCAAGCAATCTAGCATACATTTAATTGGAGTCCCATAAAGACAAGAGAAAAAACAGGGCAGAAAAATACAGGAAAAAAGTTAAGAATTGGTGGCTCAAATTTTACAAAAATAATGAAAGATATCAAACCGTAGATTCAAGAAGGCTAAAGATCCTGAGTCAGATGAATACTAAGTACGTACACATACAAACATCATCTTTTCAAACTGCTGAATTTAAAAATAAGAGACAATCTTGAAGTCAGCCAGAGCTGGGGATGGGGGCGGGGGCACAGTACTACATACAGAAGAACAAAGAGAAGAATGGGAGTAAACTTCTCCTCAGGAGCTGTGCAACTGAGAAGCTGATGGAGTGACTTATTTTAATTACTCAGAAAAGAAAGGAAACCCCCCAACAAAAACTGTCAAGCCAGAATTCTCTAACCAGTGAAAATAACTTTACAAAATGAAGGTGACATAAAGACTTTTTCTTACAAAGTCTAAGAAAATTCACTGCCATCACAGACACAATATGAGAAATGTTAAAGGAAACTCTTCAGGCAGAAGGAATATGGATTCAGATAGAAAAGTGGATCTTCACAAAGAAATTTTGAGCTCCGGACATGGTAAAAATGAAGCACAAACATTAAGCTATTTCTAAAGGTTTTGTTTGTTTTCTATTTTATACCCTATTGTTTTACTATATTAAGTCATGGAAAGTGTTATCTTTTAAACTTTCATGTTGTTAGCTTATAATTTACTTGCCTTATAACAGCATTTTTTAAAAAGAGAAAACCATTAGTGTCTTGATTGTACTGTGTAGAATTGGTCAAGCAAAAAAAAAAATCCTATACGTGAATCTAAGTGAGTAAACATTTCTATCTGAACTTTAGTGATTGCAAATATTATTTGGGGAAAAGGAAGACAAATAATAAAAGAATAATTATTTTACATGTAAAAAATTATACTTATCTAAGAATAATGGCCAAAGAAATACAAGGTGACTTTTTAAAAATTTTGGTATTGTCTAAGGTAAAAGAACTGCTTAATAACACCCAGAAGGATAAAATAATTTTAAAAGATGGGTGAAGAATATTTGTCAACAGTAGCATAACCTTGCTTTATTTGAAATGCAGCCAATGTACTCCTTTTGCGTGGCTCAAAGTCTGTTAGTTTAATGCTGTCCCTTAACTATCGCTCTGTAAATGATTTTTTAGCACTTGTATTTTGCATCAAAAATGGCCAAGGGGAAATAAACTTTCGTTGAACTTCCATATGTACCTCATTAAGAATTCACAGATTTTATTTGCCAAATAAAAAGCAAAATGTCATTTTCCAGAATCAAAGTGAAAATTATAGTAATAAAATGAAATTTCTCCAATCACAATTATTAGTATGTAGATTGACACTAAATACATAATGAGTTACTTATTCTCTCACACTCAAAATATTGGAGAAGCATCAGAAATGAGGGCCTAAGGAGTCTATTCATTGTATTATGCTCCTCAAAATAATAGTCAAACATAACATATAAACTTTTTGTTCATTGTATGACTATCTATAAATGAAAAGTATTTAAAAAGAAGCAGAAATGGTGCATAAATGGTAGTATTCCAATGTCCCAATATATAGAATGAAAGATGCCTGATAGTTTTTTCTCTTTTATTACCAATTATCCTATTCTATTCAGTCTCAAATACTAAAGGGAAGACTATCAGAAATGTGCTCTTAAACTGTGTTCTTTTTTCTTTCTGACTTGTTATCTCTTAAAGCTTGGCTTAGAATCAATTACTTTATCTACAAAGGCCGTATTCTATCATCAAAACTGCCTTACGTAAGCTCTCAGTGAGTGACTTTGCAGCTTCAGGATCATGCTTGTGAGTGCAGGACATTTGACAAAATTGGGAGCTCTGGTGCCCATGGTTTAGCTTCTATAGATCCTGCATGCATCCACCTTTTCTGAGTCGTACTCTCTCCCCAGAGTTCTATCACTTGACTTGGTTCACTCAGCTCTCCCTACCGTCACCTGCAATGGGCTTAGACTTTTAGAGAGGACTGAGGGAGGTGGTATCATCTATTATTTTCTCTGAAGCCAGCAAATACTAATAAACTAGAAGAAGCTTGGATTGGGGCAAAGCTGACTCCCTATTAGACTCTGCCAATAAGGGGTGTTAGAGAGAGACAAAAAGGCTGGAAAATGAAAATAAGTTACACATCCCTTCCTGTTTCACTTCAGATTTTCTTTTCCCTTTCTGTTCCTGTTATTGTTACTTCAGTAATGCTTCTTCACCCTGAAAGTGGCAGATAGATAGTTCCAGCATCAGCCATTTTCCAGTACTCATAGAGTAAGGCTCATGACACTCCCTCACATGTCCCAGCACCAGCCATCCAGCATCCTTCCTCAGAAATGGAATTTCAGCCCTGAAGAACCCCTCCTTCATGCTTCTAATTTTTAATCATTTCAAACTCTTCTTTTTGTTGTTAATCCCTAAGGATGCTAGATGCTTCTTGTAGTTACTAACCTCTATGATACCTTAATTTTCCCTTTCACCTTTTATATTTTTTCAATCTCTAGTTAGCAGTTCTTTATATTAAATTCTTTCTGTTAAAATAACTGATGTGGTATCTTCCTCCTCACGGGACCTGACTGGCTGATTACGATATTGGTACCAGGATGGGGAACTCAAAAAGGAGACCCTCAAAGATGGAGATTTGGTATCAGTTTGGTCATGTCTTTGGTCAGGAACAGAGAGAGTACTGAGCATCTTACAAATGAGAAAATAGGATGCAACTAATCCACAACGTGTAGTGACATCAGAATTAATTACATTATCACCTATGTTTTATGGTGATGAATCAAGCTCCCTGAGGGACTAAGTGACTGCTTCAATCAAC
Source organism: Lagenorhynchus albirostris (assembly GCF_949774975.1). Taxonomy (NCBI): domain Eukaryota; kingdom Metazoa; phylum Chordata; class Mammalia; order Artiodactyla; family Delphinidae; genus Lagenorhynchus; species Lagenorhynchus albirostris. The sequence goes on from NC_083102.1 coordinate 31,002,609, forward strand.
TGTTAACTGTAGTCATGATGACCCCAAGGAGTACACTGGAGCACTTACAGGAAGAAAAAAAACAATTTCAGCTCCTTAAACTGCCATCTCAAATTAGAGTCAGATAACTGTAGAGATTCGATGACAGTCCCAAAATAAGCCCTTATTCTTTGTAGCCACAGGCCTGATCTTAATTAAAATCACACCCAAACTTTAATTGAATGGGTTGTGAAATTATAACAAGTTGAATTTGCAGCCTCGTCAATTTTCTCTCTTGTAAAGTTTAAGGCATTGCTTGGAAGAGACTGCGATTCTTGTACTAGGAAATGGTTCATTGGGATGGATACGGATAAAGCTCAGAATCTTCAAGCCTGAGTCACCCTGAACTTCCCTTGCCAGTAAAAGTAGCCTGCTTTCTTGTTTCTGCAAATATCAGCCTTCCCTTATTTGAAGGGCCTGTAATAACCTCATCTGGTGTCTTGAAAATTGATGCTTCTCAAGACCATCTTATTGCCATCTGTCCACAGCTAGAGTCATATCACAGCAAAATCCAGGAAGGCAGGTGCAAAGTAGGACTAGGAGGAAATAGCTTATACATCAAAAAAATTGCAAGAGTTTTGTGCACTTATATTGGAAGAAATCTGGGAGTGTGATTTAGAATTAGATCTATTTCTAATAATGGATAACTAAGCCCAAAACTAACTTTTATAACTTACAGTAAATTCTATAAATGCCATATATTATTTATAATATATGCCAATAACTGGTACAAGTGGCTTGTACAGTGCTGAATTCTCTCATATATTATTGCTTTTAATTTGCCCCAATCACCAGTAAGATTGACAGCTATTATCCCCATTTTATAAAGAAATAGACTCACACAATTAGCTTATTATCTGAGGTCAAGTGGTTATTTAGTGATATAGATTGCATTAAGACCTACATCTATCTGACACATACGGTTTTTCTTCTTCCCTAAACCCTATTTTGAAGTAAAGCTTTACAATTAAGATTTCTCTCATTGACACAGACAGTGCAAGGTGTCCACAAAAGGAACTTGGCGGATTAAGTTCAGAATATGGGAAAAAGTACAGGTCATGAATATCCTTTGTTAAATAGCATTTATATTTGAATATAACATATATATATTTCTATTTGATTTAAGGACTTGCTTCATTTTCTTTTATTAGAAATCAAGGTAATTTAATAATCTTGCCTGAACCCAGAATCTCTTGTTCTTATATTCAAGATATACAGTTTGTGGGGCTTCCCTGGTGGTGCAGTGGTTGAGAGTCCGCCTGCCGATGCAGGGGGCACGGGTTCGTGCCCTGGTCCGGGAGGATCCCACGTGCCGTGGAGCGGCTGGGCCCATGAGCCATGGCCGCTGAGCCTGCGCGTCTGGAGCCTGTGCTCCGCAATGGGAGAGGCCACAACAGTGAGAGGCCCGCGTACCGCAAAAAAACAAACAAACAACAAAAAAACAAAGCCAATATTTTCTATCATTTTATATTCTTATAAAAGGTACCATTATCTTTTATTTTATTTGTTTCATTCACATTCAGTGCCTTTTTTCTATCCCGTCTCATCTTACAATGAATTCTCCCCCAAATGCCATCTCGTATTGAGTAGGTGATAGCACCTGAAAACTTCATCTCTGGCCATTTCTAACGTGTCATTAGGTATTAGAGTTGGGCAGGCTCCACAATGGAGAGGAACATGGACACATCACCAGATCACCAGGCAGAAATATTGCTCCTATTTCCTCCCTTCCTCTAACAGTACTCAGTATTTCAAAGATAAGAAAGTAGCAGAAGGATCTGATTGATCATGTACTTTGGAGTATGGCAGACTTTGGGTTCAGTTCCACTCCAGCCACTTGCACCTGTGTGGATTGGGGTCCATCACTGAAACCCTCTTGGTTTCAGTTTCCTCATATGTGCAAAAAGAATAATAATCCTTGCCCCTGAAGTTACTGGGCAGACCTGATGAGATTCAAGCAAAACCTCTAGCTAACACGGTACCTGGGAGATTTATGTACCCAGTATTAGTAATAGGCTACCTTCTGAATTAAATCAACTAGTACTCCCTCTACTGTCTAGTAGCCAAATGACTCTGTGGGGGTGTGGGAGGGTGTGGGGGGAGGAATCTGAGAGAAGGAAATGGTAAATGAAGGGAAAGATAAGAAAACTTGTATATATGGATAAGATATTTTAGGATTAGAAGATTAAATGTGTTTTCTATTAAAGCAAAATATTTAACTTTGGTTACAGAGGCTATCAAGTCTAGCCTATTAGGCATAGACTATTATCAAGTCTATGATGACATTGGAAAAAATAAAGCACAAATTTAAGGCAATTATTGCCTAATTGTGTTTCAAAATTTGGTACAAGTAAGTGAGAGAATTAGAAATCTGAAATCTAAAGTTAACTAATTAAATTATTTTCAAGTTCCTTCTGTCCATATAATTAGAGCAAAATAAAACTTTTGAATTTTAGGAAATGCATAGATTACTCACATTTAATTCATTGAAAATTGAGGGCCAATTCAGAAATATTGTGTAATTAAGTGTTTATAGAAAATATTGCTATCCTAGTCTGTTTAAAGGAAGGCACAGCAAACCAAATAGCAGAGGTTAGCATGACAGATATCATATGAATTCACTTTTACCAAAAACATTCAAAGATTGTTTATTTTAAACCATGAAATGCAGCTCATTCATCTCTCCACATATTTGCGGAAGCTTTCTGGTTCGATTAGGGAACTCAGTATGACTGTGAGGCTATTGACGGAGAATAGCAGTAGTCCTGGCACAGTTGCATTGGCCTCTTTCCTGGTGGCCTTCTCGGAAAGAGATGCCTTTTTCTTCCCACAGCTTGGTGTCCGATCAACCACTGAGCATCTGGTACAGCAGATGGGCTCTGCCCTGTACCTGGAACAGTCACCAGTGAGTGCAATCAGTGCTTTCTCCACTTCTGCATGAATTTAGTTACATGTTCTACTTTCAAATCATTCATTCTAGGATATATTTATTGATCCCTAGATTTGTTCAAGGCTGTAGAGATTACCAAGGTGGATATAGACATAAATTCTTATCTTAAGAGCTATGTTCAATTTTACATCCAAATCTTATTTCTGATGTTTCCCTGATCAGGCTTACTTCTGATCTGGCACAGACTGGATTAATTTATGCATAATACTTTTATTTTTATAGTGTGTTCCTTCTTCATGCTATATGCCCTTTCTATGTTCTTGCTTTGTTTTATAAGCTGTCCCAATCTCCATGCCTTGTTGCAACTTTGGAACTTATTTCTTTTCCTGGGTTTACTGTGGAATGGTATCAGGGATAGAGATTTATTAATCATTCCAAAGAAAACTAAGGAAAATTTTCAACACACACATGCCCTAAGTTCACCCTAAGAATGTCCAATTTGGTAAATCCAGCTGGTGTCCTGGTCTTATGCCTTCTGTCCCATTTTCATATTACCTATTCTGAAATGACCACCAGGTTATGAGTGTGTCCTTTTCTTGAACTTTATTATCAAGTACCCTGGTGTGATTCTGGTAGTAACTGTGTATTTTGTTTACAGCATTGAAGGGGAAGAGGAGGTGAGGTGGAAGGAAGGATACTATGTGTAGGGTATAGCAAAACAAAATGGTATTAATATTCAGCCAAGGAATACAATTGATAGAGGCTGGCTAGATATATTCAATATACATAAAACATGACTGGACAATAAAATATCCTTACAGGCTAACATTTTGTGATCATGGATGTGCTTTCTCTTTGCTCTAAAGACAGAATCATGCAGTTCTACAGTCAGCTCCTTCAGGTTCTGCCTCAGCTTTAGCCTTTGTTACCAAATCAGATTTGTTCTGCCCAATACACAGCAAGGCAAAATGCTGAGAGGCTGAGGTTTGCAGCAGAGAGAGGGTTTATTCACAAGGCAACCAAGTGAGGAAACGGGAGAACAAGACTGAACCTCCTCAAAGGCAAGGGGCTTTAGGTATTTATGGGATAAAGAATAAAGAAGCAGCACAGTCTGAGGCATGAGGAGCATGGGGAACATGGGGAAGTTGATTGGAAAAAGGTGCAGGAATCATTCTGCACAGGCATAACTAAGCTGCAGGCCTCAGCCCATTCAAAAGTGGAGGCACTTAGCATGATCAGAGGGTGGAGTTTTCAGCCTTCTGACATCAAAATGTCACTGAGCAGACACTTTTGCATGCCCAGTTGGAGGGTTGGTGGTTCTATCCAGTCATAACTGGCTCAGCTTGAACTAGAAAAAACTGACTCCAACTTCCTGGAAAACAACTTGGGCAAACATCTTATTGTTCAGACTACATGCCACTAGGAGGACATGCCAGTCTTTTGTAGCAAATTAAAATTACCTTGACTAATGATAGCGTGAATTGCAGATGAAATGGATTTAACTAATGACTACCCACCGTTTCACCTTGGCAAAAGTTACAGGCTTCCCAGGATAGCCGATATCCAGTGGCATCTAAAGGCCTGGTCATCTCACTGAAGCAGGATGTGGAGATGAGCATTCTTGCTTTAGAGCTCCCCACCAAGTTGGCTGAGGCTTCGTCAAGCCTGCATAGCACTTGAACTTTTTTCTCTGCACAATGAAGCTTCCCCCGCTCCTCCCTTTACAGGGGTTAGGTCCTAATAAACATCTTTTAGCATCTGCTTTCAGAGGACCTAACCTGTGACACATGCAGCAAATAGGAGTATAATATGCAGACCCCCAAAAATTAAAATGTGAGATTATTATCTTGTAATGTGAGACTCCAAGTTCCATTCAGATACTAGTATTGTTAGGAGATAGCTAGTTAGGACATAAAATTATTGTGCTTACAAGAGGTGAGAAGCAATAAACAATTCTAATATAATAAGCCAGAAATACCTGGCTAAATAAACTAAGTTTCTGTAGCAAAAAAAGACAAATTGTAGTTTTGGTGGATTCCTCTTTTTCTGCATCAATCCCATTGAAGCCAGCATTTATTCTTCTCTCATGTGAGATAAGAAACTTAATCTAAAGCAAAATATTCACATATCTGCATCTACACCCATCATAGTCTCCTTCCTTCCATTTGGGATAAAAATATTCTCCTCCTATCTGTGGCCCGCCCATCAGAATCCTGTGCCCTTCCACAGTCTCTGAGACTTTATCCCATCAGTTTAGTCTTTTTTTCCTTTCTCTTCAACCTCAATCTCCTTGTTTCTAAATATGTTCAAGACTTTCCCAAAATAATTAAGTATTCATGTGCACACACATTCAAACACAACAAAAATATTGAAATAAGTCAAAATTAAAACAAAATTAAAGCTATATTTCAAAGGAACAAAACAAGATTTTCAAATATAGCCAAGCCTAGCCAAAGATATAAAACAATATATTTAATAAAATTCAAGTTGTATTTAGGTATTATTAATAAATAATGTTTTCTAAATATTTTAATTATATTTATTTTTTATCCCCTCACTTTTCCTTTTTGTGTTTTGTTTGTAATTTATTATTAGTATTCTAGCACATATATGATATATGCATTTTATATTTTTTCTTTATTATTAGTGATACGCAATTGAAAAGTTTGGTCACTTTTGGCTTTAAAAAACATTGGTTTTATAAATCTTCCTACAATCTTTGAATGCATATAAAAGTCCCTATAAAATCTAAGATATAAAGCTACTTACTTTTCTTCCAGTCTAAAGTCATTTTACTTACTGGAAATTAACTACAAGCACAAAACGTATTCTAAAATTCCACTAAATATTTTCTTGATATAAAAGTTAAGGGATCAATCACTATGCAGACATTGCCATTGGGGGTGAAGGACATACAGGATTTGTCTGTATTATTTCTTACAACAGCTTGTATATCTACAATTATCTTAAAATAAAAAGTTAAAAAAAACTTAAAATAAAAGTTATCAAGTTGAATTTTTTATTCTTGTAGGCAATATTTATAGTGTCATCTAATTATGTTCATAAGATGAGAGTTTCAAGACAGTATTAACTTTTATCCTACTTTATTAATAATTTAAGGTGACATTTTTTGAATCACAAAGTTTATTTTAATGTATATGTATCACAGTACAGATTAATAGCAGAAACTATAATAAAAATTGAGTATATAGAGCAAAAATTTCAAATATTATTCATCATGCTTAACCCATAATTCCAATATTCTTGTCAGAAATAACCAATATTACCCATTTATTTGCTTTATTTAGATAGCGTCTTTTCAATATATTGTCCGGTCAGTACAGAAAAGATCAAATCTATATTTTGAACAGCTGCATGATATTCAACAGCTGCTTGAATTGGATGTCATAAATTAGTCATTTTCCTATTAATACTATTGGATTGTTATTAGATGAATTATGGTTTTCTGCATGTCTCTTTGTCTAAATGTAAGTATATTTCTGTAGGAAATGAAATGGTTACATATTTGAATATTCACAGGTTTGAAGATTCTCAGATTGTCTTCAACTAGATATTAATTGAACTTTATGAAGGTGCAATTTTCCCCACAGTGTCTTTAATATAATACTAACATTTTAAGAATGATAGCCTAGTGAACAAACCATTACACTTTCTTGTTATTTTAATTTCATTTTACTGATTATAAATGGCATTTGCCATTGTTTTTATGTTCATAAGCCGTTTGCATTTCTTCTTCTGTAAATTGCCTGTTCAGTTTCTTAATATTCTATTGACTTGTTTGTGGTAATTCTTTTTTTACTGTGTATATTAATCATTATATGTCTATAAGTTTCCAATTTTTTCTCTTAATTTGTCCCTGTACATTGTTGAAATATCTAGAGATAATCTGAAAATTTTCATTTCAAACTTTCGGAATTTTATTTTTATTGTTTGAAAAAATGATATAAATCATATCTTTTTTCTAATATACTTTTTGTTATAGTGTCTGTGTGTAAATTTTACTTAAAAATGTAATGTATTAGGATTTTTTTGCTATGAAAGAAAATTATAATTTTATTTTTGTTTTCCAGTTGGATGAGAGAATTATATCAATATCAGTTTGTGAATGGTAAAATTTTTTTAATTTTATATTTTTAAGGTATTAATTCCTTTTTTAAAAAATTGGAGTATAATTGCTTTACAATGTTGTGTTAGTTTCTGCTGTACAATGAAGTGAATCAGATATATCCCTTCCCTCTTGGACCTCCCTCCCACCACCCGCATCCCACCCATCTAGATCTTCACAGAGCACTGAGCTGAGCTCTCTGTGCTGCACAGCAGGTTCCCACTAGCTATCTATTTTACACATGGTAGTGTATTTATGTCAAACCTTATCTCCCAATTCATCCCACCCTCCTCGTCCCACCCTGTGTCCACATGTTCATTCTCTACATCTACATCTCTATTCCTGCTCTACAAATAGGTTCATCTGTACCATTTTTCTAGAGTCCCCATATATGCATTAATATATGATATTTGTTTTTCTCTTTCTGGCTTCACTCTGTATGACGGACTCTAGGTCCATCCACATCTCTACAAATGACCCAATTTTGTTCCTTTTTATGGCTGAGTAATATTCCATCGTATATATGTACCACATCTTCTTTATCCCTTCATCTATCATTGGACATTTAGGTTGTTTCCATGTCCTGGCTACCATAAATAGTGCTGCAATGAATATTGGGGTACATGTGTCCTTTTGAATTATGGTTTTCTCAAGGTATATGCCCAGTAGTGGGATTGCTGGGTCATACGGTAGTTCTATTTTTAGTTTTTTAAGGAACCTCCATACTGTTCTCCATAGTGGCCGTATCAATTTACATTCCCACCAACAGTGCAGGAGGGTTTCCTTTTCTCCACACCCTCTCCAGCATTTATTGTTTGTAGATTTTTTTGATGATGGCCATTCTGACTGGTGTGAGGTGATACCTCATTGTAGTTCTGATTTGCATTTCTCTAATATTTAGTGATGTTGAGCATCTTTTCATGTGCTTCTTGGCCATCTGTATGTCTTCTTTGGTGAAATGTCTATTTAAGTCGTCTGCCCATTTTTTATTTGGGTTGTTTGTTTTTTTGATATTGAGCTCCATGGGCTGTTTGTATATTTTGGAGATTAATCCTTTGTCTGTTGCTTCATTTGCAAATATTTTCTCCCATTCTGAGGGGGTCGTCTTTTTGTCTTGTTTATGGTTTCCTTTGCTGTGCAAAACCTTTTAAGTTTCATTAGGTCCCACTTATTTATTTTTGTTTTTATTTTCATTATTCTAGAATGTGGGTCAAAAAAGACCATGCTGTGGTTTATGTCAAAGTGTGTTTTTCCTATGTTTTCCTCTAAGAGTTTTATAGTGTTCGGTCTTACATTAAGGTCTTTAATCCATTTTGAGTTTATTTTTGTGTATGGTGTTAGGTAGTATTCTAATTTCATTCTTTTACATGTAGCTGCCCAGTTTTCCCAGCACCACTTATTGAAGAGGCTGTCTTTTCTCCATTGTATATTCTTGCCTTTGTCATAAATTAGGTGACCATATGTGCATGGGTTTATCTCTGGGCTTTCTATCTTGTACCATTGATCTATATTTCTGTTTTTCTGTCAGTGCCATACTGTCTTGATTACTGTAGCTTATATATCCTTATATATAAGGAACTGCTATAACTCAACAGCAAAAAGACAAAACAAAAAACCAAGCAACCCAATTTTAAAACAAGCAAAGGATTTAAATACACATTTCTCGAAAGACAACATGCAAATAGGCAGCAGGTATATGAAAAGATGCTCGACATCCCTGATCATTAGGAAAATGCAAATCAAAACCTCAATGTGATATTATCTTATACCAGTTACGATGGGTATTATAAAATTTAAAATTGGTGACAAGTGTTGGCAAGATTGTGGAAAAATTATAACCTTTGTAACGCTGTTGTTGGGACTGTAAATAGTGCAGTCACCATGGAAAACACTATGAAGTTTCTTCAAAAAATTAAAAATAGAACTACCATGTGATCCAGCAATCCTCTTTTGGGTTATATATCCTCCAAATTTGAAATTGAATATCAAAATGATATTGGCACCCCCATGTTTATTGCAGGAGTGTTCACAATAGCCAAGAGGTGGGAACAACCAAAATGTCTATCAATAGATGAATGGCTAAAGAAAATGTGGTATACACATACAATGGAATATTCAGCCTTATAAAAGAAGGAAATCCTACTATATGAAACAAAATGAATGAAACTCGAGAACACTATGCTAAGAGAAATAAATAAGACACAGGAGGAAAAATACTACATGATACCACTTATATGAGGAACATAAAACAGTCAAATTCATAGAAACAGAGAGCAGATTTGCGGTTGAGGAGGGGGGAAAGAACAAGTTGCTGCTCAACTGGCAAAAAGTCTCAATTTTACAAGATGAGTAAGTTCTAGAGATCTGCTGTGCAACAGTATTCTGTGCAATTTGTTGAGGGTGAATCTCGTATTAAGTGTTCTCACCACAATAAAAATAAATGCATAAGTAAAATAAATTAAAAAGAGCTGATTACTGTTAAAATGCATTGCTGCCCCTCAAAGGTAGAAAGAGGTATAGTGTCCATTTGCTACTGTGTGGTTTGCTGCCCTCCTTGTGTGATAATGCTATATCAGGGGCTCATAATTGACCTCTATTTGATGTTAGGTTGGATATTTAGCAGCAGCAATACTTAGATCAGTCTTGGTGACTGAGAGCGCATAATTTTGAGCCCAGGCATAGGATCCATCTCTGACAACGTAACTACCCTATTCAAGTACCTATTGTAATTCACACAATTTTGTAGGAGGAAAAATTTATATTTCCTTTAGAGCATAAGCCCTGGATAAGGAAACCTAGAATTAATAGAACCAACTTCATTCCAAGCTCTGGTCCTGATCTGTTTTATTGTTACATTAGTCATGATATAAAAGGGACAGACTACCATGGTTGGCAGAGCCAGGGTTACATGCCAGCGAAATTCAGTACTTTCAGATAGAAAAATGTTCAAGAAAGAAATTCTATTTTGAAATGACCTGAATCTGTGTAACTCTAAAGGAGAAAAGCAGCAAAATGAATTAAATGCAGTCAGCAATGGGTTTTCTATTTAATGACATCAGGAAATGAACCGAATCCTTATTATTGTTTAGAATTGTGGGAAACATTTCAGATGAAATCCTTTGGAATAAGTGTCAAAGTCTTATCTTTTCCAGCTTAATACAACAGAGGTAGAAAAAAGTATGAGACATACATATCATTCCAAATCAAGTCAAAGTTCTACTTTCACAATATAGAAAAGCAGGAAAAATATTACAATGTTTCCTGAGCAAGTAGTGATATACCATTTCCTTGCTTACTATAGAGTCCACTGTAGTTTCTGAGTTTTTTAAAAAAGCACAAAAAAGTATTCTTCAGCTATACGTGGAGAAATAGACTGAAACTCTCTGAGATATTCTGGCAAAGGAGCCAATGAGAAATAAGGTAAAGTTTATTGAAAAAAATTCTACCTGGGAAAAAATTAAAATATACTGCTTTTGTAAAACAAAGGATCCTAAAATTTAATAGATAGCAAGTTAATGTAGTAATTTAGAAGACAATTAAATATTTGAAAAATGTGTCTAGCCTATTAAAAAAAAGAGTGAAAATTCTGATAAGAGAAATTTGAGCAAATTGAAATCTCAGGGGAAAGGCTATCTTTATTTCAACTCAGAATTTTAAAATGGAATCAATGTCAGAAAACAAAACAAAATTACTCTCCAGGAATATACTGAATGACAAGTGAGCAAGTTCAGTCTCAAAGGAAATTAGTGAGCAAAATTTATTTGGAGAAGTATTTATCTAAAGTAAGAAACACATTTAAGCTTTTCAAACACTGAAATGGAAAATTTTCCTCGTAAAGTTCTCTGCATTCTGTCCTTTTTTAAGGAAAAAGTAGTTTTTTTCATCAGCCTTGCCAGTAGAATTATAGATAAGATGTATCAAGCCTGAAATCTGTCAAATGTTAAAATACATGAAATATACTGGGCAAGTTGGAGATTCTATGGCTAAAGAAAAAAAAACTTATTATACTTTTCTATTGAATTTATTTTGTCTTGATAACATTCCACAAGTTGAAATTTTTAATAAAGTATTGTTTTGATAGACACAATGCCACGCTGATGTTTAATTCTGGCCCAGATAAATATAACTGGCTAATATGTTTAGTCAGTAGAAAACTTTAAAGGGACATTCTTCTATCGTGTACTATACTTTGAGTGGCATTTTTACAATAAAGAATAATTAAGATTTTGCTCTTTATATTCATTATATTTGAGGGATATATGCCTGATACTTCAAAGACACTAAAATTATTACTCAAATTTCATACTTTACTAAATACATTTTAATAAAGCATAGGACTCAGCAGGGCCTCACATAAGGGTGGTACTGGCATGGAATCCCATCTGCCTTTTTTGGCTTCGTGTTTTCCATGGCTCCAGTTCTCTCTGGACAGAATCTGCCTTCACAGATACAGACCCTAATGAAAGCATCTCTTTCTTCATCCTGATAATCCTAAAGGGAAATAGAACATTACTATTATTATTCTCTGTATTATTTCATGGCTTCTGTCTGGATTTTAGTTCTTCAAACTGGCTAATTGGTTCCCAGATTTATATTTGCTCTATTTTACTACTACATGGCATGGGCTCTGTTTCCATACTGGACCCCAACAAATACACTATTTACAGAGAATCACATATAGCAAAGTAGAATAAATAATGTTTACAGTGGTGACTCTCTTTAAGAAAGCAGATGAAGAAGGAAGAGTAATCATATTAATATCCCTTTGTGACTATTAGATCAATTATTCTCACACCATCCTGAAAGCTCATCCCTGAACCATGCTCTGAAACTTATACGGGCCTTGGGTGAGATTAATGAAAGATTCTCAACCTGAGTGAATCTCTAAACCAGTTTTGAGACTGTGGTCCCACTTTCCAGGGTTTTCTCTTACCAGTTGGCATAATTCTAGATGCCAATAATCTTCTAGTGTCTGATATTTTAACTTGTAAAGGTTTACCTGCCTTTCCCCTGTCTACATTGATAACTTGGTATTATACTACCAACATGGCTTATGAAAACTGGGTTTTAATTATTTTTCATCCTTGTTTAATCACTTTTCTCTTGGATCCATTTTTTTTTTCTGGTATTATATCCCATTTGCCTGTTCTAGACCAGACCATCCAGGCTATCACTGCTTTGACTCTTTCCATAGGCAAACCCATATATAACTCTGAATACCTGCTTAGATGCCCCATCCTGATCTCTGGTCTGGATCATTTCAGTGCTTTCAAACCCCAGTTATGACATAAATCATGTATTGTTTTGTATTTCCATGTATAACATTCAAATTAAAAATAATTTAGCTAGACACTTGATGATGCAGAAATCATCTGTATGCAGAGGATGTTGCCTCAGAGGCTTTCCCAAGCTGCCTTAAGCAACCCCTAGAATTTGATAGATTTATGGGATAAACTTCATTATTTATGAACCATTTCTTAAATATAATGCTATTCATTCCAGATAAATGATCAAAACTTGTTTGATACTCTGTAAACTAAGTTCCAGGTAACACTAGTAATTTGTTTTAATTTTAGTTTGCTTATAGGATTCAAAACACATATTGTAGTTGATTTTATATTCCAGAGACAAAATTATTTGTTTATTAATTAAATGTTTACTAAGTGTTTAGTATATGACACCCTGGGAGAAGAAGCCATGATTTCTGTCATGAAAATAAGTAGTTTAATGTAATATGCATATTTTGATAGGAGTACAGAATGTCATAGTAACACATTTTCCTAGGTAAATCTGCTCCCTTTTGTATAATTTTAACCTAACAAGGTCATTAAAATTAAAAAAAAAAAAACTTTATTTCTCCACAGGCACATATTTTATGTTTGTGGAAGAAATAAGAAGGACTTCAATATTTTTAATCTTGTACTAAGCAATTCAGAAATATGCCTAAATCTGTCTACTCTTACTATCCACCATTTTATTTACATGATTCCTTTGCAATAGTCAAAACAATTACCTCTTTTTCCTAAAAAAGGCTTGATCTTTTCTATCTTGATCTCTTTATAAATATTATTATTTTATGTATGAAGCATCTCTGTATATTGAAATTCTCTCCACCATTCAATATCCATTTAAAATTCCTTTTCCATTAAAATTCCTCATATCATTTTTGCCAACAACTAACTTCATAATATTTATTCTCTCTCTTATTTCCCTTATTTTTATACCCAAAACCCTTTCTATATTCCCCATTATAATATGTAAAATGTTCCAGTCAGAAAAGGAGTTAGAGAGAGAGTTATGAGAATTTTGAGGAAATCCCCCGTTCCATGGCTCTAAAAAGAAGTCAGGAAAGGGGACTGAGAAGGAGCAACCAAAGAGTCCAGGGAAAAATAACAAGAGAAAGTACAATGAGAGTATGTAGGAATAAAGAAGAAAGACAATGACTGAAAAACTCATCAAATTTACATGGGTTGTAGTGGAACAATGTGTGTGTGCCAAGTGAACAAATCTTTCTGTGGCTTTAAAAGATGTGTTTAGTAGTTTATCTGTAAATAAGTCCATTGATGGAGGGAAATAAAGAGTTAAGGGAGATTTTTTGAAAACAACTTTATTGAGACATAATTTAAATACAAAAACTGCATATATTTTATGCATGCAACATAATGAGTTTGGACCTATGCATACAACTGTGAAACCATCACCACAATCGAATAGACATATACATCACGTTCAAAGGGAAGAATTTTTTAAAGTTATATTAAATAATCATGGAATTAACCCAATTAAAATAGATGAATATAAAGAAGAAAGAAGTGATAAATGATATATAAAGTTCAGGAAAAAGTGGGAGAACTTAAAGCCTAGGTTATTCCTTTGCCTTAGCTAAAAGGAGGCATAGCTATACCAATTAAACTAATCTGAAAAGAATGACTGATGCTATAGATGTGCAAAAGATCGTCAGTTTATAGATGTGATAGTGAGAATTTGATGGAGTTGAATCTAATATCTTTAAATTTTTCTCCGTGAGGTGCACATGAAAGAAGTGGTAGGGGGTTGGATATTTAAAGGTACTGAAAAAAGTTTGAAACGATTTTGCGAACAATGAGAGTTAGAAATGACAGAGAAATGTAATAAAAATTTGGAGTAGTTGAACTAACAAGGAGTATGCTTGTGATGTCTTAAAATGTAAATAAAGCTGTTAGGAGTAATATGCAGTATGATGTAGTATTCTTGAGGGAGGGGGATGAAACAGTAATGTGCATTGCTCTCATAACTGAAGTAAATGGTATTAAAAGACTTTTCTCTAAAGCAGAATAATATCTTGGAATATTTCTTGGTGTAAACTTGCACACATGTACATACATAGTTTCCTAACACTAATTGCCCTTCCTTCAAAGAATCAGCAGCATCCATTACCTGAGGAAAACATCAAAACTAAAGGATTTTTTCTCTAGGGTATCAGTGTTTTTGATTTTCAGGAGCCCAAGCTTTTGAATATAAAAAGCTAAGAAGCTGAAAGACTGGGGAATACATACTATATTTGAAATAATGTTTTTATTATTTAGGCATTTTGGAAGTATCTCAGACGAAAGCTACCCAAAAACACAGTGGCTTAAACAAGGTAAAAGTATTTTCCACTTTCACATAAGAGACTAAGGTTGTGGTCTAGTCTAATATGGAGGCTTGGCCATGTTCATGACCCAGGTTGTTTCTCTTGTTTTCTGACATCCTCAACACACAGCCTATATCTTCAGTTCCCATAATCAAGGTCCACATTACAGCCTTTGGGAAATGAAAAATATAGGAAGTGTAAGACATGCCCATGTTTTGGAAGAAGTTGCCCATCTCACATCTGCTCACATTTCACTGGCCAGAACACATGACCACACCCAGCTGCAAGGCGGACTAGGAACTGTAGCTTTGTGGGAGGAGGGGTGTATGTTCAGAAAAGAGTGCATAGCCAGTGGTCAGTTAAAATCTGAAGATTCTATTTCTAAAGGAAGAAGAAAGTGATACATTCTACAGCAGTCTCTAATACAATATACCCCTTTGGTATATTGAAAATATACACACAGAAAATACAGTCAACATTTTCACAAGACAAGACAACCAAATGACTGATCCAGTTACTACATTCATCTCAAGGTCTAAGTCCTCTGGGTTATGGGTACTCCTCTCCAGCAGATCCATATGTGATTGATGAATTAAAAATTAATAAGCATGTTATCTGCCTCCTTCTATCTCAAATAGTATAGCAGAAACAAAAAGAGTGCACTTTTTAAACTTCCATTCAGAAACAGAAAGAATGAGAAATATTGTCAGTCAATTGTAATGATAAATCCCTCTTGAAATATTGTAGTGAGAATCTTCTTTAGAACATCTGGCAGTCAGGATTGGGTCTCTGAAAGTATCTTCTTGTCCACTATCCTTCATGGCCACATATGAAGAGACATTAGATCATTGGTCCTTCTTGGTGATTACACAACTCTTGCTGGTGCAATTTGGGAATACAAAAGTTTTCCTTCAGCGTTGAACAGTCACGTGTTTGTGATTTCCTTCACATAAAAAAATTCTATTAGTAGATGTCCAATAAGAAAATGAACAAGTGATAAAGTTTCCTTAATAGGTCTCATCAAGAAACCAAGTAAAGATAACACGTTGTAATGGTTCTTAAATGTCAAAAGTCTTGTCATTTATTTAGATGGGTTGATACTCCAACAAAGTAGACACTTGCTTGGGGAAACTGAAGCCTTGGCAGTGAAAGCAATACATTTACTGCAGTATGTTGATGGTTTGACTATCATTGTATGTCAGAGAACAAGTGATGAGAGTTGCTCAAGAAAAGGTTGTGGTCAGAATGTCGACTCTTTTAGAGCCTCTTCATATCACTGCTTTAATTTAGGAGTACACAATAGCTTATTGTTTTCATCCCTGAGAAGCCCCAAATTATAGTTTTATCCCTCAAGATAGGTTGCAGGCTATAGGCAGTAGGAGGTCCACTTAGCAAAGTTGTATCCCTTCCTTCAAGGTAAGTAAACCTAGTAGCTTGATTTCTTCTCAGTTCTAGATGTTTAGTGAAAGTGGAAAAGAGAAACACACACAAGCCAATATTATTAATTTTAAAACATTTCCCCATGTCTCCTAAATACAATTGGCTTCTGGCCTGACTCCCAAAATATTGCAAGCAACCATTTTATCTTGCTTCAGAATGACAAGGTTTTCCAGTTTTCTAGTACACATTATATGTTTCCTTGATGCCTTACAGTCAAATGTTAAGCCAATATATTTTAGATTTTTATTTACGTGAGTGACCCACTTTTGTTAAAATATTTTATGGTAGTTACAATAAAGACTTAGCTGTCGAGAACACAGAACACTTTAAACAGGACAGTTGTCCTATATACATAAAATTCCAGTGAAATTCCAAGGAAATGTATATATGCTTGATGATTCTAGGTACTCATAATCCTCCTAATTTGTTTCCCTGTCATTTTTAAGATACATGTTTCATCTTTTAGCATCAAGGTGTTTGCTTCTGTTCCTGGCCACATTCTATGCACAGGAGGAGAACTGGAACATGAGAGAAAAATTACCTGAAACTTAGTAACAAGGCAAAACTAAAATTTGAATGGCAAATCTTTTCTATGTTATAGAGAGGCAAAGTCCACACAAGCACTGTTTGGAGAACGTAGTTAGTTAATCTCACTATTATTAATTGATCCCAGATTTAGTGAAATTGTTTGCTAATTTGTTAATGTTTTGGCCCTGTGGACATTATTCAATTTTGTATCTAATCCAGTAATATTATTATAACATTTTCTTTGTTAAATTGCCTTTGAAATCCGTGATTTACAGATGGCCTTTGACCATGTCATAACATACTGCTTGTTTCCTCATTAATTAATACATTAAATAAAATCCTTGGACTTCCCTGGTGGCGCAGTGGTTGAGAGTCCGCCTGCCGATGCAGGGGACATGGGTTCGTGCCCTGGTCTGGGAAGATCCCACATGCCGTGGAGCGGCTGGGCCCGTGAGCCATGGCCGCTGAGCCTGTGCGTCCGGAGCCTGTGCTCCACAATGGGAGAGGCCACAACAGTGAGAGGCCCGCGTACCGCAAAAAAAAAAAAAAAAAAGTATATATATATATATATATATATATATATATATATAAATCCTTGGTACATATTTATTTTCCATTTGTCTTTTGATTGTCATGATTTTAACTTCTGAAAATTATACCATACCAAAGGCAAGCCATTCCTTTTAGTGGCACAACCTGAAAGTTGCTCATACATCTATGGTTATAACATGGTAACATAGCCACACTTAACTACAAATGAGGCTGTGAAATATAGAATTTTTTTTCTGGATGTCAAGGGGCCCAATTAAAATTCAGGGGATTTCATAGTAAAGGAAAGGGAAAGTGGATAGTGAAGGTCACCTATCAGTTTATAATTTATAAGCCATAATTGGTTTTCTTACCCTGTATGAAACAAGATTTTCCTGGGCTATTTCATAAAGAGAGATAAATCAAAGGGAAACACAGTATTAGATTCTAATGAGAGGTTCTGCTACACCCTCAGAGTTGGGTCCCAAAAATGAGGGAAATCACAGAAACCACTCAACTGGTTAGAGAGAATCTAAGAACAGAAGCACCCTGTGCCTTGCTTTTTAGGTGAAGTCTTGTCATGTTAGCCCATGCTTCACATGGTGTGAGTATTATACAGCTGAAAGGACTATGTGAGGTATCTAGGCTCATGGCCCTAAGATAGACTGATCGGGAACCAGCAATCTTTTTATTACAAGGACCAGATAGTAAATTTTTTTGGCTTTGTAAACCATACTGTCACAAGCAAAAGCACTGAACTTTGCTGATGTAGCACAAAAACAGCCATAAATTATACTCACACATCTTTGGATGTAACAAAAACTGAATATATATATATATATAGTCAATTTGAATTGAATTGTACACTGCACTTTGCCTGGAACACAAATCACAAAGATCTATTCACTTGCTAGTCACCATAATAAAGGAAAATTAGCAACCTGTATTGAGATTTTTGAGTTCTTATTTAATCAAATTCCTTTGTACTATAAGGTGCATTTTACAAATTTGTTTCTTAATAATCATCTTATTACTGCTAATTTCACTTTGAAGTTGGCTTCTTATTCACAGCTGTATTGACAGGAAGTATTAGATTTCATGTTATTATCTTCACTTATAAGCATTAATATGCCTTAGTCAAACTGCATGACTTCTATAATACAAGTCATGAGAGCATAAATATTTCTCAAGTTTTTTATTGCATACGAGTGAAAATATCACTATGATTTGCCTAGGTATTTAGGTTAGAAATATTATTGTGATAGTGCTAATTCTTACATTCTTCTCCTTTCAGATTCTCAGTAATATTGGCATTACAAATCTATGCTTTCTAGGTGAAGAGCACCTGTATGCACGGCAAACTAATTCAAGAGCTGTCAGTGATATATAGTGAGTAGCCTCCTGATTTTTATTCTAAGTATTACAAATAGAAAATAATCTTCTAAATGTTTTTTCTCCTAAAATATCCACCTATATCATTTGGTAATGTTATTCTTCTTTTAAAATAAAAGAAATCTTTTTCTAGGATAAATTTGGAATATATATGTTGTTAGGATTACAGGGTAAACTCCCCATATAAAACCGTTAAATATCTGAGTTTTATATCTCGGAATTGTGGCTGGGACCTCAAAACCAAAGACTATTATACTTAGTGACCTAATATTCTAAAGAGAAGTGCTAGACAGAAGTTTATAGGGTTTGCTAATAGAGACAAAAATTTGCTTAAGGACTGCAGATTTGCATGTCTTTTCTTTCTACAACCAGCTCATTCCATGCTAAACACACTGGCTACTTAACGTTCCTGGAACACGCTAGTCACCATCTGGCCATAGGGTTTTGACCTTGCATTACCTTTGCCCAAAGTGTTTTTGTCTCACTCTCATCTTCTTCAAGTCTTTGTTCCAATCTCACCAGGTCATACTGCTGATTACATTCACTATTTCGTTATACTGCTCTACTTTTCCTCTTTTCTACAGTTCTTATTATCTCCTAGGATATATCATAATTTGCATATTTCTTGTGCTTATTATCTGTTCCCTGCGTCTAGAATGTAACTTCCATAAGAACAGAGATCTCTGTCTGCTTTGTTTATGAATGCATCCTACGTATTTAAATAGTGCTTGACATAAAGCAGATGCTCAACAATATTTTTGGCAAATAAATGAAAGAATCCTATTTAAAAAGACTTTTCTGAATAAATCTGCCATATGTTGCCAATATGTTTTGTACTATCTATGTTTGGAAAAGTATGTATCTTACTGCTAAAAAGGAAAAAAAACCTGCAGTCACTTCATAATTTTATGAAAACAAAAAGCTAATTTTAATATTTATTTTAGGTAAATTTCCTGGCAATTAAAGTATTTATTTTTTTTAATTAAGATAAATGGATGCAGATTAAGTTAAAGATCTTATATACAATAAGATAACTGAATATAATATAATAAGATCTTTAATGTAAAATGAGGAAAGCAAAAATATAGTTTCTATCTAGTCCAAGATTATATTGTTTGAGTGCAAATTAAATGTGTAGTGTCTAAAGGAAAAGGTAGTGATACCAAAAAAAAAGCTTCATTTTCTTAAAAGGATAAAAACATTATAAATGCAAATTCTAAAAGGAATTATTAAAAAGATAATTGTAGGACATAGTGGATACTTTTTAAAAATTACATTATAGAAAATAAAAAATACTCTTCCTATACTAATTTGGTTTTGTTTTTGCTTTTACAGAAAATACCTAAGACCTAACATTAAATAGATCACAGTAAAGATATGTCTGTGAAAGCATAAGGGGTTTGAATTTTATAGCTCCCTGATAATGTTATTTGATAGTTTTTATTTCATTGATTCATTTTTATCAAATTTCTTATGAGAAAATTTACATACGTAAAATGTATCCATTTTAACTTTACAGTTAGAGGAGTTTTGACATATGTAAGCATGTAACCAGGGTGGCAATCAAGATTAACATTTTCATCACCCCAAAACATTTCTTCATGAACATTTGCAGTCAATTCCCCATTGCTCCCAATCCAAGGTAACTGCCCACCTCTGTCATGACAGAGGCAATATGCCTTTCAAAATCTCCTTTAAAAGGTATCAAAATTGCATAATCTTTTTTGTTTCTGACTCCTTTCACTAAGTATAATGCTTTTAGAATTGCCCATAATGTTGCATGTATCCATTCTTTTTTATTGCTGATAATTTTCCATTGTACAGATACACTAATTTATTCATTCACTCACCTCCTGCTGTATATTTGTATTTTTTTCAGTTACTATATTACAGGTGCTATGAAAATATGTGTAAAAATGAGCATATGTTTTAATAGCTCTTATATAAATGGATCATATGTTAAGTATATGTATACTATTTTAAAAAACTGCCCAACTATTTTAAAAGTGGCTATATCATTTTACATTGTCACTAGTAATATATGAAATTTCTCATTACTCTACATCTTCATCAACACTTGGTGTGGTCTGTTTTGTTTGCTTGTTTGTTTATTTGTTTTAATTTTCATCATTCTAGTTGATATGTATTGGTAGGTCATTGTGGTTTTAATTTGCATTTCCCTGATAGTACTTTCTTAATGAGCATATTTCCTACACTGTCTTAATCAGAGCAGCCCACTGTTAAATAATTTATATATGATGTTTCCAGCAAGATTTCATTTAAGAATTAAAAGTTTAAAGAAAGATTCCATTGAAGGAATAAAGTTAAAGATTCCCTCTAACTGATATTTTTTGAATCCCTCTTTTCTCAGAAAGTGGCTTATGTAGTTTGGGTCTTTTTGTTCCGTTTCAGCATTTTTAAATACTTGAGACAACTACAGCAAGTATTAATACAGAGGCAGGAATGGACATCTTACATCAAGTTATAAATTAAGTTTAATTTAAGGTAGTAATCCTTTTTAACTTGATATATGGTGTCCATTCCAAAGAAGGGAGGGAAAAAAATTAAAATAATTCACCATGATTAGAGATGTGACAAAGCATAAAGTGTCATTGAAATTTACCTGTTTATATGCACCTCATTATTTATATCCAGTTTTATTACTAATTTTTAAATATTGAAATTTTTACCCCTTCACTCTGAGTTTAGCAACCAATTATAGTTTCATGGTTGTCTCATTCATTAGGGAAATGTGTTCAATAATGTCAGGAGACTGTTTAAAACCATGAAAAAGGACATAGCCAAAATCTCACAGCCAACAGAAATATTGGAGAATAAGCTGGCCTGTGACAAATGTTTGTGGAACTCTTCTATGAGTTGAATGTAAAGAGCAAAGAATTCTAGGGCATGTAATTATATTATTTTCAACAAATAGCACAAGCAAATGTTAGCAATGATCATTGCTCTGTAAATTTTTATTAGGTCTCTCTTAGCCTAGCTATATTTCCAATCTTTAATAGCACAACTTAGAGCCAAAAAGCAGAAGTTTCCTGTTATGTGTCAAGAAGCAAGGACATTGCAGTGAATCCTCTGATACGTCCTGACGCTGCCTTGAGGACTTGGTTAAATGCATAAAAAATCATTCCAGAGAATAAATTTTTCATTAGCCACATTTGTCATTTTATGCATAAGAAACCCCATAGAGCCTTACCTATATGAAATGGCCTATCCTTGGTCTGAAGAGCAAGGAAAAAAATATTATATAGTGCTGTCTTCTTTGACCTCTGTCTTTCAAATAAATAGTCCCTGTCTTTAAAGACAGTAGGTTAGCTTAATTTACATCTTCATAAAATAATTAGAGAACTATTGAGAAAACCATTCTTTCTAGGGAAGCAGTTAGATCCTCCTCTTGAAGAACATGGGCAAAGTCTATTATTAGATACCATTCTATGGGCCTCATAAAAAGACAGATATCTTCCTATGATAAACAATGCTTAAGGCTTGGCATCTTGGATGGGGCTTAATCTTGAGCAAGCAGTGCATGGGCTTCCTGAGTGTCTCCTGTGTCTTGACCAGAGTTTATTTTGGCTGAACCTTACTTCATTAAGTCAATGTTTGATTACATATCTCTAGAACAAAATATAAGCAAAAATCCATTTTCACATGCCATTTGGCAATTTTTGGTAGAGTTCACTGATGCATTTGACAAAATGTTTTCCTCCATGGTGGAGCTGCCCATCAAAAATCTATCCTTCCAATCTATACATCCTCCATCTGGAAAAATGGTACCTATATCATTACAGAGCCTTACATTTTATTGTCCCCCCAAAATTCTATTTTATGTCAACTGAGGGGAGGTATAGCTCAAGAAATTGTTAATATAATGTCTGCATATTTCTTAGAAAACATTAATTGCAATATATAATTCATCACCCATATATAGGAGTTAAATCAAAATTGGAAAATATAAGTTACATCAGAAAATTTTCCTCTGCCTTTAAATGAGATACCCAAGAATTATCACTTCTCCATCATCTCTAATAAGTTATTTATTGGGAAGGTTACCCTAGAGAGCCCAGTATGGTTGGCAACATATAACCATAATTGTTTATCTTGGAGGCTCAGAGTTATATTTTTCCATAATTACATTTTAGGATCATTGCTGATTTTAGGAAGCTCAGTATATCCCACCCCAGATTTTAACTATCTATTTTTGGAATGAACAAGAGAAGGACTTTGTCAAAAGATAGCTAAGATTAGGTGATTACTGTGCATCAAGACAGGGTTGATTATATTAGGTGAAAATAAACCCTCAATAGAAAGGAAATACTGAGAAGAAACTTAGTTATTAGCTGGTGGAAATGTATCTCATCGTAAGCCAGACACTTTTGATGAGATGAATGGAAAGTTATGTTGATAAGAATGAAATTAAGTTGATTAAATGATTATCTGGGTCTGAAAATTTGGTCATTTTTTTTTTTTTAGAGTCTCAAATTATCCGTGTCAAATTTAAGGAGACAACCTAAAACTGCAGGATTATTTTCTCAGTTAGCTTTTTAAATTCCTCTTCTGTAAATTCCTGAATCTTAACATGTAAAGAAAGTGATAAATCCTTATTCTTGGGGGGTTTTTCAATATAATTCTAACCTTGGTTAATTAGTATGGGTGCACTCACTGTTATGCAGAGGTGTCTAAGAATAATGACAGCCTTCTTCTCAAACCCTTGTTAGTGTTACCTTCAGCACCTCTAATATTAGCAATTATAGTTCATAGAGATACTTGAGGAGAACTACAGAAAGAAGCCTTAAGCCTTGCGTTGAAAGAACGTGCCTTGGTTTAAAGCAGAGGTATACAAAGGAAAGGTAGTGATTATGGATTCCCTTTGTACCTTCTTTCAGTGAGTCATTTGGTGAGATTGACTCAGAATTCTTTTTTCTTTTCCTCTAAAGTAAGAGCTGAGAAATGACTTAAAGAACTCTCCTTAAATTAATGGGTCCTTATGTTGTGATGAACAGATTGGACAATATAAAGTCATTATGTTTTATATCAAATATATTTCATTAAAAAAACTAGATTAATAATTATTTCAATTGATTTTAAGGTATTTTTCCTAAATTGTCACTGGAGCCAAACTTATCTTTATCTTAGAGTAATCAGGAAGGGAAGAAGGGAAAATATTGGGCTTGAGGTCCTCTAATCTATTCAGCACAATGATTTATATAGTAAGATAAGATTCCTCACTGCAACTAAGTGGATTACATTATTATTTTTGGAAGAATCATTTAGATCCAATGACTAGGAACAATATGTTGCGGTTTGGAACAGTACAAATATGAGATTTTAAAGCACTAGAGACCTAAGTTCAAATCCTCATTCAGCTGCCTTATGAATATTTACCTAAAGAAAAATGTCTCTGAATTAATCTGAGCAATAATTTCCTCATATGTAAACTAAGTAACAATAATATTCACCCCATAGGGTGAATATTATTGAGAGTATTAAATGAAATAGTACATATAACCCACCTTTAAGTTATTAGTCTGTTAAAAAAAAAAAGATATGGTTCTGTAAACTGGCTCAGGTCTGGGAATTGATTGAGGGTCATAACTATTTCATGATTCAGGTTAATGACTTTTGTTCACTTGATCTAGAAATCCTCCACTATATATATATATGTATATATAGATCAAGTAAGAATTTAGTAAATTTTACATCAATTTCACTTCCAGGAACACCATAATTAACTAGCAAACGCCACAGGTCTCTGAGAGTCAGGCTATTCTGATTGCTGCTTTGACTTTGCTGTTCATTATGGTAACCAGGCCCACCTTGCCTTTGGCAATAGAGGGTAGCCACTTGGCCTGAGGCACCCTGGGATCCAATTATGCCCAATGCATTTAGGTTCCCAATTCAGTAGCAGCAGTTTCCACTACAAAGAGGAGCTATCACAGAGCTCTTCAAGGATGCTGTACTGAGAACATAGCTGACACTAATAATGTTATAAACATTTTATTGTCATATATAATAGTAAGAATTATTAATGAAACATGACTATTCCTATTCCAAAATAGAAATAAATATAATTATACATACAATAGATATTTTGGCACATCTTTAAAGTGCTTGTTAAAAAATTCTGATTCTAGAGCTGCAACTTAACTGTTCTAAAACAGAGTATATGCAAGTCAGTTGCCAGAGTCTGCATTTTTAGCAAGTGTCCCATTTTATTTTTATGCATGCTAAATTTTGAGAATATTTTTTGTAGTGCATTGCTTTTCTAATATAATTACTTGGGGCAGTATTATCTTGATTTTTACAGTCCTTAGTTGTAACACTTTCAGATTTTTTTTTGTTCCAGAATTGATAAAGACAAGAATAAATTGATAATGTTTGAATCACCATATGACAGACGTAAGGCAACATCAACTAAAAAAATTAGTTATATATGTGCAAACTAGTTATATATGTGTGTATACGTACATAAATATACAATTACCAGAAACAGTATGTAATGTGTGTCTTACTTATATAAGTTATAATTCTTCTAACTAGGGAATTGACTAAAGGAAACAACTCCTAATCCAAGTGAGATTCTCTTCTTCTTCCAATTCTCTGTTTCTGTGTTATCTATTGATCTGTTCTCTGCTCTGTTCTATTTATGTCAGTGTTCGTTATCTTATATTAAGCCTCTGGATTATACAGAGAAATCTTATGTTTTCATTGACAGTTTTGAATATATTCTTTGATTTCAACACCTCCAGACTGTAGTGTTAGTTTCTGGCTCAGTTTGAATAGGACACATTGAGAATTCCAAAAACATATTGCCTCCCAAAACAAGGGCAATAGAAACATAGAATATACATAGGAATAAAAAGCATACAGAAAAATGCTCTTCAAATCTTCAAGTGTACATTGGAAATAAAACACTGTGTTAAAGATGAGAAACACATCATCAGTCCTCTGGTACTGTTACTGTAGCCTTTTGTTTTATCAACTTCATATGCAAATTAAGTAACAGACTAAAATCGGTTTCAAACTGTTTGAAAAGCATGACAAAAATATGTAGTATGTTAATCTCCTTTGGAACCACAGTTATAATTACTTTCTTGCTTATCCAAAGTTTGCATTTATAAAAATGTAGATAGAAGCAGACATCAGAATTCATTATGAGGCAGTATGTTCGATTATCTCATTGCTTCTCTGTTGACTAATTGTTACAATACTAAAAATATTATTCATAGACTCACAGGCTTAGAAACATTATCTTTAGTGTATTTCAGAAACAGTTTTTAGAGCTTCTGGTTTTAGTGCCACCAGGTGAGGACCTTGGAAGTTCTTACTCTCATCCTCACAACAACCAGAAGAGCTGAACAAACTGAAATCCAGTGACTTTCTTCCGACCCATTGAAGGACTGAAGTCACAGGGCAAACTATCACCCCAAAATCTGGAGAGACAAGCAAATCCAGAGTCATAGCCTAGATCTCCTTACCGGGAACAGAAGCCTCTGGAGCCACAAACTGATAGGAACACTTACAAGGTAAGCTTTCTGGAGGTAAAACACTTACAAGGTAGTTGCTAGAAGCTGAGCATTCTCTAAGCCGACAGTGAGAAATTCCCAGGGGCTAGAGTCTTAGGGAGGCCTTATTCTATTGTGGGTTTTACATCCAAGAACCACACAAAGTTCTCAAGGTAAAGAGCCAGGAAAGATCCATTCATGACACTATTAGAGGGAGGAGAACTTTAAAATACATCCAGGACGTTTTCTGTAACAGAAGTTTCCTTTCAAGGAGAAAAGACTAACAGTATTTTCCCAAGAGAAGAAAGGCATTTACCACTCTCCTGCCCCTTTGAGGCTTCCTGTCCCACTTAAGTGGGGAACAAAAGCTGAGAAACACTTACAAAAGTCACAGCCCTGGGACAGAGGCCCACTGAAAGACTGAGATTGAATCATGAGATCATAGAAAGCTTCCACTTCCTCATCCTTTACCACCAAACCAAGAGGGCTTACAGCTAAAAGACCTGCAAAACACAGAATCTCTCTGAGGAGGAGTACTTAGGGAAGCCCAGAATCAACAAGGGAGATAAAAACAAGAACATTAGAAAAATTTTAAGCCTCATAGCAACACAGATACAGCAAATATTAGACACAGCACAACTCCTAACCAGATTAGCAAATTTAAAGCTAATCTATGTCCAGCTGTCAACAACAAAAAAAATAGTTATATAATGCTATTATTGCTTTTAATTAGATCCTGTTTTTCTCTTTATAGACAAATTCAAACACATGAATCACAAGAACACATTTTAAGGAACAGTTTTATAGTAGTAACAGAAAGGAAAAATAATTTCCCTAGTACTTTTGACCCCCAACATATTTTTTATTGTATATACATTCCATTTTCAGTAAGATAAGATTTTTAGTCAGGATGATATACACAATTGCTTCATTATTTTTTAATTTGTGTGGTTGACCTTCTCATAAATCTTTACAGACTAAAAAAATGTTTTTGAAGTTTTCACGTGTTGACACAAGATTAACAAATTGCTTCTACCTTCAAAGGGAGTATGTATAAACTAGAAGGAGAAAGTCAAAGAATCTGAGCTTTAGGAAAAAACTCACCAAGTCAGCTGACAGATGTTTACTCTCATGGGGGCTTAGATCCTGGTGGTAGCTGAGCAGTCTACAGAATTGACATATATGCAAATAGTGACAAAAGTGTATTAACTCATTCAATTATTCTCTTTCTCTTTTAACTAAAAGATCAACCTGAAAAACCAAAAACATAAATTAGCAGCAACTAGTGTGCGAGTGTTTATATGTCAGATGTGGGAAGAGTCAAGAGCAACTTTGATAAATATGGCATTTTGGCATTTTATGAACTAAACACTAGTTACCACAATTTTAAAATAAAAATGTCAAATATCTGGAAAAATAACAAAGTGATGAAATTGCAAAGAATTTAATGCTCTCTGAATTAACAGTCTACAAAATCTAGCCTGTTTTCCTAATCTCATAATAAATATCCTACATCCTAAAAGGATTGAAAGAAGTAAAGAATTAACAAAAAATATAATGGAGAAAGATGTAAATTTCAGTTGAACTAGAGTTTACAGGTATATAAAATAATTACTACAGCAACACTGACAACAGCAACAATAGTTAAGATAAGTGACAGCAGGTTTGCCCAGGACAATCCTGGCTTGTTCATATTTTCCTGACTGAAATATTAGTATCATGCCATTTCACTCTAAAAATTAACCTATAAGACCCTCTGAGATTTTCCTCTCCTCATATCTCCAGTCTCATGCTACCCTCTCTAAACTCAACTCATCCTTAACTATTCAGTACTTCCTCTGGTTTTATGAATAGCATAAATGTGGCATGAGGTTGTTTTATACCAGAAACCCTCTGCCTCCTGTTTTCTGGCCAACTCTTATTTATTTCTCAAATTACATTTGAAACATCCCTTCCTTAGGGAGGCTTTCCTTGACACTGCAGCCTAGATTAATTCATTAGCTCCTCTTTAATTGTTCTAATAACACTCATTTCCCTGTTGTAATTTTCTCACCAGTGAGGTATAGTCTTTAATGCCTACCTTCTTTTCTAGATTATAAGCTCCATGAAGGCAAGATCCAAGCCTTCTTTGTGACCTCTCTTTTCCTGTTTCTTGGTAGAGTGATTGGCACAAAGGAAGAGTTTACAAGTAATAATCAAATACATAGATGATTCTGTGATGGCTCCCCTAATCTTCATCATACAAATGAGGAAACTGAGGCTTAAAAAATTGATGTATAATTCTCATGGTCACATTCCTGCTAAACAACAAGCCAGATTTCAAACCCAGGCATTCATAAATTCAAAGCCCATGCTTTTGATTCTTTAAAAACAAAGAACAAATTACATGACACATTAGGCTTTGGAAAAATCACCTACTCTTTGAAAGATGTAAAATTAAATCATCTGGTAGGTTTTGGTTATAATTGGCTTTGTTTTTAAAATCAGGTTTATTGAGGTTTATTTTACATACAATAATTTCACTAATTTAAATTATACAATTAGATAAGTTTTGCAAGTATATTCAGTCATCTAACAACCAGAATCAAGGTATCAAACACTACCAAAAACACAAAAAGTTCCCTGGTGCCCCTTTGCAGTCAATATCCAACACCCACACTTGGACCCTGGCTAACATTGATCAGTTTTGCCTTTTTCAGAATGTCATATAAATGGAATTATACATTAGGTAATATTTTGTTTTTAGCTTCTTTCACAGTTTTTGAGATTCATTCAGGTTGCATGTAGTTTATTCTTTTTATTGTTGAAAAGTATTTCATTCATATGGGTATACAACATTTCATTTACCTATTCATCTGTTGCTAAACATATGGATTGTTTCAAAGTCTGAGCAATTGTAAATAAAGCTGCTCAAAATATTTATGAACAAACCATTATGTGGATAAATGTGTCATTTTATCTTAAATAAATACCTTGGAGTAGAATGGCTGGGTAATACAGTAAGAATATGTGTAACTTTACAAGAACTTGCAAAAAGTTTTCCAAAGTGATTACAAAATTTTACACTCCTGTAGCAAGATAAGAGATTACCAATTGCTCCACATCTATTTTTAAGTGCGATAGTTTTGGGTTTGTTGCATAAGAAGAAACTATAATAATGGTAATAGAGATTGTTGATATGTAAATTTGGTTGTGGATCTATCTCAGAGAAGTGGCCTGATCATGGTAGTACTTGAAAAGCCAATTTAGTTTTGGGATTTACATGAATTCTATGAAGAATAAAATTTTACTCTTTAACCAGGCTTACCCTACCCAGTCCATTAATTCTTTATTAAAATCTTGTTCAATTACATTTTTTTGCAACAGCTACAAAAAAAGTAAATTATTCAAATGTAATACTTTCTGCACTTAGAACTGTTATAAAACAGAAGTGTTCCTTAAGGTATACTACAGTTCAGTATACCAATGGAAATATAGTATTCAAAGTCTAAGTAATTGCATTAGTTTGCTAGGGCTACCATAACAAATTACCACAAACTGAGTGGCATAAACAACAGAAGTGTATTGTCTCACAGTTCAATAAGCTAGAAGTCTGAGATCAAGGTGTTAGCAAGATTAATTTTTTCTCGGGTTGTGAGGGAAGAATTTGTTCCATGTCTCCCCCATAGCTTCTGATGGCTTGCTGGCAATCTTTGGCATTCTTTGGCTTGTAGAAGTGTCACCCCAAAATCTTCCTTCATCGTCGCATAATGTTCTCCCTGTGTGCGTGCCTATCTCCAAATTTGCCCTTTTAAGGACACCAGTCATATTGTATTGGGACCCAGCCTAATAATGTCATTTTAACTTATTTACTGCTATAAAGACCCTATCTCCAAATAAAGTCACTTTCTGGGATACGGGGGATTAGGCTTCCAATGTATGAATTTTTAGGGATACAATTCAACGAATAACAGTTACAGTCATCACTCAGTATCTGTGGGGATTGGTTCCAGGACCCACGTGGATATGAAAATCTGCAGATACTCCATAACATGACATAGCAGAGTTGACCCTCCTGAATTTGTGGGTTCCACATCCTGGATCACAATATGAGGTTGGTTGAATCTGTGGGCATGGAAACTGCCTATAGGAAGGGTCAGCTATATTTTGGATCCAATGATGACTGTGCTTACTGTCATAGTGTAAAGTAATGATTACTTGTAAATTTATAATAATGATAAGTTAAAAGATATATGCAGGCCTCTTTGAATTGCTTTTTACAAGATTTCACTTTTATGGATTTCTTTAAGACTAAGAATATTTCAGTGATAATGATGACAAAAAGTTACTAGTATGCAAAGCAAAAAGATAAAAGATAGAAAATTCTAAAAATTATAAATATAGGTTTTATTGAAGATAGGATATTATTTAATATTAGATAATAGATTATATTTTAAATACAGTAAATATCTTGTTTAGGTGTTTACTTTTGAAATAAGTTAGTAACATGAAGAAAAAGTGATATATAATTTTAATAATTTTGTACAGAGGGTTCAAATATAGTCGTGTATATCATTTTCTAGGCTTCACAGTTTTTATAAAAGTTATGGTAATAAAAATGGTATCCTGAATTTCATATAATTATAAAACAACTCACGTCTAATTCTAAACTGTAGTAATTGATCCTAGAGGGAGATTTATTCTGTGGTTATGAAAGGCAATGGCATTTACAACTAGGATAAATTAAAGCAAATGAAGAGGAAAATTTTATTCTATGTAATACTTAGTTCATTATATTCTTAAATGACTATGCCAACCCAAATTCATCAGTAAGAGATCTGATGTATGCAAAAAAATGAATAAAATATATCACCAAGAAATAGCTTATGTTTCACAAGCATAGATATTGTTGTATTATAATTTATGTGCATTTCTCTTTCAACATAGTAAAGTGAACATAGTGAATACTCAAAATATTTAAAAACATAGATAAAATACAGTATTATTAAACACAATGTCTCTTGTACTTTGAGTTAGAGAATTTGGGAATATTTTATGTTGCTTTAGATAAACTTATCCCTTCAAGATTTCCGTCCCTTTTAAGAAATTATATTGTGCTTCAGTCTATTATGTGCTTATTAAAATTCCAATAATTAATTCAATGAGTTAAGTCTAATTTCTTACAATTAAAATTTTTTTGGAAAAAATTGTTACGTTAATACATTTGGATTCCAATTGTGAATACAAGATTATTACTTATAAATAGGTATATAGTAGGCAGAATAATGCCCTCTCCCCAAAATGTCTATATCCTAATCCATAGAACTTGTGAATATGTTACCTTACATGGAAAAAAGAACCTTGAAGTTATGATTAAGTTAAAGATATTAACTTATGGGGAGATTATTGTGAAATATCCAAGTGGGCCCAACGTGTAATCACAAGTGTTCTTATAGTGAAAAAAGGAGGCAGGAGCATCAAAGAAGGAAATATGACAACAGAAGCAGAAATCATGTGATACAGAGTGATAGCTGGCTTTGAAAATGCAAGAGGACCATGACACAAGGAATGCAGGAAGCCTCTAGAAGCTACAAAAGGAAGGAAACGGATTCTTCCCTAGAACCTGAAGAAAGAATGCAGCCCTGCTGAAACCTTTATTTTAGCCTCATGGGCCCATTTCAGTCTTCTGACCTCCAAAACTGTAAGATAATAAATTTGTGTTGTCTTAAGCCACTAAGTTGTGGCAATTTGCTATAGTAGCAAAAGGGGAGCAGGACAGGTAAATGTTATGATTGTAAGAAGCTAGCATAAATAATAATGATATCAACCCTTTAAAAGATTCTTATAACTAAACACATAATTACCATATAACCCAGCAATTGCAACTTTATCCCCCCAAAATAGAAACTATATTCACAAAAAAAGGTACACAAATATTTCTACCAGCCTTATTTGTAATAACAAAATACTAGAAAGAGGGCTTCCCTGGTGGCGCAGTGGTTGAGAGTCCGCCTGCCGATGCAGGGGACACGGGTTCGTGCCCCGGTCCAGGAAGATCCCACATGTCGTGGAGCAGCTAGGCCCGTGAGCCATGGCCGCTGAGCCTGCACGTCCAGAGCCTGTGCTCCACAATGTGAGAGGCCACAACAGTGAGAGGCCCGCGTACCACACACACACACACACACACACACACACACACACACACACACACACAAAACTAGAAAGAACCAAAAATTCTTTCAATGTGTGAATGATTAAAAAAAAAAAAAACTGTTACATCCATACAATAGGCTACTAATTAGCAATAAAAAGGAGTAAACGTTTGGTACATGCAACAACCTGCGTTGTCTGATGCTATTCTAAGTGTACATAGAAGAAATATTTGAGACAATTATAAAGAGGAACAAAGTTAAGTAAGTTTTCTATATTTGACTCTAACTGGGTAATGATGATACCAGTAGAGTGTGATAAGTTATGCATATGTAGTAATACCTAGAACAACCACTAAAAAAGTTATACAAAGAGATGTACTCAAAAACACTATAAATGTATCAAAATGGAATGTAAAAAATGTTTGAGTAGCCCACAGGAAGGTGGGGAAAACGAGGGATGCAAAACAGAGAGAACAAACAGAAAACAAGAAATAAAATGGTAGGCTTAATCCCAAACACATCAGTTAACTATAGGAAATGAATATTGTGTAAATATGCCAATTAAAAGACAAAGATTGGAGAGTGGAGTAAAAAACACTGCATAACTACATACTTTTCATAGGAGACTTCGAATATAATGATGTAGGTAAGTTTAAAGTAAAAGAAAGGAAAAAAGATATATGCATTATTCATCAAAAGAAAGCGGAAGTGTCTGTATTAATATCAGATAAAATAGACTTCAGAGCAAAGGAAATTATCAGGGACTAAGGAGTATGTACATAATGAATAATAAAAGGTCAATCTACCAAGAAAAATAACAATCTTCAATGTGCATGCACCAAAGAACAGCTGCAAGATACATGAAGAAAAACATGATAAACCTGAGTGGAGAAATAGACAAATCCATAAGTAAAGTGGGAGACTCCTACAGTCCTCTCGACAATTTATATAACAACAGTATAAAATATCTGAAACATTTTATAAGGATCCAAAAACATCATCACCCAACAGAATAAAATTGACTCTTATAAGACACTTCACCCAACCACAGAGGAATACATATCTTTTCAAGCATTAACAGAACACATGCTACATTATGTTTGTAGATCAGAAGCCTCAGCATAGTAAAGTTGACAATTCTAAAAATTTTAACAATATCCCAGCAAGATATTTTGTGAATATAAGCAAGTTTATTCTAAAAATTATATGAAAAAGAAAATAAACTGGAATAGCTAAAACAATTTTTTGAAAAAGAATAAAGTGTGAGGAATCAGACTATCAGATTTCAAGACCTATTATTAGTAACAGATAGTGTGAACATAGACATATAGATCAAAGAAACAAAAGAGAGAGCCCCAAAATGGACCTGACTGACAAAGATGCCCAACTGACTTCTGACAAACATGTAAAAGAAATTCAATTAAGGGTGCTGGAACAATCAGATATCCATAGGTGTGCAATAGATAGATTAAATAGAGAGAGAGACAGACACAGACAGACAGATGGAACCTTGACTTAAACCTTATACTTTTCAAAGAACTTAAAAGGAATCATAGATTTAATATGTAAAGCTATAAAATTTTTAGAATAAAACATAGGAGAAAATCTTTGGTGCTTAGGGCTCAATGGGCAGTTCTTAGATGTGACCAAAAAACAATTCCATAAAAGAAAAAGTTGATTAATAGGACCTCATCAAAATAGAAGACTTACACTCTGTGAAAACTCTATTAAGACAACAAAAAGTCTAGCTACAGACTGGGTGAAAATATTTTCAAACCTGGGATCTGACAAAGCACTCATATTTAGGTTATATAAAGAACACTCAAAATTCAACATTAAAAGAAGCAAATGCTCCATTTATAAAATGGGAAAAAAATATGAAGAGACTTTTGACCAAAGATGATATATGTATGACAGATGAACAGGAGAAGATGGTAAACTTCTCTAGCCATTAGGGAAATGCAAATTGTGATCATGATGTAGTATCACTATACATTTGTTAGAACAGCTAAAATGAAAAAAATAGGAAAAATACCAAATGCTGGGGAGGACATAGGGAAACTTGATCTCTTGTAGGTTGCTAGTGAGAATGTAAAATAATACATCCAACACTAGAAGGTAGTTTGGCAGTGTCCCTAACTAAATATACACTAACCACATGACCCAGCAATTGTACTCCTGGGCATTTATTCCAAAGAAATAAAAACTTATATTTATACAAAAACCTGTACCTGATTGTTCACAGCAGCTTTATTATGTTTTTATTTTTTTCAGCTTTATTGAGATAAAATTGACAATTAAAATTATAAGAAATTTAAAGAGTACAACAGAAACTAGAAATAGCCCAGATGTTCTTAAACAGGCAAATGGTTAAAAAAATTGTGGTGCCTCCATACAATGTTGTTTTGATATTATACTATAATTACGTAAGATATAAACACCAGGGGAAACTGTGATGTGTACACAGAACTCCAGAACTCCTTGTTACTATAACTCTTTGCAACTTCCCATGAATCTTTAATAAGTTAAATATGTATACACACACACATATATATATATACATATGTTCTATTTGGTTTCTTTATATTAGATACAGAGTAACTGAACTCATTTTCTGCTTGAATACAAGAAGAGGAGAGGAAGAAAAAACCAGGAGGAAGAAAAAGAGAAAGAGGAGGAAAGCCAAATAGGATTAGTATGATGCCTATTAAAAATAGCTTTACCAAGAATCTAGGAGGAGTTTATAATAGTACACTTGAAACATTTGAGCACCTGAAGTACAGCATATCAGGAAGGTTTACATACAATAAATATAAATAAATTTGTAACTCTTTCTTTTATGCATCTAATATAAGAATATGTCATTAGCAACTCACTGCCCTTTGAACTAAGTATAAACATTCATCTTTTGAAATAACCTTTCCC
This sequence comes from Lagenorhynchus albirostris, assembly GCF_949774975.1. Lineage (NCBI taxonomy): Eukaryota > Metazoa > Chordata > Mammalia > Artiodactyla > Delphinidae > Lagenorhynchus > Lagenorhynchus albirostris. Next base: position 31,037,716 of record NC_083102.1, read on the forward strand.
AGAATAAGTATGCCTCTTCTAGTGAGTCTATTTTTCTTCAACTCATTCAAATGACTGATATTATGTAGTAAATAACTGCTGTCCAAAGTAACAGAATTGCACCGAATAAACTGATAAAACAAATTAATCTATAACATGCAGTGTCAACTCTAACTTGCAATCTAGCAGCACGTTGTGTTGGGAAATCTTTATTTTGTTTGGTTTTCTTTTGTTTTCAGTATAAACCGTACCTAACTTCTGGAAGTATAATTAAGAATCTTACTTTATCGTTATTATAGAAGAAATGTTTGTTTAAAACAATAATTTAAATCTTAATCAGTTTATATATTTAGTTTAAAAACACATTAGATGGGGATTTCCCTGGTGGTCCAGTGGTTAAGACTTCGTCTTCCAATGCAGGGGATGCGGGTTTGATCCCTGGTCGGGGGGTTGAGATCCCACATGCCACACGGCCGGAAAACCAAATGTAAAACAGTAGCAGTATTGTAACAAATTCAATAAAGACTTTAAAAATGGTCCACATCAAAAAAATCTTTAAAAAACTCATTAGATGATTTTATCCTTTGAAAAATTAACATTTATTAGAATGAGTCTAAAGATTACTAATGGTAGTGTTTCAGATTTTTGAATAAGTTACTATTGAGCCAATCTTAATGTTGTCAACCAAATAATGTATACTGCATGAAATAATCTGATATTTTTGCTTGGGGAAAAACAGTTTTTTTCACAGTAAAATTATATTTCAGTCACCTCTCTGAAATGTTTCAGATTCCACTCTTGTCAAAATAGTTGCTTTCTCTCCTAGAGAAACAACAAATCTTGTGTGAAAATTTAAGTAAATTATCTTACTGAATTGTGACTATTTTGATATTTAAATTGCATCTCATACTCAATTATTGGTGCCATGTGGCCAAGTACCTTATCTTTTTTATATTTCTATATCTAATGCTTCAGCTATGCTTGAAGGGTAGATAATGCTCCACATGTTGTTCAGTTATTTGCATCATTAACTCAATGCTGAATTTGAGTAATAGATAGCTAAAAGATCATTTTTGAAAGGATATATTTAAAGTTAGGATGAATGTTCTTTTTGATGGGTTTGCACACATGAAATTCCTCACTTTTTAAAATGAAACTCAAGTCAAATTCTCAAAATAAATCATCTTTTGCTGACTGTTCTTTCATCCAATTCCTCTGCAAATAACATAACACTCTGCAATAGCAAATGCTTCTACTAGGGCTTCCCTGGTTGCGCAGTGGTTGAGAGTCCGCCTGCAGATGCAGGGGACGTGGGTTCCTGCCCTGGTCTGGGAAGATCCCACATGCCGCGGAGCGGCTGGTCCCGTGAGCCATGGCCGCTGAGCCTGCGCGTCCGGAGCCTGTGCTCCGCAACGGGAGAGGCCACAACAGTGAGAGGCCCGCGTACCGCAAAAAAAAAAAAAAAAAAATGCTTCTACCAAACTAGATTTTAGTAGGTGCCATTTTCTCTATTTTATTTATTTCATCCTGTTTCACTCTCACATTTTCCCCATTATTCTTATTTCCACTACTATATTTTTAGGTACACAATAATTTTGTAGTAAAATGTTTGCTTGAGGATGTAAGATCACTGTATTCGGCAAACCATTTCTCTTTAATTGATGTGAAGGAATGCCCAGGGAAAGGATGGTGAAGCCATGATCTCGGGGCTTCTACACTCTTTTCTCTCCACTCAAGGTAAATGTCACAATAATAGTTAATTTTCAGCTTTTGCTTACCACATAATAATGCATTTAATCTTCATAATATGCTTATAGATGAAGCAAGCACTGTTTCTTGAAATTTCTTGGAAATTAGAAGGAAGAGGTGGAAGGAAACCATAATTGAAGTTCCCCTGCCTGCCCTCAATTTTTCTGTGGATCTTGAGTAAAACAAGCAAACCAAAGACTGTCTTTTGGTAGCCCTGGAGATGTTTTTTAAATTGAGTAATTCAGAAATAGAAACAGAGAAATGCAAGGTAAAAAAAAGGATAATGACAATCAAGGGGACATAAGATATGAATCACCTCTTTCCAATTCATATTCAAAGGAGAAAATTGTTAAGGATTTTTAGCCTTAAAATCTGACTCTTACCTTAATCTCAGATTGGTTCTTTATGCACTTCTCCAAAATTGTGAAGAATCATATTTTACTTTGTTTAGTAACTTTTTAATGAATGGTGTGTGTGTTTATGTGCATGAAAAAGAGGGAAATGCGGAGTTAGGGATAGGAATGATAAATGATGTGGAAGTTTGAAATACTTATTAGTAATCTTGAACTCTTTATTTTATGTTATTGTTAAAGTTCAGCTAAAAATTTAGACTCTAACAGATTACTCCAAGAAATTTCTAGTCTCACAGTCTAGTACTCCACTCCAGGAAAATAAATTACATATTCATAGGTCTTTTGTATATATAGGGTATATATTACTACTGCTATACCACCAGGGAATTTGTATTAAAATACATGACTAGTACACACACACACATTATACATACAATCTTTAACATATTCAGTTAAAGAAATGCAATGTATTTGACCTATTTTAATGTGTCCTTAAATATTCATAAGAATCCTAAGGTATTTCTATCCAGAAATAATTTTCCTGTTATATGACTTCACTACTCAGATTTTTCCAGCTGTGTACTTGCATTTATCGGCCCTCATTTTCTTTAACCAAGTTGAATACATTTGAATACATCAAATTCTAACTTTCCTCTGAAGATAATTGGCAGGTATTGATTTTTCTCCTTTTAGTAACTGTCAAGAGTACACTAAGAGAATCTGAGGATCTAAAATGTCAATCTTTTTTTTTTTTTTTTTTTTTTGCGGTACGCGGGCCTCTCACTGTTGTGGCCTCTCCCGTTGCGGAGCACAGGCTTTGGACGCGCAGGCTCAACGGCCATGGCTCATGGGCCCAGCCGCTCCGCGGCATGTGGGATCTTCCCGGACCGGGGCACGAACCTGTGTCCCCTGCATCGGCAGGCGGACTCTCAACCACTGCACCACCAGGGAAGCTCTAGAATGTCAATCTTAATGATTCTAGATCCAGTACGTCTAAATATTGCACTAGCAAAGCCCCACTCTTCCTTTAACAACATTAATTTCAAAATGCCATGATGTAAACACCATGGATTCAAGCCCCTTATTTAACTCAATGATAGTAATATAGAGTTCTTTACATACTTTATGTCAAAATGCTGGCTACAGAAAGGGGCAGATCATCACAATAACAACAGAAGAGGGGATCTTGAACACAGAAAACTCGTATCTACCCTGACACTTTCTCCCTTCCACTAGAAGCTTCTGTTTATGGCTGATCCAAGGAAGTCTGACATAACCAAATGTGAATAATTAAAAAGGAATAAGCATCCATTCAAACATGACAATAAGATGAAAGGTGTAAAGTGGTCACATGACTATCCTATATTTAAAAACAGCAGAAAAAAATGGTGACATGAAGCAAAGGAAATTGTCCAATGTGAATGCATAGCAATTGAAATATGAAGAACACATTCGAAATATAATTGCAACACAATCCTAAATTTGTTAAAGCAATTGCATCTATAAAGGAAGACCACAAAGTAGAAATAACAACCACAAAACCCCACAAAACCTCAAGGAAGAAATTAATGGACAGCAAACAGTAGATGATTGCCAAATAAAAGGAGAATATGCAACAAAAACTGGTGGAATCCAAGAAAAAATGGTGATAAAAATAACTTCAGAAACCAAAAGGCAAAGAGAGAGTAAAAATCATCAAAAGCACAATTAAGAACATGAAAATGCAAATGAGAAACCTACAGAAATAATAAAAGAACCAAAGAGAGAGTTCCTCCATGTAAATTTCCAAGTCACTGATTTTCCCCCAAATTATATCAGTTCTATTATTTACTCCATGTATTTTGCTCTGTTTTTATTGTCCACTAGATATTGTTCTTTTTCATATTTTGTTCTTGTTTCATATTGCTATTATTTTGCTTTATTTCTTTATGTTTATCTTTAAAATGCTTAGTGATCTGTTTTAGTACTTCTATTTTGCATAGGATATATATGTATATATACACTAGTTATGTATAAGTATAAACATACACAAAGTATATATACACTATATATATATATATATATATGCATTGCACAAAATATGGTTTTTATTTTGAGGCTACTGGACTCTTCAGATAGCTCTATATTTTGATCTGGCATTTCATATTTCCCTAGGGGTATCTGAACTCTGACCTATAATGTATATTAATCTGGGGCCCAGTAAGTGAGTTCAATCAAAGACAATGTGTCCCATCATTTTAAACTCTGACATGTCTTAAATCTGTTCTCCTTCCTTTCCTCTCCTTCCTCACTATTCTTTCCTTAGTTCATAATCACATAATTCCTTGTGTAAGTTTTTAAAAATACTTCCTATTGACCCACTGATCTCTCTAGCAATACATTCTACACATTATGATCAGAGTTGCTTTCCTAAATCAAAGTATATGATCTTGTTATTCCCCATGCTCAACATATCTAATGACTCTGGTGCACTATTATAAAAAGCCAAGAGCCGTGAGGATGTTGTAGTAGTTTACTCTGTCAACTCGATTAAGGTGAAAGTATGTTCCCCAGAAATAGCTCTCCCTAGTTGGCTCCAGTTTAGAGTTCTTTAAAGTTAAGTTTGTACAAAATTTGGAAGGTAAGCATGAAGTAGCAGTTAAGAGATGAGGTAACAGCCGTTCCCCTCTAAAGACATTCAGACATCCAGAAGCAGCAATGGTGTTCAGCTTGTTCTTTTTCCCCCATCCATACTTGCACTTTTCCCTGACTTCCAGCAGCAACAGTGAAATGAGAGAACTGGTATCGATGCAGAGGGACAGTTTTTCAGACCTTCCTCCCAGCTCCCTTTGTGGTCCTGCTCTGGAAGTTGGACATACCTGACTACTCAGATTACCTTGTCAGCTCTGACTTGTCCACCCACACCAGAGCTTCAGAAGGGTTAATTAGTGACTCCTTTGTTGCCCCAGTTTCTATTTCTGGATCACTAACTCCCAAGACTCTCCTATAACCATGTACAGTCTATTCCTACAAGAAATCTTTTAGCACATACTATGCTTAATGATTCAGCTTCCCCATTTGAAACCTAACTGAACCAGATAGCTTTTACTCCATCTGTAATCTTGTTCCCACCGAACTTTACAACCTCAAAAATTATTCCCTACCTACACTGATTCCTTTGCAGGTATCTGAGGTCCATGGTCCTTCCTCTGCCTATAACTTTTCCTACTCCTATCTGACTGGTAAACTCCACTTATTCTTCAAGTCTCATGCTTACACTTCCATGGAACATCCTAACAGTCCCTGACAGCATTATTCACTCCACTTTCTAAACTCCATTTATATTTATATATAAGCATTATCCTCTAAATATATAAATAATTATATGTATACATATATATGTCCTCTCTAAATATAAGTAATTATCTGTTATCTGTATTATATCCATTTAAAAAAAGTTTAAAACTTTTGTTCCATATATGCTTTTTCACAGAACAAAATTTGAGAACAAAATTTACTTCCTAGTTATGGTGGTTTCACTAGTATTTAGCAGTGTCTGGCACATAGTAGGCTCTAACTACCTTTAACATACCTTTAATTTTGTTTATTAAAATAGCTATTTTAATCTAACTTTCCACTATTAAAAATGGTCTGTAATGGCTGAAGTTGATGTTAATTATTTTTTTAAGTGTGGCAATGTATCTGTGCATGCATTTTTAAATTCATTATTTTATACCCATTATTATGGTTATTCCTATATGTGACTGATCTTCCCTACTAGATTATTAGCTTGTGAATGCAGCATATCAAATATAGAATCCAATACTCCAGTTCAACAGGGAAAAAATGAACATATTGTACGATTATGCATATGTCATATGGCTTAATTCTACACACTGACACTAGGAAACTCACTCTCATAAGAAGATTACAAACACAGTAAACCTGTGGCTGTTTAAAACTTTAAAAAATGTTTTCTTTTGTTTCCATGAAGGTATCAATTGCACAGAAAGTTAAATTATTTAGCTCTCAGGTGCAGAGTACATCCTGTAGGTAGCACTTATTTGTCCTATTAGAAAAGCTTTCTCATAGGTGATTTTGTTTTCACACATTCCTAGTAAATATTTATACTATAACTTGTACTCCATCTTTATACAAAATATGGCTGTCAAATGACATTGGATAACTCAGTACTTCAGCAGATATGACTTGTATGTGGACAGCTCACATTTTCTGTTTTGGCTCAGTGACACCATTACTTTTTATTAAAATTGTTTTGACAAAAATCACACCCTTTATTTTAGGTATTCTAATCTATGCAAAAAAAGAATTATTGACCCTTAATGAGGAAAGATAGTGAAAGGAGGGTTATGGGAGGGAGAGAGAAACAGAAAGAGCAAGAGAGAAAGAGTGTCCTTGCATCATTTGTTCCCTATATGTTGGCTTCAGATACCTGGGGAGCCAGGAGCTTTTTTCAATGGCTCTTAATACAAATAATTAGCAAGCATTGTCTGTGTACTGTTATAACATTTCACATGGTCTTTTGAAGTATTTGAATGCTTTGACTAATCGGATTAAAATTAATTTTAAAATACTTCTATGCTACAATTTGATCTTTTTCATAATGTTTTTTTCTCAATGTACAAATGCTAAAAATAAAACTGCTGTCTTATATTCTCCCAATATGTTTCCTCATTCTCAGATTGGTTGAAACTACTGCTTTATAACACTGATATCAGTAAGTGCTACATGTTTGCCAACAGTTTACCTTTCCAGATAAAATCTATGCATCACATTCAGCGTGAGACTGGGGATTACAAGTAACAAATTATATGTGAGTTCTTAATCACCCCCTTATAATCTTATACTATACTGTCCCAACTGCCTTAGGCTTTCATAGGAGGCAGAGGCATAAAATCTCATTAAAAAAAAAAAAAAAAAGGCCAAGCTTCTTAGACTGTGAAGAGACTTTAAATGGATTTTAAATGGAGTAACAGCAGAGGAGTATGTGTTCAAATTTCCTCCAAAGTATCTTCATAAAAGACCCAGAGCAGGACTTCTAGGTACAAATACAAACATGCTGGACTGAATAGTAATTGTTTTGCTTCATTGTCCGGCATTTCTTCTAAACTCACACCCTTACTAAAAAATATTCTTTGACATGCTTTAAGTGATCAGTTTAAATGATTTAAAAAAATTTTGCCATATCTTAGTGAATAAATGATCCTAATCAATGCAAAATTTTTTTACAGTGATTTGCATTGTAAATAAAATGCAATGTTTGTTCTTCCAATATTCTTCTCTGGCTATGGCTCAGCTTATTAATTTATACCAATGGGGATTTACCCAGGAATAACTATGAGAGCTTAGCCCATCTTTCTGTTAATATGCACATTTTCCTTTACAGGAATTATCCTATGATCTTTCCTATTTTTTAGAAGTCATGAAGCTAAGAAGAACTCATAATTTTATACATAACTTGTGATTATTTGACTTTGGTTCTCACGCTATGGCAAAATCTAGGTTTAAAAAAAAATAAAATGATGAACATTTAAAATCTTTGTGTTACTAGAAGTCAAATCATTTTTTATTCTAAGTTGTTAATTGGAATAAAGATTTCAGCCCTATATCACTTGGCAGATATTTTCATGTACTAACACCTTTATAAAACCTGAACTAATAATACCTAAGAACAGAAGTCATGATTAGAATTTGGCCAATATACTTTACTATCATGGATGTTACACTTATTTTGACTATTATCTTCAACAGATTCATGAAACACTGTTGTAGTTACATTGCTGCAACAGAGATTAAAGGGGTTGGAGGGTTATACAGAAGCTGGGGCTCTTGAGTACAGGGTACACTGTAAAGCATTAAATGGTAGTGACTGAATAAGGTAAGGTCTCTGTGTGTGTGTGTGTGTGTGTGTGTGTGTGTGTGTGTGTGTGTGTGTAGATTTCATTCTATGATTGAAAGAGTTTGTTGAATGCTTCCTAGACTACTTTGATTCAAAATTCAATGTATAACTAAATCTTACTTCCTCTTCCTCTTGTCACTGGCAAGTGCCATTCTATTCTCTGCTTTTATGAGTTTGACTATTTTAGATTCGTCACATAAGAGGAATCATTTAGTATTCACTTCACAAAAAACAAAGACAAATAAATGGACAACTACAGAAGGACATAAGGAAACGTTTTGGAGGAGATTGTGTGATGGTCTCATGAGTGCATGTATATGTTCAAAGCTATCAAGTTGTATACATTAAATATGGGCAGTTTTTGTAATCAAGTATAACTCAATAAAGCTAAAATATATATTATATATTATAATATATATAATAATATATTTATATGTTTTATACTGTCTGCTTGGCAGACAGTACCTAGATTTTTGTTCCCACATATATTCTACCACTCTAGGTAGTCTAATGCTCCTTCCTCAATATGCTTATTTTATTTTTTGAAGTATAACCCCCCCACATCTGCTCAGAATTCCCTTAGATCAAATGGAACTACATTTCTAGGTAAAGTCAGAGATGGTGATGATTTATTTGCAAAGATTTTATCTCAGAAAAATTTAAAGTTTTGCTTCAGGCTTTCAGTAAAAAAATGGCATGCAAATCAGAAGAAAAAAACAACTTTATATTGTAATCATATACTAAAATACTTCATCCTTGACTCCAATCTAGACATGTAGAAGTTTAGGCAATTGTTAGATATTCAATCTCTCTCTCTTTCACTCTCTCTTTCTCTCTCTCTATATATATGAAATGTTTTAATATGTAAAAACTTTATAAATAATAACTAAACTGACATGTTAAGTATGATTAACTTCATTTTTATACAATTATTATTCCAACTTTATCATTGAATTTAGCTAGGAAGTGAATTAACAAGACTTAGATTATTTTAATTCATATGGTAAATTAGTACTAATTTTTCTATTGCCATTATTCGGAACAAAAACAAATTAATCTGCAATAACATTTGGCAGGGTGCAAGCATGCCGAGTTCACTCATTAAATTTTGCTTTTATAAAAATGACATAAAATATAATTAATGACAAGCCCACTTCATTGGTATATTCCATCATCAAGAGATATTGCTACACTTAAAATTCTGTTCTGGATGTCAACATAGTGTCAAGTTATATAAATTTCCCCTACTTGCCATGTTCACTTTTAAAGTAGTTATTGACACAGAGGGAGGACACTGAGTGATTTGACACAGCACAGGAAGCCTTTATTTGTTATCTTGAAATGGTTCTCATGCCTTGGACATAACTGGAGGTTTATGATTGGATGACAGAACTGTCAAGTCCATTACAAAACCTGCCAAGGAAACACACAATTCATACTGTTTTCTTTGTTTCATTTATTTATGTAACAATTCAATTTTATAACAATATTAAGTCCTGTCAGGCTTGAAGACAATCGTTGGAACTCTCTGGTTGTTAAAGGCACTTAACCTTTGGCCTCCCAATTTATTTTAGTACCCCAGGTGTACTGGAAATCCAGAAGAGGAAAGAGCTGGAAATATTTGAATGCTGGAATGAGAGGATTTGTAAAATGGAAAAGAGAATGAAATATTACCTATGTAGAGAGATTTATTAGGATGCATGTGTTCACAGTTATAAATGCTGAACAATTTAAATATCTATCAAATAGGAAGTCATGGGAACCCACAAGTTTTAGAATGGTACATTTCTAATATCCTGGAGAATTTATTAGAATTTCCACTTAATCATCTGTTAGCAGATTTACAAGCAGATTTTGTTTGCCAATAAACTTTTCTACCTCATTGACGATACAAAGATACACAGGAAAAAATGTTCCCAGGCAAAGTATTTCAGTATATAGAAAGAAGAAAACAAAAACATATTTACCCAATTTAAGAATGTCATACAAAATACATTTATATATAATAAATACAAAATATACAAAATATATTTATATATCACAGTTTTTTAACAAATAGAAATTGGAAGTAGTATTTTGGTGAGACTAGAGTTCAGGATATCTGTGTATGCATTGGGGAGAAAGAATATAGCAGAATAAGTACAGGGATGAGAAACTTAGATTCTTAACATTTTTTATATTGACATTTGAAAACTGAAACAGAAGTAACACGTGATTCATAGAGTCACTAAGCTAGTTGGTGTCAGGTATCCTGTCTATTAATCGATTTCTCTTTCCATTTTCCTACATCTGAATTTAAAGTTTTAACAACTGGAACTGATTTGGTGTGTTTTTGGTAATAATTAATAATTTTATTATTTAGTGGATTTTATTTCAATAGCTACTTATACTAGGCAATATAATTTGGGATAAAATTAAGTACAGAAATTAAACTAATATGCTATTATTCTCTTTCATGTTAAAATGCAGAGAGAAAAATTCTGCTTTCAATTAGGATTTAGAAAGCTACAAGAGAAACCACTCATATGCTAACATGAAGATAATCTACAAAATCATAACTTTTCTTGAGCCCATCAGAGATATGAGATCACAAGTCAGCCGGGTGAAGTGAATTCCAAAGTGCACCTCTCCAAGGAAGAAGAAGGCACCTAAACCATTTCACCTTTGGCAGGCACAAGAAGAGATAAGAGCCATAAAAGCAGGTAAGAAGAAAATAGACAAAATTATAATATAATCTTTAAGACTGAGTGTGGGCAGTGTGACTGTTTAGAATTCCTGAGAGTTCCAGACAAAAGGATAGAACTCATGCACTTGGAAGCTCTTTTCCAGATAATAGATCATACACAAATCATCTATTTATGGACATATCAGAGATAATCTTTAGAATAATGGTGATTTCTATGTTCAAGTAAGTAGGTGGCAAGATGGAGAATTTTACTAGATAACTCTCTAAAATATAAATCAAAAAGAAATTTTAGAATTTAAAATTGCAAATATTGAAAGTAAGATGTCAATAGATGAGTTTAACAGCAGAATGAGCACAGCGTACAGGTTAGAGAATTAGAAGATGGATAGAAAATATCCAGACAGAAATAGAATCATGGAGAACAAAAATGATGGAAAATTCAGAAAAGAATGTAATATTATCTATCTATCTATCTATCTATCTATCTATCTATCTATCTATATTCATTCCTCAGAGGGTTTAGAGACAGAATGGAAAAGTTTGACCTAGAGTTTTTCAAAACTGAGCTAGAATTTTTCAAAACTGAAATAGGATATGAACCACAGACTCAGCAGATTTATCCTGCTAGGACTCAGGCAGAATAAATGCATTATCTTCCTCTTGCACATCATAGTAAAACTAATGAAAATCAAAACAAAGAGAAAATACTTAAGTAGCCAGAGGAAAAAGGTATTATCCTCAAAGGAATAGCAATAAGGCTACAGCTGACTTTATAAAGAAGATATAGAAGCCTCCGGAAAATGGAATAACTTCTTTAAAATGTTAAAAGAAATTAGCTGTCAACATACATTGCTATTTCTTTCAAAAGATTCTTCTAATTAAAGATGAAATAAAGGAATTTTCAGACCATCAAAATGAGAGATTTTATCATATTTTTTCCTGAACTAAACTAAATACCAAATGAAGTTCTTCAGGTTAATATAGAGTTATTCCAGATAAAATATGGTAATGTAGGAAAGCAGAAAGGTGATAAATGTAGATAAATATAAATATTGACTATACAAAAGCAATAACAGTAAATCTAGTAGGGGATAAATATATATAAACTAATGTGCAAGGCAATAATAATACAAAATTTGGGAAAGTAGTAAGAAGAATTAAAGGGTTCTGAAGCAGTACTGTCCAATAGAACTGCCAACATTATGTAAATATTCTATTGTGAGGTGTCCAATAGGGCAGATTCGAGCCACTGGTGCCTATTAAGCACTAGTAATGTGGCTAATACAACTAAGAAACTGAATTTTTTATTTTATTTGAGTTCAATTCATATTAATTGGCTACATGTGTCTAGTGGCTACCGTATTGAACATTAAAGTTCTAAAGATATTTGCATTGCCTGGGAAGGGGTAAAGTACTAATTCACACTAAGTTGTAAAAAAAAAAAAAAAGTGAAGGTGTAAGTTTTACTCTTAACCACTAAATAAATAGTAAAAGAATTAATAACTAACAGACTAATAGAAGGTAAAGAATTCAATAATTTAAAAAAGTGTTTAATCTAAAAAGGTCAGTTATGAGAGACAAGGGAACAGAAAACTTAATAATACATAAAATAAATTGCAACATGGTAGGTATAAATCTTAATATTTCAATAATTACATTAACTTTAAATTCACTAAATACTCCAAATTGCAGACTCTCTTATCTGGTCTAGTACTGAAATGGTCTATGTATATGTAGTTTTTCTAAATTTTGTTTAACTCAGAAGTCTTACCTTGAGATTCCCATGGTATTCACAACCACAAGAACTATCTTTTCCTTTTAAACTCCAAAACTGGATCTTCTGCCATATTTTTATAATGTTTTATTGATAAATCACCTTCATAAATGTATACATATATGTATATAGGATATATTTGATTATTCAAATGAAGAAGAGAAGGAAGGGAGAAAGGGAGGGAGAGGGAGGGAGGAAGGAAGGAAACAAATCATGGCTGCCTGCATAATGAGAATGCTTCTAATTGTGGTGTTAATCTTGATTCTTTGATTAACTATTTATGCCTGTCAGATTCCCAGGCCCAAACCTAAATCTTATTTTGAGAACCAACACATTGTTTCTTAAATTTTTTTAATAGATGTTTCATCAATACATCAGAGCAAAGCAAATTACACCTATTGAGTGCCCAGAGTGGGAGGAAAAAAATGAAAATTTACCCCTCCATGTGTCAGATGGAGGTATTTTTTTACAGTCACCTTCCTTATGATACTCTACATTAAGGCCAACTATTTTTTTGCCATGGCTACTTTAAAAATCATTTATAATCACACATCTGTTCATATCATTCCCTCATAGAAAGTAGCGCACGGGTTTTAAACTTAAGTTTGAAAGTTCTAAAGTGGTTAAACAGCTAATTAATTTTACAGGAAGATAGCAGTTGTTCTGTGGGTTATATTTTCTGTTGTATATTAACGCCAGATAGAAGCCAATCCTCTTAAAGCACTAAAAAGGCCAATTTTTGTTAAAGGCAAAACTACGTAATTACCACTTAAATGCTGGAGAAATATAGGAAAGAATTCCTCCACCATCATCAAATTTATACTCTATTAAAGATGCTAACTTTTCATTTTGTCTTTACATTTGCAAAATAATTAGGCTTTGCCTTTAGGAGTCAACAATTCAAAATCTTTAAGAATGGTACCAATTTCCGTTGATGTAACAATCGTCTATGCACTTGTCAGAAGGCAAGATGTAATCTTGTGAAGAACTTAAAAGATAAAAGAAAACAATTCACAGTAGGGAAGTTTCAGCAATTAAGTTTGACCTAAAGAATTGAATGCACATCTGACTAGAGGTTGCTATGCAAGCAATGATACAAATTGTCACTGATTTATTATATTCATCTTTACTATGAAGGAGGATTGCACAAGAAAGGTAATTGATTATTTCATAATCTTCTTTTAATCAATAGAGCAACTTAAACTCGTACAATATTACCACTTTGTGGTTTATTCGATTTTATGTTGATCTATCCTTTCCTCTACTGCGTATGTAGGTTTAAACACACACACACAAACAAACATACACACACACAGCTTTGAAAAAGTTGATTTGCTGCGTGTCACTCAAGCAACATAGTAGCAGAATTTAATTTCACATCCATGTCTCCATGCCTTTTAATTTCCTTCTTCCAACATTCCATAAATTTCTCCTTATATTAATTTTCTCTCAGTGCAAGCTCATAGGAGTAGAGTATTTACTATTTTATTTTGATTCAATAATTCATAAACCATGTCTCATTATATTGTATATGTAGAGTCATATACCTTCTGGGAATAAATGATTGACTTTCTCAAGGATATGAAGCCAGGTCTAATATCTTCTTTTCAATTTGTGTTTTTTATACCATACTATACTATTTTCCTTTAAGAGTAATGAATTATAAATCAGCAGATAAACCAAGCAATTTTATAAGGTAAAAATAATTTTAATAACTTTTTCTTTTGTCAATTTTCTGAGAATTTGCCCAGGTTTCTAGTTTTGGTATGAAATAAGAAATCACAATCAATAGGAAATTAAAAGAAAGAAAAAAGAAAAGAATAACAATTATATAAGGGCAAAAAGTCATAATAATCAATACCGTGGTTATATATCACATAGTATAAAATTATACTTAATATTTGTGAGTGGAAAATTAAACTAAGGCAAAGTCATAAAATATTATTGATATTCATATGACCCAAACAATTTAAATAGTTGAAGGTCAAAAGCTGGTAAAGTATCTGAACACATTCCAATGATTAAATTTCACAGACTTTTTTTTACCTTTGCTACTATTAGAACATTACAATTTTAAAAAACAATGTCTTTCCATTTAGAAGGAAAACTGTAAAGACATACATCCTCTTTTTGTAAAATAATTTAAATCCTCTTAACAAATGATACATAGAGTAAATATTTTAGAACTGTTACTTTGTTAGTTAGGGCCTTCTTAGAAGCAGATGTCAAAATGGGGTCATATGTGCAAGATATTTATTGGCAAAACACCAGTAAAAAATAAGGAGCACAGAGCCCAGGAAGGCAAGGAAGGCCTTAAGATCCCTCTACAGATCTAACCTCTAAGGGGGAGAGAAAGGAAGGAGGATCGTCTGGATAGACTCTCAGTTTTAAGAAAGTTTCAGCCAGGCTTATGGGAAGTCCTTGAGCCAAAGATGCTCATTAGAGGTTTCCCAAATTTCCCATCAACGCATAAGAAAAACTTTTTGTTTCCATGGGAAACTATACTTATTTATAGCTCATCCTTCCATGAGATCTGATTCTGTGTGGGCTTATACTCTGTAAATTGTAGATCACTGACAGCAATGCAAAATAATTGTTGTCTCTAAATGCAAATAAATATTTGGAGTGGAGAGATAACCCTTCCCCACTTGAGGAAAATAAACAGTTCTGTCTCCATTTGCACATTCATTTCAATATAAATTTGTCTATTCTTTGATTTCTCCTTTGAAGCAGTTATAACGTCAACCTGATTTCCTTATTATAAGCTTATTACAGTTTTTAACACGTGTTTACTTGTGAGTAATGATTTCCTCCTTTAATTTCTTTTTCTTTTAAGTCTTTAGAGATTTTCCACCATGCTGTCCAGTGGTTTCCCTTAACAGAGTCTGGTAAAGTCTGTCAATAGAGAAGAATAGTTCATGGGCAGTTAAAGCCCAAGCACATCTTTTCTTGTCTCCCAGAGATAAATTCAAAGCATCATTAGAACTTTGCTGACTTTTTCTCCTTTTAATTTTCTTCTCTATACTTCTGTGTTTTGTTCTTGCTTTTGTTGTTTTGGCTCACTTTGTGGAGAGAGTTGTTTTACTTGAAAAGCTATTATTGTCAAAACCCACAAAATACATCAACTGCTTCTTCTGCTTGACAGTTCTTCAGATATTTTAAGATGCAATGGTGTCTCTGCTTGATATGTTCTCCTGAGCCTTCTTAGCATCTTTAACTTGTTCCTCACACAGACCCTCCAAACTACTGGGTGAATAATGCTTTTCAATCATTTCTCTCAGTGGAGCATTTACAACTACATTTAATGCACCATCTCTAGAATGATAAACACAAATTCACAGTAGAAGAGTAAGTTTCCTATATCTGGACACTAAATCACTACAAATGCAGTTGAATGTGTTGGGGGTTTTTGTTTGTTTTTGTTTTTGTTTTGTTTTGTTTTGAGCAACATATCTACTTACTTCCTCACTTTCATCAGAACTAGTAGCCAAATATAACTTCCTCCTGCCAATCCAAACCTCACATCATTCTGAAATTATGTATATTTTTGAAAATAGAAATATAAAATATTACATACAGTCCTCCTGCATTTCATCTCTTTGATTTCAGCTAATCATTATAGCTCTTATGAGCTCCACACTCTTGGCATACAGGATGTCTTCACATTTGGAAACACACAATAGTGTCCTCTGCCCCAAGATCTTCATATTCACTGTTCTCTCAGCCCTAAAGACCCTTTCCAACACCACCCCACGCAACACACACTTGCGTAACTCCCTTCAACTAGCTTGTTAACTTTTACTTATTCTTTACCTCTGACTCTAAAGATAACCCTGGAGGGCCCTAGTGAACACTCAGAATGGGTTACTAACAGTTCTGTGCTCTCCTTACACACTGAAGCCCTCATCTGTAACACTGAGTTAACATCTGTGTCTCACACCAAGCAGAGAGCTCTGCATTTACGAGTGCCATGTTGTTTTCTCCCCTGTTGCCCAGGCAGCCAGCAGAAGGTCTGATACCCAGTAGGCACTCAGTAAGTAACTACTGAGTGAGAGTCAATGTGACTTTTTTTTTACTATGCAGTATGTCCGCTCTATCTGTTGTCATTCATCCATCTCTCTAATAACCATTAAGGTAATAAAGAATTTCAAATAGACAATGGTATTCTAGAACATTTCATTAACATTTTTAGACAATATAGTAGCTATGCTATGAATCTTCTTATTTGTTCTACTTTCTCTAGATGGATTTCATAACACACTGTCAAAAGTGATCATAAAATTATAATATACTATATCTATAATATTTTTCTTAGTAGTATTGCTTAAAAGCACATGAATCTATGGAATGGGATATAGTGAAAAGAACATAAATTACAGGATCAGTTAAACTTTTACTGGCTACATAATCTTAGAATAATTATTATAATTTTCTAATCTATTAGGAGAAAATTACTAAAACACATATAATAGATTCTTTTAGGAATTAAATAAAATATTAACAGGTCTCACCACCCCCATCACCTCTCTGCCCAAACTCAGTATTAACAAGACCATTTAGTTTAAAATTTTGCCCTGAAAAATTTTAAAGTATGAATATTAAAATTACCATCCTATAATTTCCAGAAACAACCATTTTAAAAATTAGAAATATGTTACCCCTCTCCAGAATTCTGATTCCTCTCCCAATTTCTTTGATACCTGAAAGATTACAAACATAGATACAACTTCAGCAAGGTTTTCAGCACCACAAAAATAATTTGCCTCTATGTGGGACTTTGAATCTACTTAAAAACAGTGAATGGCCCTCATATTTTCATTCCTGTCTTTCATGAATTGTCTTGTCCTTCAAGTTTGAAGACTGATCTATTTAAAAGAGAAAAGAACAAAAGAAAAGAAGAAGTTGTGCAGTTCAGCTTGCTATTTTTAATCTTTTTATATTAGATTATGTTCCCCAACCATTTTCCCCATCCTTCCTTTGTTCATTTTATTACTTCTAAATCTGCAGACACATTCTGTTGCGTTTAGCATTTAGCATTTTTCAAAATCCCCAATTTTGTTCTTCAGGTTTCCTGAGGCTATTCTTAGAGATACACAAAAATATTAAAATATTTATCAACATTTATATGTTCCCTTTTTAAAATTTGAACATTTTCTTTCACAATTTGAGCTTAACGAAATGATCTCTAGACTAACGTGATATCTTTAGATGATACTCT
Source organism: Lagenorhynchus albirostris (assembly GCF_949774975.1). Lineage (NCBI taxonomy): Eukaryota > Metazoa > Chordata > Mammalia > Artiodactyla > Delphinidae > Lagenorhynchus > Lagenorhynchus albirostris. The sequence goes on from NC_083102.1 coordinate 31,055,374, forward strand.
TTTTTCTATCTCTGAAATTTTTCACAACTGCAGAGTTTGTACTTTTTTTAGCAACATTCCATTCTTCAGCTCTATTTTCTTCTAGAATGTCTAATACTACACTATTTTGCATAAATATTTAGTATTTTTTAAATTGTTTTTTGAAATGTAATATATACCCAAAAAGTACAGAAATCATAAATGTATGACTCAGTGAATTCTTACCAAGTGAATACATCCATATAACCAATAGCAATTCAGAAAGAAGGACATTTCAGGCATCCAAAATGCCTTTATTCAGTCATTCCCTGATTTTCCTTCTACAAAAAGTAACTGTTTTCCTGACTTCTAATGCCTTAGATTAGCTTTTGTGTTTTGTACTTTATATAAATAGATCATATACCATGTTCTCTTTTGTTTTCGGCTTCTTTTGCTCAGCCTATAGGTAAGATTTATTCATAGTGTGGTACAATAATTCATTCACTTTCATTGTTGTGTAGTATTCCACTGTGTAAATATACCAATCATATTTATCCATTCTATCATCAGTAGACATTTTAAGTTTTTTCCAGCTTGGAGCCATATGCATTTCTTGTGGGGAAAATATGGATGAATTTCTGTTGGGACTATACCTAGAAGAGAAATTGCTAGATCATAGGTTATTCATATATTCAGATTTAATAGATCTGTCAAACTGTTTTTCAAAATAGCTGAACAAATTCACACACCTACCTGCAGTATAGACTTGTGCTAGCATGATATATCTTTCTCAGTCCCTTTACTTCTAAGCTGATATAGTCTCTATATTTAAAATGGGTTTCTTGTAACTTGCCATGTATCACCTAGGTATCAAGTGACAAACTACCTTGCTATGCTGCCTCCTGATTCAAACTATCCTGGTATGTTTGACTATATCAAATACACAGCTAGTGTGGTCCTTTTAAAAATTGTCTTTCCATTGCTAAAATGTCTTTAATAATATTGCTGTATATTGTCCCACCACTGCAGTCTTTTCAAATAACAACCTGAAAACCCTAGCAACGGTTCAGGTCTTGCACTGTTCTTTTAGAAATTCTTCTCCTGCTCTCACATAGGGTACTAAATCCTTCAGCTGAGGTCATTCTAATGTAACTAAATGAAAATCCACTGACTATTTAGAAGCAGCAGTTTGTTAATATGATTAGGAGTTTGTCTTTCTCCCACTCAGATTCAGTCAAGTCAATATTCCCTGAACTGAAAGATGTTTAACTACCAGCAAAGCCTGGAATCATGGCTGGCACAGACTGCCTGAGCAATGAGATGGCAGAGAGGGGAATATTCACTGGAAGGTTTCTCCACATGCTCGACAGCTATGCCACTTAAAGTGTGCTCTGGGGACTAGCAGAATCAGCATCACCTGGATGCAGAATCCCAGTCTTCACCCAGACCTTTTGAATCCTCTTTTATCAAGATCCCCAAGTAATTTGAATGCTCATTAAATTTTGAGAAGTACTGCTCTATTGACCATACCCGAAGTGGTTCTTTAGACGTCCTGTGGAGCATTGAACACTGTCAGCATTTGCTTTAAGAAAATGGGTAAGTTATAATAGTTGTCACCAAACTTTTTGATCATGTACCACAATTAACATTTTTTAACATAAATGATTAATTTCTGAATATTCTTTATAAATTAGATATATGTATTAGTATAATAATGTATTTTGCACATTATAAATATATGCACAAAGCAGAAATGGAAAAGGATGAGATAAAGATAAAATAATAAACAATATTTTTTAATAATAAAAATAAATATTGTTTATTGTAGAAAACTTGCAGAACATAGGAAAGACAAATGTAAATGTATACCTCATTCATAGTCCCACCACTCAGGGATGCCACTGTGAACATTGCCTGGTTTATACATACAAACAATATTTTAAATGGTTAATAATGTCACTAAAATATTTAACTTTCATTAAAATTATTGATAATTAATATGCTATATATTACAAGTATTTATATTTATTATAAGATATTAATAATAGTATGATAAATATATTCAGAATTTTAAAAATTATTTAACATTGTGATGCATTCATTTAAAGGTATAATTCTAAATTCAGATTATTTCTATACTTAATTTAATGACTTATATCAATATATACAATATACAAAATATAAATGTGGTAAAAATCATGTAAAATGATAGTAGATGTAAATCTGTCTCTATCTCAAAGCATCTTACTTTGAGCAGTTATTGTAAAATTACATTATCAGTATATCTAGGATATAATGTGGCTAATGAAAAACACTGCTTGGAAGAGAAGTGTGAAATCTGCCTTTTACATTTTGTTTGTGTGTTTTTGCACTGTTGGTATTATCCTTAGTGGGATTACTATTCATATGAAATCTTTGAAGTCACTTGTTGATTTGCTATATCTGTAAATCTACCTAGTAGAGCATCTGTAAGCTGTGATATATGCACGATGTTGAAACCAAGTGAACAAGTATGGGCTCCACCCCACCTCCTGCTGGGAGCTCCTGCTCTTTCATTCCAGTTTACCTCACACAGTATGTGAGACACATAATCTTCTGTAACATGTACCCAGTGGGTTTAACAGTGTGCCTTCATACATATTAAAGTTGTGGGGTATTTCTTAAGTTCTCTTTAAAAAATACGTATATATGAAAACTCTGATAAATTATTTTACCTTCCAATACATATCCATTTTGGATACTTAGATGAAGCCTCCAAATGCTAGAAGGTAAGAAAGGCAAGGAGGACTGAGCCAAACCAATATGGGAGAGGGGAGTGGGACAGTTTGTGTAAGCCCCAGGAACGTGGAGCAGCTCAGGTAAAGAATTGAAGCAAGGGAAGTAGTCAAGGGTCATAACTCAAAAACAACAAGTATACAGGAAGTCCAATCCCATTCCATTTGGGAAGAAACCTCTCAGGAAACAAGATTGATAAGAATGGAATGGGAAGTAGCCTGTAGTCAACAGGCGGCAGTACAGACAGACAGGGAGAAGAATAGGAAAATCTCCAGAACCTATAAGATATTTGAAAAAGCCCAGCAGTTTGAGCTCCTTACAGGGGCAAATGGAGAAGCTGCAATATGATACTATCTGTGAAAACACTGAGTCTCATTTCTCATGCAGAGAGCAAATTAAATAAGTACGTTCTATGTTAATTAGCAATGCAACGTTCAAATCAGTCAACAGATAAAAAGAGTTTATTGAACATCTGTGAGATAGAACTACTGTAGTCCTGTCTTTCCTCTAAAAACCTCAAACTGATTAGGGAGAAAAAACACACATACAGAGAAACTGAAATAACAAACATGTCACGATATAATAATACTTACAATTCATCAAGCATCTGTCATGTGCCAGGAAGAGTGTTAGGTGCTTTACAACATAATCAAATATATAGCAACTCAGTGAGTTTCACACTATTAGGTTTATATTATAGTTAAGCAGAGCCCAGAGAGGTTAAGCAGCCCGCTCAAGGCCTTATCTACACAGAAATTAACTGACAAAACTGATATGTGAATCCAAGAAGCAGACTAAGCCTTTGTCATAAACATCAAGTTCCATGGGCTACCAATATAAAAATTAGCCCCTAAATAAGTGACATAGAAAGCAAGAGCTGTAAAAATTGTGATGTGTGAAATTTTTCCATAGATGATATATTGAACAGTTAGAAGCTGGTGGTCAATTTCAGGTTTACTGTGTACCCCTGGATTCAATGACTCTACCTTACTTTGCTTCCCAATGTGAACAAGGATAAAGTTAATGATGTATGACTAATGCTATCATAAATTTCCAGCCACTACTGAGCTACTTGCAAGCTACTTGTCACTATACACTGAGTTTACTCACCCCAACTCCCTGTCTTATTATCCACCACAAACTATTTCTTTATGACTTTGTGCTTCACCATGAGCGAAACACAGCAAACGCAAACAAATTCATGAAGTCACCTCTGTACTCCAGGTGGTTGATGTGTGCCAGGTTTGAGAAATTCCATA